>NC_133543.1:36067921-36715875 GCF_048773025.1 Camelus bactrianus | reverse complement strand
ATAAATTTAAGACGTACAGCACAATGGGCTGACTTACATATATAGTGAAATCATTACCATGGTTAAGTTTAGACTAGCATCCTCATGTGCTTTTAAAAAACTACTTCAGGCTTCCACTTAGGGCCTATTACTTTTAATTTGCATACAATCCTAACCAACTACTCAAAGCAATTGGCTTTCAAACCCATGGTAGAAGTGCACCAGATTAGTGAGAGCTTGAAACAGTGCCACAGAAAAGCACATGAACAGCAATAAGAAATGATAGTCAATAGCAAGAAAGTAATAGTTACACAAAGTATAAAAGCAATAGCAATTACTTTGTTATTATTACTAAAGAAGCAGGGCTGCTTTGTTTCGGGAAGAGAGCTTACCTTCCCCAGATAATCCCCTTTCTGCCTCCTACTCTAGTGGTGGGCGCAGTGCCGGCAGCAGGCAGGGTAAGCTGAAAGCCCCTTGCTGGGGTTGCAGCATACGGCTCCCTTCCTGCCCTCAGGCTTTTCCAGCATTGTTACCTGAGCACCAAAAGGAGCTCACTCGGCCATCCCTGTGCGCGAGCAAACCTGAATTTAATGCTTCTGGAGGCCCACACTTGCCCGACACAGCAGAGACAGTAGACAGATAGCCCCTGCTGTCTCTTGGGTGAACAAAACTGACGTTCACCCCCTAGAAGGTCCCAAGCTGAGATGGAGCCCAGCTGTCCACTGAATGAGCAGCACAGGAATGACCCATGGACTGGCTTCCCCTACTTCCCAGTTCCCTTGTTCCCAGACCCTGACCTCAGTTCCTTGGGATTGCTTCCCAAACTTAATGACTAGCATGCAAGCCCTTGTCTTGGGCTCTGTTTTTCCAAAAAACTTACACAAAGACAGTTTGATCCCCCATAATAACCCTTTTATAAAGCAGATTCTTTGCATGGGATTGAAGAATTGGGTCAGTTGATTTCTAGCTGCAATACAATTGGACCCTTCACTTGGTCCACAAGATTCAGCAGATTTATTGGTTCTAGAGGTATCCATGGTGACTGGATGTCATTCCCCACAGAAGAGTCATGGCAGAGACATCTAGCAGTCCAGAGAAAGGCTGGGCCTTACGTGGCAGCAAACTCCTCATTGTTGTCAAAGCAGCTCCCAGCCCAGCAGAGATTGTGCTCCTGACCATTCATGTGACAGCGAGTGACTATGTAACCCCAGCCTACATGATTCCATCAGAATCCCCAAGTCACAAGGTCACACAGGTGGCCTTTATTGTTTGATAGAAATGCTACATATGCCAGTTGGGGCCCAGCAGATCCACAGGGCACAAGTAAGCTGATGAAGAGGTTATCCTTTTTCTGTATTACTGCCTCTCCTTCACCCTTATACTTCTGGCCTCATAGAGGGTGACCTAACCCAACCAACAGAAGAGGGAAAACCCTTGGTTCTGCCACAGAGATGGGTCAGCTTTTTGTACTGGTACAAGCTAGAAATGCACAAATAAAGTCCCACTCAAAATAAGGCCCTGGAATGGTGGTGAAGATAAGCCCTCTCATTTTGCAGACCTGTGAGCAGAGAAATTCAGCCTCTAAAGGGGGGTATGGATTTGGGTGGACAGCTAAGAGTCTTATCAACTCCTCCCTACACTCTCCATACAGATTATTTGGTACTTACTATGTGGTAGGCATTATTCTACTCAATTTTTATACTCAACTCTGTAAATTAGCTATCATTCTGATATATGAATTTTATTTTTAAGTAACTAAGATAGGTTAAATTATTTGCTTAAGGACACAGCTGTTCAGTGGGTTGTACGTCACGGACAACCCAATGCGTGCATTTTCTACTACAGTGTATTCACTGTCAAGTATAAAAGCATATATTATTTCCAAAATAATGATTCCAAGCTAAGAAAGATTAAAATTCATTTAGCATAATGTTTAAAAGCATTAGGAAATATACTTTAGAAAGATTTTAACTCAAAAAGTCAAGATTAAAAACTTGGTGTTTAGAAGTGTGAGTCTCCCAATCTCAAGAAGAAACCCAACCGTTTTGGGTATTACACAACCTGTGGATTCAAGAGGATATGACTCTAGCAGGAGAACTTAAGAAAACAGTGAAACTGAGAACGCCAAATTAAAGAGGGTTTTCTTCTAGACCAGTAGTTTGCAAATTATGTTCCAGGGAGCCCCCAAACTGCACAATCGTTCTTCAGAGTGTAGCATGGGGTCCAAGGCAGTTAATACAGACAGGTGGCAGTTTGGGCCCACTTATATGCCTTAGTAGCATTCTCACTTTTCTATTCCAAATGTTGGGGTTCTACCTAAAATTACATTCAAAAAAGAATTTGCTCCTATAAAAATAAAACTTGTAAACCACAACTGGACATATATACCACAGGGATATATCAGAATACTGGAGTTCTCCATGCTTTGGAGGTAATTCACAAATTAGTTCTTTAAAGTACCAATAATTTCAGCCCAATAAAAGCTACTATCGTGTACTTGGCCAACAGGATCTCTGCCATTACACATTAGCATTAGAGTCAGCCGGAAATATTATAATGTTCTTATCTAGTAATATAAATGTACATTTCTTTGGAGTAACTGTAAACCTAAGTCCAGGCTTGGGCTTGTTTTTTTGTGGTTGTGGGAGTGAAAAGGTTCAGACAAGTAATATTCAAAATTGGCATAAGATTCCCATCTGCCTTCCTCGCCTGCAGTGAGAAGTGCCTTGCAGAGTTATGCCTGTGTCATTGAACTATGCCAGACAGGTGGGGTATGATTGGCCTCTAGGCCTAAAGTGCTCAGAGAACACTTCAACAAGTGGAGACAGGGAGGTCTTTAACGTTGAGGGTGGTTACTTGAAGGCGATGCACTGCAGAATGTGTCTGAACATTAGAGTTAGAGCCTGATAATAGGGAAGGCTGCTTACAAAAATGGAAATTCATTTCTCTAAGCCACAGAGCAGCCTAATGAACCCATTTGGAGGCTGAGTTCTTTGAATGACCTTAGAGTTGTTAGTAGACAGACCCTAAGGTCATACTGAGCTGCATCAGGCTTCAGGCTCATTTATTCTTTGGAAACATTACATAAGCCATAGCTTAACAGCAAGAACAAGCAAAGTTCTCAGGTTCTTTCATGATGGATATTTTCCCCCAAGGTCATCATTTTTACTGTTTCTTTCCTCTCTTCCTGTTTAGGTTAGGGTATCTTGAAACCAGGTGAGCCACTACTGGATAATTTGCCCTCTAATATCAATTCATCTTCCACTGACCTCTGCATCCAATTATGCCACTTTTAAAAGCTCCCAAAGTTAAAATTTTTTTAACATTTTTTTTATTGAGTTATAGTCATTCTACAATGTTGCATCAAATTCCAGTGTAGAGCACAATTTTTCAGTTATACATGAACATACATACATTCATTGTCACATTCTCTTTCGCTGTGAGCCACCACAAGATCTTGTATATATTTCCCTGTGCTACACAGTACAATCTTGTTTATCTATTCTACATTTTGAAATCCCAGTCTGTCCCTTCCTACCCTCCATCCCCCTGACAACCACAAGTTTGTATTCTGTGTCTATGAGTCTGTTTCTGTTTTGTATTTATGTTTTTTGTTTTTTTTTTTTTTTAGATTCCACATATGAGTGATCTCATATGGTATTTTTATTTCTCTTTTTGGCTTACTTCACTTAGAATGACATTCTCCAGGAATATCCATGTTGCTGCAAATGGCATTATGTTGTCGGTTTTTATGGCTGAATAGTATTCCATTGTATAAATATACCACATCTTCTTTATTTAAGATCTGCTGTGAGCATCAAGGGATAAACACTGTCATTTAATGAAACTTTCAGATATTAAAAAAAAAATTCTGCCTAAAACACAATATGAGCAGAAACAACAACAAAATTTTCATCCCTGTTTCTTGACAGCCCAACCCCCTCCCCACCAGTTGTTAAGGAAAATGCAGCAAAGCCAAGTAAGCAGTGTCTGTTCTCCACATCTCATCCCTGTCTCCAAGCTCCAGAGTGTCACATAGATTAGAGTCACTGGGGACTGGGGGCAGGAAATCCCAGGAAGTAAGGAGGAATTAATTTAGACTACTAAAATTTACTGCAAAAAAGGAAAAAAAATAGCTTTAAGAGAAAAGGCCATCAATAGGAGGCATGCCAGAAGTAGCGTAAGTAAAGAGACAGAGGCAGGGAGTAGTCATCACCTTGGATGGACAAGTTAGAGAGGCCAAGGACTGAGGAGGAAAGTTCAGCCAGTATATGGGAGTCCAGGCTGAAGAAGCTGTGGCCCTTCGTCTAAATCCATGTCCTACAACCCCCAGCCCCCTTGCCAGTGCTCCTCAAACTCTGCATCTTGTTAAAATGTAGAGCTGATTCCATGGGCCTGGAGTGGGGTCTGAGCTTCTGCATTTCTAACTCACTCCCAACTTGATGCTATAGGACTAGGAACCAAACTTTGAGTAACAAGTTTAAACAACCACTGTTGCTATTTGCTCGAACGTCCTTCCAGAGGCAGTCACTAGATATACAGTCATAATACAGTCATAACATGTACAACAAGCTTTTTAAAAAGGATAAAATAACTCACTGTATCAGCCGGCATTCTCTAGAGAAACAGAACCCACAGAGCCAATCTCTGTATATATCAGGGTGTGAAAGAGGGAGAGATTTTTAAGAAATTGGCTCACCCAATTGTGGAGACTAGTAAGTCTGACATGTATAGGGCAGGCTGGAAATTAAGAGTTTATTTTGCTGTCTTAAGGTAGAAGTTTTCTTCTCCAGGAAACCTGTTTTATTCTTAAGGCCTTCAACTGATTAGATGAGGCCCATTCACATTATCCAGGGTAATGTGCTTTATTTAAAGTTAACTAATTACAAAATTGGTGCAGTCATTATTGAGAACAGTATGGAGTATCTGTATATGTATCTTTATGAATCTATATGGGAATATGTGAATTACTTTACTGTACACCTCAAACATTGTAATCCAACTTTATTTCAATAGAAAAATTTAAAAAATAAAGTTAACTATTTATAAAGATTAATTACATCTACAAATACTTTCAGAGCAATAACTAGATTAATATTTAAACAAACAACCACATTCCATGGTCTAGCCATGTTGACACATGTCATTAAACATCACACATGCTATGTAATTTTTGACAAATTTGCTTTTTGCTCCCTTAACATGCCTTGAAAATCATTCTTTATTAACTGCCACATTGTATTCTATTATGTGAATGTGTCATAATCATACAAGTAGTCTTTAGTTGTTGGATATTTTACCTTTCATTATTACAAAAATGTTGCTATTATCACTTTTGGGAAGAAGTCTTTAACTACAAGTATGAATATATCTGTAGTAAAAATATTTAGATCTGAAAATACTAGTCAAGGAGTGTGTACTTTTCATAGCAATTAACAAATTGTTTTTGAAAACTAGACTTTACTGATTTATACCCTTAGTAAAAATGAGTAAGAATTTGTTTCTACACATTCTCAATGACACATTATATCACAAAATATTTTCAACTTTGCCATTCTGATATGTGAGAATGTTCATTCAAGTTTTATTTTGTGGATGACTGGATTATTTTACATTTAGAAGTTATTTGTGTTTCCATTTCTTTTTTGTCTAGTGTCCATTTTTCTGTGGTCAATAGTATTTTTAGCATTGATTTATTAGTTTAATTTATCTGATGAACATTAGTCATTTTATATATATGTGTGTATATATATATATGATACAAATACATTTTATTCCAGTACATTCAATGTCTTTTAACTTCATTTATGGTATTTTTCACTATGCAAATATTTTCATTTTTATGTACTGTTACGTGTCTTTAATTTTATGGCTTCTAGATTTTGTGTCCAGACTTTCTGTCCAAGAAAATATAATTTTTTTTCTATATTTCCTTCCACATTTGTATGGTATGTCATTTTTTTGTTAAAATCTTTGACCATCTTACTTATTTTGGTGTAATGAGTGTAACAGAGATAAACTTCTCATTCTCACTCTTCTGGCTAGTCAGTTGTTCAAAATCCATTTGTTTGATAATCTACTTTTTTATCACATATTAAACTCCACCATGTATTGGCTCTACTTATAAAATATCTAGCCTGAAAAATCTATTATGTAATATTTATGACTGTTTTTTCTATAATATGTCTAGTTCTCCTAGCAGAAGAGCTAGTCCCCCTCAGAAATCTTATACTTTGAAACTTTTGTAGCCAATTTTCTAAGTTTGAATCAGTGTACCAGTGTCAAAAACTTATTGTTGGTTTTTGATTAATACTGAATTAAAGTTATGAATAAATTAAGGGAGAATGTCTATTCCATGCATTCTCAATAGGGATATAACACCCTTAATGGGACAAAAACTGGTTTTTGGAAGTAAAAAAATTTATTTTTTTTTTAACTTACTCTTTTTCTGTATAAAGCACAGATATATGTATAGTATATAAACAGATATTTAGTGTATCTATAGTATTAAAATTTAACAGGAGAGGGAGATTAAGAAAAACGTCTTAGGAAATAAACTTATGGTTACCTAAGGGGAAGTTTGGGCGGATGGGATAAATTAGGAGTTTGGGATTAACAGATATACACTACTACATATAAAACAGGTAAACAACAAGGACCTGCTATATAGCACCGGGAACTATATTCAATATCTTATAATAACCTATAATGGAAAAGAATCTGAAAAAGAACATATATATATATATATGCATATGTATAACTGAATCACTTTGGTATATGCCTGAAACTAATATAGCATACATCAACTATAATAAAAAAAAATTTTTAAGTCTAAAAAGTCTCCTTAGGAGGCTATGATGAAAATACACTTGAGAAATGCTGTTCTCTCTATACAAAATTGATTGTTCTCAGCTAAGAACATTTCAGTTCTTGATATGTATTTAAGCCTCTTAGGTTCAACAGTAGAATTTTAAAATTTTCTTCAAATAGATCTGGGCATTTATTCTGAGGTGCTTTATCTTTTTAAAAAATTTACATTGAGGACAACAATTAAGTTTGTATATTAATCTTGTACAGTCAACCTATTGAATTTCTAATTGCAATTGTGTTATGGTTGTTCTTTGTTTCTCATTTTCTAGCATGAATATAATCAGCAAACAATGAAAATTTAGCATCATCCTTACTGACCCTTACGCTTATTATTTTTTTTTTAGGCTACTTTATTATATTCATTCTGTATGTGCTTCACTGATGCAGAAAAACCAGTTCAGGAACAAAAAATGTATAAAATCCTTAAAAATATATACGTATTCTATATATTTAGTGAACACATATGCCCAACACATATGCCCTGAGGTGTTTTTGCTTTACTTTGTTTTTCGTATTGAACTCTGAGTTCAGAGCCCATTCTCTTTTCTCAGAGAAAAAGATAAAGACTCCCAGCATCCACAAGGGTTATAGCCCAAGATACCTGGAAAATTTCCAAATTTGCAAACACTTCTTATAAAGTTAATTTTCCCTAAGAAAAGCAAGTGCAACAACAATTAGAGAACAAAACTGTGTCACCAAGATGGGGACGCATGGCATCCAACTGTAAATCTCAACAAAAATGACAAATGATTGCATATTATGACCAAGTGGTCAACAGCAAATAGTAGAAACTGTGGTTGTTACCTCCAAGGATACCAAGGGTCTGCTGCATATTAGAATCTCACTGTAATGTGACAAAAACAAGGCATGGGATCATTTCTAAAGTGGGCCAATTGGTTTAGGTTTATGAGGGAATTTATACTTGCGTGTGAGCATCAGAAGGTAATTTATCCTATCCACGTTCCCCTGCATCATGGCTCCCAGCAAGTGTCCCAGAAGTGGCATTTGAGTGAGATTCTAGTGTATTATTATAAAGTGGAGAGCAAGTAACACACTCAATAGACACACTTTTTTAAACTTCTCAGAGTAAAACTTTGGAGAAAATGCCAAACATGCAGATGAAAATTAAAGAAAAACAAAAACAACTCTCCAGATGTTTTCCCTTAGAAAATACACAGGGATCAGTGTTCTTATTCTTTCCTTTTTGGAAACAGCTCATACAGTATAAGAGAACAAGAGTAAGATGACATATTAGGGTTAACAAAGGTCACGTTAACCTCTTAGCAGGGAAACAGCACAGGTGATATTGGATAACCAGGACAGCATATAAAAACCTCACCTTGGTGATTCTGGTAGGTTAACTTTTTGGCCCAAATTTCTCACTTCTCTCTGCATGTGTGCTTTCAGCCATTTAACTCCTAAAACCTGTATTTCCTCCTACTATGGACAGAGTGCACTTTCTGGCCTCTTAAGTTTGGGCCAGTGGGACATTAGCAGACATGATTCATGCAGAGGCTTGAAATATGCTTGTGTGGTTAGGCTTACCCTTTGCATTCATGCTGGGCCATGAGGGAAGCTACCCTAGGTAACCCACTGGTCCAGTGAAGATAAAAGGCTTGGGGAGTAAATCTGGCCCCAGCCTGCAGCTTAGAGCCAAGCCCAGCCTAGATCAGCCAGTTCTCAGCCAACTTGCAGATGTGTGAGAGAGAATAAGTAATTGTGTCCAAGCCACTAAGTACTGGGATGGTTCGTTACACTGAATTACTGTGGAAATAGTTGACATTTACCATGGAGGCAAAACAGACTGAGGATGAGTGGATGTCTATAGCGCAGAGTTTCATACCGGTCTCAGCCTGTTGATGGTGATGCTACAGCTAGCGGTACCTGGCACTCAGCTGGGTCTGTACCTCACAGTCACTTCCCCAACCAGAGCCAGTGTTTTAGCTGGACTGACCCCTGTGGTTCTTATTACAAATGCAAGATGCACCTCAGCAACAACTGTAAGGGAACTTTGGAAAAACAAGGTTTATAACTCACAGGTCCTGAGGGTACACGGCATGGCGAAGGGCCACACAGCAAGGTCGTTGGGGAGAGAGAGGGGGGTCGGAGAGAGAGAGCAGGGACCTGGGGCTCTGCTCTTATTGGGGCTGAGGATGGCGTGCCTAGGGTTTTCTGGGTTCACTCTCTGTTGGAGAATTTAAAACGTAAGGACAGAAATTAAGGTGCAGGGAGGGAAAATGGGGTCACTCAAGCAGTACATGATCTAGGATACCTAGGGCTTTCCAAAAGGGAAACTTTATGGGTGGAGCAGCCTGGTTCCTCATCCAGCTGTTTAGCTGGTAGCTGTGTCATACAGCTGCAATATGGCCATTGAGATGGATGTCTTTGACATGGATGCCTTGGTAATCAAAGGCTTAGTGTCATGCATTTGCATTATAATCAGAAAAGCTGATTGTAAGGCACTCACACTACACAGAGTCAACAGGAGTAATCAAGCCGCAACAAAGATGCAGACTTGAGGCTCTGTTTCTCTTCAGCCTCACTGCCTAACATGCTCCATTTCACTTTTTGAGCCTGCCAGTATATTCTTCCTCCAGTTTCTTGGATATGCCAAACACGTCATACCTCAAGGTTTTGCACATGCTGCCTTCCTTCCCAGCACAGCTCATCCTGCCCACTCTCCCACTCACCTCCTGAATGTTTTAAACATAGTCTTTACCTTTTTGGGTAATAGGACACCTTTGTTCTCAAAGTGTGCTTCCAATGACCTTAAAGGGGGAATTTAAAATATATTGACCCATGAATCAATAAAGATAACTCTATCTATCGAAACATTATTTGTACAATTTCTCTTAAGTTTGAACATGATTTAAACGAACACATGTATAAGAGCACAGTCTCATGATGAAAATACTCAGAACTATAATAAAGCATTAAATAAGCTAACAGGCCAGGACTTTGAATTGGCCAACTTTCTTTTGGCTTTCTGCTGTGAGAGATGAGATATATTGCTAAGAAATAAATTAACAACTAGGATTGAATAAAATAAAACTTTCCCCTTTGAGTAAGGCCTGAATTTTCACATTTGAACCTCCTAGTACTATGGATATATAGAAGACAGAAACTATGACTCACTAAAACGGTCCTAGGCCAACACCTAACTGTCCAAGGAAAAAACGTTTTTGTCAGTTAGACTTGGCATCCTTAAGCAGAGAAGTAGGCTATTGTAATTTAGAATAATTTAATACAGTTTTTTATAAAGTAAATTTTGAGATTGATCCTCAGTTAACTAGAAAATTCCTGGAACTTTATTAACTTATGGTTTGATTGTAGGGTTTTCATATAGTGTGTCTGTGTGTGTTTGCGTGTGCACACACACACATACACACAGTTGGGGCAAATAAGAATTAGTATTTATTGAGACCTTATTCTTGCCAAGAACTGTGCTGAGCAATTTACAGACATTATCTCATTTGATCCTTATAATAACCTTCCAAGATATATAAAATCTGGCCATCAACAGCTGCAGTAAAAATGCTAATTTGGGCCTGAGCAGTTTTTAAATGACACTCTAGGGCAATGGGTCTCAACCATGGCTGCACATTAGAATCATTTGGGAGCGTTAAAAAATCCTTATACCTAGGCCCCAGCCCAAGAATGTGTGAGAGTGGGATGCAGGCATCAGTACTTTTAAACTCCCCAGGTGATTACAATGGGCAGCTAAGTAGGTTTATGAATCACTGGCTTTATAAGCTCAATGATGAGTTGAGAACCTGGACACTCAGTGATACATGTTTGGTCTTAAACATGGCTGCACTTTTGCTGCTGTGAGAGAGACCTTAGCAACACAGCAGTCCTCAGCACCCTTGCCATAGTGTAAGGAGCATCAGCTGTGCTTGCTTCCAGTAATTCAGACTCAAATTCAGATTGGTCACTAGGTAAAGATGCTTGAACACATGTTTCCATTATTTCCTAAGAGCAGGACTAATCATATACCACTTTAAATCCTTTTCCCGGTTATCATTTGTCCCAGCCAAGCAGGAGAAGTGGTGCTCTGCATTTCATGTTACCTGCGTCAGACGAGGACACAATGTCAAGGCCAGATTAAAGATGAGATGCGGTTTTAGAATCACAGCACATGCACTGAAAACATGCGGCCACTCCTGCTAGGGTGCTTTCATCTGCTGAGTTGTCTGAAGCCACCCCTTCTTTGACCATTCTGGGTAGCCAGTCTTTCTGTGAACCACTCTGGCTTCTGTGCTGCCCCCAGAAGCTTGGCATTACAGGCATGAGTGAAGTCTGCAGGGCCCCTGACCTTCCTTCAGCCTGTGCCAGTCCCCAGTGGAGGAAAGAAAAGGAAAACCAAGCAACCTGGTTCTTTCGCATTCTCAGTACCACCAGCAATCAAATATATATTTGAGAAGGACTACAGAGACAAGAGAACATGAAGGCTGGACTGGGAGAGACTACTTTCTAAATCCTCTTGATTTTACGGCAGCAGGAAATTGTTACTGGGTGAAGCGCTCACTGCCCGATATATGTGGAAAGCAATAGTATGGCATTGGCTTTTAAGGAAAGAAAAAAGCTTTACTGTGAGGTCAACTGACAAGGATACAGGCAGCATGGCTCAGATCTGTCCCCCAGATATGGGGCTCAGTCGCACTTTTCTGAGTTTGGGGAGAAGGGTTGGTATGTGGAAGAGCTGGTGGGGCAGGTTTTGATTAGAGGGCTCTGAAACTTGGCCCTTTAGGGTAAGGTATGGTAAAGGGGCTTCAGCACCAGATCTTCCTGGACAGCGGACCCTTCCCTTCTGAAAGGGTTCCAGCATTCAGGTTCCAGTCATGCCCTAGTCCTCAGGCTTTGCAGGGACAGAAACACTGTTTCTGGGTGTTGTTTGAGGTAAAAATCTTCTTCTCTGAGCCTGCTTCAGCTGCATGACTCGTAGTATTGATCTGCTGTCTCTGAAAAACAACTCAGTATCTTATTAGAAACAGGATAGGAGCAGTTTGGGGCTGGGTCTGTGGTTCCATAAACAAGCTTTTGGTTCATTCTTCGGGAGAGGCTGTTTAGCACAATGCTTAAGAGCATAAACTGCAGACCCAGACCCTTGTGCCCATTTCCTCATCTGTCCAATGAAAATACTTAATTTTTTGATGTATGGTTTATATGAATAAATAGATGAAAAGTGTTTAGAACAGTATCTGCACATAGTAAGAGTTATATAACTGCTAGCTCTTAATGTATTCTTTTATTCATGCAATCATCTATTAATTTTCATGGCTGAAGTGTTTAGAAACACTATGTGTCAGGCATTGTGTAGGGCTCTGGTATTGCAAAGGGAACAAGATAATATGGTCCTTACCCTCTCAGGGAAAGAGAGAAACACAGACATGTAAAAATTATCTAGTATCATGTTAGGAATTTAGTAATCACTCTAAGTATACACCTTGCAGGTCAGAGAAGGAGCACCTGGGAATTATTAATCTCTTCTCTGTGGGTACCAGCGAGGACAAACTGCTCCTTGCCTGAGCATTCAATTACATATCTGATAATGGAAAATAGTTTATTCTCCAAAATGACTGTCCTCCTAAAACTTGGTCTGGAGCAATAAGACAGAATTGATTTGTTCTCTTAAAATGGTATATGGTTCCAGCCACACCCCCTATCTGTTTGGCCTTGGGTCAGTCACTAGCCTCTATATCAATGTTTTCCAGTATAAAAGGGAAATAATGCCACTTACTCTGCACAGTCATTGTAGGCTGATGGATGGATGGAAAACACCTAGAGCTACTTTTACATTTGCAGCTTTCATGGGTTTGAAGTAACCACCCTGGGTCGTTCAAACCAAAGTCCTAAGGAGCACCCCTCCCCAGGCGTTTGCTACATGGACAGTTACAGAGCACATGTTCTCTCCAGAGTTCTCAGATCTAGTCCTGCATTTTGGAAGGGTCTCCTCCTCTCCTCTATCTTTCCTCCTTTGTTGACCCTGATACTTCCTCGCCCTATTCATGCTGGGATCTCTAGGTTAAGAAAGGCACATGAAGCTTGAGTCAACTCCTTATCTCCTAGGGTTTATAGGATGACTAGAGCAATCTACTACTCTCCCCTCATCTACATCAGCTCACTGTCATGGACTAATAAGAAGTGAATTTTTAAAGATAGTCTGCAATTGTTTCTTAAAGTGGGCTAATATTTTATATATGGATCACCATGACTGTTGGGATCTTTATGCCAGACTGAAATATGAACATTTCTGTCCTTCCTTATATTTCTAAAACTTGTTTTCCTCTGTCAGGCTCTTATGTGTGTAATCCAAGGGAAATGAAAACCTTTTCAGAAAACCTGGGACGGTGGCCTAGCTCAGCATCTATCACTGTGTTTTAAAAGTTGTTCTCATTGGTGTCAAATAGTATTGGAAAGCTTGGAAGTAAATACAAATGAATACTTTAAAAAAATCACTGTAGGACCGCACTATCAAGAAAGTGAAAGGACAACCCACAGAAAGAGAAAAAAATTTGCAAGTCATGTATCTGATAAGGGTCTAGTATCTATCTACTATAAAGATGCCCTATAGCTCAAAAATTTAAAAGGCAAATAACCCAATTTAAAAGTGAGGAAAGTATTTGAGTTAATATTCTTTTAAAGAAGATATACAAATAGCCAATAAGCACATGAAAAAATGCTTAACATCATAAGCCTTCAGGGAAATGCCACAACGAGATTCAACTTTACACCCACTAGGATGACTTGAAAATAACAAGTGTTGGTGAGAATGTAGAGAAATTGGAACCCTCATACGTTGCTGGTTGGAATGTAAAGTGGTACAGCTGCTATGGACAACAGTTTGGCAGTTCCTCAAAAGATGAATAATACAACTACCATATGACCCAGCAATTCCATTCCTAGGTATATACCTGAGAGAACTGAAAACATGTTCATACAAAAACTTGTGCATAAATGTTCATAGCAGCATTATTCATGATAGCCCCAAAGTAGAAACAACCCAATGCCCATAAAGTGATGAGAGATAAACTGAATGTGGTATATCCACACAATGGAATATTATTCAGCCATTAAGAGGAATGCAGTACTGTTAGATGCTACCACATGGGTTAACCTGGAAAACATGATAAGTGAAGGAAGTCAGCCACAAAAGGCCACATATTTTATGATTCTATTTACATAAAATGTCCGGAATAGGCAAATCTAGAGAGACAGCAAGTAGACTAGCAGTTATCAGCAGATGGAGCGAGGGAGGGTATTTGGACTAACTGTTAAAAGTTACACTATTTCTTTCTAGGATGACTGAAATGTTTTGCAATTAAATAGTGGTGATGGTTACATAACACAGTAAATATACTAAACACCACTGAAGTATGTACTTTTAAACAGTAAATTTCATGTTATATGAATTATATCTCAAAATGCTAAAACAAAACAAAAGTAAATAAATTACAAACTTCAAGAATAATTATCTAGCACTGAGGTGAGATTTGTTTGTAGTCTTAAACTCATTGTTTATTTTTTTCTAAAAATAGGTGAACACTCTCATCTCGGTATTATAAACTTGTATAAGTATGTGGGTTTGAGAATGTGTCTCCTAGGAGATAAATGAAAGTTTATAAGAAAGAAAAGAAACAACATATTGTTAAGAATATTTGCCCCAACTTTTGGTTGGTAAAATTATGTGTTCCTTTGAGCCCTAGAACATGTTTATAAGAGTAAAATAAAAATACACAATAAAATTGTGACTTTATAGTATATGAATTATTTCTCAATTTTTTTAAAAAACTGCAAGAGCTCTCTAAGGAGTTTTTGGCTAATATGCGTTATAAATTTCCAAGACAGAGCTACAGAATTTCATGTTTTCCATCTTATTTAATAGTGGAAATCTTTTTTCATGGAGTAGCTCTATGGGAAATATTGCTCTAATGAATTCACTCCAAGTAAATACGAATGTAAGAGCATCCAGTACTTGGGGTTGATGGTTTGGCTTAAATGTTTCATCACTGTTGATTCTAGGTCATTGCCATTTCTCCATCTCATTTTGGCTCTGTTGACAGTATCCCTCCTCATTATGTGTTAAGCTTTTGTTGCCCTGCATTTAATTGCTACTAGTGTGAGAAATGTGATTTTGAAAACCTCTTTTAAAAATAAGGTAATATGACTGAAAGCGAGCACAAGGTAACTAAGATGACTAATTTAACAGGACACGTAGAGCTTAAAATATGCCTAGGGTTTTTAATCCAGCTAAGGCTATAATGCACGAAGCATGACATTTTAAGTCTATTAAGTCATTCCAACAAGATTAGTCCTCAGGTTAGGTGTATTACTCTGGAGACTATTGTCACAATGTCATGGGGACATTTACACCAAGGTATTTTATTGGTAATGATACACACCGGTGCCTATACTATGCTAGCCAGAATAGCCTTAAGAAAAACCTTATACATTTTAAATCACACATATAAAAAAGTCATATCGACCCATTCTTCCTTTTTCCTAAATGATAAAATAAATAAATCTGCCATGATTAAGGAAACAGCCTGAAACCAACAGACTGCATTCTTGCATTCTTGATATGCAGAACACAAAATACACTGAGTCACAAAAATGAAAGGAGAAGGGGAGGGAAAGGAGCAGGAGGAGGGAGATCAAGGGAGGGGATGGAGGGGAGAGGCAGGGGAAGAAGCAGGAGCAGCAACAGAAACAACAAAGTAGATTCTTCAGTGCCTCTGCCTGGTCGTGACTCTATGGTGAGCACTAGTTTGACTCATTACATAAAGAACTCAGATATTTGTGGACAAATGTCATTTCTAATTGTCTTGTGCATTACTAATGAATTTGTTTTCTATCTTCAAGTAGCCATAACTGACTTTCTTTTTACATGTTTAGATTCTAAACATATTTTATACCAGAAAGAAAATTTCTTTCTTCCTTTTTTTTTGGTGGTGGTGGTGTGGAAAGCAAAGCCTGATATCATGTAAACCAGATGTACTCTTTTGGATGGAGTACAAGAAAACCTGTGAAGACTAACAGTCAATCTTTTTCGGTGCTCACAAACTGTTGGAAAAATTGGCATAAAATGTGCTACTACTAAATAAACTACGCGTGTATATCTTACTGGCTACCGTGAGTAAATGACCAAGGTAGTACTTGCTCTTTAGAAGGAGAGGCTTAACAGAGCCAAGGGTATATTTCACTCCCAAAGCACGCCTTTCATTTCCCTTATTATGTAAATCAGTCTCTGATAGAAACCTAACTGCTTCAGGTGGAAATTTCACCTGTACCTGTACGGGACGTTCTCTAACCAAGCCCTAAGTGACCTTCTGTCACATTTACTTCTAAGTGCACATTCAGAAAATAACCTTACATAGTACATATTTAAATGTTTTGAATTATGTTATCTTTGTTATTAATATTCAACCTTTTATATCTGTATGTCCCGTTTCTACAACTCGACCATAATTTCCTTGAGATCAGTGTTGGTATTTTTTTGGGGGGAGGGGAGCAGGTAATTAGGTTTACTTTTATTTTATTTTTTTTAGAAGAGGTACTAGGGATTGAACCCAGGACCTCGTGCATGCCTAGCATGCACTCTACCACTTGAGCTATACCTTCCCTCTAGTGTTGGTATTTTATATGCCCCTCTACAGGTCCACAGCATCAAAGAATAACATAATAAGGGTTCACTAAACTAAAAAATGACCTTCAGTGTAGAAGAGACTTTTTTCTCCCCAGAGAATGTATAGTAAATTATTGCAGAAGTGTTGGATGACTTCATTATTTATTTATCAAATATTCACCTAATGTCTACCTGGTGTCAGCCACCAATATGTTAATGTATTTGAAAAACATATTAACTCACAGAATCTTGGTAGCAGCCTAATTTAGATAAGTTCTATTGCTATCATTCCTATTTTAAGATGAAGAAACTGAGGCATTATTGCCCATAGGTAATAAATAGCAGATGCAGAATTCAGACCCAGGCAGTCTGGCTCTAGAATCTGTGCTCATTTCAACCATTATGCTCCTCTGCCTTGGATGGCCGTGCTGGGCTGACTCGCATTCCTCTTCACCTCACAGTCAGCCTTGGTTACTGTCTATTACATACCATATGTACTCTTATCTACAGTACTGCTTTGTGAGGTGTCGTGGACTAGCTTCTTCCACATTCAATACGGAACACGTTTGCAAAAGCAATCCAAATACTATCTTGCCACCTCTCTCATCAACTTCTTGTGATGACTTGCCCTTGTGGCTTTGCTGTGCTCCACTATTACAGTGTAACTTAAAACAATGCGATCCTGTTCTTTTTCAATTATTATTTAGCCAACGAGAATAAACATTCTTATTCTGGTTTCTTTTCCTCTAATCTATTCTGGCCATGTGTACAGTGTTGGTGCCTTTTGATGGAAAAGAGAACACCAAGAACTTCTATCTTGGCATCAGTTTCAGGCCCCATAAAAACAGATCTGCCTCAGAATCTTCTGGCGCTTCCTCAGAGCTGAGACGGGAAATCATCATCATATCTTCAATCTGCTCCCAGAAGCTACTCAGCAGATTCAGCCAAGCTGTCCTGAAACAGGAGTTCACCCTGAGAATCTGCATCTATTAAAAGCAGTCTTTTAAAGTCTCCTTTATGCTAATAAAGAAAGGTCCATTGTGAAGACGTTTGCACTTGAAGCAAAGGGACGGGGACCTATGTGAATGTTGCCATCACGTTCTCCTTGGCCCCATCCACCAGCTACAGGATGCCTTTCTCTGCCTCTAAGTGCCAGAGCATCTGTATAATGCTTGTAGGTTTGATGTGAGCCAGGAAAGAAAGGGGCTAGGGGATGAGAGAGCTTTTGTGGAGGAAGCTTTTTAGCGTGTGCCCCCTGTTGAGGGTGGACGAGAGAAATGATCAAAGGACACACAAGAGGCCAAGTCTCCTCTAAGAGGACATATAAAGGACAAAGACTGTCATATTACAATATCTAAGGAACTCTCAATGCAGCGTGCAGAAACAGAACACTAGCACAATGCTTCATTTATGCAGGCCAGCCTACTTTGCTCAGCAGTGTTACATATGTGTTTAGGGCCAACCAGTCATTCAGGTCATCATCCCCAAAGTCTCTGTGGAAGAATCTCGGAATGCATGTAACCCTCTTGCCCCTGCAAGCCTTGTTTCTGGTAGCCCTTTAAATGGATTTAACCTGAAATAAAGGCTGGTGTGAACACATTCCAGAAATTTCACGTTGCTTAAGATTGCTAATGACAGCGTATCTCCTTAACTTCAAACCTCTGTCCTCTATGTTATGTGCACACGGCATAAAGTTGAGAACAATCATGGTGACACGCACAATTCACTCTACGAATACTGAGCATATACTATGGCTGGTAAGGGAATACATCACAGACTGTGCGCTCAAGAAACTTCTCTCACCACCGAGTAAAGATAAGAAGCATATGCAGATAATCAGAATACAGTGTCAAAAATAGGGTGTTATAAAAGGATCTGTTTCCAGGATGTTATGGACAAACAGAGAAGGAGTGTAGAGCTCAATCAGGGTGGGCTTCATGGAGGAGTCAAAGTCTATGAATTTACAGTTAGTGGGTATATCCTTAACATGATTCCCTGCCTAGTGAAATTATGCTATGAATAAATTTGACATATTTAACATCTAACCCTTAACATCTCACTTGTCTATCTGATCCTGCATATCTCCTTTTTCCCCAAACCTGGTTGGAACTATTGCCATCAAAAGCTCAGTTACAGAAGTTTGAGATTAACAGATACACCCTACTATATATAGAATAGATAAACAACAAGGTCCTACTGTATAGCACAGGGAACTATATTCAAAATCTTGTAATAGCTTATCATGAAAAAGAATAGTGTATATAGATGTATAACTGAGTCACTTTACTGTACCTATGAAACACTGTAAATCAACTAGACTTCAATAAAAAATAAATAAACAAATCTCAGCTATAAAAAATTAAAAATGGGTCAACCCCACTGGACACCAATTTTCCAGTTAGGAATATCCAGGCCAGCTCTATCTATGTCCCCCCTGTACACAGTATTTTCTCTGCCTAGTTATCTTGCCGTACTTTTGTTTTTATATTTATTTCTCTAACAACTTTTCTTTCTCCTACCTCACTTTCTCCTCCATTCCATCCAACTCTGTCACAAATGCAGACACACCACATACCCACATCACACTACCTAGAAAAAGTTCTACTCATCTGTTAAAAAGTTTTTAAACAGAAAAAGGTAACCTAGTAAAAAGGGAAGAATCAAGAGTGTTATTTTAATTTCTGGGAAAAATTAGTTCTGGAGGCAAAACGATAGCTGCATTTAATCCCAGCTCCCAAATATATTTGGCTGTTAGATTTATAAAAAAGCCCAGACTATGGTTTCCACTGTCGTCCCTGGTGAAATGAAGAGGCCAAGCCAAGGCAGAAACCAGGGAAAATCGGGTCGGTACAAGAAATAAATAACAGGTGTAGTTCATGATCCAAAAAGTCAATGGCCAGGCACTGTTCTAAGTCCCTTAAGTTTGGTAAGATATTTAATCCTCACAATTGCCTGATGAGATAAATACTACAGTTAACACCCTCATTTTACAGATGATAAAATGGAGGCATGGAAAGACAAGAAATTGTGCTCGAGGTCAGACAAGTAGGAACTGGCAGACCAGGATGTGAAGCCAGGCAGTCTGGCTCTGGAGTCTGAGCCCAGGAGCACCCCCGACACACTCAGTGCAGCAAGTTGTCCAGGGTCACTAACAGGGCTTCACAGGCAGCCTAATCCTAAGGGGACTGGAGCTCTGGTTCAGGAAGGGAGCCTAGATCAAAACAACAGGGCAAGGGCCTGTGTTCTATTATAAGGCATCTCAGAGACTCCTACCAAAGGGTTTCTCCTTGCCTACGGCTGTTTTGTTACTTCAATTTACTTTATTTTGCTTATACTATTTAAAAGGTTACTGCTAGGCTTTGACACACATGACACTGTAAAATCAACTACAGAGTCAGGAAAAAAGAAAGGACTCACACTGAGAAACACCGAAGCTCTAAGAGGGGGAGGAATTTTCTGTAATTGAGGACTTAACAGTAGGAACCTTTAATCACCTACATTTTCTCTTAAACACCTGCTTTCTTAAAAATCTGGGACTCAGCGAGCCAAAGTAATACTTCCTTATACCACCCTACCTTATAGGTTTCATAAAATTTAAAAAGATTTTTGTTACTGTCTTCCTCAAAGTTAGATGAAGTTATTTCTCAAGAGAAATCTTTTAGACATCTCAAATAATTAAAAAGCTTGTCTCAATATTGAATAAACTCTAATACGGCATGTAGAACATCAACTGGTTCATTATAACAGCTCAACAAATGTTAGTTATATTATTATTATTAATTTTGGGCAGTGTTGATTCAATGTGTTGTATAGGCATACCTATATATGTATTTAGAGAAAAATTAAAAAATAGTGTGATCCTTAATCTCTTGATTCCTGACACGCCCTCACACCAGCCAGCCTTTGTACCATAAGGAAAATGATCTGAACAACACATAGAAGAAATTGATTGCTGCTGGGTGGCAGATGCTGCAATAAAGCACCTTCTAATTAATTTGATGTTAATCAAATTAATATCAAAATCCAGTCATTTAGAAACTGTTGTTATCATCAGCAGGACAAATATATTTCTTAAGCATAATGTTGACAATATGCCAGTCTAATATTCACATAACATGACCTTAGCTAGACCAAAGGAACCCTCCTCAATTCAGAGCGAACGCAGTAGGAATTGCACCCACTGTGGCCGCTGGGATCAGAGCTGCCAAGGGCATGGGATCTCCCAGGTTTGTGGAGAAGAGAAGAGAAGACATTTGGCAAAGGAATTTGGCCTCTGTTACAAAAGGAAGCTACGTGGAGACAGAAAGGAAGGATTGTTGACTGAAGCACAAATGCGGTGTTACTGTTTGATGAGCCAATGGAAATAACCCGGGAGTCTGAATTATTTGTCACCACCCCTTCCTGCCACCGCATGCAGTGATGGTTATTACTAGGCTGGTTGCTAGAGAATCAGGCAAACTAGCGGCTAGTCTTAAAACTAGTCTGGAAAATATTAATTTTGGTTTGGGGAAAGACATTTTAAATGGCTGTCAGGAATGCGTTTGAAGTGGAACGAAAGGATGAATTGAATAGAGCTTCAGTTTTCACAGTTTCCTATCAGGATAAGGGAAACAAAAGAAAACACTGTTTTCCAGAAAGCATTATTTCATTGTAATTATAATGAGTTATTCTGGCCATTTATTTTTTCCTGCCTGGGGCCACCTTCTGTCACAGTATATTTTGCATATTAAGTAGGGACAAAAATAATCTTAAATTAATAACTGCACAAAAGCACACATTTTTGACAGGAAAGGGGCATTCATGTCTTGAGTTTATCATGCATTAAAAACAGATATTTAATCTTTACATCCAGCCTTTTTTTCCCTCATGAAGAATCACCTAGTGCCTTATATTTTCCCCATACTTTACAAATCTAACTGCAAACGTATGTATGTAAGACAGACATGAAGAAGCACAGATCCATTAAAACTAGTGGCATTTGGGAAGGCCTGTGCCACTATAATAAAACTGAAATGTTGCTGTACCAGAAATGCCACAATTTAGTTCACACTATTTGGAGTCTGTCGTTGATCTGTTTTAGCACTTGCTGTTATTGATAATAATAATAACAAATGCCACTTATTGGGCACTTACTCTGGGTCAGGCACCAAGCTAGGCTCTTTCATTCCTTTAATGAAAGTATGGTAGCCTGCAAGAGGCCCATTATTCACCTCCACTTAGCAGTTGAGGGAAATAAAACCTAGACAAGTTAAAGAACCAGCATAAAGTACACAGCAAATTCACTCCGGGGCTGGGATTACCATGCTCATCTCGGTGATTCCACAGCCTGCGCCCACAGCACCTCCTCCCACCGCCTCTTCTGTCCTCCCACAGCCTGCCTGTGATGCTCTTTCTATGCTGATGCAGATGTTCTAAACCTGCACCTTCCAATGTTACTCATTAGTTGAATGTGGCTATTGGGCACTTGAAATGTGGATATAGTGTGACTGAGGAAATAAAGTTTTATTTTTATTTAATTTAAATTTAAATAGCCACACATGTCTAGTTGCTACCATATTAAGACAGTGGGACTCTAAAACAAACATGGCAGAACTATAATATACTTCAAGGATGGCACTGGGACTGAACAATTTTTAATTGGCATCATCCAGCTTTCATTCTTTTCCAATGAAATTCACTCATTGCTGGCTGTAGGTTTCATGAGGAGAACCATATTGCATGAGGATATCCCCTACTCCCTCACTGCAGCCCCAAGTTTGCCAGTAGATCTGGTCTCCCTCCATTAGTGTCCATGCCCACAGTCCACATCTGCTTTGCATTCTTCCCTCCTGTCCACTAACACACTGTACCGCCATACAATTACATATTCTGCTCATCCACGCATTGGTGTTCCAAACGGTAAGGGGAAGACACTTCAGAACTTCTCTAAAAAATTACGCTTTCCTCTTTGAAGCATTATTAAATGTTATCTGCTATAACCACCTTAACACCCTTAGAACTTTGTAATGAGAGTGACAACTATTTCTCAGTGCTTACTCTGAGTCCAGCATCCATCTCATTTAATCATCACCACAGCCCCATGAGGTGAACATTACTATATCCCCCCACTTTACAGATGATGGACTTGTCTGGTTCACCTCAAGGTCCTAAACTTTTTTCACTGCTCTACTCCATCAGTTTCCAAACTTGTCACTGCCTTCTCCCTCTGCTATGTATTTATCTTGGTTATGGGACAAAGATATCTCACATAAAGAGAAGCAATTAGGCAAATGTCAATACAAGAGAAGCATGAAAAAGACCCTTGAAGAATACTAATCTTCTCTAGATCAACACTGGCAGAATAAGGAAAATGTGTAGAAGTTAAAACCTAGCTGAACTTATTTGGATTCAAAATGAAATCTGATTACTGCTAAAGATAAACTGCTGAGACCATATCTATGGCAATGAAATTAGATTAATGGAAAGATGAGATTTGATTAACTGCTTAGGATCATCCATCAAGATTTCATTGTGTTAAGCTCGATTCTATTAGGTGAGGGAAAAAAATACCAACCAGTATAAAGTTATGCTCTTAACAGGCATCCCTGTGGCACAACATTTGATGAGCACTCTAGGCTAAGCCTAAAAGTCTAGAAAAATGCCTTCACAAAAGACTGAAACAGTAACGAAGAAAACAAAAACAACATTTCACCAACCCATGGGATAGTTCTCAGGTTTATCTATCTGAAATTGTTAACGAGAAGCCAACTTGTAATTGCATTTGAATCAGCTTCTAGGATTTCAGCGCTCTTTCACAGAGAAAGATGTTATCAAGAAAAAGTATCTCAATCTTCAGCACTTCAATTTCTTCATAAAAAAGCAAAGCATGGAAACAATTAGTCTCTGGATTTTGTTAAGCACCGACAGACCTGAGGATGCATTTCTCCACTTACTGGTTTAACTATAGAATGAATTTAATGTGATGTGTGTGTGTGTGTGAGAGAGAGAGTGTGTGTGTGAGAGAGAGTGTGTGTGTGTTTGTGTTTGTGTTTGTGTTTGTGTGTGTTTGTGTGTGTGTGAATATAGACTTTTCATTCTACTTGCTCCAACTCTAATTCTCACCATCATGTCCCCTAAAAATGGACATATTTGCAATCATAGACAGGATCTACTTCTTTAAAAATTAAAAGACAGTAGGAGATATACAACTTTGATTATACTCGCTCCATTTTTCCAGATGACATTTTTAGCATGGGTCTGAAATATTAACTGTTTCTAAATCTCTTATATTACAAATCCAAAGTATAGGGACTTCTCTCGATCCCGATTTCCTGAACAGGGACAGAAAGGCATTTCCAGGCATCGCTGCCATATTTTTTTCTTGGCACCTGCAACTTTGATTTCCCTCTATACCAACTAAATTCATTTTCCCTGCAAGTCTCTATTAAACTACATGGCTGCAGCTAGTCACTGCTTTGCACCCTTCTTCAAATATAAAAGCTCCATCTCTGGGAGCACTCAGAGTCTGTCCAGGGACCCATTGCAAATGAAGATAAATTGACACTATGCCTGGGGAGCTCTGGTCAGAAATGCAATTTTCAAGAAGATGGTGACTAGCATCCAAAAGTATTCATGTCAATGAAACATGACAGGTGTCACTAGGAACAGAGATCCCAGGCAAAGGGAAATTAGAGCCTCTCATGTCCCTACTCATCTGCGATTTCCTAATTGCAGTTGTTGGCATTAATTGATGCTGGTGCCATTTTTGATCATGTGGGGCTGTCTTGAGCACCTTGCATTTCCAAAGGGCTTGACATCCTGAGAGCCACAGCATGTTTGGATCAAATTTGCTTTCAACATGCCATGTTCAAGAATCTTCTTCTGAAGGCCATTAGTGAAAATGACCTGGCAAATTCATTGCCCCCTGAAACTGCATGTGCTGCTGAGGAAGCCATTCACGGCTTATCTTTCCTACGGCTGTAAGAGTTGCAGGGAGTGTAATAATTCAGCAGCGTGACTGTGGAGTTGCATAATCAGAGATTTCGAACAACTATCCTCTCTCCCAGATGATGCTGTGTGTTTTCCTTAGGTGTGCTCCAGAGGGCAACTGCAATTAATAAATGCTTTTATTGGTTTGAATGAGACAAAAGTCATTCTGAGATGCAAACGAGATTTCTTTTTTAAGGGCAGAGTAACTTTACAATTTTAGATGCAGCATAGAAGTTTGTCATAAAGAAAAGAAAGGAAGGCCATTTAGCCTTTTCTATGGTCTTAGATGTAGTAGAGTAAGGGATTTATCCTCAAGCACCATTTTGTTTTTTCAGGAAACATGTAAATGCAGATCTGATGAAATACACTGCTCCATTGGCCATGGGTGACCTCCTGTTGGGTCTATTGAAGACTGACACAATTCACAGGACTCGGAGCAGTGAATTGCTTCCTTCGTGCCAAGAGCTTGAGGATTAACATTGTTTCAGCACTGAAAGATTCACGATGTACGTGAAAAACTGGGTCCAGGTTTATAATGGCATGCTGCCCCTGGTCATTGGCTCTGTATTCCAATCTGTTATGTTTGCCATTGAAGCTAATAAAGAATAATAGATATATCCATCAGCAGCAATGAAATCAATTACCGATGTCTTTTTTATTAGCAGCATTATATTATTACCAGCATCATTATATAAAATATTACATATCCTTTGCACATTTCCTTTAGTTTAATCTGAAGTACTTACTTGCTTTTATCATAGAGTCAATACAAATACAACATATCTCTGGCACTTCAATTCAGATTTGCTTGAGATTTACTTGTGTAAACAGCCATGTTAAGACAACTTTTTAAAATACTTCTTCATGTCAGAATAACTAGGTAGCTTGACAAATCTGCTCTTTTAAGCAAAGCACATATTTCATGAATCTCTTTTATAAATAAAGTCTACCAATGTCTCTTGAGTGCCTACTAGAACTAGCTAATTTAAGGAAAATTGTCCTCTCTTTAGCCACCCAGATGCATTTGTGTCTAAGGCCAGTGATTGTTTCTATGAGATTTCAGGTTCTTTTTCTGTTCCCTCCTTCTCCCCACAGGTGGTCATCTTTGGGGCTTGCCTCTACCTTTCCTTGCTCAGATAACTGAGCTGGAACTCATAAACTCCCTCCATGAAGAGGTTTCCAGAAGACACTGGAAGAGCTGGATAACACATGTAAAAAAAAAAATAGTTACAAAGAATTGTATAGTTACTCCTGGTTGTGGAAAATAAGGCCTCCAAAGTCTTATTAAAGTTTAAAATAGAGGCAATGAAAAAGCTTAGGACTTTATGTCTCTAAAAATTGCTTCTATTTTCCCTTCTGCCCTCAGCTAAGTGCTATTGCTACCAGGCAGAAAATACAGAATAACAAAATATTTAGGGACAGTATCTGGTTCAAAATTGAACAGGAAGAGAAAAATCCTTTAGGGAGTAAATGGCATCCAAGGAACAACCTCATTACTCAACCCTGTGGAGACAAATGAGCTTTCTGATAAGGCAGCAAGTGCACATCTGGGTCCACCAGCTGTATACTCCAAACTCTTCTTGAATATAGGGGGCCCAACCCCACAAATATCCTTGTTTATTGCTTATCCTTATTTATATAACATGCCCTTTTGTAGCACTTGACATTTTAAAACACATACATACAAAAATGAATTATAAAAAGGTGAGGTAAAATATAAGTACATACAGAAACCCTAATATTTTACTCTACAACTAAACCCCACGCCTTGTGCATACGTTGGGCTACAGGCACCCTATACATTTTGGAACATCGATTCTTAAATCTTTTCATGCAGAATGAAGCCACCTTTAACCTCGAGTATTTCACCTTGCACTTTCACTTTTTTAGTCTGTAGGTGATGCTTGATATACAATGATTGCTGACAGTGGATATGATCATTTTTTTTTCTTTCTTTCTTCCAAATGGTTTAGCAGCACAAACCTAGCCACAGATTTTTTTACTCTCTCCTTGTGGTATTAAGATATATACATGTGTGTGCGTATAGTGTAACTTAAATAAGAAATGCTGCAGTTTTCTCTTTTGCAAAAAGACAGAAAATCAAATGCTTCTAGGTAGAATGCAAGGACTCTGACCGTTGCAGTCTGGAAGGAACTTTAGGTGAAATATAATGATGACTCTCAGAGAGCGTTTCATTTTCCACCCCATAATAGGACAGATACCCTTTGAGATTTCCATGACAACACAGGAGGAGCAGAGCTCCAAGGAGCCAGGGCAACGTACGAGGGAGTCTGGGTGAGTAAATGGAAACCTCAACTGACTTCACCAGGCACAAAAATAGAGAGTGGGATATACTTAATATCATGGCTGGCCAAATTCTAGAACAGAAAACTAAATTTTGTGATGATAGGAATCAGAAGAGATCGTCTGTGGGAGTGCTGACTTAGAAGAGACACAGAGGAACATTCTCGGGTGACAGAAATGCTCTATTTCTTGGTTTCACTTCAGCTCAGAGTATAACGGGCTGAAACATACAGGACCAGGTTCTGAAGACTCATTAGGCAAAGAGAAAACACCATCCTTTAAGGTAGATGAGACAAGAGACATGGCACTTTGTGATGGATGGGGTGGGGCAGAGATGCGGTCTAGTCAGAACCCACCTGCCCATGTGATGACCCACATGCAGGAGGGATATCACAATCACAGAGGTCCCCAGAGGAGTGAGGGGTCCGAGCCCACAACAGGCCCCAACCTCCGGGACCTGCACCAGGAAGATGGGCCCCGATATCGTCAGGCTTTGGAACCCAGTGGGGCTTATGTCGGGAAGAGCGGGAGCACCACTGGAAACGGAGACTCCACTCTTAAAGGGCTCTTGCACAAACTCGCTTTCTCCAAGTCTCAGTAAAGAGTCAGCAGTTTGAAAAGTGCCTGGGTCATATGAAAAGATTCACTGACTAATTCTAGGGCTATGCCAGAGGGGCAGGGATCTGGTGGAATTTTCTCCAGGTACACAAGTACTGGTGGGCATCATTAAAAATTTTTTTTTCACTCTCATTCCACCCAGTTGGCCTGGTGCTGGCAGTGCCATTTCTGTCACTCTTCACCAGCCTAGCTAACACTATGCACCCCACCGCTGTACTCCCCTAAGGACTAGACCAGCCCAACCCACTGGCCCCAGCCAGCCCTTCCAAAGAAACCCTCCACCCTGCCCTGGCAGGCTACCTTGGTTGGCTGAAGTGCCCCTCCAAAGCCACTCCCACTCTGGAGGTCCAGCCCCCGACATCAGCCCACCCACAGCAGTTGTAGCTGGACCTCTCAGCCAGCCTTGATAAGGCCAACCCCATCCACCAGTGTGCCCACAACAATCACAGCCCAAACACAACAAGAGGGTGCATGTAGCCCACACAGGGGATACCCTGGGACACTTAGCTCTGGTGACCAGGGTGACTGTACCACTGAGCCCCACAGAACATCATCTACATAAGTCCACTCTTTCAAAACTGGGAGACATCTGATACACCTAATGCATAGAAACAAACACAGAAGTATTGCAATCTCTGACTTCAGACTATACTACAAAGCTACAATAATTAAAATGATATGGCCATGGCACAAAAACAGACACATAGATCAATGGAACAGGATAGAGAGTCCAAAAATAAACCCACACACTTATAGTCAATTGATCTATGATAAAGGACGCAAGAATATACAATGGTGAAAAGACAGTCTCTTCAATAAGTGATGTTGGGAAAGCTGGACAGCTACATGTAAAAAAATGAAATTAGAACATTTTATCACACCATACACAAGAATAAACTCAAAATGGATTAAAGACTTAAAAGTAAGACCTGACACCATAAAACTCCTAGAATAAAACACAGGCAAGTATGCTCTTTGACAGAGGTCTTAGTAATATTTTAAAAATTTGTCTCCTCAGGCAAGGGAAGCAAAAGCAAAAATTAAAAATGAGAACTAATCAAACTTAAAAGTTTTTGCACAGTGAAGGAAACCATCAGCAAAATGGAAATGCAACCTATTCAATGAAAGAAAATGTTTGCAAATGATATGACTGATAGGAGTTAATATCCAAAATTTATAAACAGCTCATACAACTCAATAAAAAAAAAACCTGATTAAAAATGGGCAGGACCTGAATAGCCATTTTTCCAAAGAAGACATACAGATAGACAATAAGCACACGAAAAGATGCTCAACATTACTAATCATCAGGGAAATGCAAATCAAAGCCACAGTTAGCTATAACTTCAAACCAATTAGAATGGCTATTATCAAAAAGATAAGAAATAACAAGTGTTGTTGAGGATGTGGAGGAAAGGTAGCCCTCATGCACTATGGTGGGAATGTAAATTGGTGCAGCCACTAAGGAAAATAGTAAAGAGGTTCCTTAAAAAATTAAAAATAGAACTACCAAATAATCCAGCAAGCCCACTCCTGGGTATTTACCCAAAGAAAATGAAAACACAAACTTGGAAAAATACATGCATACCTATGTTCACTGTACCATTACTTACAATAGCAAAGATATGGACGCAACCTAAGTGTCCATCAATAGATGAATGGATAAAGAAGATGTGGTATACCCATACAATGGAATATAACTCATTCATAAAAAAGAATGAAATCTTGCCATTTGCAACAACATGTATGGACCAAGAGGATATTATACTAAGTGAAATAAGTTAGACAGAGAAAGACAAATAGTGTAGAACTTGACTTACATGTGGAAAATAAAAAATAAAACAAAGGAACAAGCAAAACAAACAGACTCATAGATACAGAGAACAAACCAGTGCTCACCAGAGGGGAGGGGGCTGGGGTTGGGTGGTTAGGCAAAACAGATGAAAGGGATTAAGATAGATACAAACTTCGAGTTATAAAATAAATAAGTCCTGGAGATGCAAGATGCAGCATAGGGACTATAGTCAATAATACTGCAATAACTTTGTATGGTGACAGTTACTAGACTGATGGTGGTGATCAACTTGTAATGTATGTAAATGTCAAATCACTGTGTTGTACACCTGAAATTAATATGCCAACCATGTTTTTTAAAATGTCCTATTTTTGACTGTGCCAGTGGTTACATGGGTACATACATTTGTTACATTTATTCGACCACACACTTAAAATCTGTACATTTTATTACATGTAAATTATGCCTGAATAGAAAGCTTAGCCAAAGCGAGCAAAAAAACAATGCAGGCAGGTTAAATTTTTAAAAACACAAGATAGAGGACCAAAGACGTGGAAGTGTGTGGTCTAGATAGTGCCATTTTGCTGTGGTAAAGCTTTTCCTCTGCTCTCACGGCAAGTAGTCTGGATTAGAGTCAAGTATTCCACATTTTAAGAAGACCATGTGAGGACGTTGGGCTATCAGCATATCTTTTCAGTATTCTGTGAAATACGTGTTTAAGAGACAGGCTAACCCTTCTTAGTGATAACAAATTGAAGGCAAGAAGAACCTATGTGTTTTTTACGATTACCTGGAAATTCATCCCTAAATTCTCACAGTGTGGATGCTACATGAATTAATTGTTTAAATGAATGTAAAAGTTATTGGGTATTTCCAATAACCAATATGACAATATGTTAGTATGCCAAACCCAGTGCTCAGTGCTTTAAATATATCATCTCATTTAATATTCATATTCACTCCATGGTGTAAATACTATTATTACCTCCATTTTCCTGACAAGGAAACTAAAACTTTGGGAGGTAATTTGACCAAGTTCCCAACTAGATGAAAGATAGTGATCTTGAGACATAAAAATCCACGCTCTTAAACACCATACTTTGAGATTCTGACTAAAGAAAGGTAAAGAAAACTTGGTGCCGGCCTTTGTAGAGTTAAAAAACATAGCAGGAGCCAAACAAAATCTATTTCTTCTGCAGATAATTTCCTAGTGAGCAATCCATTAAGATGTTTTGGATGGCCAATCCTCGCTTAGTGGGCAGACCAGGTAAAAGATACCAGGATGGTATCTTTAAAATACCATCCATAAGACACGTCAGCCTATGTCCCTGACATACACTCCTGTTCAGAGACCACTCTACTTGCCGAAACATTCTGTTCCCAAGAGATGAACTGAATATTTACCCACAGTCCCTTAGGTTTTTAGAGTCATTCTTGTTTTTATAGTTATGAAAGTTATTAAATATGAAGAAACCTTATAAAATATGAGTGCAAAAAGCAGGTAGTTTTTGTTCTGTTGAAAACCATATCAGTTGCAAATAATATAAGTAAATCACTCAGATACCATATTTATATGTAATCTATGAATCAATAAGAAAACTAATAAACATTGGTGACTTAATTAGGCATTTAACACACAAAGATACTAATATGAAAAGGTACTCAACCTCCTTAATTATCACGGAAACAGGAATTCAAACCACAATGCTATGCCACTATCTGTATACCTGAACGGCTAAAATAAAAATGACTGACAGTGCCTCGTGCTAATGATACTGGATAGAGAGTAGCTAAAACTCTCAAACACTGTGGGAATGTGAATTAACCCAGCCACTTTGGAAATCTGACAGCATCACGAATAATGAAAATTATATACCCTGTGATTCAGTAATTCAATTTCTAGGTATCAACTCATGACAAAGGCACAGTGTGTTCACCAAAAGACATGTACGGAAATGTACATACTGGCACTATGATAATAGCTAAAAATAAAAAGCGATCCAAATATCTATTATGAGTAGAATGAAACTGTGGTTTAGCTATATAATGGAATGCTTAGAGAAATAAAAATCAGTAAGCTACATTTAATCTAACAACCTGGATGAATCTCACAAACACAAATTTGGGGAAAAAAGGCAAGACATGAAAGAATATATTCTATGTGATTCCACTTAAATAAAGGTCAAAAACAGATAAAAATGATCTCTGGTGATAGAATTCAGAATATTGATTATTTTGGGGAAGATTATGGGAAAGTGAGGGAGGAGGTGGAGGAGGAGTTTGGGGGATATTGGTAATGCTCTTTTTTTTTTTTTCAATCTCAGTAGCAGTTACAAAGAAGTATTCACTTGAGGAAAATTTATCCAAAAATGTATACTCACACTTACTTTGAGTTTATTTTCTCCATCTATTCAATTTTAAAAACTTACTCAAAAAGAATTACTTTCAAATAAGGACGAGAAAAAGAAAAACCAACCAATTAAAGGCTGGACAGAAAATACAAACATATAGATGGTTGTGACACTCAGACTGTTGAGCAAATGTCTTTGTTTTCTCACCCCACTTTAAAGCCAATAAAACAGGGAAGAATAAATTATGAATAAGATTTGTGTGAAAAAAAGAAAGGCATGAAACCAGTCCAAATTCAAAAGACTATAGCCTTAACTCTTAGAAGACTTTCAAATGCATATGCACATATGTATTTTCCATTAATATAAACTAGTTAAGCAGTTTAAAGCTGATATGCTTACACATATTTATATCACACACCCACACACAGACATACAGACACACACAAACACACACACACAAATTGACCAACCAACCACTAGATCCAAAGGCAGAGCATAAAAGCTTTTCCGGTGTTGACAAATAGAAATCTACATCCTCATGGCTTTCAGAAATCCTAGCTCTAGTTCCCTACCCAGCTGGACATTAAACGCCACCCTAGATTCAACTGTTTTCTTTTAATAAAAGGGGAATAGATCTCTGCCTTTGACCTGGAAGATTATTAGGTGTCTTGGGCAGCAGCTCAGCGCCTTGGCATGTTCCTTCTGTCCATTGACATTGGACAGCTTTTATGTTTCTTAAGATGATACTCTATCCGTTGGAAATTAACCCAGCAAGAAGTGTGTAATGATCGAAGGTTTTACTGGTAAGCATGAAGCACAATAAAATCCCCATCAACACAGTTTGCAGTGCAAAGTGCCAAATAACCAAAATGCCAAAGTAAATATTTTGTCCCACTCAAAATACATATGCTTGATCTGCAGTATAGTTGGGTTACTGAGTCTTACCGAATCTTTTTAAGTTAGAAAAAAAAATCCATAAAGAAAACTGGCTTTCCTCCCTGCCACCCCTACCTATAGCTCCAATCCTACGTTTCACAGCAAGTTTTCTCAGAAGTTCTATGAGTTGTTTCGATTGCTCCCTTGCTCGCCCTCTCTCTCTCTCTCATTCCTGCTCCCCCGTCCTTGTAATCCCTCCCCTGCTGCTGTCCTCCCCCGTGCAATACAAACATGTGGCAGAGAACCCTGTCCTCATTTCCCCTCAATACTTTCAAAGAACCTGTTGTTTATAATAATAAACACTCAGTTCTTGGTCTTGCAGGCATTCCTAACTTAGAGTATTTCTCACTGGCAGGTTTTTCTCCTAAAGTCTCTGATTCTCCAGCTGTGAGATTCCTCCTCCATCTCCCCAAACTGACCTCAAACTGTTGACCCCAAAGTGAGCAGTTCAAAAGTGTTCATTTCTCTTATAGAAAAGTTCCACTTCCTCTTTCTTTATCTCTTTCCCCCCGACTCGTTCCAGCTCTACCCCAGAGAGCCTTTGTTAAGTAATTGAATTCACCTTTTAAAGTGTTCTTAAACTGATCATGTATTTCCTGGAGGGAGATTCTGTGGACAGCTCCTAATGTTACACTTAATCAAATGACAAGTGTAAGAGCACCACTGTGTCTGCCATGATTGGACAGGCCGCTTTAGCGCGTGTCCTCTTGGTGCATCCGTCCCCCCCCCCAGCTGTTCTCAGGACTCCTTTCTTTCCTCCGCTGTTCCAGAGGGATCTGCTCTCTCTCTCGGCTGACCTGCCTCCGCCCCCTCCTCCTCCTTCCCTTTCCCTCTCTCTACCCTCTCCCTGTCGAGGGAAGGCCTGACATTTTGTTCATTAGCCTAGCTGTTTAGTCGATGGATAAAAAGCTGACCCTGAAAATAGGACTTGCATATCTCCCAGACAAAGGTTAAAAGTGCTCTCCTACCTGGGCGTCTCTGTCTCCAGGCTTTCCCAGGACTGCTGGTGCCTGCGTGGGGAGAGCAGGCGAGAGGAATGCACCCCTTTCAAAGCCCAAAACCTGACAGAAGGGGTGCTGGTGTTTGGCAGTAGTAATGCATCAAGATAATGAATAGATAATCTAAACTCTAGAAACCTAGATATGAACATGGACTTTGCCAAATAGGAAAGTATATTTAATTCAGGCATTCAGATTCAGATTATTCAAAAGAGTATTTTGGATAATAACAGTCTTGAGCATTATCAGTTCATCTGGAGACAGCATGATTTGGGGAAAGCACATTAATGGAATGTCTATGGAAATCCTGTAGGGCCAGCTGGTCCCAGGAGACTTCCAAGCCTTTCAATTATTTCCTGTGGGGTTAAGGCTATATCACCACTATGAATTCTCCTTTGAGCAGTGAGTGTTTGCCTCACACTGGTAACTCATGGCCGTTTTGGTCCTTATTGGGGATTCAGAAGCTGTCTTCCATCAGCCTTGTCATCAGTCTCAGTTACAGTTTTGCTGTTTTGTAATTATATGCTATTATCTGTACATCATCTCATCCCATCTTCTGAACTGACTCCCAAGCCCCATCCTGAAAGGCATGTGTTCTTCCCTGTGCTCCTGAAATGCCTGGTTTATTCCCTCCCAGGTCCTTTAAAATAAAGGTCTACAGCAGGGAGAGATGGCATCGTTTCTTGGAAAACGCCCGTCACTGATAACCAATTACAGTGTTAAAAGCTAAATCTTGTAAGCTTCCCCTCCTGCCCCACAGGGATACAGAAAAAGCGTCTGGTGTGTGGAAACAAAGCAATCACTTAAAACATAACAAGGCACATTCTCAAACTAAAACTATGACTCACCCTACACAGGCAGTATTGATATTTCAGATTATATTTAATTGAACTGAGGTTGCAGTTTATTTTCCAAATGCAAACATGTGTTTAATTAGAGCAAAACGTGCATCTCTGTAACACTGAATTTTAAGTACCAGCTTCTGAAGTTTATTGATTGATGATTATTGTGGGGAAACATGAGCTCTTATGCATAAATCTTTTGACAGGAGCTGTCTGTCAAAAATAATGATCCTTTTAAAACTCATGAATAAATAATGATGCAGGTCCACTTTACATAAAAATACATACTCATTTACACTCTGTCCACTGAAATGAAATATGGGGATTTAAAATAATGACTCTGTGATGGGTGAGTAATGAAACATTATTAATTTAATACACATGGTATTTTATACTCACTCTCAAATTGCATGCATCTATTTTCAATATTAACACATTAGGCTATTTTTTTTTTAAAGACCTCTAACAAAACGTCTGGTACTGAGAATCCTTTCATGGATGAGACTGTGAATTTTAATTTTGCCGCACTGGGGTCTCATTTTGGTCACAAGCCGGAAAGTAATAACGGGGCTGTCACGGTGGTGATGTTTTATTGTCTGCCCTGACTTGAAACATCCATAAGGAGCCACCTCCTTTTCCTCCCGAAGGAAAAGGCGTGACGAGTTGAGAAGGAAAGCCAGAATGCCGTTTGCCTTTCTTCATCCTCTCCCATCTGGAATCTAATTCTGTTCATGTGTTTTTTTCCCTGGTCTTTTTTTCCTTTATCCCACCCTGATTGTCTGTCTGTTTGCTGAGGAAGAGTTAGGGGATGATCCTAAAATTAGGCACTTCTCTGAGTACTTTCACCAGGAATTTCGGAACAGAGGAAAGGAAATCAGAGAAAATTATGTTCCACTCTTCTTTTTAGATGATTTAGATTCATTCTTCTGCTTCACCCCCCAGATTTTTCAATTATTTACTCTGGTTGCTTTCTTTTTTCTCCAGTCATGATCCAATGTCAGAAGTGGTGATCCTGGGAAGGGGGTTCTGGTCAGGTTGGGAATGGGTGTGATACGGAAAGATGGGGAAAAAAGGAACTATTGCTCAGTTATGTTTTTCTCCATTTTTCCAAGCCCTGCTGTCGACCTTGGAATCCCCAGCTGGTTTTCAAAAGCCTAAGTTTTTAAATCTGAAAAATGCTGATGGCAGTTTTGTCACCATTTTATAGACGGGGAAATTGAACCACAATGAAATGACGTGCGTGGTGCACACATACACAGAGGCGTTCCTCCTCCCAAGCAACAAACTCTTGGGTAGGAAACAAGTATACGATGTACTTTAAATGCCGTCATCCCAGGACTGATACTGGGGGCTTCCTGAGCACTGTTCCTTGGGGCCGTGGTTCCTATGGTGCCAGAACAGGTTTTGCTGCCTTGATCACATGCTGTTTCCCAAACAGGAAAATGTCTACGAGTCAAAAAGAAAACTCTGTCCCATGTTTTAAATCCACAGTTTAAGTAACTCAGACAGTGTGGTTCAGCCAGTGTTGTTCAGTGGTTCACACATGAAAGGGAATATTTTTGACTTTTCTTCCCCCAAATTAAAATCAATCTGGATTTAAGAATTTTATGAAATCCTCGAGATAATTTTAGAATCCTCTGTCATGGTGCAGTAGAAACTTTGTGAATCCTGAGGTTAGAATGGGGTCTTGAAAGACAGATAACTGAGTGAAATTAAATTTACATCTTTGGCTACAGGTTAACTGTTACTTAAAATAGATTTGAAAAGTGTTACTTTAAATGCTTTTCAAATGAATGTGTCAGACAAAAAAGTGATTCAAAGTGATTCATAAAAATATACACTTACAAATTTCATGTTTGGATATGCTGCTTACATAATTATAAAGTGTGAATTTAGACACAGTATCAGAAAATACTTAACTCCAATTAGCAAGTATATATTTATAATTGTCTTCACGTGAGACCTCTGAGCTGAAAATTGAGATGGTATTGCTTTTATGTGTGTCCTTTTCATTTGTTTATTTATACAACTAGATTGGCTTTTTTCCTCCATATTATCCAATTGCCAATTGTACACTAAAGTTGCTCTTTTCTACATTATAGATTTTTTATAGGCCTCACCCAAAGTTATTATTCTAAACTTGTGTTATTAGATTTAAAGAGAACACAAGTTTTATTGCATTTTATTGTGCAGTATAATGCTTGTCAAATTAACAAGTCAATGTATAACATATATTGTAGTTTGTGTGAGTGTAACACTGAATTGGGCCAGATAAAAAGAAACAGCACTAAAAAGATAATCACAAATCTAAAAAAGAACATTGCAGGATATCACATTCACTGATGTTCCCCAAACAGGTCACAGAAACACCAGGAAAAATAGAACATTATTAATTTGGACATTTCTCTTTAAGAAGTTTAAGAATTTCTATATATGTATGCAATTTAGGGACTCTTTCCTTCCTGTAAATAAATCTGTTCTAATTTTTACCTTAGAGTGATGAATTCTGTCACTGATTTTAGGCTGTCTCCAAAATAATGCATTATTAAAATTTGGATTTTGAATCCAATCCTAAAGTAAAACTGACAACTTTCAGGCCAAGACTATGGGACCATTCAGCTGACGAGTGACGACCAGAGTGCGGCTGATATCACTCTCATTTTTAGTGAAGGCATATTTAATCTCTGAGGCAGAGACCATGGCCTTAGCCTTCTGGGATCAATTTACTAATTTTTTGTTTGTTTTCTTGGCCGTTTGTGTCACCATACTGGTCATACTACTAGTCCATGTAAAGAAGATAATTAGTTACTAAGGTCATACGTTCATATTGCTAACTTATCCTTTTGAAAATTGGCAAATTAGGAAAAATTAATTCTGTGGAGGCATGGAAGAAATCAAAACGAAATTATCACTTTCAAAACAATAATTTACATCTGGAATACATGTGAGAGTTAGACAAAATTTGACATTTGGGCTACTTGCTTCATGTATAATAATTATTTATTTAGGTTAGGTGTTTAATTTGTTGTTTTTGTGTCTTCCCCTCCCCAAGACACACAGCACGGGTTTCTTCAATTATCCCTGGGCCTTGGTTCGAACATCTCTCATTTACTTAGATCACCATCCTTGAACTTAACTTTCTCAATGTGCTTTTTAAATGTGGCAAGTGAGTACTGAACTCAAAGCTCAGATGTGTTCTCACTAGAGCTGAATCAAACTGTTCCCTCCCTTTGTCTAAATTCTGGGCTTCTACTGTTGCAGTCTAACCAGCCTAACGATATGTTTGCTTGAGTCACTTTGAAACGTCTTATACTGACGGTATGGCCAGTCGTAAACTGTAGGACTATGTACCTGACTCTTCCTTCCTTCCTTTTGCCTGTCTGCCTGCCAAATTTCTTCTCTCCTTCATCAGTAATTATTGAGTATTACTTGGGGTTTGTCCCTGGGGATTCAGAAGGAATCAAAACAGACATAGTCCCTGCCTTGGCAGAGTCGGGATTGAGAGAAGCAAAGCAGAAATTATGTCTCAGGCAAGTTCTCACCTATGCTGTGCTGGTGTAACTGATTTATGAACACCTCTGACGAGCCAGAGAGGATTTAGGGCTGTTGACAGAACTCTTGAGGGAGTCTGTCATCTTGCTCACGTCCAGAGCCAGAATCTCTCCTGAGTGAGTCGGGTAGGTTCCGGGATCTGTATTTAACAACACCTGCATGGGCTCATTCGGTCAAGACTTTATGGGTAGAGCCAGAGCGTCTGACAGGAATGAAGGGACTGTGGGTGTGTAGTAAGAACTATAAACGTTTTATTATATAGTCTTATATTCTCCAGTCATGACTGCCTGGGTGGTAGAGGTAACCATCTCCGTTCTGGTTCCTCTGTGTCCCCTTTTCTTTGGCCCCTGATGACTGTAATGAGGGGTCTGGACCATGATTGATTCAGGACATATTACTCTTCTCAGTGAGTCATTGTTTTGCTTAAAGAACCATTCTGCAGTACTCCGTTTTGTTTTCCTCCCAGACTAGGGCTGCCTGTTTTGTAAGGTGATAGGAAGAGATATGAGGCTGCTGCTGCCCTTTGGTTTTTGGTCCTGAAGGCTCTGTGTGCGTGCTTTGTGTGTTCCCTGTGACGACCCTCTCCGAGGGTTAACTGTTCTACGTGTTTCTGTGATCGAGTGAGCGTTTTAAATTCCCTTTGAAGCCAAGAGCTGCTTGTTCATCACAGTCCTGAAACCAGATCACCTCACGGAACCCTGTCTGACATTTCCGCAGGGACCTCCTGCAACACTTCTTTGCAGCAGAAGCCCTGGAGCCATCTCTGCCGAGCCTCCTGCAGCCAACGTTCGGAGTGCAATACCTCAGTTATCCCTGAAACATTCCTCTTGTTGGTTTAGGGCCAGAATTACAAGTCTATCAAGACCATTTTGAATCTTGATTCTGTCCTCTATCTTGATTTTATGCTTCTGAAGATGTTATATAATCATGGCTCCTTCAATGTAAGGAGAAATTGAACCAAAACTCTGGCTTGGCAGTTTCAGATAAAAAATGGAGAACTGAGAACACAATCAGACGCCTCTAGGTGGATATCGATCCACTAACATGTTTCATTTTGCCAGTCCAAGGGTTTTTCTTGTTTTGGTGTTTTGAACTTTTGATATGGTGAAATATAAAACATACTGAAAACTATACCCAAATAAAATACAGCTTAATAAGTTATCACAGAGTAAACTGTGTAATCTTGTCTCACATCAAGAATAGAAACTTTTCTCCCAGACACTACCCAGTCCTTACCCTCTTCTTCTCCCAACCCCAGAGGTAATCACTCCTGATTTTTCTGGCAGGCTACCTCCCCAGGGCACTGCAGAGACAGAAGACTGAACTACATCCTAGGTCTTTGTGTGAAAAATGCCTACATACTTGTCCTGGAGCTTCAGCCTTGGGGGTGATCTTCAGGTTTGCTATGAATCTAGAGGCTACAGAGGTGATCTCAGGGAATGTAGGCTGGGAAACACCATCTTTGTGTTCTCTTTCAGCCACCCTACATGTGGCCAAAAGAGGAGCTCACTGGTATCTCCCAGGAAGGAGCTTACACACTCATCTGGAGGCCTCATTTCTGCAACAGTTGCCTAGAGGACACTTCCAGATTGTCTAGTCTAGAGGCCAACAGAGATTATTTGTGGTCCAATAGGACTGCATATGTTTGCATACATTAAAAACTGCTGCCTGCCTTCCAATTAGTCTGAAACTAGGTGCAGACTGAGCTCCATCCCTCTGGAACACTGATAGGTCTTGGCACAGCCTCAACAACTGAGGCTGATCAAGAAAAGTATCAGCTTTTCAAACTATACTAAAAAGTTACAGTGATCAACGATGTATGGTACTGGCATAACAACAGACACATAGATCAACAAAACAGAATAGAGAGTCCAGAGATAAACCCACACTTATATAGTCAATTAATCTACTACAAAGGAGGGAAGTAATTACAATGGGGAAAAGATAGCCTGTTCAATAAATGGTGTTGGGAGAACTGGACAGCTACATGCAGAAGAATCAAACTGTCTGCTTTCACACATCATATACAAAAATAAACTCAAAAGAGATTAAAGACTTAAATATCAAACCTAAACCATTAAACTCCTAGAAGAAAACACAGGCAGTATGCTCTTTGACATAAATTGTAGCAATGTTTTTTGGATCAGTCTCCTAAGGCAAAGGAAACAAAAGCAAAAATGAACAAACGAGACACATTTAAACTTTAAAACTTTGCACGGTGAAGGAAACCACTGACAGAATGAAAACACAACATGCTAAATAGGAGAAAATATTTTCAAGTGATATGCCTGATAAAGGGTTAATATCCAAAATTTATACATAGTTCATAGAACTCAATATCAAAAAACAATTTTGATTAAAAAATGGGCAGAAGACTTGAATAGACATTACCAACATAGTATAAGCTACCACTTCCATCCAGTCACGTAGTTACCATTTCTTTTTTGTGGTGAGAGCATTCAAGATCTACTCTCTCAGCAACTTTTGAGTATACAATACAGCATTATTAACTATAATCACCATGTTGTACAGTAGATACCCAGAACTTATTCATCTTATAACTGGAAGTGTGTACCCTTTGGCCAACATCTCCCCTTTCCTCCATTCTCCAGCCCCTGGTAACTACCATTTTAGTCTCTCTTTCTACTGAAATCATTTTTTTTATCATCCAAATGTAAGTGATATCATACAGTATTTGTCATTCTTTGTCTCACTTATTTCATTTAGTATAATATCCTCAAGATCCATCCTCGAATGGACCTTTTAGGTTCTCAGCTACTCCCCCTGAAATCAGCACGTGTGCCAAGGAGAAAAACAACTTCAAAATTCTGGCTTCACTTTGGTGGGCATCAGTTTTCTGCAGGACCTTATCCCAGCAATTCTTTCCTATTTTGTTAATGCTCAATGTCATCAAAGAGATTTAAAAAATATTTTGTTCAGCTTTGCAAGTAGTCTTTAGCAGGAGCGTTGGCTGAATCACCTACCATAAGTCTTCCAATTTACATGTTTTCCCTTATCCAAAGCTACAGTTGTCCATAAGTGTCCTTGGCAAGTAGTTCCAGGACCCCCCACAGATACTGAAGCCTGAATATGTTCAAGTCTCATATAAAATAATGTCGTATGTGCATATAACCTATATACACCCTCCTGTATACTTTAAATCATCTCTAGATTACTTATAATACCCAGTACAATGTAAATAGTTGTAAATACAGTGTAAATTCGATGTAAATAGTTATCTATGTGCAGCAAATTCAAGCTTTGTTTTTTGGAACTTTCTTGAATTAAAAAAAATATTTTTGATCTACAGTTGGTTAAATCCCTGGATGCTGAATTCATGGATATGAAGGGTGGACTATATAACTAAAGACATTGTCAACTGCTTCCTGAAATCAAGATACTTTGTTAACAATTTTCTATAATATCAGTATGTAAATAACTTTACCAAAAAAAGAAATGAGCTAAATGACTTGCCTTTACCTTAGTGATTTTTATTCAAGTTCTAGTGATTACAACATTTTGGTATATTTCTGTGTGTATGTATGTAAATGTAGATGTGGATACATACATAGTCTTGATGTTCATTCACAGACTTTCAAGTCTTTATTCATCATATTTTTCATATTTAACTCTTCTGTTGTGTTCTCTTCACGACAGAAATTAGCCACGTGTGCAATGGCCACCAACTAAGAGTTCTGCGTGATTCATTAGCGTTAGTTTTTTGTCACATTTGTAAACTTTAGTGGTCATATAAATGGTATTATAAACTTCGGTAAAATTAAATTACAGAAATATGTAACAAAGGCATAGCTTTGGGAAAGCATTATCACTGAGAAGACAGAGTAAAGACATGTGCATTTCCCATGCATTGCAGCTTCTCACTGTCATGGAAAATTAATTATATTCTGAACCAAGAAAACAATACAAAACAAATGAGAACACTCTCAGTTCCCGTCTATTTCCAGTTTTGTCTAAAGACTTCAAGTTAAATAATACAGATGTAATCATCTTTATCTGTTCAAAATGAGTCATATCTTTGGCATTTTTAAGTGATTGAATTTTACATTTTCGTCATTTTTAATTTTACTATTTTGATTAGAAAATGACTTCATTTTCCCTATAGTATTTGGATGTTTTATTTGAGTTTATTCATATGAATATTCATTTTCTGTTAGTCTATTCATATGAATATTAGTTTTCTCTGTAAACTGTTTTGTTGATGAGAAAATAACATTTAGTAGAAAAATTTGATAAGAAAATTGGTGTATGCAGTGCAATTATATAACCAAAGTAAAAATGGAGATAAAGCAAATAAAACATTAAAGTTTTGTCAGTCTCCAAATTTTGAAGCAGGTATGAAGCTGACACTAAAATATAAAAATTCATGGCTGGTTTTATAGAGTATATCACTTGTGGGGTCATTCAGTGGTATATGGGAAATTTGGAACCAATTCTTTTGAATCTCCCTATAGAGAACAATCTTTCTTTTTTTTTTTTTTTTTTGCAAGTTTTTAAAAGGAGATCCTCATAGTAGTTTCAGAATATCACTTTTCTTTTTTTTTTTTTTTTTTTTTTGCAACTAAAAGGTCTCTGTGTGTATTTATATTTATATTCATATATTTCCCCCAAATCTACTCATCACAACAGCCAAGTCTGTCATTCTGGTTCTAATATTATTTTTTTCAACCATTTCTTTGCCAGTTTTCCTCCTGAAATTTTTCCTTTAAAATAAAGAAACCCACAACAACAGATGGATTTTAAGTATCAAATTTCCTACTTAACATCTAGAATGGCTTCTGATATTGGAATAGAGTTACTCCAATATTCACAGTATTTGGCAAAGGTTTTGTCCAACACGTTTAGGGAAACTTGCCCAATACTGGAAACCATGATACTCTTTTAGATCTCTATTGAAATTCTTGGTTAACTTATCAAATGGAAGTGTGAACATGGCTTTAATTTAGTAAGAAAACAAACTCTTGTCAAAATTAATTCTAAAGAGCACTCCTGCTGAAGTAGTTTGTAGTTGATCCCATGTAGAGGTACTTAACATGAGCAGACGTTACAGAAGAGTCTGGCATTTCACGTAAAATTCAAGTGACTGCTAATAATTACTGATATCATAAAACAGAGGGAATCTATCTTACTTTTTAAAGCCTTACCTTTCTGATTAGAAAGGGAGTCCAGCAACATTAAGAGGTTCGTATTCACTGGGAAAAGATAAGATACGAAGCCACATCATTGAGATCCGGATCCCAGTTTCCATTCCGTCACGTACATATTCCGTGTTTGGGAACATACGGTACTTCTCTAAGCATTTATTTCCTCACCTGTAAACCAAGAAGGTTAAATGAGTCAGACTTCAAGGCAGCTCAATTATTTCTCAGGGGAAAACAAGACAAGATATTAGGAAAGGCATAAAGGCATATCAAAACCTTTCCTCTCATTAGTGTTGAGCAGTTGAAGTACTCTCTCTTTGCTGGCTGTATAAACAAGCAATCTAAAAGGCTTTTGATGACAAAAATGGCTAAAAGCCACATATTTTGGAGCCAAATATGCCCTTAGAAGGAATCTTTGACTTTTTTAGTTAAGAGAAATGGATTAAGTTGAAAAGGAATATGCTAAACAAGAATTTTGAATATTAAGCATTGGCACCAGCTCAAAATATTTAAGAATTAGAGAGAAAGGCATTTCCTTTGGAATGTTCTTTAGAAGCATCTATGTTTTAAATATAATATTGTGCAATACTGAATAGTATTTAACTTTCACTGATATTATAAGGAGTTTTACTGTTGTAAAGGATCTTGTTTTACTTCTATCCTCCCTTTCACCAACCAAACTTCTTGTAAGTGCTGCCTGTACCTAATGTTGCCGTTTCCTCACCTCCTACACCTCTCCCCCACCACCACGTCCCCGAGTCTGCAGTCACAGTTTGATTTGACTTCTCTGCATCACTGAATGCTTTCTCTTCGAAATGGTCCCATCTCTTAGCTTCCATGGTCCCACCCTCTTCACCTCCTCAGATTTTTCATCCAGTTTTCTGATCTGTCCTTTCCAGCCTCTTTTTTGTTTTTTTAAAGAATACCAAACAGTTGATTAACATGTGCAGTGCACATCATGCTGGGGAAACCGAAACCAGAAGTAACTCAAGATAGCACTCAGAATTCCGGCTTCTGTAGCGTCTTTAACAAGGGACAATAAAGTTGCAGAGAAATGACAGGACAAAGGCGAGCAGTTTCAGGCTTCCAAAGTCCGCAAACAGTGGGATGGTAAATACATGGGAGGAAACTAATGGAATAAGATTTGTTTGCAGATTGATCTGGGGCCGCCTCTGGGCTGATAAGAGTGTCTTCTTTCTTCCTGTACAGGGAGGGTACTTTTCACACGGAGTTTATCTTCATTTGGGGCCAACATATTGCTGCAGAGGTACAGTTGGCTTTCCAGCCTGGAACCCCTCCTCTGTCCATCCCTTTAAAGTCTCTTCAGAAAATCTCTCTCTCTCACTCATTGTCTGGAAAACTCCATCGACTTCCAAGGGTCTGTGCTAATGACTCCCAACTCTTCAACTTTTCACAGATTTGCCTCCTGAAATTTGAGATCCTTACATCCGAAAGTCCTCTGCGTAGTTCCACTTGGATTTCCAACTGGTACTTGGACTGTGACATTCCCACAACAGAATTCATCAACTTTCTTCCCAGTCTGAGTCATCTTCTGGTGAGCCAACCAGGAACTCTGGTTTGATACTTCGGTTTCATACCCACCACAGTTATTATTCACCTAAGGAATTGACAATTCTATATATTTGCCATCTATTTCTAAATATTTCGCTCCTTCTGTTATCACTGCCACCATCACCTTCACCCTCTCACTTAGATCACTGTAATTGTTTCCTAACTAACTGACCTACCACTGCTCTGTTCTCTCTATTCCAGTCATTGCAACATGTTTAAAATACAAAAAAACTAATATTATTTTCTTTCCTGAAACTTTTCAGTGCTTTCCCATTGTTCTTAGGCTAATGTCCAAATTCAATAACAAGTTGAGTTAAGTTCCTGAATGATCTGCTTTGGACCCCGCCCTCCTTTCTCGCCTCATCCCCTGTCTTTACAATCACCATGCTAAATGCCTTTCATTTCCCGACACTCCTGCTCCCTCAGGCTCAGTGCCTCTAACAGAATGGTTTCTCTTCCTACAACCAGCCTCTCATGTCTGGCTGTTACAGACTCTTCATGTCTCAAACCAGCAGCACTTCCTTGAGATTTCCCTGATGCCCCACCTGCCATGCCTGGGTAAGATGTCCTGTTGTGTATGTGCACAGATTTTTATACTTTCCTTTTCTGATTATACTTTCCTTTTCTGCCAGTGGTGCATACTCTCCATGAGGATAGGGACAGTATAGATCTCATTTACCCTCGTATTTCACACCCAGGAGGATGCATGCATAGTAGGTTTTGTTTTGTTTTTAATCTCATTTTATTTGTTTCATTTCAAATAAACCATGCTTTTGTATTAAAAGCTGATGGATGCTACACTGTTCACCAGGGGTCACTGACCCTAAACTGTAAGATCTAGTTTGTTGGAGTCATGAAAACAATCCTTTGATGGTTGGGACATACAGATATAGATATAACTGTTAACAGACAGGGGCCATTCAGCCTGGGGAAGGCCTACACTGGGCTCATATATGACAGGGCAAACTGTGATTTTTCTATAACGATGTTGATGATGATGAGAATGATGGCGACAGTAAAATAAACGTCATCGTAGCACTGAGCCCCAGACACAAATCATTATTTTCAACCTGGTAATCAGCAACACTCAGAATACAAGATTTTCAGAAGGTGGTACTCATACCATGAGGCTCATTATCCTAATCAAATCAAGAATATTCAGAAGCATTTTACAAATCAAGTTTGTGGATTCCTTTAAGCACATTCAACTTCCAGTTCTCCTCTCTGCTGCTTGTTTCCATGGCCAGCAGCTAAGAATAGCAGAAATTAAAGGAAATGAAATTCATAACTCCTAACCTTGCTTAAGGCAGTTCTACTATTTTTAAAACGATTAGGTTGGGGGTAGGCAAGGAAAACATAATCGATAAATGAGTTTGGGCAACACTCTGTGGAATTCAATTATGCTCTTCTTGTCCTCTGTAAGGATGACTGATCATAATTAAGTTATAAGTTAAATTTGCCTTTGTGTACTGGCATCCCTGACTCACAAAACCAAATATAAATACATCATTTGAGGGTTTTTCTTATGAAACCCAGCATCCTCTCTGAAAAAAATCAAACATAAATTATTGCTGTCACATTCTTTTCTTTACAGTGGAGATCTGTAAACATCTTATAGCACGTTTACGTGAGGATTTTGCCACTATGAACTCTGAATGGAACACTGTTTTGCTGCGTGAAAGAAAATACACAGGCAAGTCCTCTGTATTTGAAAACCAGGCAAATCCATCCCAGAAAAGCATAATACAGTTCCTTAAGGATGTCCGCACAGGGAGTAGTCCAAATACTATCTAATATTAGCAGATTAGCTCATTAAAAACAAAACTCTTTTGATTTAATGTGGGGATCAAAATATTGATGAGATTCATCTGAGCCGCATCAGCTCAACATCAGGATCAAGTCCTTGCTTTACATTTTTTACCTAACTGATGGAACACATATGCTTCAACAAAACTCATGGAATGGGCAAACCGTGGCAATACAAGCTGAAGTGCTTCCAGGCATAACTTTTTTTCCTGGGAAATCAGTGTTAAACTATTCACACACAACATTTTAGAGAAGCCACTTGGTGTGTACATCTCCCCTCCTCCATAGCATCCTTATCCTGAATCTGAAACAACATGAATCAAAATTAAAAATAAATGCAGTCCTAAAAATGCTTTAGAACTTGGCTCCCAATCTGTCATTTCTGAAACTTAGAGCTGAGAATGGATGTGGCTTTGGGTCCTAAACTTCCAAAAGAGAATTAGCTAATTATTTGTTGTTTTAAAAGCACCAATAAGTCTGGGAGAGTTATTCCTCCAGCCTCTTTCTTTCTCTTCAGTAATGTTTTGGTAATTCTAGGTCTTTGATGGTTCCATATAAATTTTATTATGATTTGTTCTAATTCTGTGAAATATGTCCTGGGTAATTTGATAGGGATTGCATTAAATCTGTAGATTGCCTTGGGCAGTGTGACCATTTTAACAATATTGATTCTTCCAATCCAAGAGCATGTGATATCTTTCCATTTTTTAAAGTCTTCTTTAATTTCCTTCAACAATGGTTTATAGTTTTCTGTGTATAATTCTCTCACCTCCTTGGTTAGATTTATTCCTCGGTATTTTATTATTTTGGGTGCTATTTTAAAGGGGGTTGTTTCTTTACTTTCTTTTCCTGTTGATTCATCGTTAGTGTAAAGAAATGCAACTGATTTTTGAACATCAGTCTTGTAAACTGCTACCTTGCTGAATTCTTCAATCAGCTCTAGGAGTTTTTGTGTGGACCTTTTAGGGTTTTCTATATATAGTAACTTGTCGTTGGCATATATAATAACTCCCCCAGACTTCAGACAATATTATAGAGCTACAGTCATCAAGACAGCATGGTATCGGTACAAAAACAGACATATGGACCAATGGAAGAGAATAGAGAGTCTAGAAATGAACTCACAAACTTTTGGTCAACTCATCTTCGTCAAAGGAGGCAAGAATATACAATGAAATAAAGACAGTCTCTTCAGCAAATGGTGTTGGGAAAACTGGACAGCAGCATGTAAAGCAATGAAGCTAGAACACTCCCTTAAACCATATACAAAAATAAACTCAAAATGGATCAAAAACTTAAACATAAGGCAAGATAACATAAACCTCCTAGAAGAAAATATAGGCAAAACATTATCTGACATACATTTCAAAAATGTTCTCCTAGAACAGTCTACTCAAGCAATAGAAATAAAAGCAAGAATAAACAAATGGGACCTAATGAAACTTAGAAGCTTCTGCACAGCAAAGGAAACCGTAAGTAAAACAAAGACAACCTACGGAATGGGAGAAAATTTTTGAAATGAAACCAACAAAGGCTTGCTCTGCAGAATATATAAGCAGCTCATACAACTTAATAAGAAACAACCAAACGACCCAATCCAAAATGGGCAAAAGACCTAAACAAGCAATTCCCCAAGGAAGACATACAAATTATCAATAGGCACATGAAAAAATGCTCAATATCACTAATTATCAGAGAAATGCAAATCAAAACTACAATGAGGTATCACCTCACACCAGTCAGAATGGCCATCATCCAAAAATCCACAAATGACAAATGCTGGAGAGGCTGTGGAGAAAGGGGAACTCTCCTACACTGATGGTGGGAATGCAGTTTGGTGCAGCCACTGTGGAAAACAGTATGGAGATTCCTCAAGAGACTAGCAATAGATTAACCATATGACCCAGGAATCCTGCTCCTGGGCATATATCCAGAAAGAACCCTACTTCAGGGTGACACCTGCACCCCAATGTTCATAGCAGCAATATTTACAATAGCCAAGACATGGAAATAGCCTAAATGTCCATCAATGGATGACTGGATAAAGAAGAGGTGGTATATTTATACAATGGAATACTACTCAGCCATAAAATCTGACAACATAACGCCATTTGCAGCAACATGGATGCTCCTGGAGAATGTCATTCTAAGTGAAGTAAGCCAGAAAGAGAAAGAAAAATACCATATGAGAGCGCTCATATGTGGAATCAAAAAAACAAAAAACAAAAACAAACAAACAAAGCATAAATACAAAATAGAAACAAACTCATAGACATAGAATACAAACTTGTGGTGGCCAAGGGGGCGGAGGGTGGGAAGGGATAGACAGGATTTCAAAATTGTAGAATAGATGAACAAGATTATACTGTATAGCACAGGGAAATATATACAAGATCTTATGGTAGCTCACAGAGAAAAAAATGTGACAATGAATATATGTATGTCCATGTATGACTGAAAAATTGTGCTGTACACTGGAATTTAACACAACATTGTAAAATGATTATAAATCAATAAAAAATGTTAAAAATATAATAAATTATAAGCAAACATAAAAAAATAAATAAAATAAAAGCACCAATAAAATGTATGTATAAGAGTGTATAGCCTTATCGAAAAACAACTTTTAATCTTGATTCTTATTTGGGACATGTCTAAGGTCCTTTCCAGCCCTGCTCACATACTGATCACTATAAGCCACAGAGTTTGCAGTGGTGGTGGGGCTTTGTTACTTGATGTGATTGTTTCTAAGTGCAGCAGATGATCTGCCAATGCATTATACATCTCTGGGTGTTATGGCTAGGGAAGGGGTAGTCCCTAGCCATACACCTACGGGTACAGTCATTGCTGCTCCATCTTTAAACAACTTTTGTTTCTTTCTTATTGGAAAGCATTTCCATGCAGAGTTCTAAGGATCTTTGTCATCTTTCAAAAGATCCCTGATTATATTATAATTAAGATACAAGACTGGAAATTAATTTCTTAGAGATAGTGTTAAATAAGATTTCCTAGGGACTGCAGTTTAATTCTCTCCCCCTACAATACTACCATCATCTAACTTCAATTCATTATCATAACAAAAAATGCATCGTGTGTGTTCCACCTAGAAAGGTCATCTCTCATAGTCCAAATGCTGGAACATACCTTTGTATTTTTATGTTAGAATTCTTGTTCTGTCAGCCACTCTCAGAATTAATAGGATGCCAAGAAGATTCCAGGAAATCTGATATTTTGAAGCAATATGTTAGCTAAAATGTGGCATTAAATTTTCATCTTCTTAGCTATTTGTAACAATTTATCTTACTGATTAAGACACTGCAGACCATTTAAACATTTATTTTTAAAACGTTCCTTGTAATAGGGACTGGCATGTGCTTTTCAGAGATGGGGTAGGAACCTTGGGGCAGAATCGGGACTTTTGTACACCTGATAATTTGAACAATGTGAATATTACTTACTTAAAGAAATACTGAATAGCTCTTAAAATGCAACCCAAACATTTTCTTTGATACAAATTACACGTGTTCTGATGGCCCAAAACGACTTTCTGAGGGGAACAGGTCATTGCCAGTCAAAAGTTGTTAAGAATTCTGATCCATTACCTGTCTCTTGTAGGCCTATAAATAAAGACCGTGCAAGTAGCTCATGTGGCATCAAAATGAAAGATCTTTGCTTCAGATTAAAACCTGTAGTTTGATTGGGAGATGAAAATTACTCTATGACCTTGAACCTAGAATCCCAGGAAGCGGTGGGGATTACTATGCATAATCCATGAGAGAGAGATAAAAGGATTGAGGTCTCCTCCAGGACAACATTCCAGTGTCCCCCCTCATTCCTCCACCCTCGCCAGCCAGCCTCTCACACGTGGTCTGCATTATCACTGCAAGGCCTGGAAGCCATAAAGAACAGTAACATATACAGGAAGTGGTTGTAAAGAGACAAGAGAAAGTGGCTGAACAAAAGAAAACTGAAGCTTCCTGTTCATCATTATCATTTACAGAAGAGGAGAGAAACATGGAAGCTGGATTCTCCAAAAGAGAGGCTTACCAAATGCTGACTGAAAATTCATTTGCATCTTTAGTGAGCACAACTAGAGATGTTTGTGAACTCCTGGACCCCTCATTAGGTAATTATCATGTGCAAGTTTAGATGGTGAATATACATGACCTTTCTGTGTGGGTTGTAGACTTTTGGAGAGGAAGAACAATGACTTTTGTCTGACCTGCCTGGGTTAAGGAGTTAAGAGCATGTACCTGAATCAGCTCTTGGCTCCACCACTTACTAGGCGTATGACCTTGGACAAGGTAGGGAACCTCCTGGAGCATCAGCTTCCTTCTCTGTCAAATGGGATTCTAATAGTATGTGCTGAGAAAGTAGCTTTGAGCATTAAATGAAATATTTGTAAAGTACTAGGAACATTGACTGGCACATTGTGCTATATCAGTGTTTGTGAAAGAAAAATACATGTGAATAAAACAACAGAAGTTTGCTTAAGTAAATTCGACTCAATTAATTAATGTCCAATTGCCTCTGCAAGCATTAGGATTTAGGACTTGTAATGTTCGAGATTATCATCTACTTCCTTGTCCATCTCTGCTCTCACCAGTAGAATTGTTTGCTTATCAAGACTTGGTTGTGCTTATTCCCAGATCAATTTATGAAAGTAATTTTTGCTTTTTTAATTAAACATTTGAATCTTACATGTAAACATATTAAATATGCATTCAAAAAGAGTTTTTGTGTGAGAACTGGACTGAAGGCTTTGGAGAAACTTGATAAAGAGAGTTTTTTTTTTTTTTTTAAATGCTGTTGGATTTGGTGTTTATGAAGCAACTGAACAGACTGAGGAAAATCATAGAAATCTGGAAAGAGTTTATGCTGAAAATTGTTTTTCAAATGTCCTTAAGTTCTGGCTCCACTTAATAAAAATTGAAAGTGGAAATTGTAGACAATGCATTGTGGGTGTGGTTTCTGCGGGAAAGACAACAGAGGATTCCCCAGGGAATGATCCAGACTCAATAGCCAAGCTTGACTCTAGCAAAACAGTCTAATGAATTCATGTAAATTTATATGTTTTAAGCTAAGAGAAAACACACTTAGTTATTGGATCATTGTTTGATGGTTCTCTGAATAAATAAAATTTTCAATGTCAGGATATTTCTATCAGAATTAAGACTACTGGGTTATAGAATATCTGACCTGGGTTGAAATCCAATTTCTGCCACTTACCAGCTATGGGAACTTGGGAAAATAATTTGCTTAACTTCTTTAGAAGTTAGTTTCCCCACCTCCAACGCTGAAGTACCATGACGTGTGGCGGAGGGTTCAGATGGAAAGGAAGTACTCAGCGTAGCGTACAACAGGTGGTAAACAATGACCACTACTATTATTATGCTTCTCTTAACTCCATTCATCACCTACCTTAATACCTTACACATAATTTTCACAGAATAAATGTTTCTTATTTTCTTAAGTAATCATGATGATTAACAGGATCATTCAACAAATATTTACTGAGCATACTATTTGTGAGACATTAAAATATGATGCTGAGAACACAGGCATGAATTAAGACATAGTTGTTTGCCCTCTTTGATAAGCTGTTCCATTACCCAGAAGTTGGATTAGAAATTGCAATGAACCTAACCATTATTGATTTTGTCTTGTGGCCAAACAATAAATAGAAAAAGAACATTTTGATATTGGTGATGATGGGTAAGGATCTAGCTGTTAGTGTTTCGGGAAATACTCATTCATCCTTTGATTCAATAAACATTTATTTAACAGGGTATGTCTTACGGGAAGAAAACAGGCCGTGCTGGGTGACAAAAACATATGAATTAATACAGAAATGAAGTACATTTTACAAGAAAAGGGAGAGAAATGACAGCAAATCCATGTAAGGAGGCATCATGTGTGTCCACATGCTTCTGCCTACTTTGCCCACACATAAATCTAAACAGCCTGCCCATAGAACAAGACATGTCAAGTAGGATAAGCTCTTAAAACTGATGAAAGTATGTGCAGTGGGTATCAGCATGGATTTCAAGAAGGCCAAGGTTGGAATTCTAACTCTGCAACCTATAAGCTGTTTGACTTTGGGAACATTACTAAACCCATTTAAGTGTTAATTTTTCTCCTCTGTGAAATAGAGTTGAGACTGACTACCCCTCAAGGGTTGTTGAGAGGATTCCAGGAGAAACGACACGTGAGTTGGCAGAGCAGTGCCGGCTCAGCATCACTGCTGAAGGCAGCTGCTATGAGGACGTGGAGGAATCAACACCAACCTCAGGCTGCCTGGCAGAGGGCCCCGAAGCGTCCCCCAGGCCACGGGCAGCACATGCGCTTCTGCAAGACCCTGGACATAGACTTTCACAGAGTCTGTGGCTTGGCTCTGTGCAATGCTCTTATGTCGACCCATGGAGACCCACCCCTCTGTCGGCCTCCCACAGTGCAGCTGTTCTTTTATCTGCTCCGTGTTTTAGTCCAAGCACATCTGCACAGGACTCAAAAGCTGAACTCACTCAAAGACGTCCACCCTGTATCTCTAAAGAAAATCTTTTGATGTTTTTGTTTTGTTTGCTGAGTTTGTTCTATATGGCAGATGCAGTGGGACTCCTGATGCTTGACTGCAAGTTTCTTTAGACTTTGTGTCTATTCCTGCCCAAAACATGCCCAGTTTAACAGACCTTTTCATAACACAGTCAGCTCCTCTGAACAGTCCCTAAATAATTAACCACAATATTTGATTAATATTGAAAGTGTTTGAGCTTAAATTCTTTCTCTGTGGACTAGTAATATATTCCAGCACCAACTCTAGATGGTTTGTTCTACCAACAGAGTTGATGTCCAATACATATTTGTTGATTGATTGATTTTACTGAGTGATTGAACTCCAAGGCCTCATACAGGGTCCTTATGCACAGCTGTGTAAACTCTGTTGAATGAAATTGAAGCTTGTCACATTCTAGGAGCAATAAGGAATGAGTTAGCCAAGTACCTCTTCTCTGACATGCCGTCCATCAAATAGCCTTAACATCTTGTGGGTTAAAAGCAGCTTCAAGAGAGTAAGAACACTAAGGCACAAACCAAAATCCCTTGCTCGAAGGGTTAATAGAATAATAGTAAAAGTACCAACATGTATGTGTCTACTGATAAGGGGAAGAGAGAGAGAGAGAGAGAGGAGATCACTCTCAAATTGCAAGTGAAAATTAAACACACTTTCATGAAGTTCCCACGATTCCAGCTTCATCAGTGTAAAATTCCAAATCAACACGTTAGGAGGCTGATAGACCTAAAAGAGATTCCTAGATATACTCCTGAGCTTAACAAGCTACCTCCTACCTCTAGGCAGACACGCTGGGGAGGGAGGGATGGCTCTGCAGCGGCCAGTGTGGGACAGCTTCAACCACCTCTGCTCCAATCCATCACAGCTGATTCATACGGGAGAAAAACTGGACATTGCAGCTCCTCATGTTAATCTCTTGCTTACCATGCTTCAAAAAATAATTCTGAGGACTTCAGCTTGTATTTTAGAGTTCTCAGAAAATCAGTTGGTTTTCATTTCTGATTTGTAGATGATTAGACAGATAAATTGATTGACTGGCTTTCCCCAGGCTTCTCCATCCTAAGCATTTTCAAATTTAGGTGTAAACTCATTCTTTGCACCTATGTGTGACAGAAGTAGCAGAAATGGCAATGGCATACATTTGTGTGTGTGTGTGTGTATTCTCTCTTGCCTATGTCCCAATAAGCTAGATGAAATGAAAGAAGAAGGTACATACCTAAACTCACTGCAGGGCTTGCTGAAGCGCTATTTCCTGCAGGGATATTTGCATGGGGGGTGGTTTCCCCAAGGGCTATTACCTTCTCTGTCCAATTTTCTAGCTTTCCGACTGCTGCCTTCAATCAGTGCCCAGCCAAATCCTTCAAACTGCTTTATCTCTGATCTAGAGGGAGAAATTACTTTGCAAAGGAAAGGAAAGGGGGAAGAGACAGAAAACAGAGAAGCTATGCCCTACAACTTCCAAATGCCCCATTGTCACAGGTGTCCAGGTCCAGGAAAAGATCCTGCTGACATCAATGAAGAGAGAAGCCCCATTCCTTGTGACCATCACTGCCAAGGACCTTTGGCCTTGCTTTATGGAAATCACACCCTGGATGACTTTGCGGGGCTTGGAATGTGACGTGGAGGAGGAACACACCTTTGAGTTTAGGAAGCACTCCTCCTCCTACCCCCTTGAGCTTAACTTAGCACAAATGAAGAAGGTGACTTCAATTCTGGACTGCAGTTCACACTCTGGAGGCTGTGTTCCCCTTCATCTTACAAGCACTTAGTCACAGTGAACTCAACTCCCATGACCTTCAGGGAAGCACAGAGTTTTTTCCCAGGTCATTTATTTCTATCTCCCTGTCCTGTGGTCCATGGGGCAGCAGATCTGAGAACCAGACATCTAGCTGAGTAATCCAAAGACTTGAGTGGGAAAATACTAGGGCTTTAAAACTGAGGTGTAAAGATTTGTACTTCTCTTCAGTGGACAGTGACTGAAGTAAGTACACGAGAGAAGTGAAGCCGAGTCTTCAAACACACGCATGCACACAAACGAATGAAGTGGAGCATCCAGCCCTTGTCCTTACTCCCCTCTGGATTTCCCACTTTCTTACACGCTTTCCTTCCTAACCATGCATTACTTTCACAGACTCCTATTTAGGTTTGCTTGATGAACTAGGCATTCTTAACACCATCTAGCTGACAGCTCCTACGTGCTGTAGCTAGAGAGACTACTGTCAGGAGGATAAAATAGAAATATGCTAAGGCATCATTGTGTTTCTTATGGAAAGTCCCATACACATCTTTAATATTTTGAGGGTAATTAATTAATTATTACAGGATAATTTAAGTAACAGAAAAATTAAAGTTCTGATTCCAGACGTATGATCTTATTATAGCCTTAAATGTACTCTCATACTTTACAGCATGCCTCTTGATTTGGGGTTAGGAAATTGTTTGCCACACTCAGAGCTTCTACTTCTTATACAAGGGGCATTAGAATGTATTGTTTCCCAACTTAAATCCTCATAAATTAAACACGTGTTTTTATGGGCAACCTGAAGCAGTCAGGAACACAACAGATGCTGATGAGTCCTGAACTGGACTTACTCTGTCTTTGACATTCCTCTGCCCAGAGTCCCCATACCTCTCCATCTCAAGTTTCAAAGACTTTTCCTCCAGCCAATTCAAGAACTATATAAACTGACACTAAATGAGGCACTAATTTTGAAATATGCCTTCATGATGCAGCTCTGCTACTACAAGTTGAGTGATACTGAATTGCCACTTAGCCCTGCTGGACCTCAGTTATTACATCTGTAGAATGAAGGTGCTATGAAATGTGATTTTTCAGGAACTGTCCAGCTCTACCATGCTGCTTGTCATATGAGTGTTTCAGCTATTCATGGTTGTCTGTTCCCATTATAATTTTGCAAGAATTTTATATTTTCTAAGGAACAAATTTTATGTAGGCCCAACTAATAACTGGGAAGGATTTCTGTAAAACATGGCTATTAACCAAGCACATTGTGTTTTCAAATATGAGTTTTTGCCTAGCAAATTAAGGCTTCCATTAAAAGAACTATTACAGTGATCTTAGAGAAAACTCAGTGAGGGCCAGATACGTGTATTGATCCAGACACATATCAAAAGTCAGGGTCCCTGCTTCAATTTAAAGGCTGGAGAGACACACATGGCGAATGAATGCATCATTACTCTACATAACCCTTACCCTGGGTCCTTTTTTCTAATTGTTTTTGCAAATACTACCAAAGTAACAAAGCTTACTTTTAGAATTCCTCCCATTTCTAACATCGATAATCCTAAGAATCTGCAAAGGGTAACTGAAACTTCAAAATTATAGCCACACTGAGACTTAGTTGCCTGCTAAATTATTTTGTCAAAATGAAAACCACCAGGACATGCACCAGGACACATTTGGTGCCTGTGACTATTTCAATGCAGGCTCCTGCCAATAGAGAACAACTCTTCTTCCGTGGTGAGTGGCTATTGCTTGCATACATAGAATGCAAACACATTATCAGTGCTTTATTATTGGTCTCAGGAGAAAGATTCCATTTTTTTTTTAAAGTAAAACAGTAAGACATATGGCCCCATATTAAAATTTAAATAGAGTGGAAGCTGGTGGAATATTATCCTAGAAGTACGTATTTGGAAGTGAAAGATCTTGGTGCTCCCAGGTCAGCCCCAAGAGCAGTGACTCCAGAGCTGAGCATTCTTTTCAGAGAACAGCAGCAGAGGTTCACTCTACATTTCTAATTACTTAACTCAGGCTCTCCCAGTCCTACGAGGGGAAGATTGTCACGGAGCAGAGAAACAGCAAAGGCAACAAGGCATGCATAAAAAAATCATTACATCCTTGAGCCAAGCTCAATTCCTCTTCAATCTGGGTTCTGTGGCTGTGTGCAGAGGGAAACAAATGTATGCACATACACAAATGTCCCAAATGTGTTATTCTTTTACACACTTGTAAGAGCTCTTTACTAAACTACAAATTTGCTGGCAGATTACAATCCAAAGGGAATGTGGTTATCTATAAAAGCTATCACATTAAATGCTGGGAACTAGAAGATATGCTTGGTTAATTTCCTGGAATGACTTTTCCAAAAAACTTCCCAAGGAATTAAACTTCCCAAAGCTGATCCTCTTCCTCCCATGTCGGTGAGAGGATATTCAGTTAGGAAATGTCATCCTAACTTGACATGAGCAAGCTCTCAGGCCGTCTTCATTATCTAAAACCTACAAGCAGGTGACTGTTTGCTAATTTCATCATGTGCAGTGGTGCTATACTCTGACGATACGCAAGAGGTTTCCTTTCCTTTAATACTCTTTTTAATGAAAAGAGCAAAATCCTCTAAGAAAAGATTTTCTTTTTTTTCAATTCCGTATTCTGATCATAAAAACATAAACCATGCTGTTAAAAGATATTAATAACTCAAAACTATGAGAATACCCAGCATATCAACTCCCTGAATTGTCTGCACTGGCGAACTCTGCTAAATTCTGGACTATTTTATTCAAACCCAACCATCTTTTCAAAATCCAAGAATATAAATTGATTAGACCTGCTTCTCACTTGACACAGGAAATTTAAGTGTGAGGGGACTGCTAGCTATTCATAGGCCATCTCAACTTGTTAGGATTTGTATCAAACATCACTATGATTTTCTCAGATGAAAAGGGTAGAATATGATTTGAAAGTCATTTTGTACTGTGTGATTTGGGTCAAATATACATAACTTTCCCTGTGTTACCATCTATAAAATAGGGATAATAATATTTACCTTAGAATTACTGTGAGTACAAAACAGCAAGCATTAAATAAAAGTTAATGACCATCCCTTACCTTTAAATTTTTCCTTTGAGCTGATGCTGTCATTTAAGACATATCACATCATCTCAAAGAAAGACAAAGAATAGAATTTTAGTGAATGTATCAATCATGATCCAGTCAGGAAAACATAAATGCTCTGAAATTTTCAAATAGAGTTAAATTTAATACAAAAAAATTAGTTACAAAACTTTTGACTGGGTGGAAGACTGAAGGAGAGAATGGGGGCACTTTACAGAGTTCAGAAATAATGCATTTACTGCTGAGGTTGTCACCAATGCCGCTGGAGCTGGGGGTCAACTGTCATCCCCACTACTGCCTCCTATAGGTCCCAGATCCACTGACACTCCTTCACCTATAGTCACCTGCACTTTCTGGCCACAGCTCCTGCTGGAACCAGAAGCAGAAGGATTTCCCCCATCGCTGTCCTTGCAATCCCACTGAAATGCTTCCTACTGGCAAAGCTTAATAGAAACCTATCAGAAAGAGAGTTTGGGGAATGAATTTTCTGGGCACTGAGACCCCTCAATACAGGGGAGAGCACAAAAGGGAAGGGGAATGGGCTAAGATGAGCAGACTTTATCCAGAAGAATAAAAAATCATGTTAGTTCCCACTCTAGCAGAAGGAAGCAAGCGATAATGCTGGTTCGAAAAGACGGACTGTGTTCCTCTTTCCTCCAAAATCCCTTGGAAATACTACAAAAGATATAATGGAACTGAAAATGAGAAAGGGTTCTGTGATGGTTAATTTTATATGTCAACTTGACTGGGCCACAAGGTGCCCAGATATTTAGTTAAACACTCTTCAGAGTGTGTTTTGTCTACGAGTGTGTTTTTGAATGAGATCATCATTTGAAGGGTAGATGAAGTAAAGAAGATTGCCCTCCCTGATGTGGGTGGCCCTCATCTAATCCACTGAAGGCTTCACTAGAAAAAAAGACTGAGTAAGAGACAATTTACTCTCTTTGCCTGTCTCCAAGCTGGGACATAGGCCTTCTCTTGCCTTTGGACTTGCACTGGAACTTATACCATTGGCTCTCCTGGTTCTTAGGTCTTTGGACCCAAGCTGGAACTTACATCATTGGTAATTCTGGGTCTCCAATTGCTAAATGCAATTGGACTTCTCAGCCTCCAAAATCCCATGAGCCAATTGCTAATAATAAGTAAATTAGTAGACAGTTCTAGACATAGATCTGGATCCAGATATCCTATTGGTTCTGTTTCTCTGGAGAACATAGACTAATATAAGATTCATCAATAGATGAGAAGTCTTGGTAAGTTCCCAGAAGAAAGAAAATAGATAGAATCACATTGATGAATAGACCCCATCAGAAAAGACCGATTCCGAAGATGCACAGGAGTCAGTGATACTGGGAGGGGCAGCTACCTTCCCTGGGAGGTGCCCAGCAGGTCCACTTGATGCTGAAGCCAGAAAGCAGGATGGGGCTGTAATCAGGGCAATTGTTAAAGAGCATCTCTGGAACAGCTTGGGAAAATTGTTCTTCCCCATCTCCAGTATGAAAAAACTGAAAACTTGTGCAAGAAAAGTATGGCCCAAATATCAAGTTAAATAAAATTTGGCATGACTTTTATGCCAATTATGGGGTACAGAGCACGAAAGTCCATTCGACTTTGAAACGTGGAACACTGTCATTCAAGTGAAGAGTTTAGTAACATAGGATGGTATTTCTTTCTTTATGAGTATAATCTCACTGTTTGGTTCCGGCAATGCAAATATATTAATGTAAATACTGCTTACTGTTTTTTAATCAATTTAAAGTAGAAAACCTTGCCATGGTTATAGACAAGAATACATGAAATAAATTTTGGCAATGGAAAAGCAAAGGTACAACTAACCAAGGTTGGGAGGGAGAACCAGAGGAAGAGAAGTAGGAGAAGACACTCAGGCATTTATTCCTCATCTAAGACAGTGCGAAGTCAGTGGATTCTGTCTAAAGGTGATGGGCCAAGTAACAGTTCTGTGTATTGCTTAACAGTTGTGACGTTAACCCCTAGAAAAACAGGAAAAAAATTAACAGATGGAGAACGAAAAGAGAAACAGGAAAAAATTCTTCATTTTTAATATTCAGTAGTAAATCGTTAAGGTCCAAAATAGACAAATTAACAAATTGAGTTTCAAACATGTAATTTAGTGTTGTGACTATAACCACAAAAACAAGATTAGTAAGGGTAAAAAACTGTCGCCTCTCATGAGTAAGTCTGGTTAGTGGAAGGAGGAGATGATTTTTACTTTTTCATTTTAATTTTTTGGGGGTATTTAATGTTTTATTTTGCACATGTATTATAATTTTACAATAATAAATATGGGAGAACTGTTCCTGTCGGTGGAGTGGGTACAGTGAGAGGCAGGCGCACAAATCTTGGCTCTGTGCTGAGTTACGGTGATTTTATGAATGTAAAGCAACTACAAATAAAAATTAAAGATCAAGATAAACGCTACTGTCTGATAAAGTAGAATCAACAGTATATATGTTACCAGGGCACCACACCTAAACAACCATTTGAGAGTGAAAGATTTCAGTCCAAGGTCAAAGCAGCAAAGAGTTTTCAGGCTGGTTTAACACTTTTTCCTTCTCTCTCCAACAGTTAATTATAACATTTAAACTCACAAAAAGAACTGTTGGCAAGACAAACATGAAACTTTCTCAACAGAAAGTACTCCTCAGTTCCTCATAGAAAAAATTGTTGTAACAGAGTAAATAAATAATACATATGATGGCCGACAAGGTTATATGGTCAAGAAAGTCACTTTGGTTTTATATTAAGGAATAAATCAAGTTGGCAACAATTTTCTCACTCTGGTTGAGCACGTACAATTTGGGGGGGGGGGGAAGTTCCCTTATATTTTGTATAAGTCTCCATAAAAATGTCTTTGAAATGAAGTCCCAACTCCTCCTGCGATATGAGAAGTCTGCAATCCGTGCATTGAAGTTTCTGGCGTTTGGACCATGTCTCTATCTACCACTCCCTAGAAACTTATAATAGTAGCTCACGTTCCTGAAGCAAAATAGTGACAGTTGGTATATCCACTTCTTAACTAATCCATAGAAAAGTGTGAGCAATCTCTTTTGGTCCAAAATTGCCGTGAAACCCAAATTTCAGGGTCTGACTATTTGGGCTAAAATAACAAGTTAATATGTCTTTTTTTTTTTTTTTTTTTTGCTGTCTCTAAATTCCCAGTGCCTTCACTTCCTTTAGTGAAATCTTACTTTGCAAGTTTTGGACAACTTACAATTTGTCTAAATTGTTCACAATCCTCATTTGCAAAAATATCCCGTTATTTCTTTAAAATAAAAGTTCATTATCTCCATGCAAACAATCTCACCAAATTACATTTCACTGGGTGCATAAGGACCTTAGTGTGTAGCTTTCCAACTAAGACTCAGAGCCCAGAGCTCCCATTTCACGTGGGTCCTACTTGTCTCAAGTTCTCACACAAGTTTCCAAGCCCATCAAGAAAACGAACGTGGTCAGAAAATTCTTGTAAATTCATATATCCTTTTGAAACATAAAGTCTCTCTGTTTAAAAATAAAACCAGGCAACACAGCCTATGCTAACCCACAAGCAAATAATGTAAGTGCCTGTGTGTGGAGAATTTCCAACTTCTGAACTACTTGGTGTTCCCACATGGTCAAGATTAATGTCATTCCATTCTGACTGGCTCTTCCTGTCCCCATGGGTGGAAGTGGATTCGGAAACATGTTGGATGAAAAAATTTCCCAGTGTATCACAGTTACCAAACCAGCTGTGCAAGGTCATTTTTATACAGATACCGTTGAAATATTGCAGATTTCTGACAGGCTTAATTATTGTACCTATCTTGTGAGCTCTGGGATCTAAGCCAGATTACAGAAAATATGGGAAGTTTTCTGGCCAGTGGATAAGGATGCTCTTGTGTATCATAAAGAATTTTGCTCTGGGACTTATCAGTTCCAACTCCACATCAGCACAAACACAGACCCTGGGCCTTTGTTGTTTATCAGAACATACATGGCAATAACAATTAACCACAATGTTTAGAGAATTGGGGATTTGGGTTTCCATTAATTTAATTTTCTGGTTGACTTGGGATTAAACAAACACTTTTTCTATTCAAGCCTTTGTAAAGGGGAAGGAAGGAAATAACACTTATTGACTATTGTGGCAAACATAATGCTAGCTTTTTAAAAGCATATTATTTATCTTCACTAGAAGCCTATGAAGTATGTATTATTTTTTAAAAATTCATATGTCTCAGAAAGCTTAAGTAAGTTGCTCAAGTCATAAAACTAGTGCTCAGAAAAATGTAAAATTAAAATCTAAGTTGGTCTGCTTCCAAAAGACCAGGTCTGCCAATATTTTAACAACATGAAATTCTATCTCTTTATATGTGTAGATTTAAAATAATTAGCATATTTCAATTTCTCTTAAACCAATATTTTTGGCATCTATTAAATGCTGATCTTTGGGCTCACTATTAAAGATAGAAGGGGGAATTCTACATAATAATGCCTTGAAGCAACATTCAGCAGATTAGGTATTACTTAGTAATAAATATTTAGAATACAGAGTGTTTATTTCTGTGAAATAGTTGTTTTCATGGTATTATGGGAACAAGATAGCAGGAGCTAGGGATGGGAAAATGGCATCAAAACAGCTTTGAGGGAAGGCAATTTGAGTTTATTGGTTTAAAAAAAAAAGGTAGACCAGGTGGGGAACTGCACATGCAATGGGAAAGCGCCATGAAGGTGCACGGCACACTTGAGGTTCTGAAAGTGGTTTAGCACAGTTAGAAGAATGGGGACATACAGGGCATTGATGGAAAGTGAGCCTGGAAAGGTAAGGATGAAGCGACAGCACATATACAGTAGTCGGTGGTCTGAGTGGTACTGTGGGCGACAGAAACTGAGAGAAAGTGGAAAGACATCAGATTTACACTTAAAATGATCTCTTCAAAATGGAGGGAGATCACTTAAAGTTATTTAGGAGACTCCCAGAGCTTGGTGAGGGATTACCAGTTGAAGAGAGGAAAGGCTTCCAGTTTAAATGAGGACTCTGCACATCTCTAAAGTCACGTGCAGGGGCCTCAGGTGCCTCTGGGAAGTGCTTCAGGTGCAGAAGACAGGTGATGTGGAGGTGAATCTCACCGCCTCCCAGGCATACTCGAAAAGTTAAAACTTTAAAGATCGGTATCAAGTTAGACACTTAATGTTTGGTTTTCTAATAAACGAGGAGTATGGAAATACTGTTTGAGTGTTTTTGTTAATAAAAGTTTTACTGCACATTTCAAAAGATCCGTTGCTGTTATTTCTCCTGGTGCTGTCATCCAAATCCCCTACAGGAATGGATCCTACTCTTTATCTGCAAACTGTCCCTAACAGGAGGAGGAGTGGACATACCAGGGGGTAGAAGGGTCTGGGTAGAAGCCTAAAAAAGCTCGCCACAAGTTTTATATTTCTTTGAAGTCAATTTTATTTAAATCATGTGAATCACATATGCTGCTCCATAACATATTCATTTTAAAAAATTTTAAGTACTGTTGTAAATTTCTTAACTTTTCTCCAAAATTCTTGAATAAATTTGAAATGCAGGAAAACGGACCATATTTACCAGGTAAATTCTTATTTCTTGTCTGGCACGACCCCACTTTCCTTAGGGACTCCAGTACTACCTAATTTTGTTAGCCAAAGGCAGGCAGCCCATTACTTAAGAAAATTAACAAACAGAGCCTCATTTCTCATGTCAACATGACATAGATATTCTTTCCCAAACTTTATCCACAAGGATTACATTAGTTGTTGAAAAGAAAATTCAGATTCCCAGGATTCATCCATGGAGACTAAGACTAATGTAATGTGTCCATGGAACTAACATTAAAAACCAATGAACCTAAGTGATGCTGCTGGTGTTCTGCAGTCCCCAGACTAAGATACTCAGTTTCAGTGAAACTCTAGACTACGGGCAATACCACATGGCCCACGGTCCCTAGTATCTTCCACTGTGTCGTCTAGCACACTAAGCCTGCTGCTGCCTAGACCCTGTATTCCTGCAGTGTTAGATACAACACAAACGGACCTCCAGGTAAAGGATCCAGAGCTTTCACACCCTCGGGGTTGTAGGTAATAACACACAGAGACTTAGAGCCACTGGACAGTGGAACTGTAGTATATTTTGACAGCAAATTTTGCTATATGAAAGAATATTTTAAAGCGTATATAAGTGTATTACAAAATAGTGCTGAAGTAAAAAAAGGCAAACACAATAAAAAAAAAAAGAAAAGCAATCTAAAAATAAGTGGTTATGGGGTACCTTCCAAAATCTGTTAAGCGGAGCCTTCCATAATCATTTCAATCTTTAAGGAGTGAGAAGAGAATTAACAGTTATTAAACGCCCACTGTCTATCAGATAGAACCACTAATGAGGTATGAATATTTCCCCCTGTTTTTCCAAAGAGAAGACAAAGGCTTATTGAAGTAAGTTAAATAATACAGTTAAACAAAAGAGTATTGGATCTCTTCCAAACTTCATATTAGGCTTTTTCTGGAATCACTGATACCTGTTTGAAATGTGGAACTTGGCCACATTTATTTCCTTTGGGGCTGTCCATTCACATCTCTTTGAAACAGCTTAGAATTCTAAAGAGTTTCCTCACCCATAGAGGACAAAGGTGAAATGACAGATGACCTGATGGAAGCCTTTTGTCACCAGAGATGTCAGCAAGGTCTCAGAAAAGAAGGACATCATGCCACTCTCCCAGTTCACTCCCATGACCCAAATCAGCACGGGCGCTGCCCTGCACCATCTCACCTCCCTGCCCAGTATCATCCCGCTGCTCTAAGAGCCAGAGGTGCAAACACATCACGCCAGCCCGTGTGCCTGGGAAGTGTCTCTGGTTCTAGGGGAAGATCACCGATCCACTGGTTATCAAGATGCCAGTCAGCTTTCAAAATGGAACAAAAGAATCAATTAAGCATGCATTTACATGCCAGATTCTCAATCCTATTTCAGTATTAAAATGGGTTGAAATGAAACTGGAAGAAGAAAAGACCTATGTATCTTGTCTACACTAACAAACAAACTTGGACTGGAAGGTCTTCAAGAGAGCTTTTAGCCCAGTGCCTCCCTGGCTTTCTGGGCTTCACGCTAAGTCCTGTGGAGAGAAAAATCCCAGGACCTAGCAGGCAGAGGCTGCATCTTTTAAAGAATTTGCAGTTTAAGTGATTTTATTCTGTGCAAACTTCCCAGCCCCAAAGGACCTTACTAAAATGGCAGGTTGGGACATGCCAAGGTAATGCCTAATATGTCACACCCAGATACCTTCACTTTTTGCCTTAGAAGTAAAATCTTGCTCTTACATGACTAAGAAGCCTTGCGGTTCAGGGACACACCTGGAGTCCATGTCATGCAAGCCATGTGCTCCTTTAACACAGCTGACAAGCAGAGGTGCAGTGCACACAGGTTTCCTTCTCAGACCCACTTGCTGCTGGCAGGGCGATCTCTGATGTCAAAGTCACATCCATTTCTTTTGCCCCAGAGAAGAGATGTAGTGGCTATCTTTTAAGTGGCTGATCTCAGTCCCCTCATTTTACAGCACCAACTATCTGTCATTTGGGCAGGAAAAGTCTTCAGGGAAACGTGGAACTGGCTCTTTCACACTAGCATTTTATGGTACTTCAAAAATCAATTACAGATTGAACCTCAAAGTACAGTTTTCTCCATTTCTGATATGCTTTGCTGGATTCTGCTGAGCTAAGTGGAAATACTTCAGTTCTGGAATGTCAGAGGAACGATGGAAAATGAAACCTACCAGCCGTTCCCTCCAACGGGGAGGACCCCTCAGTAACTACAGTTAAGTTTCGTGCAACTCTAAACCCAGGGCCTTCAGAGACTCAGCAGCAGTTTGATACACAAGGAGAATGGGAGACCCAGGTTCCAGTTCCAGCAACGTGACCGTGGACATCCAGTGCCCATCCTTAGGATATAAAGATGAGGAATAAGCTACCGCAAACACATTTTTTGGATAAAATTTCCAAGATTCTGGTGACACAGAGTATGTTGGAAAGAAAACAGGATCAAGAACAAGGGGCAAATAATAATATCCTTCATGCAAACACACTGCTGCCCTTAATCCTCTCAACAGCTCTATGAGGCAGGATTCATTAGCCTCATTCTACTGATGAAGAAACAGAGACTTGGAAGCATTGAGGAGGTGGCCCAAGGTCACACACTTAATCAGTTAGCAGTGTAGAGATTCAAACCCACGTCTGTCTTATTCCAAAGTCCGCTGCACCTGCTACGTGGCTCACAAAAAAAGTTGTGAGGTTGTGTGCACATGACTTTTCCTTCTTTGGCCCTTAAGCCTAATTTAGTAAGCTCTGCCCTGGAGGGGCCTGAAAGGTGTACCTCAAGCATATCAAGTATGGGGAGGGGTCCGTGAGGAAGCAAGGAAGAAATGTTTCCCCATGCTCTTCCTTCACTTCCAGAACAGTTCAACTATTAGATATTTATATACTGATCCTCTTTTAAAAAATGTTTTAATAAAGTGTAGTTGATTTACAATGTCAGTTTCAGGTATATAGCAAAGTGATTCAGTTATACATATACATACATACAGATATTTTTTATTTTCAGATTCTTTTCCATTATATGTTATTACAAGAAATTGAATATAGTTCCCTGTGCTATACAGTAGGCCCTTATTGTTTATCTATTTTATATACATTAACGTGTGTCTGTTATATATTGATCCTCTTAATGAGATTTTTGTTTTTAATGGTACCACTGATCGAAAAAAGGAAGGAAGGGAGGCAGGGAGAAAGGAAGCAACAAAGAAAGGAAGAGGAAGGAAGAAAAGAAATTGAAAACTACTGAGTGACTTTTTTATTCCATTTTTTAGGATTCTTGAGCACTCTTTAAAGTGACAAATCTAGAAGAGATTTCATGTTTGTAAACTATTTTATAAACTGCTTCATAAATCAGGTTGCACTCATCAACTTTTATGCTGCAATAACAAAAATCCCCAAATCTCAATGGCTTATAGCAACTAATGTTTCTCACTCATATTACTTGTCCTATGCGAATTGACAATGGTTATGCTCCATGGTGTCTTCATTTCAGCACCCCAACTGAAGGATAAGCTCCTATCTAGGACATACAGTTTTATGCCAGAGAAAAAGGACCAATGGCAAACCCATGAGATACCATTTCAAGCATCTGTGCAGCAATGGATTATGCTAATCATAAATAAAGACTCATTTCACTGACTTAAACAAGTCACATACCCAAGCTTGATGGCCAAACACGGAGAGAAAGTATCTTCTTACATGCAGTGACAGCCAATAATGAGGAACAACATAATTTTTCTTACATGTTTTACCTTACATGATTTACTTTACCCTCAAGTCACAAATTTTTGTTTCTGTCCCTTCCATGAACAAAATATAGTTTCCCTATCTCCAAGAAACAGATGACAAAGTCCACTCCAATCCAATCATAGCAATAAGCTCACGGTCCAAAATTTTATATTATCTATACCAGGGCAAAATGGGGGTCCTTTTGATCCAGAGACTATGCAGTTAAAACAAGTCCCCTGGCCCTCCTGTCACACATACACAACAGCTGAATAAAGGATGACACAACCACAGTAAATAGTCCCGTTAAGAAAGGGGAAGATGAGAGACACACAACAGTCGATGGACTATAGCAATTCAGCAAAGTTGTTTGTTTTATTTTGTTTCATTTTGTTTGGAATTAAAGTTCAGTTGATTTACCATATTATGTAAGTTTCAAGTGTACAGCATAATGATTCAGTATTTTTTACAGAATATATGCCATGAAAATTATTACATAATAATGGCTATATTTCCCTGTCTGTACAATGTATCTTTGTTGTGTATGTATTTTATACCTAGTAGTTTCCATCTCTTGTTTCTCTACCCCTATCTTGCCCCTCTCTTCTTCCCTCTCCCCTCTGGTAACCACCAGTTTGTTTTCTATATCTGTGAGTCTGTTTCTGTTTTGCTATATACATTCAATGTATTATTTTTTAGATTCCACCTATATGTGATATTGTACAGTACTTGTCTTCCTCTGACTTATTTCACTAAGCATAATATTCTCTAGGTTCATCCATATTGCTGAAAATGGCAGATTTTCATTCTTTTTATGACTGAGTAATATTCCACTGTGTGTGTCCGTATATACGTGTATATATGTACCACACCACACACACATCTTCTTTATCCATTCACCTGTTGATGAACACTTGGGTTGCTTCCACATCTTGGCAATCATGTTACTTGTAAATTGTGCTGCTATGAACATTGAGGTGCATGTGTCTTCTCAAATTAGTGTTTTCATTTTTCCAGATATATACCCAAGAGTGGAATTGCTGGATCATATGGTACTTTTCTTTTTAGTTTTTTGAGGAACCTCCATTCTGTTTTCCATAGTGGCTGCACCAATTTACATTCACCAACAGTGTACTTGGGTTTCCTTTTCTCCACATCCTCACCAACATTTGTTATTTGTAGACTTTTTGGTGATAGTCATTCTGACAGGTGTGAGGTGATATTTCATTGTGGTTTTGATGTGCATTTCTTTAATAATTAGTGATGCTGAGCATATTTTCATAGGCCTATTGGCCATCTGTATGTCTTTTTGGAAAAATGTCTATTTGGGTCTTCTGCCCATTTTTTAATTAGGTTGTTTGGGTTTTTTTTGGATATTGAGTTGTATGAACTGTTTATATGTTTTGGATATTAACCTCATATTGATTATATCATTTGCAAATATTTTCTACCATTCTGTAGATTGTCTTTTCATTTTGTGGATGTTTTCCTTTGCTGTGCAAAAGCTTTTAAGTTTAATTAGGTCCCATTTGTTTATTTTTGCTTTTATTTCTTTTGCCTTAGGAGACAAATCCAAAAAATGTTGCTACAAAAAAGAGCAAAGAGTGTTCAAAGAGTGTTCTGTCTATGTTCCCTTCTAGTTTCATACTTTCAGGTCTTACATTTAGGTCTTTAATCCATTTTGAGCTTATTTTTGTATGTAGTGTGAGGATATGTTCTAATTTCCTTCTTTCACTTGTAGCTGTCCAGTTTTGCCAGCACTACTTATTAGACTCTTTTCTCGATTGTATATTCTTGCCTCCTTTGTCATAGATTAATTGACCACAGGTGTGTGGGTTGATTTCTGAGCTCTCTATTCTGTTCCATTGACCTATGTGTCTATTTTTATGCCAGTACTATACTGTTTTGATTACCATAGCTTTGTAGTATAGTCTGAAGTCCGGGAGAGTGACACATCCAGGTTTGCTCTTTTTTCTCAAGATTGTGTGGCAATTCAGGATCTTTTGTGGGGATAGCCATGGTCTCTTATAATCCAGGTTGATGGCTCTTTCAATCGTACAATTCTCTCTAAAACTTAATTGGCTGTTTATCTATTTGATTTCAGGCAGTACCACGTACAAACAGCCATACCTACAACTCTTATGGAGTCATACCTTTCTCATAAGACTTAAAAGTAACAAGTAACTGGGGATGATGATGCAATGTTCCATGCAGAATAAGAAAGAAAAGTCCAGGAAATCACATGAAAGATAAAGGTACTGCAGTCTCTTTGCAGGTCCACATGAAGTTTAGAATAATTATGAAAGCCTATGTATGTAAATGGTCAAATTTAGATTCTTCAACACTAGACTGATTCTTCTTAGGGTGTGTATCAGCCTGCGTCCCTTTCTCTGATAACTAACATTGATCCACTGCCTGGTCTCTGTTCCCTTGAGTTTCCTTCAAATGCCCTTAATGAGAGGGTGGATGGCTGAGTAAGACTGCCCCCCCTGTTCAAAGTTTACTGGGTCAGGGTTAGACACCTGAACTGAGGAGCTAATCAAATTTTTTTCTGAGAATTTGGTTTGGGACTCAGAGACTCTAGATAATCTCTGCTGGAGATCTGAGCAAGGAGACCATCACCTGGGCTATATTATCCTGGGCACAGAGACGCTAATAGCTGAGAGATAGATAGGGAGAGAGAGAGAGAATAATGAAACATACACATCATTAGAAGCAGAGAGATTTGTCTGTCCTTAGGATCTATGACATATTCCTTCTCAGAAAATTCATCTTTGCCTGTTATTTTATGTGAGTTTCTATTGCTTGCAAGCAAATAAGCCATCAGACCACCAGTTAAACTTAAATTCAATTTTCTCCAACAAATCCTTCCTGAATTTCTATGAACATGATACGAAGAAAGAATTCCCAAAGAATAACAAGATGAATATGACACAATTACAGGACTTAGGGTATTTAACAGCTTTTAAGAGAGATAAGGACACAAATTCCCATAATGAAGATAATAATAGAACTACATAAAATATTGTGGCAATTCAAAAGAAATCATGATCATATCTGATTAGAAGAATCAGAATTTTTATGGAAAAAATATCAATTGAGATACAGTTAAAGGATGGACAAAATTGGAGAGGCAGAGATGACAGAAAGCTTCAGTTGGAGTAAATGGCATAAGTAAAGGTCTGGACTAAGGAAATCTGGTGGGGTATTTGCCTGGAGCATAGGAAAGATAAGAGGCAGATACTTGGAAAGGTAGCTTGGGATATTGCTACAAAGGATAGTGGATACAACAAATATCCATCAACTTAATTAGGTAGATAATAGAATCTCACAGAAGGAAATATGCAAGCCTTCAGCAATGTGTCCAGCAGCAGAGTGCATGGTTGGTTTGTATGGGAAAGAAACTATAAACAGAAAAAATCAATAATCTATTGAAAGAAGTCATAATGTATCAGCAGCCTCAGTGTTAGCAGGGAGTGTGTATAGCTGGAAAGACAGACTGGGTAGAAGCTGGAGGGCCATGCATCTGTTTGGATATGAACACAAAGAGGAGAGGAATTTGAAGAGGGAAAAGCTCAATTCCATCAAAGGCAATAAGGACAAGAATGAGATGTTGGAGGGCAAAGGCATTGGGACTTGATAAATTAAATATGCCAAGTCCTCCAGGTTGAGATAGCTACCTGGGAAGCCACTGGATATCACGAAATCCTAGAATTTTAATCTAAGAGAGTGCTTAGAAATCATTCTGTAAATTCCCTCATTTTCTAGACAAGAAGGCTGAGGTCTCAAGTAATTCTTAGTGCCTTGCCTCAGCTGACAAAGCTTATGATCTAGGAAATCTGTTGATAGAGATTTAAGGAGGGAAAATTCAAGGTTGAAGGGTCAACCAAATCTCCAGACTGAGCAAGACGAGTAAAATGCAGCTAGATGATAACTCTCCACGCTGCCAGCAGTGTGGGAAGTGTGTAAATGCTGGTCATTGGCAACATGGCGCGCCTGCTGGGTGCTAAGTACCCCACTAAACACTTTGCAACGCTTCAAAGGGCATGAACAATACAGACATCATGTGCCCGGGGAAGTGCAGGGCTCTAATTGGGAGGGCAGGCCGACCCTGTGAGAGCAGCCCTCGCTGAGGGGATCCGACCCAGTGTGCAAACAGAGAGACCTGAAGCTCTTGGGATTAATCAAGGAAGAATCGTTCTAAGTGTTTCTAATGCAAAACACAGACAAAAGGAGAGAATTTACTATGTCTTAACAACAAAACCAAGATTTATAATCTTGTAAATTCTACCAAGGATCTTAATGTCAGAAGTTAGAAGTGACTTGCTTTCTTCATTCAGGGTGGTTAGATTCTGTTTACTGAATTTACATTCAGGAAAGTTGGTGGTATTAAATATGTTCTGGGAATACCTACGAATTTTCAAATTAAAAAATAGGAATCAGTACAATAAATATATATTATCTGTGATCTTTAGGTTTTAGGGGCTGCTAAACTATTTTAATAAGGAGTTTATTTTTAAGGCAGAAAATAGAAATAGAAAAAGGAACATTAATTGTAATTAATTGTTATTAATATCTATGTATTTAAACTAAAATTTAAATGTATTCCTTTGGAAGATTTGGCTGTGATACATGACTGGTTCATATATATATATATTTATTATCAAAAAGTCTTAAATTACAAATGAAAACTATTTTGAGTAATGCAATAGTAGAAGCATCCTTGGAAGATCTGAGACAATTCCTACAATAACTTTTAACTTTTCCATCTAGTCTCCTTTGACCCTCATCATATTCAAAAGGACTAAAGAAGGCAGATTTTTTTAAAAAAAATTCTCAGCTGTGGCCACACAGGCACTCTATCTGCTTGTTAGTGATTATTTTGACCTATTTATGTGCAAACGAAGAAGGGCCCCATCCACATGAATTTATTAATTTGGAAATCTTGCTTTCACAGCTGGGATTTCATCTTCTTTATCAGGCAGTATATTCTTATTCCCAAGATTTTAGTAACAAGAGGGAACTTGCCTCCTCTGTAAGGCAGCCCCTCAAAGGTCCACAACGGAAGGCAGGAGGGAAAATGCCTCACAGCATCACCACTGTTAGGCAGCGTGTGGGAAGCCAGGTTTCCCCTCAGGGACAAAGCTTTGCAAGGCGCCCACGTTTTTAAAAGACACACAGATGGTGCTACTTAAGACCTGAATAGGGCATTCTCTGCATTCCACAATGCATTTCTTTCAGAAGCAGCATTTCCAATCCTGTAGGTTATCAGGATGTCCAAAATGTTTGGGCCAGAAACACTTCCATAAACTCTTACACAAAAAGGAAAACACATACAGCAGTTTTTTGATCAAATACATTTTAAGGTAATTTTCTTTCTTTCTTTTTTTTTTTTTCCTGATACTAATGACTCATTTTCTATGTGGAGGGTAAAAACCCTATCCTCACAAAAGTTAGTGTCAAAATTTCAAGGGAGGCCTGCCAAATAGACAAGCTTCACCATGAAACATCTTTATCCTCTTGCAGAAAGATTTGTGTCTAGGAATAATGCAATGTCTCCAAGGTCACCTGAAGGAAAAGCTAAGAGGATTCTTTTTTTCTACCAACATAAAAGAAATCACACTGACATATGTCCGAAAAACAGTCAATTCGGTTTATGGAGAGGTAACAAAGAGCGTGGCGGTTGGGTTCTGACTGTAGAACACCGGCACTGTTCTTCCTCCGCTCAGCATACTGATAAGTGCTCACAAATTTGACCATATTAATACAATAAAAAACATGTTTTTAAAATACTTTGCATTATAAAAATTTTTTAAATGGTTTTGAAGCCTGTAAACTGGAACTTAAATTCTGGCTTAGACATGTACCTGATTTAGGATGTTGGGTAATAATTTATATCTGTGAACATCCGAACCCTCATGGAAGTAAATACAGGGCCTGTCAAACAAACAACACACCAAATTTGGGAACTGGGGCCAGAATTTGATTGGATAGAAAGAAGACAGCTCACAGAATCAGCTGTAAATCTGGAGACTCATGTTTGGAAACAAAAAGAAAGCCAGGGAGACCAGGTGTGTAAGGATACACACTGAGCAAAGAGGACTGCCAGGTTAGAGACCTGTCAGGGTTAGACTCCTGGGCACAGGATGCTAGATGCTAACACCATAATGAATTTCCACCTGGCCCTGCTTCTCTGGGGATGCGTGGTGTACCTGCCAAATTCCTGCCAGAGGCCAGAGATTGGAATCACTTTAGATCATGTACCTCAGGCCAGCTTCTGGAGTTCTGGGAGAAGATATGTCTGATCTTTGTGGCTACCTCAGGAGGAATCTTAGCCCAGTCTTCCAACAAGAAACACACAAGGAGCATTTCTGAAACACAAACACAATACATTCTTTTTGTAAAATTGTTTAAAGGACAAAATTACAAAATAAACCTAAATTTCATAATACATTGTTGAGCCCAACCTGTTTTAATATGAAGGGAAGAAATGAATATTGACTGAGTCTGTCTATGTTGTCAAGAACGATTATAGTTAGGAGACCAGTTGAAGGGAATGATGTGTCATGTATAAATATATATAATTACACATAATTTATTTATACACAAGGTATAATTACATATATATCATAACATAAATCTGAAGTTGGTTGGATGGCATTAATATTTTATCTTTTCTACTTTACTGGCAAAAGAGGAGTCAATGTAATACTACCTGTCATGGACAGAGGATAGGCCCCCCCTAGTGTAGAAAAGACATGAGCAGAAGTTGAGAAGGAGGGCTAAGTATGAAACAAAACAGGAAACTGAAGAAGTCTGAGGTACCATGAGACAGGAAGGGGTGCTTTGCAGGACATGGAGCCTGTAAGTGCTCCCTTGGGTGCATGAGTTTCAAAAGCAGAAGGGGAGTGGTTCAGAGCAAGAGGAGGAAAGGGGGCCTGGCCTCAATGATGCTGGGCACTGGAGAAGAGGTCCCTGAAAGGTCAGAGGAGCTTATGGAGGGGAGGCCTGAGTGTGGGGAGGGGGTGGAGTAGGGCCAAAGATAAGGTCAAAGACCAGCCAAGGCCAGAGAATGTGACAGGGAATTCTTAAAGGGACATCTTGTAAAGAGGGTCCGAACCAGAGAAGGCAATCATAAAGTACTCGAGATTCTAAAATCTTATCATGGGACATTCATTCATCATAACTTCGGCAGAGATGCTTCAGAGCAACGTGCTGCCTGATATTCAGGTGTCAGGAACAGGAACTAGGAGGCATCTCTGGGAATTAAATAAGTTGGAAGAAATACTGGTTTTTCTTCAAGTAAATTTCTTAAAATTTTTTATAGAAAAAATTAGAAAAATATGGGACACTCTTATTTTTAACTTTTTATTTTGAAATAAGATCAACCTTATAAAGAATCAAAAGACTAGTCCAAAGAACTCTTGTATAACTTCACTTGAATTTATGATTGCTACTATTTTGTAGTATTAGCTCTATCTGTCTATCTATCTATCTGGTTATCTACCTACAATCTTTTCCCTGAACCATGTCACAGCAAGTTGCATCTATCATGAGGACTTTAACAAATATTTCCTTTTACCTGAAAAAGCTCCTCAACCTTTTTTCTTTTATGATACTGACAGTTTTGAGGACACCGGGTTTTCTCAATTTGGCTTTATCAGTGCTACTCATGATTAGATTCCGTTTGTGCATCTTTGGTGGGACTATGATATAAGCAATCTTCCATCTTCAGCCTGTCACATTAGGAGGCACACAAGTTGAATGTGTCCCATTACTGGTCATGTGAATTTTGATCTCTTGGTGAAATTGGTGTCTGTCATAATGAAGTTACTTTCTCTCTGATCAGTAGGTATTTTTGTAGAGAGATAATTTGAGATTATGTTAATATCCTATTTCCCATCAAACTTTCACACACTAGTTTAAGCACCCGTCTAAGCCTTGGCTGAATGGTTATTACTACAATGTGTGTGAAATGTTGATTTTCTACCTCCATTATTCCTTTTACATCTCTTATAATTTTACATTTATTATAATTGATGCCCTATTGAAAGGAAGAACTTTCCCTTTTTATTCATTTATGTACATATGTGTAGGTATATGTATTATCCTGGTACATATTATATGAAAATGTAATTGTTTCTTGAGGTATAACTTTCTTAATTATGGAGACTTGCCATGTTTTAAATTAACTGACTAAAACAACACAGACCTGGGGTGTGAGCAGGGGACAAAAAATGATGGGTCAGACTGAAGCAAGGGGCATGAGAAGCACCCATCTCCCTGGATCCCCTTCCCGGGGATTAGGAGGCTCTGCCTACAGGGCTGCCATATGCTGGCTATGCCTACAGCTCTAAGCAGAATTTCCATGTGGGTCACACCACACCCAATGGCTCCAGGTGTGGTAAAGAGAAGCCCAAGCACAGAAGCACAGAAACAGCACTTTATGTACACCGTTAGGTGAGAAAGTAACATGCTCCTTTAGCCAAGAGTCTTCAGGTGCCGGATGGACCATAGCCAGCACCCGGAGGTGCCATTCACGAGGCGGGTATCTAGAACACTCATGACTGCCAGAGAAACGACTGAGATGACAACCCAAGAGAAGAAAAACCCAAGTGAAACAAAGGAAGAGCGGCATCTTGACAACAGTCAAAGGTAAAAAAAATAAATAAATGGAGGCAATTGGAGAAGAGAATTCATTTTTAAAGATTAGCAAATGGAGAAGAGAAACAAAAATAAAGTACAAAGTAAGCAGTCCTGAAACAGATGCTAACAGAAGCCAAGGAGTGAATTCAATGTAATCCACTGGGGCAGTCAGAGAAGTCGGCAGGCCATTTCCTCCTGTCAGGACACTTAAGGAAATGAGTCTTGAGGCAGGGGTTACTTCTGTGACCGAGACGTCGGCGTCAGGAGGAGAGCAAGAGAAGAGCTAGATGCCCTGCCAGTGAGTGCTGGGCGCTTCCAAATCAAATGGGAATCAGGACATACTTGAAGATTTTTTTAAAATTTATTCCAATATAATATACATACAGGAAAGTATTCACATCATAAATTCACTACTCAGTGAATTTGCATAACTGAGCCCACCTGTGTAACTGGCCCCCAAACCAAGAAACAGAATATCAGTGGCACCCCAGCAGCCCTTCCTGTGCCTCTTTCGATCACTACCTCCTTTGCCATTAAGGGTAACACCTTGCAGCATGGGTAAATTTGCTTTTATATGTACTTTATATAAATGGAATCAGAGTACACATCCTTTCGTGTCTTACTCCTTTCGTACAACAGTCCGTTTGTGAGATTCACCAAGCTGCTTGTGCCAATGTAGTTTCTTTATCCTCAGTGCTGTGTAATATTCTATTGCGTGCATACGCCGTAATTTATTTACCCATTCTACTGTTAATGGACATTTGGGTAATTTCCAGTTTGTAGTATTATAAATAAACCTTCCCTAAAGATTCTAATACATGCCTTTTCGTTACTGTGCATACATTTCTTCTTACTGTATACCTAAAAGTACAATAATTAGGCCATAGCTATGCTTTAGTAGTCAATGACAAACAGGGAATGTGAATTTCTATTCCCACCAGGCCCTTGCATTTTTAAAACACAAAGGTTAATGACAATAGTTACCAGTGAATTAAGCTGCTTTTCTGGAAGTAAAGAATGGCATTAGGGAGTAGCATTAATTCATGTGGATCATAATGAAAACATTGATAGGCCAACATAAGGATTAGATGTAAGAAAACAAAGATGAAAAATTCTTAACATCATAAAAGGGATTTCCTTGAATTCACAGATTCTGAAATTCTCATATTTGTGTCTCTATACAAAGCAGAGTAGAAAAAATGGATCTAAGAAATGGTTGGTGTTTGTAAAATGCTTTTTAACAAACCCTGTGATTTATATTATATCATTTAAATTTCTTAATGAATACACACATACATGCAAACATGAGAGAGAGAGAGGCTGAGGTTTAACAAAGTTAAGCAACCTGCCCATGATTAAAAGAAGTAAAAACTGGGAAGTCAAATCTATTAGGACCCTTCATCAAAACTCTGTGGGTCAGTAAGGACACAGTACTTGGCATACTGTTTGCTGGAAGAATTCATTATTGGATTATGATCACATGACTTTGTTCTATTTGTAAAATATGAGATTAAAGTAGCAGTTAATTTTAAGAAATTATTTTATAAAAGCTACATCTGGAGTTTTTCTTTTTCTCTTCCTGTCGAGTGGTGTGAAACACCTTGGCTGCCAATAAATTATATTCATTGACCATCTAAACTGTGCCCCAAATTATACTGAAAGCTCTGAGCAACAGAATGCGATCTTACAGCACTTTCCCAACCCCAAACCATAACACACAAACCAACCCTTTTGCAACTTAGCTGTGAAAATTAACCATAACCACCAGAAAGGTCAAATGAAAGTGCAGGAGTGTAAAATAAACACGTTACCAAAATAAATGAAAATGTAGAGAATTCTACATGAGACAGCAAGTTCCATGAGGCTCTGGGAAGGTGAGCGCTCTGTGGGTGGTGCACCCAGGAAAGGACTTACAAAGGAAGTAAAACTGGAATTGGGGCTTGAAGGGTGGATGGCATGAGGGTGAGTCTGAAGACCAAGACCGGGAGAACATTTCAGCCAGAGTGACAATATGACCAAAGCGGGGAGGTGGAGATGCACATAGCTCTTCAAAGGACCTTGAGCAGGACTCATCTGACTTGAGTAAAGGGTTGAGGCCAGTCTTAAGCAGCAACAGCATAATCCAAAGCGAGGGAAAGATGACAGGCCTTGGAATGTGTGGTATTTTCGCGGCTGTCGCGGTTGATGGCCCAGGCAAGCCTGGGTTTCTCTGAGCATGAGAACCATGGCAGCACTGCCGGCACACCCACGCCTCCCACCTCTGAAAACTAGTCCTCAAATGTGAAAGTGCATCCCCCAGCTGCTGGGAGGTTGCGCCAGGGCTGGTTCTCCCAGATCTGGCACATGACAGACACGCAATCACCCTCCTGATCACATGCAGCTCCGGGAGCCTGGCGTGTCACTGAGGGTGGGATGTGCACTCGTCATAAGCATGAGCTGTAGACGTAAAGTAGAAAGACAGATTCATCCGGAAAGATCCTCCTTCTGGGAGGGCAGATCAAGGACGGTCATAATAACCTTTAGTGAGTCCAGGGGTGTCATGAAGATTTGGAGAAAGAACCGTTCCAAGTTGGCGGGGGGCTGAGCCTGAGGGGAAAAGCAGGGGACGCAGAGAACACCCTGTGCGAGCAGAGATCCACCACCCAGGTAAGGCCTGATTATCCACTGTGGAAAGAAGTTCTCTTGAGAATTTAGCAGAAGATCCATTCCCGAGTTTAAGCTTACAGAAAGATTCTGCTCTTTGCAGTGAAAAGGAAAAACCACAGTAGCATTTACCAGCACAAACTACTGAGAGTGGAGGTTGTTCTGAATTGCTGAAGTTGGGGAATTTACGTTCCTGCATTGGTTGAACAAGACAATATTTCTCCATACTTTAATAGATTTCTCACATACAGACAGTGTTGCTTTTAAAACAAAGTCTTTGGGGGGAGAAAAAAGGACTTAGAATGTAAATAAGGAGGGGAACACTAACCACAGGATATTTGCTATGCTGAACAAACACAACAAGATCAGACAAAACATACCTCCCTGGGACTCATCACATGAAGATATTGAAGTTATAGGGTTTTGGTGGTTGCTTAACACCAGTATATGAATAATGACTTGCAGAAAGTTCAAGTCTCTCTTTTGTTTGGGAAAAGTGGTTTAACATTCCTATGGGGAATCATATTAAGTCAAGAAAGTCAGACAGAGAAATAAATATCATATGATATCGCTTATATGTGGAATCTAAAAAGTGATACAAATGAACTTATTTACAAATCAGAAATAGACTCACAGACATGGAAAACAAACTATAGTTACCAAAGGGGGCAGGCGTTAGGGGGAGGGACAAATCAAGAGTTTGGGATTAACATACACACACTACTACATAGAAATAGATAACAAGACCTACTGTAAGCACGGGGAACTATATTCAGTATCTTGTAATAACCTAAAATGGAAAAGAATCTAAAAAAGAACATATATATATATATATGTATATATATGTATAGGTATAACTGAATCACTTTGCTGTACACCTGAAACTAACACAACATTGTAAATCAACTACACTTCAATAAAAAAAAATTCCAATGGGGAATTTAAATCTTAATATTGCCAAGAATAACCAAAACTTTCCCAGACATCTATAGCCTATGGCTAAAAGTAGGATCCCACTGACATTAATGTTCCAGTGCTGCTCATCACCCCATGTACATACCTGGGAGCCGGCCTTAGAGCTCTCTGTTCCCCCCAATCCCCTCATGCTCTGTCCCCAGGGTATCTCTCACAAGGTCGCAGGGACAAACCCACACACTGGAGATGCTTGCTGCCTCAAGCTTCCCTGAGTGGCCACTTCAAACATGCCAACATCTCCATGGAAAACATCTTTCCTGCCTGCATGCCATCTCCTGGGGCCACAGAAGCCTATAAACCATTAGGGTGCCAAGTCACACTGGGTTCCCTTGAACCTTCATAGTGGTAAAGGTGAAATGACAGAAAGCCATTCTTCCTGATCCTGAACCTCCAGGCAGGACTGTTTGAAGTCCAAGTTTCATAAAATCTTGGGTGAAAAAGTTCCTCTTGGCCTCTGCCTGCAAAAAACCCAAACATTCATCTCTGTGATGGAAGTAGGAGACAAATACAAATGTCTCCATTTCTTGTTTCTACCCCAGGAATCAAAACACTCCCAACAGCACCATCTCCCCACTGTGCATGTCAACTCATGCTGGAGGTTTACACATCATTAATTTTGCAAGCACAGCCAAACTTTCGTTCCCAGTTTACGTTTAGCCAAATATGCCCCTGCTACTTGAGAATGTGTGAATCTCAGTATCCAAGCCTTAATTATTTTCAGAGTATGCACACAATGTACCACAGAGTAGAAACAAATGTGCTTGCCGTCTATGATACTCCCCACCTTGGGTTATGTGCACGCCATCCATGCTGAGAGCAGAAGCCCATCCGGGGACCTGATAATAGAACCTTCACAAGGTCTAGAAGAGTAATTTGAGAGCTCTGAACAGCCTTGAGAGTGACTCAGGAAACCTGGCTCTCACACCTAGTCACTCATTGTTTGGTATCTTGGGCAATATGCCTAAATAGTTGATCTTTTTAATGTTGGTAGATTAGGTATTTTTAGGTTGCTTTCAGTACTAAAATTCTATCATTCTGTTAGTCTAGAGGCTTGATAAAGCTCCCTCAACACTTTAACATTTTTCTGCAGAAGATCAAAATGCTTTCACCGGAAAGGGTTAAAAACACAGTTGTACAAAGATAGAGCATCGATAAACAGAAAGGTTGCCAGCATAAAGCTAGTGAAATGGCCTTGGTATCTAACGGGCAATCACTTCTTTAAACATGAACAGCAAGGTCCTGCCAGAAACAGCATCCGCATTTTTGTGGTCTCCTTGCTCATAGATTGTTATCTTTGGATGTTCCTCGGGTGGGTGGTCCCTTGTGCATAATGGACACTGTTGATTCTGCAGTAGGGCTTGACTTAAAATAACCACAGGTTTGGTATTTTCTAGCACTTACTGCAGATTTCCTTTCCTAAACACCTCCCTGTTTTACTTAAGCTCCAAAAGGAAGCTTGAAGTCCTACTGGTAAATCTCCTCCCTTTCTACCAGGAAATTACTGGTTAGCCATTTGAGGAGAATTAAAGCAAAGTATCAAGGCATCAGGGTACTTATACTTTGTTCTCTTAGTTGCAAAGAGCAGATAAGTTCTGGACTTTCTCTGGACCACAAGAAGGATTTTAGATACTGATCTGAGTGTATTAAGATCAGTTTCCAGTCTCCTGAAAGTTCAAGTAGACCAAGCTTGGCTGTAGAACAAAATCACCATAAACTTTTTTATCTTAAATGTACTCTCAAGGTATCAGATAACTGCACTGTGAATGAGAAGTGGCTGCCTCACTCTAAAAACAGGGGTTTGCACACTTCAGGCAAAATTGGCCCAGATTGAGGCTGCCACCTGTTTCTGTAAATAAAGTTTTATTGGAATACAGCCACACCCATTTATTTAGAAATAGTCTGTAGCTAACTTCACACTCAACCAGAGTTGAATAGGTTTGACAGAGGCTATATGTCACACAAACTCTAAAATAATCACTGCATGTCCCTTTACAGAGAAGACCTGCAGATCTCCACTTAAAAGAATTCCATTTGGGGGTTATAAAAAAGCCCAAAGGCTACAGTTTTGAGAACTCTAGCCTCTGAACAACATTCAGTTACGTGTATTGTATTCAGAACAGTGTCATCCAAGCTAAGTTTCCTGAAATTCTTGCTAGATATGCAGAATGTTACTAGATTTAACAAAAGAAAAAGAGAGTTGTGGTTAAAAAAATTTGGCAAATGCCAGAATAAACCAAGTGAAATAGTTTTCTTTTTGGTAGCCCTTTTCAGTTCATTTAATGTGCTAATATATATGGCAAGTCTACAGGAAAGGGTTAGATGGTAGAGAATTTCTAAAGTCACTTGGCCTTAGCAAACCTTTTTCATGGGGGCATCTCACAGAATTAATGTTAAGAACATACTGTGGGAAAAATAACTTGTTTAGAGCTGGCAAGTCTGATAATACTGTAGCAGGTCACACCATTTGTGTGTCTACAAAGATGCTTAACTGTGAGAAGAGTAAATTGGCTGACAGGAGAAAGGTAAGCACCACAGGTTACACAAAGCACTCTGGGTTCACATAAACTGTAACTCTTTGAGAGTAGCAGTTAGCTCCTCACTTAGCATGCATCGGAGACGATGTTATGTTGATGACATTGCTATGACGACAGAGGAGAAAAGAACTCCATACACAAAACTTTCACGCCGGGCAGCAAAATTCTCAGGCCCTTTCTTCACCTCCAAGATTTTAGAAAAGCAGGAAGGCTATGGAACAAGTGTTCAAAATCTCAGTTTCCAGTGAATGCAGCTTACTTCTGAGCTGCCAGCACTTAGGTTCTGCAGGCGTCAAGAGGTCTAGGAAAGCCTTATGTGCCCTTTGGGGGATGTTGCAAGAAACAATGGAAAAGTTCCTGAATATCGGGAAATGTTTTCTCAAGATCAAGAGATGTATCGGTATGTGGGAGAGATTCCAAAGCAGCTCTGTTGCTTGAAACATTTCAAATTTGACTGCTAGTGCCAATTTTGCAGAAGAGCACACAGTGTCTGAGGCTGCCTAAGGAACACAGAACCAGTGAAACTGTGACTTTGTTTCTGAAGGTAGGGTTTTTGTTGTTGTTTTTCTCTTCTTTGTTTAAACCACCAAAGATATTTTTAAAATTCCTACTAACTCTGTCACCTATTTGCCTATTTGTTATTGATAATAAGCCAGGTATTTGTTCACGGTAGTCAAGCAGGACTTGGAAGCGAAAGCAGTTACTGTGCAGTCCAAAGGAGATTTGGCAGCCCTAGTGAATGCTTTCCACTCCAGAGAGCGCTAGGAACCTGCATGCTCACTTGCAGGACGAGAGCTTCCATCTTGCTGATGGATCTGCGGTCACCGAGGTCCAGGTCCAAGAGGGAGAGCCATCCTTACTCAGAGCAGGGGAAGGGGCAGAGTGGTTAAATGGCAGATCACAACTGATCTGGCATTGTAAGGTCTCCCAGCACTGCACCTTGTGAACATAAAAAAAGTGCACAGACCCCACTCAGGGATCAGTTGTCTAATGTCTATCACGGTGCTCATTAGATAGTAGTCCCTGGCTGGATGCTACAGGGAGCCTTCCCCACGACTGGCCCCACCAGCCCTTCCACAATCAATAAACTCCGTAACTCAGGACTTCAGAAACCAACAAGTGGGATTGTTTACGAAGAACCAAAATAATGACATAAACAAATGATTCTTAGCCAGATCCATTATTAATATTAATTGTACTAGTGACCTCTAATTTTTGAATTTGAAGAAGGCCACTACTATTAAAGCATTTGTTACCTCATTAATCCTAATAGCAATATATAAATTAAGCATGATTAAACTTATTTTACCCAAGAGGAAACAGAGGCTCAGAGACTGGTCCTTTTGCCTTTGACCATGTATGATTCAAATCCAAGTTTGTCTGCTCTAAGACCTAAAATCTGTTGCCTGTGTTTTATGTACTGAATGTTATTTGGGTCCAAGTTCCTTCCCACTAAGGACACCCCACTGTTCAGAAGCTCATAATCAAATACTTGCTGATTAGAACATTCGTTTAGTAAATATTTACTAAGGGCCTGCTCTATGTCAGGGAATGTGCTTGGTACTGGGGATACAGCATTGAACACAGCAGCCGAACAGCCCCAGAGCCTTCAGTCGTGGGGAGGGACAGATGCTTAAAAAGAAGATGTTGTTATTATATTATATTATATTATATTATATTATATTATGTTATGTTATGTTATGTTATGTTATGTTATGTTATGTTATGTTATATTATATTATATTATATTATACTATATATTAGAGGGTACAAAATGCTGTGGAGGGAATGAGCCAAGGATGAGGGACAGGGGATGCCAGAAGGATATAGTGTCACATAAGGTAGTCAAGGAAAGCCCCCAGAGAAGCTACCATTTGAGCAAAGATCTGCAGGAGGTGAGGAAACGAGCCCGGGGAACATAGGGAAAGAGTGATTCAGGCAGTGGGAACAGCAAGGGCGAAGGCCCCGAGGTGGAAGCAGAATAACATATTTATTAACATATTTATGTTATTCTGGAATGAAGACAGAGTGGCTGGAGATGACAGCAGAGAAAGAGCTGAGGATAAAGCCATGAGCGAGGCAGTCAGTTTCCTTTCCAGCCACCCTGTGTTTGTCCCCAACTCCATTCTCTCTGGCCACTTCTCTCTTCAGTAAAGGTGAGTAAACTTTCATTCTTTGATGCTATCCTGTCTATCTGCTGGCAGTACAGTTAATATTTTGCCTTTTCTCATGTATTTTTCTTTTCTTTTCTTTTCTTTCTGCCCTGGTTCCATTAGCTAGTGGACGTCTTGAGCAGTGTGTCTGGTGTTGTGCCCACATACAGAAATTCCAAGAATTTTATCATTGATTCCCCCCCCCCTTTTTTCTCTTTCTCGTAACTCTTAGGACTCAGTCATCTGACTTTTTTGTATTTCTGTAGGGATTGGGTATTTAAATCTTGTAGGAAGTCCATGAGTTTTTCAAGAAGATGAATAGTCCATGGTTTTCTTTGGTCACACCCTTCCTCTTCCACACAGACCACTCCTCCCACCCTCCTTCCCTCCTTCTCTCTCTCTCCCTCTCACTTTCTCTCCCCTCCAGGAAGCAGTGAGATGTAGGGAGAGGGCCCTACCAAACAAGACCCATGGAAAATTCATCTCTTGACAAAGCCACAGGACTTCTCCAGAATTTAAGTACCCAATATCTCTGTCTAACTTCGCCTACCTCAGAAACTCAAAGTTTCTTTTTTATTTAACCTTTTAAATTTCAGCTGATTACTATTTTCACAGTGATGCTCTGATAGTCAAACATAGGCTTCTGAAATGAGCACACACACACAAAAAATAATTTCCTTTGGTAGCAGAAGTTGTCCTTGTCCAGCCCATATGCTTCAGAACATCCAGCTACCTTTGAACTGCCAATATCTGCATCTCTGTGCCTGAGGGCAGCCTCTCCCAGAAATGCAGAAGGCACTCAGTCACACGCAGCATAGGGTGGCAGAGCTACCAGGGAATGCATTCCCCCGGAAGTAGACCCTCCCCAACCTATGACTCTCAGGAGCTGGTGTATAAATAAGTCAGCACCACTGCCCCTCAGGAGAGATTAACTGAGGTGTGGGTTTTGTAGCATTTCCCTGCAGAATTAAACTCCTTTCACTCACCATGGTAGATAGGTTGATAAATACCTCACCCTTTACTGGCCTCTTCCCTTTCCAGGTATGAATTCCTCACTCCCTTACTCGTATTTCCCATACCTTCCAAATTACTTGCACTTAAATTCTCATCTCAGGTATTTGCTCTGGAGGAATCCAAACTAAGCCATCTTTCCATAAATATTTAGATTAGATAAAGTCATATATTACTTGAATGAAGACACCTTTCATTTGTTGGAGGAGTTAACTATTCTTTTTCATTATTTAAGCTATTTTCCTCCCTCCCAAATAATTATAACTGAAAGCTAACCATAAAAATAAAAATGAGTGAGTTAGAATCATCCAATGACGCTTGAGTCTAGCTATGCCACATCTATTTAGGGGATGCCAGTCAGAATATATGTAATTTAGAATGTGTGCTCTTAAAAATGCTGGAAAGTAGAACATTTTTTAAAAAGTTGAACGATCACAGTAGAAAGACAAAGCTATATAGAGCAGAGAGAACAATCTGGAACAGATGGACCCCAGTGCCTTGCCTGGATCCACAACTTTCCATATGGGTCATTCTGGGCAAATTACCTAAGTTTTCTGAGCAACTTGGAAAAACTACTTTTTCTCATCCAATGAGTAAACCAAAATGTAAGTAAAGAGCTTAACACAGGCCTTTGTGTGTGGTAAGTGCTTGATAAATTAAGATTTCCTGGAAAGTCAGGCAGGTATCACCCAGGCAGGCGAAGATTCCTGTCATTTCCCCACCCACACCACAACCACAACTTCCCCAATGTCACACAAGTAGCTAATGATGATTACTGGTTCTAATCAGTGGTTACTCTGGCATTGGATGTGTCAGAAGTAATTCACATTATTTACGCAGTACAGAAGTGCCTTAGCTAAGGTGAAACTTTTTATTATTCCAAAAGCAATTTATGTTTTTCTGGTTCCATCACTAATTCCCCACTTTGAACTCCATCAGGATCTACGAAACTGGCCGACGCTTGTAGATATTTTGTTCTGGGGCTGGACATGAACTGAGATAAACTGGCAGGTAGTCTTTAATGCCTATGTTATCCAGCAGTTGACCAGACCCTGATAAGTAGTCCTCCTTCACAGGTTAACCTAGATATGGCTTCTACTTTAATCTTTCTACCTATAGTCTCATTTCCCCTCTTAGTTTAATTCTTTAGACAGTTAAGGTTCTAATATTTGGAAGAAAAAAAAATTCAAAAGGGATTGATATATTTAAAGTCAACCAGCATAGATACATGCACCCCATGTTCATAGCAGCACTATATATACAGCCAAGACATGGAAGCAACCTGAATGTCCACTGACAGATGATAAATAAAGAAGCTGTGTATATATCTACAAAGGAATACTACTCAGCCATAATAAAGAATGAAATAATGCCATTTACAGCAACATGGATGGACCTGGAGATTGTCATACTAAGTGAAGTAAACCAGACAAAGAAAAATACCATATGATATCACTTATATGCAGAATCTGAAAAAATGACACAATTGAATTTGTTTACAAAACAGAAACAGACTCACAGACATAGAAAACAAACTTGTGGTTACCAGGAGAGAAAGGGGGATGTGGAGAGATAAATTGAGAATTCAGGATTTACAGATACTAACTACTATATGTAAAATAAACAACAAGGTCCTACTGTATAGCACAGGGAAGTACATTCAATATCTTGCAATAGCTTATAATGAAAAAGGATATGAAAAGGAATATATATATATATATATATATATATATGTATAACTGAATCAGTATGTTGTACATCAGAAACTAACACAACATTGTAAACTGACTATACTTCAATTTAAAAAAAGACATTACCATTGAAGGAAACTGGGTGAAGAGTACAAGGGATTTTTTTGTACTTCTTTTTAAATTTACTGTGAATCTATAATTATTTCAAAACAAAACAATAATTAAAAAAAATAAAATCAACCAGGATTATGTGATGATGGAGTCACTTAATACAATGAAAATTCTGATCTGGCTTTAGCTTTGAGCTTGAAAATGTCAGATACCAAAACTATAAGCTGCTTAGGAAGAGGCTGGAGGAGAAAACATGCTACTTATTTCTCAGATGCTCTCTGTGAGTATTGAATCTTAGACACTGGAATTATGTGGAACCTTCATGTTTGAAATTATAATTGGAAAACATCATGCTAAGGAGCCTTTGCTGAGTTGTTTATACATTTGTGTTTTTTGGAACTAATCATTATTGGCTCTTGCATTCTTTGTGGAGGGGACTGGGCTTAGCTTTCTGTTCATATGGCTATCATCAGCATGAGGGTGCGTGCCCTGTATGCAAGGGTCTGCAGGCTGAGGGGCCCTGTCCTCACCCCTCATCACCCACCCCACACAGTGAATTGCTTCCTTCATCCCTCAAGAGGGTTCAGGGTAACAAGCCAGGCTTGCTTTCTTATCACGTATACTGTCTTGAAAAAAAAAAAAAAAACTTCCTCTAAAATACATTTTATTCTTAGGCATTTAAAAGTAAATACATTCTCCCTGCTGACCCTCCGCTAGAATTCTTCCTCAGGACTCTGAACTCTAAGTGAATGTACTAGTTCGCTAGTTGTCATACATAACAAAATTCCAAAGACTAGGGGACTGAAACAATAGGAATTTATTTTCTCCAGTGATAGGTGCTGGAAGTCTGAGATCAAGGTGCCAGCAGGGTTGGTTTCATTCTGAGTCCTCTCACCTTGGCTTACAGATGGAAGCCTTTTCACTATGTACTTACACGGTCTTTATTTTTTATTTTTTTAGTGTGTGTGTGTGTGTGTGTGTGTGTGTGTGTGTGTGTGTTTGTGTGTGTCCCTGGTATCTCTTCGTCTGTCCTAATCTCTTCTTACAAGGGCACTAGTCAGAGAGGATTAGGGCAGACCCTTATGGCCTCATTTAAACTTAATTATCTCTTTAAAGGCCCTACTGCTAAATATGCCACATTCTGAGATACTAGGGCAAGGGCTTCAACATATGAATTTTAAGGGGAAACAATTCAGCCTATAATAGTGACGTTTTTATATCATCAGCTTTATTAGTTGTTGCTGCAACTCAAAAACTATGTTTCTCTGAAAATTAGTGCCAAAAACAAAAGGAAGAGAAAGAAAAATTAGTAGCTGTTATTTATAAAGTGTACCTCTGTATTCATTATTTTTAAAGAGTTTCACATTGCTCTCACTTACAAAGCCCCGCTTCTAGGAGGACCGCGGCACGTGGAGAGCATGCTGTATTGGAATCAGTGTGCAGGTTGGAACCATTTGAATTCCCCTACCTGTCTCAGCTACAGCCAGAACTCAGTGAGGGCTGCTGGTTGAACTGGCAGGATGATGAGATGCTTACTCTATTTCAGCGTTTACTTCTAACTGAAATGCTGAGGTTTTTTAAAAGAAACCTATTAACTCCCTATGAGACCTAACCTCTCATCTTTGGCTGGTTTATCTTATAATTGGCTTCGGTAGAAGAGTCAGCACAGGAAACCGAGATTAAATGTGTTGAGCTCATCTGAAAAACGGAAATCAGTGAATACTTGTATGTTTAAGCTTTGTTAAAAATCCATGCACAAATCAACTGGCCAAATAGATGACTGACTGACATGGTCTAAAGTTTGCTTAATAGATTATATTCTTTTATGTTTCTGTAAAGAGATTTCTCAAATCTATTTTCCTATGAAGTACTTTCTACTGAGTTCTTTGTACAGTTATTAGGTCAGTTTATCTAAGCTCATCCAATTAAGTCATTCATCCAATAATCTTAGCATGCTTTCCGAACTCTAAAAATGTTGGGTCTGATTTGGGAATTGCTACAGTTGTTGGAAGGAGTTTCTGGGGAAAAGGTGGGAGAGTCTCAGAAGCTAGAAAGATACTATAAGTTTTAAGGATATTGTCCATGTATCATTTTAACATGAATTTTATTAAAATCATAATTTGACTTCTAATTCAACTTAATTTGTAAATGTGAAAGTCAAGTATTTTGCCTGAAATAATCTCAACCCATATTCTTCAGATCATAGGAAGTTTCTATTTTTAGAAGTTAAGCCAATATAAATTTAAGCCAATGTACATTTAAAATATTTTTATAAAAGCAAAAATATTTTTATAAAAAGCTAATATATTATTGTTAAATGGAAACACTGCAGAAAGTATAAAATAAAAAGTAACTGGTCTCTTTTTTTGTTGTCTTTCTCATCACAATTCCAACTTAAATCCTCTCGATTTCTTGCTCTAGAGGAAATTACTGGTAATGATTTCTCATATGCCCCAACATATATGTCCTATGCCTGTATATTTTTAAGCAAATAGAAACCTACCCTGCAGAGAGTGCTGTGACTTGCTTTATAAGCACACTTACAATATATTTATATGTTTACATATGCTTGTGAGCTCATTTACTGGCTAAATTTCTAGATCTGTCAAAAGATATTCACAGTTTAAATTTTGGGAAACAGTACCAAATTGTCCTCAATAAACCACTACACACCTATGAGAAGGGCTAACATCCCCAAAACCCTGGCTGGTGAAGATGCAGAGCCACAAGAATTCTAATTCATTTCTGGAGGGAATGCAAAATGGTACAGCCATCTTGGCAGATAATCTGGCAGCTTCTTACAAAGCTAAACATGATCTTACCACATGATACAACTGTGTTCCTAGGCATTTACCAAACTATTTTGAAAATTTATAAATTTATGTCCACACGAAAACCTGCATGTGAATATTTACAGCATCTTTGATTTTCAATTGGCCAAAACCAGAAGTGACCAAGATGTCTTTTAATAGGTGAATGGAAACTGCGGTACAAAGCGATAAAAATAAATGAGATAACAAGCCACAAAAAGACACGGATAAATCTTAAATGCATAATTCTAAGTGAAAGAAATCAATCTGAAAAGGCTACATCCTGCATAATTCCAACTACATGCTATTCTGGAAAAGGCAAAATTTCTAAAGAATACAAAAGAATTACAAATAATTTACGCAGAGTTTCTATCAAGGAGGTGGAACATAACTCCCAATATTCTAAGTGAGCTGCCCATTGTGACAGTACAGAAGAAGGCAGGACAGAAATGGAATGAAAAAAAGTGATTTTACAGTAGAGTTATAATGTGCCAGGTCAACACCAACAATGACAAGCTATGTTCTTAGTACGTATCCTTGATATGATGTGTTGAAAATGGCATTTAACCTCTGTGGTCTTCCTCCTAACACCAGCCTGATCATAAGAGAAACATCAGACAAATTCCCTTCGAGAGACATTCTACAAAATACCTGACTAGTACTCTCAAAACTCTTAAAGCCACCAAAAGTAAGGAAAGTCTGAGAAACTGTCATATCCAAGAGAAGCCTAAAGAGACATGATGACTAAATGTAACATGATATCCTGGATGGGATGCTGGAACAGAAAAAGGACATTAGATAAAAAATTAAGGAAATGTGAATAAAGTTTGGACTTTAAGTACTAATATTAGTTCACTAATTGTAACAATTGTACCATAACATCATAAGTTGTTAACAACAGAGGAAGCTGGGTGTGGGGTGTATAGGATCTCTGCACTGTCGTCCCAACTTTTCTGTAAATCTAAAACTGTTCTAAAATAAAAAAGCTTATTTTAAAATGTGCATGAATTTATACTCCTGCCAACATTTAAGAAAGTTTCTATTTCCCCAGATCTTCTGCAACATTGACTGTCACTATTTTTTTGTCTTTGCCAACTTGATAGGTTAAAAAATGTTATTTCATTCACTTACTTTTTAAGCCTTTAAGTACGAGTAAAATTCAACATCATATTTTTTGGCCATATTTAGTTATTAATTAAAATTTTTTTGGATAAACTGCCTGTTCACTTTCTTATCCCATTTCTCTATCTAGCTGGTATTTTCTTCTCTCTTCTTGGTTTGTGGATGCCCCTTGTACAACAAGGAGATTATTGTATGTGTCCTATGTATATATGTAACAACCATTTTCCTTAGTGTGACATTAGCCTTTTGAAATATCATTATGACTTCTGAGGACGTGACTGACTTGCACCACCTTTCCATCTCTCTCCTACCCCATTAATCCTCCCAGTCGAGTTTTACCATCACTTTTAGCTCAAAAGTGTACCTATAACTTATAACCTACTGTTTCAATTCCAAAATTATATTACATGTATTTACACATTTACATTCTATAATCATGGCTAAATTTTACACTTATAAATGTGTTTACATTTGTATGACTACATAAACAGCGTTCTTTGAATTCATTGCCTTTCTTATACCTTTCTTGAGTTTCTAATTGTCTTGATTTTTCCATTTTTCTTTTCCTTTTCTGTGTTTCCTTTTTCTTTTGCATAACTTGCAATAAGTGCATCTTTAAATCTGCCCAAATTTCTGAGAGGAAGGAGTTGAGCAGCAGGCCTACAATCATTTCCTCTCTTTCTGGTGGGCTGTACTTACTCTAAAGGAAAGAAAGCCAGTGATCTGGACTGAGGCCTGTTCACTAGACCCATATATAAGTAGACTGATGAGATTTGCTGGGAGGAAACTACCTACTCTACAGAATGGCCTTTGCAAAATACCCCTGGCCAAAGTATTACCTGTAGTAAATAAACACAGGCTCTAAAAATTTTGAAACATGGATCCCTGAAGAATGCCACATAAATGAATCAACTCTCCAGAGTACAGAATGGAGATGTTTCATAACTTAAACATTCTCTGGTCTGCAAATAAGCCCATTTAGAGACTCCATCTATGATTCTGGGCCAGATGTGAGTGCCTGATGTCAAAAGGAAGGACCCAGGGAGCCATGTGGGATATTTCATTTTTCTCTCTGCTTCATCTAGAGCTTGCAAGATTACCTGTGTCCTTGAAAGTGTTAGTAAAGCTTGATACTAGCTAAAATCTCTGATTTGTGTGAGTTTTATTGAAAATTCAATCCTGTGTGGTAGCTCAGTATCCATCCAATTAAATCTTACACATATCCTTCACAGTCCACAACTCCACTCTCCTGCTGATTTCCTTTCTAGGTGTTTCTGTCCTGCTATAAAACATAGTAAGTTTGTTCCTGTCCTGCCATAAAGAAGCAGGCTAATTCACCAAAAGATGGATCTCCAAAGTATTAATTTAGTAAATAACCAATTGGTCAACTTTACCAAATTTATCTAATTCATCTTATTTTCAAGAACATTTCAAAAATATTATTTTATTGACTGTAATGAATAAATATTACGTTCACCTCTTGAATATTCAAAAATAGTCTATACAATTTAAAATATATTTATTATGTAAAGAATATGCCAGAATTCAAGAGAACTAAAGTACTTAATGTCAGTTAATTTTCAATAAATTGAATGTTACTTAGAATAATGCTATGGTACTTATGTATATAATCATATAGGGAAAATATTAATATTTATCGAAACAAGTCATTTACAAATTGGAATATTTAGTCAATTCAGTGAATTTTGAAAATTAATCCCTTAGTGAAGCAGTTTACAAGAAATTGATATTCAGCAAGACATCCATTAGCTATGATTCTGGACATTTGCTTTGCCCTGAGTTTTATAATTAATATTGTGGAAGTCTCATGGTGAAAAGCCATTTCTTACTAATGAACAAAGATTCACTTGCATTTAGCACTTGAGAATTTTAGAAATAAATTCAACTGCTGAGAAAGTTCATGGCATATTAATGACTTACATTTAAATTTTTATCCAAAGTTTGCAAATAATTATTGTTTCTATATTATAGAACTTAACTGTATAATTCATATTCTACAACTTAAAATTTATATATTTTAAAAAATGTTTAATTCTAATAAATGTAGACTATATATGGGCCCATTACATCCAATAGATCATTTGAAGCTACAGCAATGCTATCAGAAAGCAATAGCTGTGAATTATTCTTAGGTTAAAATGAGAAAATTGATACTAGTAAGTTTGAATGATTTGTCCAAAGCTCTTATAGTCAGTGGCAGCAGCAGAATTTCAACCTGGGTTATCTGCATCTATGTCTAGCTTTCTGGAGAATTTCTCATGATTCATGTGCCTTTACATTATTTATTCTAGTAACAGTATTACACAAAAACATGTGCTATAATTTATTTTAATCAAGTATTTTAAAATTCTGCTTATTGTGGAAGTATTATGCACACAGAAATTCTATAAAACTTCTGCATGTATATAATATTAAACTCATATGTCCTCATAAAAGAACTTTAGAAAAATAAAATTACATATACTCTTCTATTGCATTCCCTTAACTTTCCATAACCAATATACTCCCTTTGATTTAATAATTCTTATTTTTAAATTATATTTTACCATTTGTTTAGTGTTGCTGCTTTCCAAGTTTATATGAATATATTCATACTGTGAATATTCTTCTATGACCTGCTTTTTAGGCAAAAGCTTTTGAGACTTTAATCCATGTTAATGTTTATAACTGCGGCTCATTCCTTTTCACAGCCATGTAGTTTTCTTTGAAATACTATATTTTGTATTTATATCTTTTTACTGTAAATGTATATGTAGTTGCTTCCAGTTTGGGATTTAAAAAAAGTCATCTCTTTGTTTGCTTGCTTGTTTTTCTACTACGAGCTGTTAGACTCCTATCCATGTGGCAGGATGCACATGTACAAGAGTTTCTCTAAAATTTCTAGAGTGACATTTGGGGAATATGCGCAGAGTTCTCAAAAAGACCACTGAAAATAATGACAGCATGTATGACTGTGACTAAATGAATGAATATATTAGGTGTATATGAACAGAACTAGACGAGAGGATTGTAACAAGGTGCATTACTGTTTGAACAAGTATTTTGCTTGACTTTTCTGCACTCATAAATGATAACTGATAACAACTAAGGACGAATGTCACATTGACAGAGATAGTGTGTACATATTGAATGTGTGAAAGTCCTTTTTTTTTTTACTGGTATTTATGCTCTTTCATCTCTTTTTCTTGAAGAAGAAACTTCTAAGTATCCTGAAATCATTTAAAATAAAACTCACATTCCAAATTTTATTTTTAATAACAAAAATGTGAGCAAAATTCTTTCCTACTAATGAATGAATATTTTTGGTTAACTTCAAAAATGGAATGATAGGAAACTATTCTGTCAAGGCCATTAAAAATGTAATCTTGTGGCTGCCATGGAAGAGTAATGACCAATATAAAATCACCCCACTTGAGAAATAAATAATTTTTAAATTTCATTTTTCTCAACGGAATCTCTGGTCCATCAATATATACTCACATATTTCTTGGTCCACATAATTTCCATAATTGAAAAAAATCCAAATATATATTTTGTTTGCAGAATTATCTTTTACCATGGTGGGTTTTGTAATATTCCATAATGGGAATACTGTAATATTCCAGCACCAACAGCACTTTTCAACAGATTGGTCAGTGAAATAAATCATAAATATACATACAATGGCCCCAAACAAAATAATGCAGCATACTCCTGACAGCTGGCCCTCTGAGTGTTATCAAAATCCCAGACGTATGCTATGAGATGTCCAAGGCCAGTGTAAATCCCTGAACTAGAAAAGTTATGAATTACTACAAATATAGGTTATAATACCTCCTTATAAAAATATATTTGAATATTTATGCATACTGGTTTCTTTAGGAGTATAAACATGACAAGAAAATTTGTCTTTGATATCTTAACCTTTAGTGAAGACTAGTGGAAAAACATTTCATCTGCCTTTCTGTCAAGAGAAAGGTAATTTATAACATATAAATAATTCATGCTACCTTATAGGCATTTTTTTAATGATTATTATATGTAGGGAATTGTGTATGAAGTCTAATTCTTAACTTCAAGGAACTCAAAACGAGGTGGGAAAATGAGTCATGTACACACAAAACACACAAAACAACAAACAATGAAAGTAATAGATCAAATATATCCCTCCCAAGTGATTTCTTTAAAAAACCTGAAATACAGAAAATAAACTCAGATGAGTTGAAATATTCAAAATTCTCACCATTGTAGATTTCCTACCATTATAATAGGTTTATGTTTCAAAACTAACAGGTGGAAAGACAGACTTATCAGAGTAAGCTCCCCAAACACTATGCAGATTACTTATTGCCACAGCTAATTATAATTCTTCCTTCCCTCTATCAAGATTATTCCTAGTCAGAGGATAAGATCTGGAAAACCTAGATAAGGATAACTTTAGGGAGGTAGAAGACCTCAGCTTCACACACAGAAGTAGGAAAGCCATCAAAATCTGCTGGAAGTTGGTATTTGTCTATGGTTAAACTTTGCTACTGACTTTTTGAAGTAGGTAAATAATAAGCTCACTCTTCATTGAACATCTCCAATCTAAAGGAATTAGGGTAGTGTGAAGGAGTAAGAAACTGGATTAGGAGGCAAAAGAGAAATTTTTATTACTTGAATTTGTACTCAAAACTGGCTCTACAACATGTATCTCAGTGGCTTTGTCAGTTAAATTGGAAATAAAAGGTCTATCCATGATGGTAGTTATAAATGTTAAGAAAAGTTTTGTGAATAAAATGCCTCATATAATGATTGAAACAAAATGTGTAAGTATTAAACAATATACACTGATCATGCATGAAGATTCTTTAATAAACAAATACGTATTCCCTTTGACCCAGAAAATCTGCTTCTGAGGATATTTTCTAAGAACATAATCCTAAAAGAAGAAAAAAGTTTACAAAGATGTTTAATGAAGCCTTGTTTCTATCAACAAAAATATTAGAAACAACCACAAGGCCGAAAAAGAGAGAAATTATAATCTCTAGTGCATTCACTTGATACATTGTACAATCTTTAAAAATGATCTTTACAAAGCACTTATTATAATATAATATTAACTTATTACGATGATATAGCATATTGAGAAAGATCAGTATCAAAAGTTGGATATATGACCACAAATTCACGATCCAAATAAAGAGTATGCACTGAAGAAAAAAAAAAACATTCAGAATGAACATCTCAAAGTATAGCAAGAATTGGTTTTGTGTGATGAGATTATGGATGATTTTAATTTTTCTTCCACATATCTGTATTTTCCAAATACTTTATTCCAATTATTAATTACTTTTATAATGAAAGAAGAAATGCTGTCATTTTAGTTATGTGTTTCATCTCACCAACAAGCTGATAAATTTCTTGAGGGCAAGAATTGTGTAACTTAACTCCTTTGAATCGTAATGTACTGTTATGCCTAAATTAAGTGCCCACTAAAAATTTTCCAAGGAGCTATTATACTGATAGCTTTTTCTCTCTCAATTTAAGTTCTTTCTAGGACATCAAAAGGGGAAAAATGTGACTCAATCTGTTTTGATTCTAAATCACATCCAAAGATGCCATACACATACCAAGTTATGAGGCTAAAAACCAGGCTGTTATAAACTGTTCTGAAAGGGAGATACTTATAAAAAAAAAAAAAAAGAGTCAGTTTGCTAAAGTTGTGTGAATAATGTAGCATGTGCAAGAGTTGGCATCAACTCATATTCTGATAGCACCAGACTCCCAAGAGGAAGCCATTTCTTGTCTTTTCCTCACTTAAGGGAAGAAATATTATCTCCCTTTACTGAGCAACTAAAAGATGAGGTGAAAAAGAGTTGGTTGAGTATTTCTACCCTGTCCAACACTATGGTTGATAGTAATAAATGGTCTCGGAGCCTCCTATACTGGGTCCCATCTGTTAAAATGGCTCCATGCCTAACTGCCAGATGGTGTACAGGCTTCACAGGGACAGAGGCGCCAAAAAGATGGCTTTAGAAGACACTGTTAATACCACTCCCTTGGGCCTCCCGCCTCAGTAACAACTCACCCGCATTGCCACTCCTGTCACAGCTCACACCGCTTTCATAATTTCTAGAAATAAGTGGTTCCAAACACTTACTAAGTCACTTCCTTGAGCTGCCTACTGGTTTCTGATCTCACGAAAGTTGAAAAAGAATACTAAAGTGGTGGAAAGAAAGGCTGAGAGTATCCAAACACTTGAAGTTGCCAACATCTACAGCTTGTGCCTGAGGGCCATTAAAATCATATTATGTGTCAAACTCCATTATGTAAGGGTGGAATGTGTAGGCAGGGCTTGTGAAACTTAACTGGTCTCAATGGGAAGAGAGCAGCTCTGCTACATGGAAGAGCCAGTTTATAAAGTACACTCACCCAAAAAGAAAAAAAGCAGCTCTCGTGATTTAAAAAACAAAACAAAAACAAACTTTTTCTCAATGGAAGACAATGGAAGAAAAGATAACCTCAAAATACATTTATTAATGGCTTAAATATTTCTCAAGACTGTTGTGCTAAATAAAGAAGAATAAGCATAGATTTTGTCAAAGGGTAATTTTCAAAAAAATTAAAGACAAGTCTTTTAAACAATAGATGTATCACTGAGTATTATCTCATTAATTATGTGACCAGTGGGATGATTCAAAGAACATTTGAGAAACTAGGTATATAGACGTTTAAAAACATGAACATTAATTGTCTAGGTAAGACACAAAGCTTGTTTAAGTCCAACAGAGACAATAAGATCACAACTTTTGGGGTGATCTTTTTTTAAGGGAAAAAAATCTCCAAGTAATATGTACCTTTAGAATTAAATCATCCAAGAAAAGTAAATAATTCAAGGGTGGAACTGGTGACAAATGTCCCAGTATGTCATCAAAAAAATATGCTATACTCTTTTTTGTCTTATTTCCAAGGTTAGGATAATTTTTCTTAACTCCAATAGATACATCAGAATAGAATCTTTGGGGAGGGAGGCACTTCTGGAGAATCACAAGAATTTTACTCAGCTACAGTAGAGACTGGGTGGCTCCCCACTTCCCTGGGCTGCAGTCAGTCTTTGTAGTCAGTTCATCTCTTTTGTGGCATTCCATCCCACGACATCCATACTCGCCAAGAAGATCACTTGTATTTCATTTTGAATCCTGTTACCCCAGGATCTTTACTGACTTATTCTTAATGCAAATGTTTAGTTATCCTCATCACACGTTATGCCAAGCTAGTATAAGCATTTTCTTATGTAATTTGTGTAGAAACAAAATATTTCAACATAAAACAGGTATTTGCTGATTGCATTCAGAGCATCCATTCCTCTTTTACTGTCATCTGCTCCACTAACTACTCCACTCTAAGATCAAGTAGGCTTGGAAGGGACTTAAGCACTGTGGCTATTACGTGGGATTTGGACCTGTATAAATCTGCCCTCCACATTCTTAAACATGTGTGTGTTTCTGTGTGTATGTGTACATATATATGTTCACACATACATGTCTATATACAAATACACACACCTGTATACACAAATACATATAAAACACATATACATACATAACTGTATATGTGCATATATGTAGTCATGTACTTAGTTACAGAGAAATTCTAAGATTCTGGCTTTTCACATTTATATGAGTTAAATCCTTCATTCAGCCCATCATTCCATCAGGCACTATTTTCTCATTAAGTAATATTCTTTCCATACAGACCCTGGGCTTGATGATGGGCATATAACTTTGAAAATAAAATGAAGAAAGTAAGCCTCCCTCTTAGAGTTTAAAGTCTCATAGGAAAGACATTGGAAAAGAAATTTGTCATCTATATACCATCTGTCTATCTAGTTATCAATCTACCATCTATCTATCTATAATGTAAAAATGAAATACAGGGTCCTATGAGAATACAAATCAGGGAAGATAAACTACTCAAAACCAAAATAGTTTCCCCTGAAGCAATCACAAGAAAGCTAAGTAATGAGGAATAAGTAAAGTTTATTCAGGATCTCACGGGCCATGTTTGAAATAACACTGGAAATAATTAGGTACAGTTTTCATATCAGAAAGCCAAAAGCTCTGTCTTCCACTGTGTTCAAGAGGATAGTGATCCCTGTGTACTTTTGCTTTCTGTAGTGAGTGATGGAAAACTCAACTCAAAATTGTTTAAGAAAAAGAGAAACTGATTGCCTCATATAATGGAACAGTGGTTTCAGATATGGCTTATTCTAGGGTTCAAATAATTTTTGTCTCTCTGAATTTTTAGGTATTGCCTGTTTTGTATTGGTTCCATTATCTAAGCCCACATGGTTGCAAGGCAGTAGCTTATAGCCCTTGGGGTAATATTATTCCAGGTTTGAATCTAGCAAAAATGACCATTCACCTTCATAAGATCTGAGATTCAAATTAGACTAGATAGGGTCACTTACCAATCTATGAAATAGTATCACAAAACACTAGAAAACAAAAAAAACATAATATTTATGCCAGACCACAACTCTGTAATACTATTAATCTTACTTTTTATGGCTGCAAACTCTTTGATTGCTTCTCCATATGACAGTTCTGTAAAATCTTCTATAGAGAAAATAGAAAGCTAATTCAAGGGTTTCTCTAGCATAGTTGATACACTTTTATTATTGATAAATTAAAAGTGTATCTTTGTTATGTAATTGATTACTAATATGTTGCTTTTAGGATTGTTGTCAAGTATGTGAAAAACTTGTGAGCTTATGCCTATCTTACACCCAGCAATTGGTTCTTATTACTAGTTCCAAAGTCCCATCCTGACAGCTTTTGGGGGCCGCATTCAGTAACTCTTTTAATCTGGCTTTCTCCAAATACAGAGGCTGAGCCAAAGTATTGTACATAGGTCCTTAAAGTAGAAAGCAATCTTAGAGGGCAAGAGTAAGAGAGAGGGTTAGTGAAAGGAAAGGACAGCAAGCCAGTTGTACTGGACACCACTGCAAGGGGCTAATCACACCCTTAGGAAGCATTATTAGATGAGTCTCTGAATTTTCCTTTGAGAGAAGAAAGGGGAACACATTTACACTTTGGATTCCATCTTCTACTGGTCAAGGGTGAACTCTGGGCATCAAACGTTGCATGGCCCATGCGTGAGTGCCAGGTGAACTCTCACAGGTATACCACATCACTGTGTTGGAAAGGCCCTGGGGTGGAAAGTTATAGGCAGGTATATTGTGTAGGTCCAAGAGAGGTTTTGTCAGTGATGCCTCTGCAATGCGAGTCAAAGTGGGTGTAGAATGAGTTGGGGCAGCAATAGCTGAAGTCAAAGGAGGGTTGTGAGGATTTAAAGAGAAATATACAACCCTATTTTCTTTTGTGGAAGAAAAAAACAAAACTCTTAGCCTAGAGTTTATAAAATTACCAATTTTTGGAATATTAAAAGGCAAATAAGCTGCACAGATATCTATATTTAAATGCACATCATATTCCAAGAATACTTTTCATCCATGAAAAACAATCTTAATTAAATAAAATGTTTTTCCCCATCTCTCTTGGATGCATTTTCTGTATAAATTGCTTCTTGTCACATTGCTTGTCACATCTGACTCCACATAATATCATCTTAACTAAATCATTAAATATTAAATATACAAATAAAGCTTTTCAAGTAGAAAAACCCAAATTCTGAGTAGAATCTAGCTGGCTATTTCCATGCCTATATTTTTATAGGTCTTCTTACAGCAGTATTCCAATGAAAACTTCAATTCTCTTAACTGCAAATCTTCATACAATACACTAAATACCTCTCTTTTGTGTGTCTCTTCTAAGTCTTCTAAATTTAAAATAAAGAATATGTAATCATCCCCACTGGGTCAAAGATTTTTCTTAGACCTAAATGGACAATAAGTTCCTAGCTGGAGAAGGTGATTTCCTGTCCTTGACTTATTTGTCAGCTGTTATAATCATTTGTAAAACAGATTAAGAAACACTTTTGACATTCTCCCGTGGCTCTGAGATTGTGATGTAGCTATTCATCCTCCACACAGAAATCAAATGAATGAATTACTAGCATTTAATAACAAAAAAAGAAATCTTCACGTGAAAAAAGCTGGGAAACAGCTGAAGAGAGCAGTAGACTGTAATCTAGTTAGTAAATAATAATGCAAACCACAGTGCAATCGAAGTGAAAAAGAGAATAAATAGGTTGGCCTGGTGAGATTTCATAGAAATTTTGGCACTGAGCAACTGGGAAAATTTCCTTGCCTATTCACATCAGCTAAAATATTTCCTATTAAGAAAAGCATAAAGAAAATGGAGAGTTTTCTGCAGAAAGTTCTAATAGGTTTATTTGTTATGCAATTTTTTGCTTCACCCTGCATAAAAGCATTAATTATTTTAGGGCATCAGGAATCAAGCAGATTTACCTAATTTACCGTTGTAAGCTTTTATGTACAAAGTAGAAAGGAGCACTTCTTAAAAGCCATCGATATTTTTCTCAACCTCTCCAGGAAGATAAGTTAATACATTTGTTCTTCCAAAAACTATTGTAATTGTACAAGTAATTTATGTTAATTTGAAAAATTTGGAAAAATGTATGAGGAAAAAAATACTATTTGCCTATAACCTTAATACTCAGAGAGACTCACTCAACATTTGATAGTCTTCCAAACAGCTTTAATGCCTATACGTGCAAACACACACACACGCACACAAACACAACATACTCACATATACATATATACATGAAAATCTCAAAATCATATTATAGCTCCTGATCTATACTTTGCATGTATGCTCCAAAAATCCTTTTGTATCAATAAACAGCCTTACATTTACTATGTATGTGTATGACATATATATATGATACACATACATGTATCTATATTTTTGTACACACTATTTTCAAATTTATAGGTTAAAAACTAGAAATCTACAATAAAATTTCTGAAAAGAAAACAGTGATCTTGTTTTTGAAGTAAAAATGGTTCATTCTTATTAAAAAAAAATTTACTCCAAGCAAAACTGAAAATCAGGACTAAAGAAAAAAAAATTTAATCCCATGGTCTGAAAATAAACATTGTTAACTTTGGAAAATCAAGCCAAATATTTTTGGGGAGTATATTCAAACAGAAGACTAGATGGATAAATTTATACACAGAAACAATTTTACAAAATAATAAAATAAATGTTATTGTAAATAAATGTATTACCTTTAATTTTCCTAGAATTTAAAAGTAAAAAAAAAAAAAAAAAACACACAAGTGACGCTGAAGGAAATGTTGACACTTCTGATCAATACTTTTTCACTGCAGTAGGTACTGGTTCCTAAAATAGCTCTAAGATTTATAACAGCAGACTCGGTGATACAGAAGAAAACATAAGTGATATGGAATAGAGGATAATGGACATCACCCGTCACCAAACAGCAAAAAGAAAACAAATTTTAAACAATGAAAACAGATTAAGGGACTTCTGGGACAACATCAAGTATACCAACATTCACATTACAGGGGTCGCAGAAGTAGAAGAAGAGAGAGAAAGGGGTCAAAGATGTATTTGATAAAATTTTGGCTGAAAACTTCACAAATCTTAGGAAGGAAATAGATATCTGGGTCCAGAAAGCATAGAAGATCCCAAACCAGATTAACCCTAACAGACCCACACCAAGATATATCAAAATTAAAGTGGCAAAAGTTAGAGAGAATTATAAAGGCAGCAAGAGAAAAACAAAGAGTTATGTATAAGGGAACCCCCATAAGGCTATCACCTGATTTCTCTGCTGAAACTTTTCAGGCCAGAAGGAAGTGGCATGATAGACTCAAGGTGCTGAAAGGGAAAAAACCTGCAACCTATGACACTCTACCCAGTAAGATTATCATTTAGAATTGAAGGAGAGATAAAAGAACTTCACAAAAAAGCAAAAACTAAAAGAGTTCACAGTACTAAATCTACCCTAAGAGAAATGGAAAAGATTCTAACAAGAAGTAAGAATCTATAGGGAAGGGAAAATCCCAGTAGTGAAGGTAGACATGTAGTAAAGGGTAAGGATCAACTATTTAAATAAGCTAGTACAAAGATTAAAAGACAAAAAATTGTAAAATCAACTATAACTACAATGATCAGTAAAGACATAAACTAACAAAAAAATCAATAACTCAGCCTTCACTGAAACAAGAAAAGGGCCAAACTGTAAATCATCAAATTTTTACCCTGTCTGATCAGTGACACTACAGAAACCAAAACTGTTAAGGACACTATGAACTGATACATACTTTTAAGGTCTTGGGTTAGACTGCATGTTTTCCTGAAAGAAGGAGTCACAGTAACCAAAAGCATGGAATTCTTAGAAAGACAAAATGTGGGGTCAAGAATAGGCATTGAAGAACAAGGAGACTTCTCAGCAGAAACCTAGTTCATTCTGCATGAGAGTAAGTGGGGGTAGTGCAGGAAACACTTTCTTCATAAGACCATTTTTATTGCTTAGGGTCCTTACTAGTTTCAGTAATTATTGTTTTCACTTTTTGGTTTCTTTCCTAGTTGTTCTTAGGTGAAGGAGAGGAATTGCGGAGGGACCAGTCAATCTCTTCTTCTTCCTGAGAGGAGAGCTAGATGATGTCTCTCACATCCCTTCACATGTCAGTGTGGTCATGTAACTGACTTCTAGACAGTAAGATGTAAGACAAAGCAGAAGTCACCACTTCCAGGGCTGGCCTAGAAAGCCTCCCACATATCATTCTCCATCCTCTTTCCTATTCTGCAGTAATCTGGAAGCTGTGTTTTGAAGATAGTGAAGCCAAAAGATGGAAGGAAATTGAGTCCCTGCATCACTCCTTGTAGGGAAGCGGCCCCGTCGATCAGGACTATCCATTTTGTTCATGCAACTCTGAAGTACATTTCTGTTTTGTTAAACCACTGAGACATGAAGATTTATGGAGCAGCTAGCATTACCAAAACACAGGACTAGAGGAAAAGTGAGGAAGAAGAAACCCTCAAAGTTATTCTTAAGAACAGAAGAGGTATTTTAAAATAACAAATTTTATCATCTCTGAGAAACAAGAAGATGTAAGCTAGGGATTGGCTTACAAACTCAAAAGCACACAGAACCTAGGCAGATAATGTAACTGAGTAAGAAAAGGTAGACTATGTGAAAATATCAGTTACTGCACACATAATAAAGATGTTTATGTTTTACTTCAGCTATTCTATAGAAGTATGCAAGATAATTCAAACATGGACTTTATTAGATTGTATTTCAAATTTATTTCTTTTAATAGAAATGGAAAATGACTTCCAATTATTAAATGTTTCCTTCTTCATTGTCATTACATTGATTTTTAACTGGAAACCTTACTCATTTTCTTCTGCACCAAGATATTCATTTAGACCTAATATTCAAGTTATGGTAGGTAGTAAATAATTCATCCTTGAAAATGTTAACTGAGAATGATATTTATTTTTATCTTGCTTCATAGCATAGGACAGCTGTTCACAAAGATACATACTTCGAACACAGAAAGAATCCATGAATGGTCCTTTTTACGTTTTGGATAATTACTCCCAAGATATTTCAGAAACCTGATATTCCAACAGTTTTGGGTTTAGTTTTTAGTACTGTTTTGCCCTTTAGTTCAGCAATTTCCAGTTGTATTTCTTCATTCATACTGTCAATCTTGACTGAGAAAGAAAATTAAACAATTTTACTACATTTTCATAAGGTCTGCAACTATATACCCTTTTTTGAATTTCAATTTTCGTCTTCACAATGTCGGAATTGTAATACAGCATAGTCTTTTCGTTTCTTGAAGCTGATTACAGGATAGGAAAATGGGCCAGATTTTTCTTGCCAATTGAATTTCCCCAAGAAAAGTGTAGGGGGCTAATGATGGCTTCAAAGAGACTGTGTCCCAATCCCTGGAAGCTGAAAATATTGCCTTTCTTGGAAAAAATGGCTTTCCAATTGTGATTAAGTTAAGAATCTTGAGATGGGGAGATTATTTTTGGACAACTGGGTACCCCCTAAATGCCATCACAAATGTCCTTATAAGAGAGAGACAGAGGGAGATTAAACACACAGACGATGAGGAGGCATCATGACCACAGAAGCAGAAACTAGTGTGATGCACCCACAAACTGAAGATTGCTGGCAGACACCAGAAGCTGGAAAAGACATAGAACGGATTCTTTTTTAGAGCCTCCTGAGGGAACATGGCCTTCCTGACACCTTGGTTTGATTTTGGAATTTTGATCTCCAGAACTATGTGAGAATAAATCTCTTTGTTTTAAGAATCCAAGTTTGTGGTAATTTGTAACAGCAGCCAGAGGAAACGAATACAACATTCTTTCACTAGAAATGAATGAGAAAATCAAATCATAAACATTTGTAATTAATAAGAATTCCCCTGCATAAAATTATTCAAATACATTTTGCTGGGTTATTATTTAAACCTAATAGTAAAGTTTTGATCTAGTTTTCCATTGAGAAGCAGAGGCAAGAATTTTCATTGGAAGACATGAACAAATTAACTTTCCTCAGTGGTTTAAAACTGCTTTCACCACCTCATTATGACCTAGGTTCAGTTAAGTCCAGCAACCTACCCTATTGTTCATTCACTTCAAGGATGGATCAAGACTTGAAATGACTTCAGTTTATAGCATCAATTACTGTGTCCACCAGGTGTCCTATTTTCAACATTTTAGCACAAACCTATGCCAATAAGTAATGCAATTTTGAAGTTTCTTGTTTCTACCAAGTGTGTAACTTTGAATATAAGTTTTCTAACAAGTTTGAGATCAACTTCAGCCATCTTATGAATATTCTTTGTAGGTAAGCTAATTGATTTTGCTAAGACAACATTCAATTTTCTCAACGAATGAAAACATCATTTTGTGAAATTCTACCTATCGCAGACTAATGTCCAGAATTTGTTGGTCATATCAAAATTTTCATCAAGACCGTTGATGTAGCTAACTCGGTGGTATTTTTTTAATCTATGTTTTCACCAGCTACAGTAGAAAATGTCCCACATGACTAATATTTTCTTCTTTAAATTTTCCTATAATTTCTAAACCATAGCTTAAATATTCTAAACAATAATGTTTTAGTTATATTTACAAATATGAATGTTCTTGTTGGAAAACATAATTCTTACTGTATTCAATGGACTTTTGAAAAAAACATGCCATTGTGAAAAGTTTTTAATTTGGGGGCAATTTTATGATCCAAAACATTTCATAAATAAACCTTGTGACATGTTGAAATGTTAATACCATGCTTTCAGTTAAAATATTTCTTAACTTTATTAAAGTTTTAATTAGCTTTTTTCTGGTTTTCTACCTAGTTCTCTTTATGATTTGTTTTACAAAGATGATTTAAATTATACTCTTTCAGAACAGATAGGTTGTGTTTGCATATGGCACATGAAGAAACATTCTTCCATCCATAGAAAAAAAAATATGCTGTAATATTTTTCTTAAACAAGTAATTCTCTCACTGTCTTTCATCCCCCCTCCACCTTTTGATGAAAATATGTGTCTAGAATAGGTATCAAGAATATTTTATTTTCTATTTAACACTAGCATAAGAGAGCCATGAGTATTATGATAAAATACAACTGAAACTTAGTGTCATTGTCAGGAGGGGTGGAGTTTGTAGCAAACTGGACTCAAAATGTTCTATCAAAAGGGGCTGTCGCAGCCTTTGTTGCAAACAGAATCTGAGATGAATTGTTGCCATATCTCTCACTTTCAAAAGAAGCTGGAATGAAGGACTTCTAGTAAGTCTCCTAATTGTTACATGTTGGCAACGGAATTAAAATGTAATACCTATGACTCAGGGGGAAAAAAAGAAAATACAGAGAAGTGGGGAGAAATATATAAAATAGGATGGGATAAGACTAAATTAGCCAGGAAAGAACTGCAAAGACATAAAAAATGCAATTCAAAAATGTGAATAACTATTCGCATGCACTAAAGAACACTACTGTCATCCAGAAAAATCTAAGCAGTGACAAAACTGATTCTGAAGATTTTTCCTAGAGTACAGAACAAAAAGAAAAAGAGATGATTGATATAGAGAATAGAGATTAAAGATTTAAGCTAACAATTATGGTCTCTGAATTTGGAACAATAGCAAAAAAAAAAAAAGAGATAATTGAAAAGAAATTACAATCAAAGACAAAACTGAAGAAAATTTCCAATTTGACAAATCACTTGAGTATCACAGTACATTATTTTGTAAAAAGCTTCCAAGTCTCCATCCATTTCAAATCTACACACTTTGCCACTCCTCTCATCATGGGTTCTTTTTCTCTACCCCTGAATCTGAGATGTCCCTGTAACTTTGACCAACTAGATGTGGTATAAGTGACAATGTGCCAGACCGCAGGTGACCTGGGGTGCTTCTATTCTCTTTCCTGATATTCTATCATCACTGTGTGAACTAGCCCAAGCTAGCCTACTGAAGGACGTGCATCAGAGGAAAATCATCCTACCTGAGGCCAACTCTCAGTGAACCTGCTAGCTAATCTCCATCACATGAGCAATTCTAAAGAAGTAGCCAAGCCTAGCTCCTATCATCAGAACTACCCAGCTGACCCATAGATGCCTGAGCAATAATTAAATGCCTATTGTTTTTTAAAAATTATTATTGAAGTGTAGTTGATTTACAATGTTAATTTTAGGTGCACAAAAAAGTGATTCAGTTATACACATACATACATGTATGTTTTTTCTTTTCAGATCTATTGTTCTAAGTCTCTAAATTTTGGGGTGATGGGCTAATGAAGCAACAGACCATTGATATAGGTTGCACCAGATGGACCAATCATATCTCAAGTGCAATGAATAGAAATATATTTACATCTAGAAAGCCTAGGCTATATAAAGAAAAAACAGTCTCTAAGTGACTAGATGGTGGAAAAGGATGAATATGAAGAAAGAAGAGAAGGAAGAGGAAGAGGTGGGGAGGAGAAAATATGCTATAATGGTCATAAATTAGGTGGCCTTACATTTCTCTTCTGAAAAATTAAATGCAGAAACAAATTAGAGGTAAAAATGTGCAAAGTTAGAAAAAAACATATGCTGCAAAACTATTATAGTTGACCAAGTTTGTGCTTTCAGATGACAGAAAAATATTTTATATATGCAAAGTTATGGTAATTACACTCTCCATCTGGGGGAGGGATCTTATTGAAGATGTATTTTTTATGTGATAAGTTACAAATAATGCAATTAATTGTTTTTACATGCTATTATTTTTAAAGGCTACTATTTTACTAATTTAAAATGTCCCTTCATGTAACCCCAAATAAGAAAATAAATAACATTATTTTTATTAAATGATTACCTATGTGCCAAGCACTATGTTTTTGCTTCACATACAGAATTTAATGCTTAAAACATCCCTGAAGATTAAAATTAAATCCCATTTTAATAAGAACATCAATAATGGAAAAGTCATGACATAAAACAATTGGCAGTCAGCATTCACAATGGCTTAAAAGTAACTCATGATCAAACAATTGTTGTAATTTTTGGGTCCAAATTTAGTATCAACGCTAAAACTTGTTTTAAGGAGAAGATGTGGAATGTACCATGTCATCATGTCCTGAATCCAAAAGTCTATAGTATATTAAAAGTACTGGAAAAATAAAGTACAGGAGGAATAGTGATACACTGGGGTCCTCATCTTGTAAATTTCTTCTTAATTTGATAGAGAAATATTTATTTAAAAATTCATGATTTTAATTAATCATTTTAATTAAAAACAATGTATATTTTAAAATTACTGGATAAATAGTAAATAAAAATATCCATATGGCAAAAGATAGAAAACAAAATGACAATAAATATAAACAAAAAATAAGAAAACAGATGGCAAAAGTAAAACCAAGCATATCACACATAAGTAAACATGAATGGTTTATGCTCCTCTTTGAAAAGTGAAAGATTTTTAATTGCTTTAAAAGTATTTAATCCATAGCTGGGATATATCTTAAAAATTAAATAGAAATTTTGAACACAAAAGCAAATGGGAAAAGGTTTATTAGATGAATATTATCACAAATACAATATTAAGTTCAAGGTAAATACTTTTATACATATAATATAAAAATTATCTCACAAAGTCATAAACATGTATACAAAACATGTCAGAGGATCTAAATATATGAAAGAAAAAGTAGAACTATAAGGAAAGTTGATAGCAGCATAATTTTGTAAGAAATTTAATGTCTCTTATGCCTGGGAAAACTATCAGAGGGATTTACATTCTGTTAAGAGTAAAGCAGTTTTGGAGAAGGTATTTAGAAACAATCCAGAGAAAGAATGGGTGTTTTCTGAGGTTGAAAACTAGTCACTGGAGGAGTTTATGGGCAAAGTACTCTTATATATATATGTTTATAGAAGTCTGTTAAAAGACAAGGATAGATTCTAAATTACCAGGAGTGGTTAAAAAAGAAGGAAATGTAAACTGGATGGCTGTTGTTTCAACTCATCTAACTACAGTGGAGATTCTAGAGCGGAAAGAGGAAGGTTGGCGAGGCTCAAAACCCTACTCAGCAAATAATCAAGAAACCAAAGAAACCAAGAGGAATCCTTGAGAAGTCTTCAAGAGTAGGTTTCTAGTGGAGGGAGCAGTGGTGGTTGCAGGGAAATTATGGCCTGGATCCCAGGAGAGAATGGGCAAGGGAGAACATTCTAGTTGCATCCATTTCTCTACCAGGCTGGGCCCCCACCAGTGCTTCAAAATCCAAAGTCCCAAATTATTCAGCAACTGTTTGATTCTGGATAGGGAAGCAACAGCAGCAGCCAAGAACAATAAGAACATCAGGAAAGTGCCATAATTCAGCTAAAGTTGGGAGCCATAGGCAAGGAGTCCTGACTGCCTGGCTGGCCTCTGAACAACTCCCCCCAGCCCCTACCCCTTCGCCACTAGAAGCAGCTGCCCCAGTAAGAGAAGGACTGAAGTATGAAAGAGAGTTTTGATGACAAGACTGGGTGGTGGGAGAGAACTGGAGAGTCGGGGTAAATGGAGGAACAGGGAGTGGTCTTGAGGTGTTCACCCCACCCTCAAACACATCCAGAATGCTTTATAGGAGTACAAAGCAAGACCTGGACTTTTGTTCTTTTTTCTCTCCTTCCCAGAGGCAATATTACCACCCAATACACTTGTGAAGCCAGAGAACAAAAAGCCATACTACAAATGGGATAACTTACATTGGGAAATTAACTAATGGGATGTACAGAACAGATACTCAAAATGGGATATTGGAAACATGGCATAACAACATGCAGTTCTGGACAGGATCCAATTGGAGATATTAGGATGAAATATATTATTACAGAAAAAGAGAACTCAATGGATGGGTTGAATAGAAGAATACAAAACACCGAAAAATTAGTTATAAGCTGTACAGTTAAGTTGAAGAACTCTCCCAGAATGTATCTACAAGAAATAAAATAATGATATATATGTATATATAAATTATAAATTCAAGAAGGTGAAAAAATAATGAACCAGAATTTCCTAGAATTAAATACAGAAATATCAGACATCTGGCTGAATAAATGCCAAAAAGTACACCAAAAAGGATAAATAAGAAAAAAATTTAAATTAAAAAAATTTAAAACCTCAACTAAGCATATTACAGTGAAATTTGAAACATAAAACAAACAGAACATTCTGCAAGTTTCTGGACAGAAAAAGAGAATCATCTTTTTTATGACCAAGAATCTGACTAGGGTTAGACTTTTCAACAGCAACCCTGGATACATGAAAACAATAGATTAGTATCTTTGTGAGAAATCAAACATGAATTATTTAAATCATCTTTTCATTTTATTTTATTTTTTCAGTACTCCAGCCATCTCCACCATTCCCTCCACTTGGGGACTATTGCTATAGCCTACCTACTGCATTCACCATGTCACAACCATCAGTGTACTTCCTACATAGAAACTTAAGTGGTATTCTCAACAATCAAATCTGAGCTTCTTACCTTCCACTTAAAGTGCATCACTTTTGGGGAAACATCTAAAATCCTAACATGGCTCAAGGCCCCACCTAGCTAGTCAATCATCTTTGAACACTGCCTGAGATGAGAATCCCTGGGGAGCTTTGCACCACTGAACGGGTCCTGCTGGGGTGACTGCCCTTGAAGAGTCTGGGGCTGCCCCCAGCTCCCCAAGTTCAGAAGCCTTGATCTTATTCCTGTGGCTTCCCCAGCCCCAGCTCGTCCCAATGTTTCATGGAAAACACTCCAAGTTAACTGATACAGCTCTACTATGTTTTTCTAATGACTTTATAATATTCCAAAATACATAGGTAGATATATAATAATTTATCTAATCTTTCCACTGTTGAAAAATACTCATGTTGTTTTAGTTTTTTTCTCTCCTTAAGTGAACATACATATATATCTATATATATTTATTGTGTATTTATTGCATGTACATATATAACATATATTCATATATATATACCTGCAGGAATATATGTTCTTATAGGTGGTTTCTCTCTTCCCAGAAGATGGAGTCCCAGAACTGGGTTGCTGAATTAAAGGGTATGTGTATTATATTTTAATAGATGGGGCCGGGTTCCTTCCAAATTAGCTTTAACAATCTCACAGTATCACAAACAACGCATGAAAATACCTTCTCTTAATATACTCCATAATAATAGTTATCTTAACTCTTTTAAAAACTGTTACCAGTCTAATAGATACAAAGTATAGTTCATCGTACCTTTAATCTACATTGTTCAGGCTACTCTGAGCTGGAAAATCTTGTGTATGTTCTTTCATTTATTTAAGAGATACGTACTGAATGCCTACTACATTCCTATGCATTGTTCTGTGATAGGGAATACAGCACATTATATATGTTTGTGATATAAATTATTTTATATATATATATATAGTGAGCATGAAATTTTGTTCAAATGAGGGTTACATACATTCATAATCATAATAAGTGGTTAATGGAGATAATGGTACTATAGAAAACATTCAGCATCTTTCAGAAGTTCAGATAGCGAAGATAATCGTTATTCATGTTGATAAAATAAGCTTTCTTAGCCCTGACATTTGAAAGAGCTTTAGGTGGAGTTGGAGGTTGTCAGCCTATTTGAACCTAGTAATGTTTAAAAGTCTAGGAGACATAAATTATATTTCAGTGGTGGAAATGGGGCAATACTCCCCTGTATAGAGAGGGCATATTCCTAGTCATAGAAATAAGTTAGTGGGAATAGGTAACAGAATTGTAAAGAAAAGAAAAAGAAAAGATGTGTGTTAAAGGTGTTGAGGGGAACACAGGAGTACCTCTGAAGAAACCCGAATATAAACTTCATAATATCTAAAACAACAGGAGATATGAAGAGGAGAGTATGCAGAATAAACTGAGCGAGACCAAGGGATTTAGGCAACCGACAAATTAGACAATGACATTGCTATCAAGATCAGAAGTAAATGAAGTTGAGTTGGTCTAAGATGCTGAAACGCTCCTATTCCAAGCACGGGGGTTATAGGAAGCGGGGCCTCACCAGACCCTGAATCTGCCAGCACCTTGACTTTGGACTTCCCAGCCTCCAGAACTGGGCAAAATAAAAGTCTGTCGTTAAAGCCACCCTGTCTACTGTATTTGCTATAGCAGCCAGAACAGATGAAGATGCTAGGTTAGCCAATACACAAGAAGAACAACAATCACTTCTGCAGCATCTCCTGCGGGCAACAGTGCAGGATCCCTGAGAGAGAGGTCCTAGAGGCGAGCAGCCCTTGGGGGCCCGAGAGCCTTGACACACCTTAGCTCCTGCCTTTTGAAACGTTACTATTTTTTTCTTTGTCAAAAGTATATTCAGATCAGGTTAACTAGTTAATATCACAACTAGTTAATTAATCCACTTTCTTAGAAACAAAAGCAACTTATTTTTTTAAAGTCTGAGTAACTTCCTGCTTTGTCTAACAGAAAAGAGTAATGCAAATAAGTCATTTTAGAGAAGCCTATGAAAGTTGGGGGTGCCTTTGCACATTACAGAGAAATTTAAAGCAGCTTTCCTTTCTATGCTCCCAAATGAAACTGCCAAGTTAAATACTATAAGACTATAAAATATTCCAAGCAATTAAACAAATAAGGCTGGTGTCTCACATGAGACTTGGAAAGTGAATACTATGTTCTTGGAAGAAACATCCAAGCTACACCGAGGACATAAAGATCGAAAGTACATTTAGAAAGAAAGTAAACAATCTTGAATAAAAATTAATTAGTCATTTCTTGTACTCAAAAAAAAAATCTACATTAAATAAGAGAGTATAAAACCAGCACGTGCTATGTATTGGACCTCATTCCTCCTGGTAAAGACTGGCGCAGTCTCAAACTTGATTCAAAATTTAGGGGTTTTGTTTTCGGTCCCCAAAAGGTACCGCATGAAGGAAACAGAGGTAATAATATTTCTATACCATGGCATTTTCTTTTTTGTATGCAATTAGTAGAAATAACTTGAATGTTTCTAAATGAATGAAGAGAAAAAAATTTACAAAACAATAATGTAAACATAGTTATAGTACTTTTTGTTCTTTGTGAATTTGACAGAGGTGACTGACCTGCCTAAGTAAGGCAGGAAACCCCCCATTTTTCTGAGTTCTTAAACATCTGTGTTAACACTTTTGGACCTATTCAACAATGATAAATAAAAAATATACCACAGTGCTCTGCTAAAGCCTGAAAAAAATGAACTTTTATGGAACCCATATTAATTTGCAAGTTAATCTGATTCTATGGGCTAACCGGGTATTAATTCATTGAATACATATCCTGTGCCTACTTTGTACCATACACATTCAAGGCATTGAGGGTATCATGAAGTAACAACACATAAAATCATTCACCAAATTGTAAAAGGGAAGTCTGAAGCCACCAAGTGCCATGAGAGAATGTGGAACAAAGGAATTTACACACGCTGCTGGAAGAGAGGTACCCTGGCAGACGGTTTAATGCAGTCCATCCTCCTTATTCACCAATTCTGTTTTTGTGAACTTGCCTACTCGCTAAAATTTATTTGTGGCCCCCAAATCAATAACTGCAGTGCTCGTGCAGTCATGTGTGGACGTGCCCAGAACAGTGAAAACTTTGAGCTGTCTGATGCACACGTTCCCAGCTGAGGTGGAACTGGGTAACACTGCCTTCTTGGTTCGACTCCTCTCACCACAAACAAATGTCCTTTTTGCAATCTATGTCATGCCATGTTTTTCAGATTTTGTGCCCTTTTGGGGGATGATTTTTCTGTTTAACATGGCCCTTAAAGATAGTGCCGAAGTTCTGTTCTAAGTGCAAAAGGCTGCAACGGGTCTTACGGAGAAAACACGTGTGTGAGATAAGCTTGCTTAAGACATGACTTACAGTGCTGTGGGCCGTGAGTTAAATATTAATGATCCATCAGTATGTATTAAACAAGACGTCTTTAAACAGACACACACATAAAATAGGGTTATGAACTGATTGGCTGATGAAAATGCTGTGACCAGAGGCTCACAGGACCCTAACCCTGTATTTCCCCAGGGGCAATGGCTCAGTATTTGCTGATTCAGTGTTTGCAGTGACTTTATAGAACATAACTGACACAAATAAGAATCTGCCGTGTTTCCTCCTTCCTGTACGCATTGTCACCTCATCGGCAACATCTATTTCTGCAAGAGACGCAAAGCTGGCATTTCCCTTAATTATAACAAAATGTCATTTTCCAAAGAAAGCATGTGCTTCTCGCCATTACTTTCCTCAAAACCAGCCCCTCGTGGTCTGAAAATTCACAGACATTCTGACACTTGGCCTTCATTTTTGAAGGAGAGAGAGCACCTTTAACTTGAGATTAGACAAGAAAGAGGAATCAAAGGAAGAAGGCGCCTCGCAGACTAACAGGATGAGCAGGCCCTGTGGCCTGATTCTGACCAGTGGGGAGATACTCCTGTTCTATTCTTTGGCTTCCTTTTCCTCTGCATCTCATTGGAACTCAAACGCCAAGTCCCCAGAGCACCATCCTCCATGGGACCATTCCATGCCTTGGACTTTCCACACTCAAAATTAAAGAGAGTGACTTGGAGGGAGGGGCAGTGAGGTATTTTATCACCAGTTGGAACCTGAGCATAAAAACAAAGAATTCATTGCCAAGTTGAAGATAACAACACATACTGATTTTTTCCTATGTGCCCAGTACCCTGTTAAACATCTTATATGGACTATTTTATTTAATCCTCATATTAACTCTAAGAGGCAGGTACTAACAGTATGCATATTTTAGAGGTGAGGAAAATGAGGTTAAGTGAATGTTCAAGGTCACATAAGTAGGAAGTGGTAGGATTTGGATTTGAATCTGGTCAGTCTAGTTTCAGAGTGTTCTCTGGAACCACTCCAGTTAGCTTCCTCTCATGGGATTAGACATTTCCTAGTTAAACCTAAGACTTGAAACTCTCTTAACAGAAATACTCATCTGTGACTCAGTGCAGCAGAGCTGAGCAAAGCAAAAAAGAACAGAACTCAGCTACTTTTCCTGCTTCCTCTCATCACATGGGTGTGGACTTTTTTTTTTTTTCTTTTTTGAGGGGTATCTAAGTTAATTTTTAAATTATATAAACAGAGACTGCGATTTTTTTCTCATTTTCAGAAACCCATCAAATGGGTGAAATTGAACCATGTCGCCCACCGAGGAGAGTAAGCTGGAGTCAACCTGACACGCAGGTAACGTGGGCTAGGGGTGGGGAAAGCTAGTGTCTTTCTAAAATTGCATTTGTTGATCATAAGCATGAGACCAGAGAAAGAAGTACGCCTCCCACTGGTCACTTGTGGAGAAGGGGGTTGCACGTCTACTTTCCTTGGTCTTGACTCCTTAGAGCAGCTCAGTGTTCACACTGGCTACATTTCAGCCTCAGTTACCCTTCCTCCACTTTTGGAGCTTTGGGGACAGTCTCATTCATATACCTAGCAGGAACCTCTACTCATCTGACCAGCCTGACTGTAGAGGCAGCCACATATTGGTTGCCCGGATGCCTGGCTCCAAGGGAGCAGAAACCCTGTCAAGGCGGGGTGCTAACCATACCTGAGAGTAAGTGGATGCGCTACTGGTCAAGGGATGGCCTAGGAGGATACAAGTAACTTGAAAAACACTATCAAGTTAAATGTAATAAAATTACTGTACTTTTAATTGTTCAGGACATTGTTCTGTAACATGTAATGCTGTAAACAAACTCATGTTCTCTGACCTTATGTCTGCTACCCATGTGCACACATACACACACACAATATAGGTCCATAGCAATAAATTTACTAAAGCCTCTGTGTTTGTAGGAACAAATAATTTATTACTGACTTCTTTTTTCAGCTAGATATTGGAAACAGATGGGCCATGTTGGCCACCAGATATTTGCCTCTTCTAGCTGAGACATTACCAAGATATTTATGAACAATTTTTAAAGGACTCAGATAAGACCAGCATGTAGCATGCTTGATGTTTTGAGAGTAAGATGAGTAAAAGAGTTAATGAAACACAAATGGAAACTGTAGTTTATCCAAGTGGAAATAGGCTGTAAAACTGCTTTTTATCTGAGTTAGGATTTTTGGGTGCTAGAACCTTGCCTCTACGAATCAGAGCCAACTGGATGGGATCTATGACAGCACCTCTAGGGATTCCTTAGCATAGGGATCTTCACGAAAATGATCAAGTGTTTGTTGAGAATGACTCACCCCAAGCTTTGAACCTCAAGAGCTGTTTGCATTTTACATTGGCTAGACACATGGGTACCTCAGAGAGACTAATACTTTGGTTCAACTTTAAACAGATATTTTCAATTTTTTATTTAGAGTCAAAACATGAGGACAGAGCAAAGAAGGAAAATCACGGATGTTACCTTCTCTGTTATTCCAGCAATTTATCTTTGGCTCTAAATTTATATATCTCATTTCACAAAACTAGTGAAGAACATTTTTTAGAGCTTGTATTTTCATTTGGGCATGCTCACTGGGGTCTGTCACCTACACACAAAGCCCCAAGGGGCTTATTCAAGAATCTCTGTTATTAATTACTGAATTTTCTCTAGAGTTGGGTGACATTTCTAGAAATCCTGCTCACATACAGGTACCTGATTTCCTTCCCTTGTGAGATCTCTGACCAGCATTCCCTCTTATTACTCGTTAACTGAACCACAATCACCATGACTGAAAAAACCTCAGTGCATTGGTACCAAACTCCACTGGCTCCTCCGTGGGTGAGGGGAGCAGCCTGTGTGAAAACATCCATACCCTGTGTTCCCTTGCTTCCCTCGTTGCTGATTCTCTTCTGTGAGGCCTATAGGTCTGCAGTTTTTCATTTTGTGATGGGCTGTTGTTTTCATATTTCAGGTCCCTGGAGATAATATTTACATAATCTTTAATCTTTGCATCTGCGAGTGCTCAAAATTCACTGTAAACACTCTTTCTTGGAAAGCTTCATTTCTTTCCATTGTGCTTATACAAAATATGGACTTTCTTGTTTTTTTTTGTTGTTGATCTTTGGGAAAGTTTTGATTATTTTATTTGGTCCAGCAGACATTTCTCTTATCAAAATTTTCCTTCTTTCTACTAGCTGCATTCTCTGTCCTCTGTGCAGTTGATGAAAGGGGTATTTGAAATCCCTTTCTTTTCTTTCTTGAGGTCAAGCTTGTTCTGTGTGTATCATTAATAAGCATCATTATGCCTTAGCAGGTAATTAATAGCACAATGATGCTACTATGGAATGATATTATATCCAACAATGTTTTGCTACAAATAATGACATACCTATAAAAGGCTTTCCTCAGCCAAATTTCTATGAACACAGTGACAAAATACTTCTGCTGAAAGGAAGCACAGGACTTTTTTTTTTCTTTTCTGATTTTGATTCTGTAATTACAACAGACACTCCTGAAACAGAGAAATCATGGGTTTAGAAATTTCTTCATACCAAGAATTCTTTGCTATGTTCCATGCTTTCTGTAAATTCTCTTGGCTGTTAGAGAACTACACTGGTATCTAATTTTTATAAAAAGCATCTAAAGCTGACTGATTCCCTGAGCAATGAAAGTGGAACTCTGAATTTGAGGTCTCAGCAGACCATCCCTTGCAACGTTGAGGGAAGTTGGAATTGACCATGCTTTAGCTTACAGCCCCCACTGGGGAGTTCTGATGGGTTGCAGATTCCAGCTGACTCCTGGGAAGGGGCTTTTGGTCCCTTCAGCTCATTCCTGAGATTCCTCTTCCTTTTGCAGAAGAGCTCAGCAAAGCAGCAGGTCACGTAAACTAACGTGTTCTGTAGGCTCCAACGCCATTAGGCAGGGAGTTACGATGGAGACAAGAAAGAAAAGAAGAGGAAAGCACATGATGCACACTAACTGAGCTCCTACTCTGTGTGTTAGATCTGAATGCTTTATGAATTACAGACAACTTCTCCTCAATTAATCTGAATTTCATTAAGAGGAATGGGTTTGAGCCAAGCGTATTCATGTACTTTTAACCAATGAAGAAACTTTTCCCAATAAAACTATTAGCCCAAACTTTGTGAACAACCATGGGTTTGCCATACCAAATTAATAGTTTTCTGTATAATTTATGTGCTAATTTCAACTTCAATTTCACTGTCAATCCCATCTGTTATTGCTTCAATCCTGAATTAATGAGGCAGGTTAGAGCTGGAAAATGTCACATCATCTGAGGGCACTGTTCTTTTCTAAGGTCATATAAAATGAAAGAGGATTTTTGTCATAATTCAACAATTCATCCCATTTTTATAGAGTCATAACATGTTAGAGCTGGCAAGTTTGTAAAATATCATCAAATCCAGATTTATAGGTAAGGAAACTGAGGTCCAAAGAGGTAAAGTGATTCATTCAAGTTTTTGTAGCCATCATTCCTTATCCATTGCTTCTAGCTTTACAGGGTCTAGATGTAACCTTTAATTCATCCGAATGATACATTCTGCTATTCTTCACAGGTAGATCTAGGGACTCCTCACCTCTCAAATGCTCCTTCGGGAGTAAAGAAGGACTTGAGTTGCTTCACTCCTCTTCTTGACACTGAAGAGATTGCATTTCGTTGGGTCTTGCTGTGTGCCAGTCATCGTGTTAACACTTCCACACGCATTACCACACCGAATCTCCGCACAGGTAGGAATGCTGAGGCTTTGAGGGTTGGTTACCTGTCCAAAGTAGCATAGCTGTCAAGGTGGAAAGTTCAGAGACTTGGGGGTTATCTTCTTAGCTACTGTGCTCTATTGCCTCCTTCCACTAGGTTGACCTGGACTAGAAGCTTCAGCACTGACCTCTGAGCTCACAGCTCCACCCTTCTTTAGTACTCTTGTTTTATTGAAGAGGTTCCTGTCAGCAAGCCTCTGAGCTAGAATCCACTCTGGAGGTCCAAAGAATAGGATTCATTGTCTCTTTTGATTGCCCTTCTGAATTTTTGCCTAGCAGATGTCTCACTTCCCAGAAAGAATTCTGACTTGGCTTTTTTTTAGGTCTATCTGCCTTCCCCAAATCCACAGCCCAAAGGTGGACACACTGCTGCTCTGACCAGAGCCCAGACAGGGCTGCTGGTTGGGAACATCCACCTTTGGAGAATTCAGAAAGCAAAGGAATCCCTGAGGGAAATAGGAATCAAGATGGACAGGAGCCAGGTCATCAGCACTGTGCATGTCATGCTGACAAGTTTGGATCGGATCTTCCAGGTGATGGAGAACAGCTGAAGATTTGCCAGCAGGAGGGTGATAGGTCTGAGCTTGTGGAATTCTCAGAGGCAGGAAGAGCTCTCTGGAAGTGTGGAGGAAGTTGAGGCAGAATGAACGTCTGTCTCCTACCTTGCCTCTCTGTCCACTTGATGGATCTCTGGGTTCTTCCCTGCCTTAAATCTTTGCACACAGATCCTTGTGTGGATATATTTTTCATTTTTTTGGATAAATACCTAGGAGTGGGATTCCTGGACTGTATGGTATGCATATATTTAACTTTATTAGAAATTATTTTCTAAGTAGTTGTACCATTTTATAATCTCACCAGCAATGTATGAGAGTCCAAGTTACTCTACATTCTTGTCAGCACTTAGTAATGTCAATCTGCTTAATTTAGCCAATCTAGAGGATGTGAAGTAGTAACTCAATTTAGTTTTAATTTGTATTTCCTTAATGGCTAATAATATTAAGAACTTTTCATGTGGTAATTGATATTCTTCTGTGAAGCCAAATATTTTTCACATTTTTAATCGCATCATCTTCTTATGATTGAATTCTGAATTTTAAAAATGTGCCCGGTACAATATGCACATATTATTAAATATGTATTTGCAAATTTTTTCTTCCAGTCTGGAGACTTGCCTTCTCAACTTCCCTTACAATGACTTCCAAAGAGCAGAAATTTTAATTTTGATAAAGTTCTATTTATTTTTTTTAAATCTTTAGTGGTTAGTGCTTTTAGTCCTAAGAAATATTTGCCTAATCCAAAGTCATAGATTTTCTCCTGTGTCTTCTTTGGAAAGTTTTATAATTTTAGTTCTTATACTGAGGTCTATGATACATCCTGGGTTTATTTTCATATACAGTACTAGATAACAGGAAGGACTCATTCTTTTGCATATAAATGTCCTATTATCCCAGCACTATTTATTGGAAAGACAATTATTTTCCCAATGGAATTACCCTGGAACCCCTGTCCCTAATCAGTTGACCACATATTTCTTCTGCATTTCTGCATTTATAATTCTGTTACTTTGATCTATATTTTTATCCTTATGATGCTATTTCCCCCCATGTTTACCTTTTATTTAATACTTGGACTATTTTTTATTTTTTGCTTTTTACTATGCTTCTGTGCAGAAAAGAGGTAATATCAGGCCTGACACTGCTATCTTTAGAAAAACTTGCTTGCAAGGTTGGCCCTTGGCTGGCATGTGGGAACATGGATTTCCAGAGTGTTCCCACCATTCTAACTCATAAGAGTGATTCACTGTGCCTAAAATGTACTAGCAGTAAAGTTATGCTGAACACTCAATTTCCTTTCCAAAGTCTGGAATTCTGTGTTAGGTAGTCAGTATATACTTGACCAATCCCCAGTGAAAATCTTGGGCACCTCTAATGAGTTCCCCTGGTAGACAGTTCACACATGTTGTCACAATTCATTACTGGAGGAATTAAGCATGGGTCACATCTTAGAAAAGGACTCTGGGAAGCTTATGCCTGGTTTCCTCTTGGCTTTACCCCATGTGCTTTTTCCTTTTGCTAATTTTGCTTTGGTTTCTTTTGCTATAATAAACCACTGCTGTATTTATACTGGTCCTGTGAGTCCACCAACAAATCACTGAACCTGGGAGTGGTTTAGGAACCCCTGAGACAGTGTCCATCTTTAACTTCCTGTCTAGATTATGAGTTCTTTCTAGGACAGACACCATAGCTTAATTGTCTTTAAATCTGCCCATGGTGTCTTATAAATGGCAGATATCTAATAGATGTTTATTGTTTGAGATAAAAGACCTAGAGAGATACAAACTAGACAGTTTTATCAAGTTCTTAGTTAGAAAGAAAACCTAAATCTAGAGAAGAATATTTGTGAACTATAGAGAAAACCTTTAAATCATTACCGCCTTGTAATTATTCAGAAAAAAAGAAACTTTGCATTTGCCTTGTTTGGAGAGTACATTTTCCCAGGAGTTGAAGAGAAAAGCAGCAGTAACCTAAGCTTCTGCCTCCCCCCATGGTGGCCCCACAAAAGAAGTTCCCATTTAAGGGGACATCAATCCATAAAAATCCCTGTCCAATAATTTCTGCTTGTGGTTTGGAAATGTGCCCATCTTCCAGGGAGCGAATGCATTTTGAAAATAAATGGCACTGCTCTCCCTCTGGGCATACTCCAAGTTTTTCCCACTTCGCCTAACCAAATAGTACATGGACTCACCCAGAGTAATCACACTCTAATTTCAGAAGTTAGTGTAAAGAACAGGATGGACATTTGGCCCAGTTTGCAAAATCATAACCCTGATGTATACAACCTTAAAATGGATATGTCCTGTTAAGACAAAGCCAGTTTACTTAGAGAAGATATTCCATTGTTAACCTCATTTCAAAACTATTTTAACAAAAATTCTGACACTAATGCACAAATTAGGAAGAGTCGAAAGAAAAACATCCTGTCGATTGCACAGCTAATGGAAACGTCGTTCTATATTTGGAACTTATCAAATACTACTAATCATTTGTTAAGAATTTGTGTCAGGAAAATCCAAAATATTCTCTTCTGGCTATTCTTTCCTTCCTTTTTCTCTCTATTGGTCTTTACGAAAAATTCTGTTTATCTATATCCATTAAGATAGCCCTGTGACATGATCTAGAAACCGAAATGTGTTTATCATAAATCATTATGAACTTTTGTCTTCCAAACAAGGAAGCTGCATTTGCCACAAATAAACAAACAAATCCCAGAAGATTAGAGGTCAGTGTAGAATTCAGAAAAACTGCACAAGGTTACTGAACATTTTAAGTACAGGAAGAAAGTTCTTTCAAACTTATACATTTCACAGAATGAATAAAATTTGTAAATTTTTGTTTCCACTTAAAGCTTTGTAGCCACAGTTAATCCATGTTGTAGAACAAAAGGTGAAGTTTAAAAAAAACCTTACAGAATTCAGAAATTTTCATCTAAAGACATTTCAACAAATAGGAAAAAAAACTTAAGAGTAAATATTGATTTTAAGAAGGAAATAATATATTTGGCTCAAAACACATTTTTAAGTTAAATGCAAGCAAACTTTGCATTCCAAATCTGCTGCACCACCTGGCATACAGTTTAGTTAAAAAAATAGTTTCGTGTCTGAGAAGCAGTTCTACTTTGGGTTTTCCTGGAAGCACTGTTCACCATTTCCCTTACATTCCAAATAACTACAGATGTTGTTATTCACATTTAAATTGGCAAATGTTTTCTATCCTGAAGGATTTCATGAAAAATGCTTTGATTTTTTAAAAGAAATTTGAGCACTAGGGAAACATGGCTGCATTAAGAATAACTGAATTAAAGCTAAGTCCTTAACTAGTTGTACTTAAAAATTAATGTAAGTTCTCACAGATATATAGAGTTGACCCTAAGCCACAGAACATTTTTACATAAACGTTGGCAAAGATGAGTTGCATACAAAATTCATGTTTTCATGAAGCAGGAGGAAATTCCTTTTTGTGCATAGCTAATAATCAATATCCTAGAAACATGAATAAAACTGAAAACTACATTTTTTTAAAGCCATGCTATTTTAAGGCTTCTCTTTATTAAATTCTTTCATGGCACAGTTAAGGCATCACCTTGAAAAATTAAATCATCAGTAAATCTGCACTAAATAGCTTTCCCGAAAAGTACTGAATTTATTCCTTCAGTGTCAGCTTTTCCTTCTCTACAAACTATTCAGCTATAAATCTAGTATATTGAGGACTTTTGAGTTATAAAATGCTAAGAGTCTTTCTTACTTTTTCAAATAAATAAAATGATAATCACCTTGTCTAAGCATTTAAAACTTTTCATTATACAGTTTCTGAATCTATGCATAGAGCATCCTGCTTGCCCATTTGTAGATTCTATAAATTAGACACCTGGGCCTGTGCAGGATTGCTCAGTATCCAGGGTCCCTGTGCTTAGAACTGCTCACTAAATTAGGTCAAATGCTTCTAGACTCTAGCAAGTCTGTGTACTAATGGCCCTTCAGAGAGCATTAAAATTCCAGCAGGAAGAAGGTTGTATTCATTTTAATTTTAAAGATTCTTCCTCCCCCATCCTGTTTTATTTGAATGAGCTGAGTTGCACAGGAGCCCATCACAGACATGAAATTATTGTCTTTTGGTGGATTGCTTTCAACCTTAGGAAGAGCAGAGAAAAAATAACGACAGAAGGGAAGACTGATAATACTGTTAATGAACATGGACCAAGAAAGTGTTTCTGCATAATTGGGTAGCAGTTTCTTCATGGGGGTTCAGAGTTGACTTCACAGGAAGGGTGCCTGTCTTCATTCCAGACTGGAGCATCCTGACCAAGGGGAGATTCTCAAAGGGAGATTCACCTGGCAGCTACTGTTGACGTTGCTGGTAGTAATGTGAAGTTTTATCAACTAGTGCTTGGTCATTAGTTCCTTTTTTTTTTTTGCTTTATTTATCAAAATAAAAATATTTTATTTTTTCTGATTATGAAAGTAATCCATGCTTCCTGAAAAAATTTCAGTTTACACAAGAAACAAAAAATTACCTATAATCTCATTACCAGAAGCACCACATTTTCTCATTCTTTATGCATGAGCACACATATTTAGAAGAAATAGGTTGGACTGTACATATGGATTTGTAATCTAATAATTTTTTCATTAAACACAGTAACATAATATGGACTTTCTATAGTATATATATAAAACATAGATAATTATTACTATATTAATATAATTAATCATTTACATATTAATTTTAATTAATATTATTTATAATTAAGCTTGTATATTAATAATACTAATATATTGAATTATATGTAACATATAATAAATATATAATGGTTTTTAAATTTGTATGAACATATCACATTTTATTTATTCAATCTCCCAGTGATGTGTATATATTATTCTCAATTTTAATGAAACAATGCTACAATGAATATTCTCTTGTAATCTGCTTTGCATATTAGTCCTGTTATTTCTCTAGAAGAAATTCCCAGGAGTGGAATTCCTGGATTAACGAGTTGCACATTTTCAAGACTTTTGATAAATGTTGCCAAATTGTCTTTCAGAAAAGTTGCAATGATTTTCACTCTCACCAACAGTTTAGAAGAGTGATTATTTCTATTTCCTCTTATTAGCTGGGAACATCCTTAGTATTCCTCATTTTTTAAAAATCAGTACCAATTAAATAAAAAAATTCAAAGTTCATTTTTGCCTCAATTTTGTACTCTTTTGGTTATTACAGAGATTGGCTCTCATTTCATATGTTATTTCTTCTCTTATTGGTTATTCCTGTCCTCTGCCTATTTCCTTTGGATTGTTCATTCCCTTATTAATTTGTCGGAGTGTCAACTGCCAATGATATGAGCTCTTTGTGTGTCATATATGTCACAACTTTTTTTTTTCCAGCTTGTTTTTTGTCTTTGACCTTGACTTCTTCTTTTAAATACAATTTTGTAAGCTGTTTCTAAATCTTTCCTGCATCTGATTAGATAGGTGGATGGGTGGATACGCACATGGATTCAGAATTAGTAAATGGCAGAACAGGTCTATCTTAAATCTGGGTCGATCTTTCTGCAATGTCCATGCCTTTGCCCTCCATTTCCCCCTAAGTTCTGACAGTCTTGAATTTGGCTTATTAGTATATATTACCCTCAAATACAAAAACAATGTTTGAAAATGGGCCATCTCACTATCTAAGGACAATATTATTCACCTCCATGCTTCTCTGGAGTTCTGGATCACGATAAATCGTGTAATTTCTCTGCACACTCCACAAGACCAAAACCAAACTGAAGCTGAGCTATTTTCAAGGTCACTCTGCGGCACTCTCTTCTTAGTGCACAGCAGCACCGAGTCCTGCAATCACAGCCATGGGAAGGTGTGGTCCCCACCTTCAGGAACCTCTCCGTTCAGCTCACGTATCTGTGGCTCTACCTGAGTTCAGTTTTCAGACAGAAAATAACTCTTGGAACTCAGCAATTGATCCTGTTCTTACCCACTCAATAAAGCGTCCCATAAAACTTCTATTTTGTGATGATAGTAAGTTAGTATTTACCATATGTCAGACACTGTTCTGAGTGCTCTGCGTCTGTTACTCATCGAATCCTCACAATGATGTTATGTGGTAGGTGCTAATATGTCCTTCCTTTAAATGGGGACATTCTGAGACACAGAAGGTTAAGTAACTGGTTGTACAGGTTATAAGTGGAAGAGATAAAGGGGCTCAGGGTGTCTGGTTCCAGAGCCAGCGCTATTTACCGCCAGCCTGGGCTGCCCCCCAACACACTGGACCTGCGCGGCATAAAGTACCAGATGTAGCATTAAACATGTAGACAGATTGGGACCTCGCCATATTGGGTTTGGGGGTGCAGCACATAAAGAGCAAGCAGGCCCCACACTGACTGCAGAGAAACAGTCCATTCAGCTTGGATTTTGGAAGCCACAGAATTCAGAAAAATCTCTTCTAGAGGAGGAGCCAAAATAAATTAGTGGAGAAATGTGGGCTTCATAGTCAAAATGCAGTTTTTAATGCTGAAAACTTAATACATGAAAATAAAATTTACAAGTGTGAATTGGTTTTCCAAGTATTCCAGCCTCCTGGGGTTACATTTCCTTTAATGCCCCAAAGAAAATGGTTCAAGCCTTTATCCCACATGCAATGGGAAGACCAGGGCCTCCACATTGTCAAAGGATTCTAGAGGAACTTGTAGTCAGATGACTGCTTGTTTCAAATTTCTCCCTGACTCATCTCCAACTGCTATCCTTGTTCCACTCTGTTTCCCCTGCCCTTCCGTTGACCTTTGCCAAAGAACTTCTACACAGGCTTATTGTACACAGTCACTTTGTACTGAGGGCTGAGTATAAGTGCGGGGAAAGAAAGGAAACTTAAACTCTAGACACCATGGACGTAATATTCCACAGTCTGGGGTTTCTTGTAAGCCGTTCGTCTCAAGTTTTAACTTCTGCCAAAGTGCGGGCCTTCTAATCTCTGCAGACACTGTTCTGCTGTATCTTACCTTTTTCCTGGCACCCCACAGCCTAGTGGCCAACATTCAACACTCAAGTTCCTGTTACCTCATGCTAAAAAGAAAGTTGGCTCTCTCTTTGTTCCCTGTTCCACGCTATCTCCTGCAGACCTTGCTAGGCGGTGGTGGAGAATGCTTATCTTAAAACCACTGAGAAATTCAATCAGAAGAGTTTATTCCCCTCCTAGGAATTACATCTTTTGGAATTAACTTCCTTAAAATAACAGCCATCTCCAAAAATAATCAGTTTTGTCTCTCAACTACTTTGAAGACGTAATATTCAACTTTGAGGAATAACATTTTTTATCACAGGATTTATTTCATAAATAATATTTCTACTATCTGCAGCTGTCTATAGGCTATCTGAGGTTTAAAAGAAAAGAGACACCTTGCACCGGGATGTCACTCTGGGAGGAAGATGGGAATTTCTTGCCTGTAATTTAATGAAAAGAACAAAATTCCACAAGTCATTCCTCTGCTGACGCCCATAACGAAAGTCTGTAAATTGGTGGTTTGGAGCTCAGGTTACATTTTTATCAAATAAATAGTAGTTAGAACTCCCAATGATCCCATAAAGGCCTATTTAACCCCCACTGAGGCTGAAAAACGGTAGCAATTACACTGGCCTGAATTTGGGGTGCTGGGAGTAGAAGACTAGGTGGTGTAGGAGAGAGAGGAAAAAGAAAAATTAGTTCTCTTACACTCATGACCCTAGACAGCCACAACCTTTGAGAGTTGCTAATTCTTTATCTCTGCTCCTGTCCCACCCTCCCCACCCCTCTCTTTAGGCAGGTTCCCACCCATGTCCTTCTCCACAGCACCCGCCCAGCCTTCACTATCAATGTGCTCATGAGTGACTCCTTCCTTCACTCAAAGTCCCTTTCTCTCAGTGCAGACAGCCTCCCCAGTGCCAAGAACAGCCATCTGAATCAGTTAACTCACAGTTAGGAACAACTCCTAGTGATATCATCCTTGTGAAGAGTATTTTCCTTTTGAAATAATATTTAAATCCTTTCAAATACATTTTAGTGTGGCAGAATTCCAAGTTAGTGCACAGATTCAAAAAATTTCAAGAGTGTAGAAGGAGGTATTTTCCAGAAAGTTGGGGGAGAAGAGGAGAGTAGCACAGAGAAAATGAACGAGCTGTGAATGCCTGGGATTTTGTCCCTGAGCGAAGTTGATATGTATTAAAGCATCCAGTTTTCTGTTTGTTTCACTTTGATTCCCTTAGGGGAGGCATCTCTATTTGGACAATAGAGATGGTTGTTTCAGAATGTGATTCTTGTTTAGATTTTTTTTTTGCCTAAATGTCCATTGCCTAAATTAAAGTACACCTTTTCCTTAGCAATGGCAAAGGATAAAATATTGTTATTAAATTATTCCAATGTAACGTTGAGTAATGATCATTATTTTCCACCTACTTCCCTATATTTATGGTACACAGCATAACTGCCCATAATGTTAAGCATAGTGAGGTAAAAATAACAGAGCCCTGAATTACAAATCAAGAATCCTGCATTTGCCCTGGATGTGCCCATGATTAAGAAGCTACAACGCAAAGAAGATATCATTAGACATTTCTAAGGTTTCTTTTGGCCCAAAGGTCACTTACTACTTGATCAGTCTATTAACAGCCCAAACGTTGGTCAAAGTGCCCCCCTTTAAAAGGACTTACTTATTCCCCCAGCTGCAGGGAATATTGCTAACTGAATCCCATCCCAGAATGGCCCTCTGCCAAAGGAAAGTGCCTCTCCCTGGGGCATTTTAATTCTAATGGCTGACCAAAGCAAGGGTATAAAGCCTGAGCTCATGTCAATGAAGGACAACCCTAAAGGCCTGCCCAGCTCCAAAGCCTGTAGTGAGATGAGCTGAGGCCTTCCTTACAATGGTACCTTAGTTTAACTTCTGCCAAATCTTGCTGTCTTCACTTCTTCACAGGTGTTGTTGCTATGCTACAAGAACTCTCCTGAATGTGAGTCTCCCTCATAGAGTCTGTTTCCCCAGGAACCCAATCTCTGAAGGTTGGTGCCAGAAGTGGTTCCAGGAAGCAAAACCTAAAATTGGATTTTGGAGGTGGACCCCATCACTATACACAGGGAGGAGTAAGTTATTCCATGGCATGCGATAGCGGTACGGTTGTTGCAGCTTTTGCTGGTGGCCACCTGCGATGGGGCCCCTTCAGAAGTGAAGTGCTACGGTGCAATACCACAGATGTTAAAAAGTTTAAAGAGAGTGGTAATTATAAGGACAATGAAATATTTAACACCCTGCTGAATGCCGTCTATGCACTAGAAAGAGACAAAGAAAGTCTGAGCATGATTAATCACCAATTTAAGGCAAAGTGTGAAAATCAAAGGGGCTGCTGGCAACATATAAAGACTGTGATCTCTAGAAGGGCAGAAAAAGCTGAGCCTTTGGTCCAGGACTTAATTATAAGGGTAGTGGAGTGCAAGGGGAAGCTGAATTCTCATTTCTAGTCAGTATGAGGTCAAGGTCAGGTCAATGGTTAGGAAGGGATGGGGCTCTGGAACTGCAATAGAAATCCATGCACTGAATCCATGCACTTAGGAAACTCGAGATCGCAAAGTCTCCTGAACCCTGTGGACCTACAGGAATTTACTTTCCCCTTTGTAAGGCTAGTACTTCCCCTTTGGCTGAAGACAATACAAAGGTCCCTGCCCAGCAAGGCAACACATGCTGCCCCTCCCCCAAATTAGGGTTTACCCACTCTTCCTCTCTTTGTCACCAGACCAATAACTTGGGCCATGTCACTATATAACCAACTGGGGACACGTTGGGCCTGCAAAGGGAGCAGGGAGATGCTGTATTGAAGGAGCTGCAGGACCTAGTCAGTACGTGCTAGTGGGAGCAGGAAGAGGCTGTATGGGACTGGATCTTGAAAGTGTTGGGTCAGTGTGGGGGACGGGTGCGGAATATAAAGTTGGATAAGGGACAGTTTCTCATTAAGGAAACACTCTCCTGTACTAAGGGTTTTAACATCCTAGCAAGAACTCCAGAAAATCAGGGTAAGATGCTGCCACAACAGCTCTCAGAAGCTTGGAGAAAGTGCTGGCCCACACTAAGTAAAGCGGGAATTTCAGAACTGCCATTGTGGGTGGTACAACAAATGGCGCAAAGGGCTCAGAGACAGGGACAAAGTAAGTGTAAGGCCTAGAGACCAGTCAGCTGGCTATGCTCCATCAGAGCTTCTGCAGGACACCCCGTTTACCAAAGGGAGAAGAAATGCATTTGTGAAAAGGATACTAGCATCACTGCGCTCACTGCGGACTGGTGGCAGGAGACGCTGTTGCAGACCTGGGCTCATGGCAGCAACATGGATTGAAGCAGGAGTTTCCACTGTCACCCTTGGGGAATCTTTAAAAATTACTGATGCCTGGATCTGACCCCGGATATTGTGATTTCATTGAGATGGACCGCAAACAGGCCATCAAGTGATTCTAACATGCAATGGAGTTTAGGAACAATTGGATTATAGGACATTCAACAGTAGAGTTCAAGTGCCAGTGCATAATCATCAGAATAAGGTGAGTACAATTACCACAATGAGCAGCAAGGTTATAGTAGTGTCCGGGGGGCCTAAACCAGAGAGAGCAACGGATATGGCTAGTAGAACAAGGCATTCCTAGGGGCAGGATGCAGGGACACTCAACAAGGGTACTGCTTCAATCCTCAAATAAACTGAGTACTGATGAGCAAGAAACTGAGGGCAGCCAGCCCAACAGAAAGCCATGATTCCTTACCCCGTATATGAATCTGAGCCAGTTTTCAGACCCAGATCACAGTGACTGAAGGAGAGACTTGTCCTTAAGTAGAAGAACCCTGAAGCACATGCCCTCCCCAATCCTTCCTCAAGGGAGCTATGGCTATATATTTGGGTAAGCATTCACTGGGGGCAACGGAATACTGAGACACTTCAAGGACTATTGGACAGATATTCTTAGCTTTGATACCTACAGACTATAAATATCATGATATAAATAACCCCCTATTAAAGTTATGGCATATGGGAACTAAATACTAAGTGGAGTTCTGAATTACCTCTAACTCACAGCAGTATACTGAGTCCACTGACCCCACATCCTAACCTCAGTGGTCATTTCTCAAGTCCCTGAATGTATAATTGGAATGAATGTGGCAGGTGGCATTGTCACAATGTCATTTCTTTTGATCTGAAGGATTAAGACCTATTGTCATGGAGAGGTCAATGAAAAAGTTGAAAACAACTTTCTCCCACCCTAGTGGATAAAAAAGTCACATAATGACAAAATTTAGTGACATCCTTAAGGGCCTAAAAGAGGCAAGGAGAGTGGTCCCTATCATATCCTAATTTAGCTCACCAGTATGGCCCCTAAAAAAAGAATAATACTGGAGGCCTGCCACAAACTCATTTAAGTAAAAAATCTCAATTATAGCAACTGTGCTACATATGGTATCTTTATTAAAGCAGATTAACAATCTCAGATACATGGTATATAGACTTCGATCTGGGGAATGCACTGTTTTTCATCTCTGTCAAGAAGGAAGTTTGCATTCACAAGATTTGCAATCCTGTTCCAGGGCTATGTTAGTTCTCTCACTCTCTCTGATAATCTGAAGTGACCTAGCTCATCTGGACATTTCACAAACTATCACTTTGGTCCATTATACCAATTAGATCATGTTAATGGTACTAGATGAACAAGAAGTGACTTTGGTAACACATACGCACTAGAGAAAGAAGAAAATAAACCCTACAAAGATTTAGGGAATTTTTTACAGTCCAGTGGTCTGGATCATGCTAGTATACCCAATCCAATATAAAAGAGGAAGTATTTCATCTCATTCCTTCCACCACTAAGAAGGAGGAAGCACAGTATCTGGTAGGCTACTTTGAGTTGCAGCATATCCCACACTTGGGAATCATCTACCTATTTGCTAAATGGCATGGAAAACTGAAAGCTTTGAATAGATCACAGAGCAGGAACTGGCCCTAAAATAGGTCGAGCTTTCAGTGCAAGTATATACTCCAGGGGCCATACAATCCAGCATGACTCAAGATATTAGAGTTATCAATGGTGGGGGAAATACCATGAAGGATTTATGACAAGCTGTAGCAAGAGAATCACAAGGTACTCCCCTAGGGTTCTAGAGCAAAGCCTGCTACTGGCAGCAGAGAATTGCACACCATACGAGCAACAGCTCTGGGATACTACCTAACGGACAAGTGGCCATTTGGCTAGAACTGCCCATCATGAGTTGGGTTCCATCAGACCCATCAAATCCTAGAGTCAGATGAGCCCAGCAATAATTCATCATAAAACAGAAGTGATACATCTGCGACTGACATAAGCATGGCCAGAGGATACAAGTAAGCTGCAGGAGCAGGTACTCAGACTCCCATGTCATCTACTTCTGATTCCTCTCCTTCAGCTCGCACCTGTGACTGCATGGGGGCTCCCTTATGACCAGCTGATAGAAGAAGAAAAAAGCTAAGCTTGGTTAATAAATGGTTTGCCCTAGTCTACGGGTACAAGGTGAGAAAGGACCACTCAGGGGTGGCCCTGAATGACAGCAGAGAGGGAAGATCATTTTAATGACATGTACCTGACCATGCACTTAGTTTGGTAAGGGAACTGGCCTGAGAAATGTATGGGCATTTCTTGCTTTTTCCTCTATCTTACTCTGAAAGTAAATAAGCAAATGTAGCAGCTATGGCCTGAGAAGGACATGGTGATCAGGGGCTCAGACCCCTCACAGATGACAACCTGGAACCTCCAGGTAAGTCAACTGGACAGCAGAAGTATTACCTAAGAAGTAAGTAAGAAATCTAAAATGGGGAGTAATGTTCAATATTAATTGTGGCCCCAAGACCAGCTACTGTGGTAGGTAGTGTTTTGTCTCACTGAACTTCTAATATGGAATCATAGAGGGACTATTCCCAGATGAGGACAAATGATCATATAAGGCAAGGAACTCCCAGTAGAGCAGAGATGGACTGTGGTGGGTGCAAGGTGTGCACCAATGAGATCCAAGGCCTAAAGAACTCATTCTGCTGGCTGTTGGGGGTGACACCAGCTGAGGGCTCATGGCTGAATTTCTCCCCAGGAAATGAGAGCTTCCTTGCTCAAGTTTATTCCCCTCACCAGGGACGGCTTGCATGATTTCAGGACATTGAAGGATCATCTCACACCATCACTCCGTGGGGATTAGCTTGAAGCCTCTGTGCGACCACACTGCAGTTGGTTCCTCTGCCTAATCCTCCCGCCCTCACTTCCCCACAGGTGCTGTTGCTGTGAGCCCTCTCTGGGGAACTTCTGCCTGCCTATCTCCACTGCAAAGTGGTTTTCTGAGAGCATGCGTTCATTTTGGGGCATTACAGTACCAAATTGGGAAGCCAAGAAAATATTTGTGGAATAGATTGAGCTTATCAGGAATGGAGAGGGGACCTCCAAACCTTGTCTCATTCCCGGCTCATATTTAAATATCATATCAAGCCTCTTCCCTACCATCACATTTTTCTATAAGGTTTTTTGTGCTCTGGGGCTAGAGTTCCCCCAGGAGTTAACCTTAGACTCAGGCTTCTACAGGCATGAGTGTGCTTCCTTTCTTCCTTCTAAGAAACAGCCAATAAGACTTAAAATCACGCCTAGGAAAATAAGCCCACCAGTTGTGCTTGGTAACAAATAACCACATGATTTATTGGAGTTGGAAATTAGCTGGATTCTGTACATAACAGATTGTTATATGGAGAAATTCAAAGACAGAGTTAGATCATACAGGCTAAAATATCTCCAGTGTGTATTTCAGTGGATTTCTCTACTGAATCCCACTGAACCCTTCTCATTAATATTCCATAATAGGTGTGCCTATATAGTCTAGACTTGTAGCATCTGCCCAAGAGTAATTCTGAAAGGTTGAGTGTGAAGTAAATATTTCCTTTTGAGGTAGCGAGAGGCACAGTTCAAAGGGGAAGGAGATTGAATGGAGGATTACTGGTGTTTGAGGATAGTAAGGTGAGAGGATAAAAGGAAATGCCTTAAAAGACTCTTTCAGAGAGCAAGGTTTCATGCAACCAAGAGAAAAAGGAGGTTAAATGGATTAAGGTGCAGTTCACAGGTTTGATCATACCCCACTGTGAAGGCAGGTATTTCTAACACATAATTACTCTTGACTTCTCTTTTCTGAGAGCCACTGCTTGAGAAGGCATGCCAGTGGAAAAGCCATCAATGGGCTGCAACCAGATCACCGGGAACCTTAAGTAACCACTGGCTGTTTAAATAACTAATACTCAGTCCTGTCAATTCGTTTCCAGGAGACAGCTTCACTCTCTGGCCCTATAAAATGCCCTCTTTCCCCCAGTCTGAAGCACAAAAGTCAACCAGTACCCTGAGTGTGGCCATCCACTCCACTAGGTCACCTCTCTTTCTCCTCTGCCCTCATTATGTGCACAAGGAAGGAAGGCTTCTGCATCCTACACCCGGGAAGACCTCCATGCCAGCATTTGATAATGAATGGGAAATGGAGCAGAATTTGTTTGGTGCCTATAAGCCATCTGCCAAGCCTGGGCCAATGGGAGCTTTCATAAACCAAGTGTTTCCTAAATTAGGGCAGCTTCAGCAAACACAGAATATGACTGATAAATCATAACCAAGCAGTTTCTCACAGAGAGTCCACAGCTCTCTATAGAATTCTATTTCATCAATCACCTGCTGAACATGAGCAGTTTCAGCCACTGAGACAGGTGCAAGGTATATAAAGAAAAAGGAAGCAAAGAACCTGTCTGGAAAAGAACAGGAGAGACAGCAGTACATGATGTTTAGGACTGGGGCTCTGGATCAGGTTGACCTGGGTTTAGTCTGCTGTCTCACCAAGAACCTTTGACAAGTTCCTTAATAGTCTGGATCTTCAATTTTCTAATCTGCTAAATGGGGATAATGTTCCCAAATTTTTTAAAGAACGAAATAGGACAAAATAGTTTAGCACTGTTCTTAGCATATAGAAAACACCCAACAAATGCCAGTTACTATTATAATAATTATTCAGAATGAGCGTAGATAAGTATTGACCAAGACAGTGACAACGACATTTTAGTCAAATGTGATTAAATGCCCAACACCAAAGTCATCTGGGTTAAAGCCACAGGACGTCATTATTCAGACTCATGCTCCATATTCTGGTGTTCCCTATTAACACGTTTTCACTTCTGTCACTGGTTGAGGTCTCAACAAATGCAAAGAAGCAGAGAACAAGTAAAGCGTCCACATGACCTGCAGCCACCTAAGGATAGCAGCACCTCCCGTGTGCCTGCAGGTGGGAGGTGTGAGTTTAGGAAATCATGGTGGAGTGACTGAGGTCCAATACACGAACAGAACACGAGTCCTCACCTTGGCCTAATTTCACTCTTATTCTAATCTGTAAACTGTATTTATATTAAAAGGAAAACAAATAAGCATATTATCCCCTAAAAGATAAAATATTTTTAATTTTAAAGGTCACCTGCTTTGTGTACCCTTTGTTCTAATTTAAAGTAAAAACAACTTATTAATGTTCTGAGTTTACAGTGGTAGAACTTCTCCCAACACTCTAAAATCATACCACATTTTAAGTAGGCCATTGTCTCTTTTATCTCCATGCTACCCATGTTTATAGGACCAAATACTTCCAAATTACCATATACGAAGAAATTATTAAGATATTTATTTTCGGAAAAATTTGAAGACTGCCAGAGATAATGAAATAAAGTAGGAAATACAGTTCTAATATGTCAGTGGTCAGTCGGTGAATATTTTATTAGTTATTCACAGAGTACATGATGCTTATATTAGATATAATTTGACAAAGATGCATTGTAACTGAAGAAATTTAGTTAAATCCAATCCAGATAACATACTTCATCAAGAATAAATTATTATAAAGAATAATTTTCCCCCGGAAAATTCACATGTGTAGGAGTGTTTTTTTTTTTTAATTCAAGTCTAGATTTATAATTAAAATTATAATTATCTTATTAGTAATAGGAATTCTTTTCTTTTAAGGCTTCAAAGCACTTGCTCCAAAATGATTATCTGATTTAGCAATTGCTTCAGACAGTCATCTAAAATGTATGCCTTGGAAAGAGCCCCATGTCTGGACCATAACCTTTAAGAGATGAGAGGAATAATCTGAACCTGTAACAGGACCGACCGCTGTGCTCAGAAGTATAAATATTCCTGTCTTTGACTGGCATTTAGCATTATAAAAGAAGAGTGATGTCCTCCATTACAGCAAGGAAAGAATCATCAATTCAGTTTACATGAAGATTTTCTAGGTCTTTGCGTCAATCATTTCATAAAATTATCGATTAAAAGAAATAGAAAATGAATGAAATGGCATAAATAATAGAAAAACACTGAAAACCTGCACACACTCAGTGTTTTGAGCTTATGATGCAGATCTTAATTCAAATCTAACCTTCAAACAAAAATGTCAGGGAATGTACCATCATTTTACTGAATACCCAAGGTCAGTCAATTACTCCCATCTGTTCAGTATACAATTAGACACCGCTTACACAAAACACGAGAACCTAGGATTCAGATACTGGTTTCTCTTTTTATTTGAATGATAAATTTATCTGAATATTAAAAGGATGATATATTGTAAGTGTGCAGCCTGAAGAATTATCAAAGTGAACATACAAAATGGATACATCAGAAATAGAATGCTATCATCAGAAGCCTCCTATAAGCTCCTTCTTGCCACTCTGTGAACTTTACATAAACTGAATCATACTGGATATATGATTGTGTGCCTGGTTTCTATTGCTCAGCAGTACAGCATATGAAAAGCACCCATTTTATATATGTCTATAGTTCATTTATTTTCATTGCCAGAAAGTAATCAACTTTATAAATGTACAATGTACAAAGATATTAATCATTCTACTACTATAGGGCATTTGGATAGTTTATAGCTTGAGGATATTACACAAATAATTTTTCAATTAATATTCTTATACATGTTTTTGATGCATGCATGCAAGCATTACTGTAGAAGACATTCCGAAAGGAAAAATGCTGGATCATGGAATGTGAGGATAGTTAACGTTTAGTGAATGACAACTAATAGTCTTCCCAAGGAGCTGTACCAGATTACATTCCCATCAGCAATGAATGACAGTCCTCATTGCTCCACGTCTTCACCAACACTTGGTAAGGTCAGTCTGTTTAATTTTTAGACAGTTTGGTGGGAATGTGGTTAATAAAACCATGGAGGTTTAAATGTGCGTGCTCCTGATGACCAAGGAAGTTGGGGGATTTTATATATACTTATTGACCGTATGAATATCCTCTTTAGGATATTCAAGTTTCCTGTCCATTTTATACTGGGTTGTCAACCTTCTTACTGATTTGAAGATATTCTTTACATATTCTGAAAAAGATTTCTTTTATAGATTATACATGTTGCAGATACCCCTTCCTGTCTTTGACTTATCTTTTTACTCTTTTGATGGTATCTTTTGATAAATGGAGATTCTTAATTTTAGTAAGTTGACAAAATATCAACCTTTCCCTTAGTGTTTATTACTTTTTTGTTCTTTTACCCCAACAACACAAAGATATCATCTTAAGTTATCTTTCATTAAGTTTTTATTGTTTTTACCTTTGTCAGTTAGATCTATAACCATAATGGAACGAATTTTGTTCAGTTTGAAATAATGGTGAAATTTAATTTTTTTCCACATGAATATCCAACTGCTAGGGTTTTACATCCTAGCAAGAACCCCAGAAAATCAGGATAACATGCCGCTACAATAGCTCAGAGAAAAATCCAAAGTTGTGAGAGTGGCCCACATGGTTTGACTTGAGCTGAGTCTTCATTACTTCTCTTGCCTCACCTACTTTTGTCTCCTGTGCTCACTACCCATGCTTACTGACTTCTCTGCTATTTCTTGGGCAAGCAAGAAATCCCTCTGCCACAGGCCATTTGTATTTGCTATTTTCCCTGCTGCAAACTTGACCTCATTTCCTCCTAATATTTTCTCAGAGGAACCTACCCAGACCTATTCATGATGCAAAGTGTTCTTGCATATCAGCACTCCCTATTCTCCTTACTTTAATTTTTCATAGTATTTATCACTTATTAGCATATCTTATTTATTTTATTTATTTCCACTAAGATGAAATATCCTTAAAGATCATGATTTTTGGTTTCTTTTTTTCTCTACTATATCTGACACTTTCTAAATATTTATTTAATCAATTAATAAGGCATATATATTTTAAATGCTATAAGATTTTAAGTATTAGTTCCAGCTGGATTTATCTGGAAAGGCATTGGAAGTAAGTGCAATTAAAGTATGGCTGAATTAATTGAAAAATTAAGCATTAAATATATACCAGAGACTATGACAATATGACAGTGACAATAGGTGGAAAAATAAAATAAAATCTAATTTCTAACTTCAAAGCATAAAAGCTATTCATACCAGCCATTCTTCTCTAAAAGATATATTTAGCTTCTTCCTCTACTCTAACAAGATTTAGAAGAACAATTCTGGAAAGTTGCATGGCTTCAGACATCAGATGCTCCATACTGTAAATGTTGAACTTCTTTCATATTTTCCCTGTATCTTTCTTTACTCTTCAAATTATCTTGTCAAGGAACACATTTCTTTTCTTTAAATTTACTGTTGGGTTTTAAAAGAGTTCTAAATACTATGTATTATGTCAAATGTGCACAAGTAAATTACAAAAGAGCAGTAAACAACAGGTATCAACGAATTTGGGGGGAACTAGACTTACAGCATCCATTTGTGAGGGGGAAAAGAAAACATTATTTTAAATCATATTAGAGATATTTATGACTTCATTTACTGCAAGAAAGAAGTCCTGGAAATTATGTTAGCTGAAATCTCTGTGCTTTCATAAAAGCCTATGAAGAACTTAAACAGCTACTACAAGGCAACATGATCCGCACATTTATGGATTTGGGGAGCTTGAATAACACCATTTGTTCCTTGGATAAGGGAATTAAGCCATGTACAAGACAAATCATAACCAACATAAACCTACATTTGACTCAATTTTCTACATACTTTATATGAACTTTGATTTTTTTCAGCCCAATTTATCAGAGAAATTTCCAGATTTGCCAAATTTTGGAAGTCATTGCCTATGGCAGCACTTGCTTCAAGGAGTCTTTAACTGGCAAGGTACATGTATATTTGTTATTAAAATCATTGAATTTCTTCTTTACAACAATTACTTAATTTAATAAGCAATGTATCAGACACAGATCAGATGTGCAGTAATTAGTAGAACAAGTGAGACCGTATACAATGTAATTGTTATAAAACAGATTATAGTGTGCTGTATTCTCTTCTTTATTTAAGAAATCAAAACTATCAACAGAAGATCAACAGGACAATAGTACGTGTAAAGGAGTAAAGGCTCCTAGGTGGGAGCCAGTATAGAGAGTTAGTTCAAAATTGTTTTTTTAAAAACATAAAAGGCTTCTTTAAACCAACACTTGATAAGACAAAGCTCTCAAATTTTCAGGCTCCATTCAACCATCCCTGGTTTCCCTAAATTCACAGCCCTCTAACAGAAAATATATTAAATTGTAAGAAACCCATAGTGGATTATGCTATTTCAAATGACTTTGCAACATCTTTTTAATACAAAAGACTCAAATAACCATCCTATTTACTGCCAGAGGCAAACTGTAATTCCATCCCTACTCAACCATTTTGTGTAAAAACAGCCATATAGGTTAGGTTCCTTACTCAGAAACTGACACCCGACGGCTTGATTTATATTCTAGCTCATTAACGCAGTGAACATTCTGAACCAAGTTAAATTAAATGTCTTCAGTGTTGGAGCACAGTAAATTGGTGTGAATTTGATTTGTTTTCTGACATTATCTATCTGAGTAGTTTGAGGTAAGAATTTGGAACCAGCAGAATTTAAGGCTGGCAGAAGCCTTATAGTTTTCTGACAACAGTCACACAGATAGTATCTAACACACTTCATGAGAGAATCCAGGAGTCCAGTTTTTGACTAAAACATTAAAAAGCTTGACAAGATCAAGATGGGGCACAGCAGGACACAACTCTCCCCAATGGTCAGAGTGTGAACTGGCACATCACTTGGAATAACAACTTGGCGTTATCGTGTAAACTGAACACGTGCATATCCTAATACAAAGTTTACTTTTAGGTATATAATCTAAAGAAACTCTTGTATGTGAACACTAAGGAGTCATAATCTAAAATGTTCACAGCAACATTGTTTGTGACAGAATAAAAAAGGAAAATAACTCAGCTGTTCATCAGTAGGAACAAATGGATAAATAATTGTGATATACTTCTGCAATGACATACTATGTAGAAGAAAAACTGAATGAATTAGAACTATAGTCTGGAGGAATCTCAAAAACAAAGTGTTGAATGGAAAAAGCAAGTCCCAGAGGAATGTGCATAGTGTAGTGGTAAATTTTACACACCAGCTAAGCTATAATACCCAGTTTTTGGTCAAACACCAGTCTAGATGTTGCTGTGAATTAATACTTAGAAGGGATTAATATTTAAGTCATTAAACTTTTAGTAAAGCCCATAATGTGGGTGGGCCTCATTCAATCAGTTGAAGGCCTTACAAAGAAAGCCTGAGATTCCCCAGGGAGGAAGGAATTCTGCCTCCAGACTGCCTTTGGACTTGAGATGCAACATCAACTCTTTCCCGGGTATCTAGCTGCCACACTGTTCTGCAGATTTCAGACTTGGCAAGTTTAACAATCACATGAGCCAATTCCTTAAAATAACTTGAATGTATATTAGTAGTAGAATGTAGTAGTAGTTGATGGTACATATAATTAACCCTAAGCCTTTAGTTGGCATCAAGACCCTTTCAAGTGGGTCTACCAATCTTTGCTCCCCATCTGAGCCTGAAGGTAAATCTTTTGCTTTAAGCTTCTCCAAAGCCTCTTTTTCTCCCATCTCTTTATTTCTCAACTTGCACAAGAAAGAGCTAACAGGAAAAAGAAAGATGTGTTTATATTTTTGCTTATCATTTCTCTGACTACCTATTTTTATCTTTGCTTCTCTTGATACTCCAAGAAAATGTGTACCTGCTTTAAAAAAATAAAACATAATATAGACATAATTAGGTTTCAATGCTAGGAATGTTACTTAAAATGTTTTGCTTGCTTTTATTTACTTTTAGTAGAACATAATAAACTTTCATCTCTTTTATTGATGCCTAACAGTACGAGCTGGGTGTCACTTTATTTTGATAAAGTAACTATAATCACCCTCAAAGGAACTATATCCCTTCCAACATACAAGATTAGTATAAATGTTATTAAAAACAAGATTACATGATTACACACACACACACACAAATAATACTACTGGCTAATCCTCTCTATGACAACTGCTTCGAATTACTTTCAAAGAGTAGAAATAAATAGTAGACCTATTCATGTTGATTCATTCACACTTTCATACTAATTTTCCTTCTTGAATTTGAAAGCAGCATTAGGCAAAATAAGATCCATATCTAGACACTTCTAATAGTCACACACACTTTTATGGTTCTTTGTTTTTGAATTCTATGATTTAGACAAATAACTCGGGTATGAGGATGTTCCCTCTAATTTTATACATAGGTTGTATTTGAAGAAGAACACCCCATTGTCGAGACACCTGTGATTATTGACCAATGTTCCTCTTTTGAATCACCTTGCACTACCAGGTGCAGATCTCATTCGTGACTCCATCTCTACGTCTTCCTCACAGAACCAGTTGTGGGTACTTATTTACAGCTATCGGGATTTCATGCATAATCTATGCGCCCCTTGAGCCACGGTAAGTGTGTTAAAGAGGTCAAACTACACGTTGCTATGGTCTGAGTCCAGGACAGAGGTTCTTCTCACAGAACCCCAACTGCAGATTCAACTCACCAAGCCACTTTGGACCCATAATGCTAACAAGTGATTCTGCAGTCAATTCCAGGTCAACCTGGCCTTACTCTCTGCAATGACTGCTCCAAACTTTTGTACATTTCTCAAACTGCAAATCTGCTCATCTTTCTACTTCCTCTCCCAAAGTTACTGCATTCCTAATTTACAGAGAACAGAAGCCATGAGACAGAAGTTCCCTCTGCTCCCCACCTACAAACCTGAATGTGTATCTCTTCTCTCCTCCCCCTGATGAGTCAAAGGCCAGTTCTTTTAGCTAAGCACTAAATCTCTCCTCAGAAATTCTGCACTATTAATTATCCCTTCAAACCATTTACCTTCCATTCTTCTCTATGAATCAGCCTCATGAAAAAGTCATATTTCTCAACTATCTCCCATCTCCTAAAACCAAAAACAAAAGAAAGTAAAACCACACATTTAATTGTCTCCCCACTTTCCATCTGTCTAAAACCCAGACACTTGTCATCATCATCAGAAAAGTCCTGAAAATGTTAACTATACAATTCAGGAACTCATCACAAAATGAACACCCACGAACTCACCACCCAGGTCAAGAACTAAACAGCTCCCACAAGACCCTCTCCCAATTCATGCCCTCTCTCAGTCATGACTCCCTTCCCTCTGCCCAAAGGTGACACTATCTTGACTTAGAATACTCTAGTTTAGAGTTACCTGTTTTTATAAGTTGATCAGATGAATTCTCTTATTACTATTATTTATCAACATTATATTTCAAAAATTCATCCATGTTGGTGCAGTGTTTCAATTTATTTTTATTGCTTATAGTTTTTCATGGTATGAATAAGTTCAACGATTTTTAAGAAAGTAAGTAGTCATGGATCCACATACAAGATACAGAGCATTTCCAGCACTCCAAAAACTTTTCTCCTTTCCCTTTGCAGCCAAATCCCTCCCCCATCTGCAGATCTGAGCAAACCATAGACCTTCTGTCATCATAATTTTGCCTTTTCTAGAATTTTACATTAATAGTATCATATAGTATGAAGTCTTTTGTATCTGTCTTATTTCACCTAGCATAATGCTCTTAAAATTCATCCATGTGGTTGCGTGTGTTGATGGATTGTTCTTTTTTATTGCTAAGTTGTATTTAATTATAGGAATGTATTCGCAATCTGTTTATCCACTGACCAGTTCTTGGACATTATTCGCTATAATTTTAATTTGCATTTTCCTTATCACTGACGAGGTTGTTTACCAGCCATTTATCTATCTTCTAAGTGCTTGTCAAAGATTCTTGCGTATCATTCTTATTAGGTAAACTTTCTTATTCATTTGAAGGGGTTCTTTACCTGAAAAGATATTTATTTTTATTCTGATTGCCTTGCTTTTCCATTTCTTAATAGCTTCTTTTGATGAAAAGTAATGATCATTTTTATTACAGTCGACTATACTGATCATTTCCCTTTTGGATGATACATTTTGTGTCCTGTTTAAAAAAATTTTTCCCTACCCAACAAACATCAAAATGTGTCCCTTTATCATCCTATACAAGCTGCATTAGTTTGTGTTTCATATTTAGATCTACAATTAACCTGAAATAAGTTTTTCTGTATGGTGTGAGGTAGCAGTTAACTTTGCATCTTTTTTCCTTTCTATCTGTTTGTTTGGTAAAAATATTCAGTTAAACTAGTACCACTTTTTGAAAAGTCCATCCTTCCTCAGCCTATGTGTCACATAACATAAATCAAGTGTCTATATATGTGTGTGTGTATATACATATATACTGTTCTCTTTCTGGACTCAATACTGAATCCTCTAATCCATAAACATGATGTATCCTTCCATTTTTAAGTCTCCTCAAATTTCTCTCAATAATATACACATATAAATACACAAATATACATAGACACACATGCACACATATGTGTAGGGGATCTTTCACACTCTCAGATAGACTTATTACCAGGTAGTTGGTATTTATGCTAAAGGTACTTTTTCTTAGAGCTTCTTGCTTGTAAATAGAAACAATTCATTTTTATATATTTACTTTTACACATCAACCTTACTAAAGTCACTTATTCCAATAATTCATATGTATTTTGGCTTTCCTAATTATTCAGTCAGATCAAATGCAAAAACAGCATGTTTAACCTCTCTTCTAAATACTATATATTTTATTTCTTTTGATCAGCTTACTGAACTGGCTAAGCCTGCCAATATTTTGTGAGTAAATGACATATGCCTAATCTGAAAGAAAATTTTCAACATTTCACCATTAAATATGATATTTCCTTTAAGTATTTTGTAAATATTATTTATCAGATTAATGAACTCCTTTTCTATTCTTGGTATAGTAAGAACTATAAATTTTTAAACATAAATGGATGCTGAATTTTATCAAATGCTATTTTGGGTATCTATTGAAATGAATATATTATTTTTCTCCTTCATTCTGTTAATTTGGTGGATTACACTGAAGACTTAAATATTAAATAACTTTGCCTTGGTGAGATGACTCTAAATTGGCTGTGATGTATTATACTTTCTGTATGTTGCAGGATTTGGTTCATGAGTCTGTCTTACTATTGTTCTTTTCTCTAATGTCTTTGCTAGGTTTTAGAATCAAGGTTATGTTAGCCTCATAATATAAGTTGGGAAGTCATTCCTTTTCTCTGGAGGAGCTTATGTAAGATTGATATTCTTTCTTTCTTAAATATTTGGTAGAACTCACAAGCAAAGCCATCTAAGCCTAGAACTTCCTTTGGGGGGAATAATTTTAATTGCATAATCAATATATTTAATAGTTAACAACAACTCAGTAGGCTATTTCTTGTAGTATAATTCAGGGGTTTTTTCCCTAGAAATTTCTACATTTCATCTAAAGTTTGCTCATAATATTCTCTCATGGTGGCTTTAATGCTATAGGACTTGTAATGATGTCCCCCCTTCTCATGTCTGCTAATAATTCATTTTTGCTTTGTCTCATTTGTCTTCATCAACTCATGAGGCATTTATAATTTTAACTTTTTAAAAGAAATAATCTTTTGATTCTCTCAACTGTAGGCTTATTTTCTATTTTATTAATTTCTCTTCTAGAAACACCCTCACAGACACACCTAAAAATAATGTTTAGATATCTGGCATCCTGTGACCAGATCAAGTTGTCACATAAAATTAACTATCATACTTTTATTAAACACATTCTTGTGGAAATGTCCTTCAAACATCATGCCCTCACTATTCAAGAAATGGAAACATTCTTTAAGCCAATTAGGCTCCCTGTTTTGACAAACTCACAGTCAACATCATATTCAACCATGAGAAGTTGAAAGACTTCCCACTAAAATCTGGAAGAAGACAAAGATGCCCACTCTCACCATTTCTATTCAACATAGTTTTGGAATTCCCAATCACAGCAATCAGACAAGAAAGAGAAATAAAAGGGATCCAAATTGGAAGGAAAGTGGTAAAACTGTCACTTTATGCAGATGACATGATACTATATATAGAAAACTCTGAAGACTTCACACAAAAACTGCTACAGCTGACAGATGAATCTGGTAAGGCAGCAGGCTACCAGATCAACATACAGAAATCTGTTGCATTTTTTTACACTAATAATGAAATATCAGAAAAGGAAACTAAATAAATCATCTCTTTGAAAATCACATAAAAAATAATTAGGAATAAACCTGACCAAGGAGGTGAAAGACTTACATGCTGACAACTATAAAACATTGATGGAGGAAATTAAAGATGATTTAAATAAATGGAAAGATATCCCATGCCCTTGGATTGGAAGAATTAATATTGTTAAAATGGCCATACTGCCCAAAGCAATCTACAGATTTAATGCGATCCCTATCAAATTACCATGCTTTGAATCTTTCAGAATTGACCAGCAGTTTGCAAATTGTGTGTGGAAAGGTGTAGAGTGGGGCTGCCTCACCCAAATAATGACACTTGGAAATGACTTTACAGTGATCAGTTCATGTTCTTTATATGGACATTCACAGTGATTTACTTCATATTCTCCTAATAATGGTTTTTGTTGCTTGAAATAAAAAACAAACTATCAAACAGTAACAATAGTACTTATTCACAAATTAAGAACATTATTCAATTTACAATTTTCCTTTAAACCGTCAGACTACATCAAAGAAAAGGAATCAGTTTAATGATGTCACAACTTTAAAACTCCTCTACCACATCTTAATCTCCTTTTCTAGCAAAAACAAAAAGGCAAGGCCTCAAGCTTAGAATTCAGGACAAACAATAGTACATACTACTAAAATTTAATGAAATTGTATGATATTTCCTTTTACACTTCTTTCTGTTTATGTCAGGTATTAATGGTTTTCCATTTATGATACCACATAAAATTGCTTTAAAGAAACATAATTCAAACAAAAATATTAAACTAAAAAATTGAGCAGTTGAAGGGTGATATGGAAAAAATTAAGGGCATGTTTTGAGAATGACTGAAGTTTGAGAAACACAGCCTGACTGAAGGAATCTGGTCAGTGGCCAGTTCAGTGGTTGGTCTAATCCACTCTTCATCATACTCCCACGACCAACTCTCTCTTCTTTCCAAATTTCAAAAAAATCAAAAAACTCTCGACTTCTGCTAGTAAAGGTTGTTGCCTACTTTCACAGATTTATTTCCTGATTATCTTCTTTGGAGTTCTCAGATTGACTCTTAAGTTCTAAGTATATCAAAGACTGATGTCGTTTATGACAGAGTAGATTCTGCTATGGAATGGTTAAAACTTCAGGCCCTCCAAAAGTCATCCAAAAAAGAAAACTCTTCCAAGGCAGTTTATTTTTAATGTATAAAATTAGCCAGAAAAAAATGATTTTAAGTGTTTTTGTGTGCACAAGGCCACCCTGCCATGCCAGACAAATCCTGTTCTCCTATCCTCCAGAAATAGCTGAGCTACAGCCCGGTCATTGTGAAACTCTCAAGCTCATTTCAAGACAGGCACGAGGCCTTGAATGCACAGAAACTTTTGAAGTTCAAGTGGCTCCAGACTCTATCTTTCCTAGTTACAAAGAGCTCTTCTGAAAGTGGTTTTTCTTAATACCTCTCGTATACAATTTCTCCACATTCCTTCCACTCTCTCTCCACTTTTTTGCTATGTTTTTGTTGGATCTTAACTTCCTTATAGTTCTACTGTTTTTCATTTGTGGTGATGAAATCAATAATTAGACTAGGATGTGAATCCAAATAAAGTTGTCTCTTTTTTCAAATTGAGAATAAAACCAACACTTTGTTTTCATTTCTATTCTTCAGCAGTCTTTAATTACATTTCATCAGGGAAATTTTATCAGAATACTCAATACTGATAACACTGCCAATCTTATTTTTAAAATTGGGAGTTTTCATGTGGGCTGTGCTTGGCACTGCACTGACCGATTTGGATTTTATTTAATCATTTGGGTTCAACTGACATTGGAAGGCAAAGAAAACCAGCAATCAGCCTGCCATGAATTTGCCAGGGGACCACACGCTGGTGCAGAAACAACCATATAAATTTGCTGCGGAAAGACGAACTCATAGCAGGCAGATTACAGCATGGTCCCCAAGCACTAGACAGGCTCCTGAAACACGAGCATAGAGTGAGGAAGGTGCCAGAGAGGCGTAAGTGCGTTCTTCCTGAGGTAACCCTTTTAAAGGACCAGGATTCACTGCACTTTCATCACTAAAGGAAGGAAGGCAGTGTGACAAAGTAGACACAGCTCTGGGCTAGAAGTTATGAAGACTGGGTTTGAGACTGGGTGTATACTTGTGTGGTTTGGAATAAGATACGCAATACCCCCGAGCCTTAGTTTCCTTTTGTGCAAATGGAAATAATAACTATTGCCATGAACTCTTGGCACATCGTGAAGATCAAATATAATAATGTTAAAAGGATTGCCTTATGAAATACAAAACTTTATAAGAATATAAAATGGTCTAATTAGTCATTTTCTTAAAGTTATTATTAATAATAATAATAAGAATAAACACCTTGCCCCTGAGTTAGGCAAGCAGCAATTAGTATTCAAGCAGTGTAAGTATAAAGATAAATTTAAATGACATCTAAATCTCAGAGGAACTTTTTGTGCTTTCATTTTCAAATAGGGTTTCTTCCTGATGGATTATTATTAGAGAGTTCCTCAGAGGAAAAAAAAAGATTATCCATGGGAGAGATCGAAATGGAGTAAGCTGATTTCAACATGCAAAATGGCTATTTTATGTATGGCTATAAAGACTCTTTAGTTCCCTCTCTAGATGTTCACTGAATATTCCTCTTCCCAGAGATCCATTTACTTTCTGCATTTTAATAACGCTGCTGTTTTCTGAACAGTTTTATGATACCAAGAGTGTTAAGTACAAAATCAATAGAAGTATTTATGAAATCCGGACATAGCTACCAATAAAATGGAAGCATAAACAGGCAAGCTTAAAACAGTAGGATATATACTATTCCGCAAAGGTCCTTGAACACTCAGTCCATAGGGCAGGTAGAAACAGAACCAGACAATACAAGAAAAGGGAAAAAAAAAACATGTATATAGAATAACTTGGTTAGAGTGTTAGGAAATAGTCATGAAATGAACCACAACAATGTACTACCAATTTTTTAAGTTCCTTAAAAATTAAGTTGATGATAAACTATGACAACATGGTGTGTGCATGTGTGTGTGTATGTGTGTGCATGTGTGTGTGTGAGAGAGAGAGAGATGGTTCTATTCCATCATTAGTAAGGCATGAATTTTTGTTTGTTTTTTCATCTCAATCATAGTGATATTACAGTCTGGCTAATTCTACACCACCAGACAAATCCTAAAAACAACAGATCTCCAAAACCATATGATTACTCGAAGAAGTATTTGCTTCAACCGACTTTGATATATTAATATACAAGTAAATATTCAAACAAACCATCTTTCTTTGGTTAGTGATTCCATCCTTTTACAGTCAAATCTTCTGTTTCTTAATGTTTTTAGAATGTCCTTTGTAAACAGGATTTGGCTTTAAAAAATAAAAATCTGGTCAGGTAATTTTTGTCTTATAATTAAATCACTTAATGTATTTACATTTAATGTAATTACTGATAAATTTGTGTGGTGTTTTTTAACTCTACATTTGAAATAATTATAGATTCACAGGAAGTTGCAAAGATAGTACAGAAAGGACCCCTGAGCCCTTCATTCGAACTACATCGTATGGAATTATAGTATAATATACAAACCAGGATTTTGATGTTGGTATAATGTGTGTGCATAGCATGTAATTTTATCATATGTATACAACTCTAAAACCACAATCACAAACAGAACACAGAACTATTCCATCACCACAACAGTTTCCCTCATGCTACTCCTTTAGAGTCATAGCCAACCCCTAACCTCACAACTCCTAACCCATGGTAAACATTAATCTACTTTCCATCTTTATAATTCTGTCATTTTGAGAATCTTATATAAGTGAGCATACAATGTGTAACTCTTCTGAGAGTTTTTTCAATAAGCATAATTTTCTTGATTTATGCAAGTTATTGCATGTATCAACAGTTTCTTCTTTTTCATTGCTGAGTAGGACTCCATGGTATTGATGTACCACAGTTTGTATAACCATTCACGTATTGAGAAATATTTTTGCTTTATCAAGTTTTTGGCTATTACAAACAAAACTGCTATGAACAATTCTATGCAGATTTTTGTGTGGAAATACATTTTCATTTCTCTAGGACAAACGCCCAGCAATGTAATTGGTAACAGGTATGGCAAATGTGTGTTTAATTTTTTATTTTTAAACCGACAGTTTTTCAGAGTGGCTGTACCATATTACAGTCCCAAGTATGAGATTCATTTCTCTACATACCTGACATTTGATGCTGTCACTATTTTTTATTTTTGCAATTCTTATAGGTATGTAGTGATAGCTCATCTTGGTCTTTATTTGCATTTCCCTAATGTCCAGTCATGCTGAACATCTTTTCATGTGCTTATTTGCCATTCCTATATCTTATAGGGTGAAATGCCTCTTCGTATCTTTTGTCCATTTTCTAATCGGATTGTTTTACTGTTGAGTATTAAGAATTCATCTATTTTCTAGATATGAGTTCTTTGTAAGATACATGGCTTGCAAATATTTTCTCCCATTCAGTAGCTTGTCTTTGCATCCTCTTCACATGGTCTTTTGCACAGCAAAAGTTTCTAATTGCAATGAAAAACGCAACTTATCAATATTTATATTTTATGGATCTTGCTTTTGGTGTCATGTCTAAGAACTTTTCCCCAAGTCCTAGGTCCTGAAGATTCTATCCTACATTATCTTCTTTCAGCTTAATAATTTTATGTTTACATTTAAATCTGTGGTCCATTTTGGGTTAATTTTTGCATGAGGTTTAGGTTCTTTCTTATTGGTAAGGGGGAGCAGAGGGTACCACAGCTATCCAGTTGGTTTAGTACCATTTGTTAAAAAGATTAGCTTTCATCTACTGAATTGCTTTTGCACCTTGTCAAACATCAATTGGCTATATTTGTGTGGGTTCTGGGTTCTCTATTCTGTTTCATTGATCTAAATTTCTACCCTCTGCCAATACCACACAGTCTTGATTATTATAGTGTTATAGTAAGCCTTGAAATCAGGTAGACTAATTCCTCCCACTTTATTCTTTTCCAAAATTAATTTTTGCTATTCACCTTTACCTTTCCATGTAAAATTCAAATCTACTGTATTATTTGTTTCTTACTACTTATCCCATCTATTTTACATCTTTATTTTGTCTTTTTTTTTTTTTTTTTTGGCTTCTTTCTTTCCTTCTTATTGGATTATTTTCTATTACTTTCCAAACTCCCTCCATTAGCTTGGAAGTTATATGCTTTTTTTACTCTTTTTTTCAGTGCTTACCCTAGAGATTTATAAAATAAATTAACTGGTACTTTATCCTCCTCCTATACAATGCAAGAATCTTTAAATACTTTATTTCATTCTCCCAATTTATATGGCACTGTTACTTAACTCTCTCTATATATATTAAATGACATAAAATTTAATTATTATTTTACATAGACAACACTAATTTACTGAATGACATATTTACCATTTTTGTTTCCCTTGGGAGGACCTCTGAGCTTCCACAGGGAGTCATTTTTCTTTCACCCAAAGAATGCTCACTAATATTGCTTTCATTGTGTATCTGCTGGTAAAGAAGCATCTTTATTTTTGTTTGACTGAAGATACTTTTACTTCACTTTCATTTTCCAAGTGTATTTTCCATAAAGTATTGGTGTATTGGTTAGTAGTTACTGTTTTTCAATCAGATATCAAGATTTTGAAAATATCATTCCTCCTGCCACTGTTTCTGTTAAGAAGTCAGCTCTCGGTACTAGTGTTGATCTTTTACATTTACTTTATCTTCTCACCACCAAAAACAAAAATCCTACCCTCCCATGATTTAAATTCTGTTTGCCTTTTTTATTCAACAACTTTACTATTATGTATCTAGATATGCCCTCTTTCTAGTTATGCTGCTCAGGGTTTTCAGGACTATGTGATGTGTCTTTCATCAATTTTCAAAAGTTCCCAACCACTCTTTTTTCAAATACTGCTCTTGCCCTGTTGTGTCTCTTTCTTTTGAGATTTCAGTTACATATTTTTCACTTTCTTATTGCCTTCTCTTATGCTCTTTTCTGTATAGTCCATTCCTTTAGTCTCTCCTTGCCTCATTCTGTATATTTTATTCTGACCTATATTCCATCTCACCAGTTCTTCCTTCAGGTGCATCTAATCTGCAGCTAAACCCATCCACTGAGTTCTTAATTTGGATTACTGTATTTTTACATTTAGAACTTCAATATGATGCTTTTTAAAGTTTTAATTTTTTTCTGCTGGAATTCTTAACCTTGTCTCAGTCTTGTTCTCCTTGAACAACATAAATGATAGTTATTTTAAAGGTCTAATAACACCAATATCTGGAACCCAGAAGATCTGTATCTGTTGTCTAGATATTCCCATTCATTCCTATTCATGTTCTGTTGTCTCTACGTGTATATGGATTTTTTTTTTACTATGTGCCAGACATTTTATCTGCAATATTGTTTGTATAAATAAGTTTTTGACCAGGATGATGTTATCTTCTATCAGAAACTATTTGTGTTCATTTCTGTCAGTTGCCTGTTAGCATGAGAATTCTGGAATCACCTCAGTTCAGGGGTTAAAGAGCTGTAGTTCCTTTGAGAATCTGTTTACTTTTAGTTTGCCCTTTCTCCTAGGGTATAGCCCTTTTGGGTTCCAAAGACAAGTAAAGCAAGAGCCACTAGGAATTTCCCCTCAACAGAACTTGGACTCATTGTACTCTTAGCCCTTTAAATCTTTCAAATGTGCTGTTCAGCCTCTTACCTGTGCATCTGAATCAGCAAAAGTGGCCACAAACACTGATCTCTATTCTCCATATGTAACTGTTCTTGCTTATTTTTAACCCCTTTATCCACAAGGCTCGTCGTCTACCTCATTCCTAGAACTTCTAAGATGGCAACATTTTTCTCTTCACCAATTATGATTCACACTCTCCTCTCTCTTTATGCTGCTTATGGATGTTAAGTGGGAGGTCTCAACTTCTCTTGCCTCGTATCTCTATGAGGGACTTCCTACTCTTTCCCTTGGCCTCTCTCATTCCTTTCCCACACTTCCCTATGGGAAGATGAGTGAGTCAGTGTGATGTGAGTTTGGGAGAAGCCTCTTGTGGGCTGTGCTCCCTTACTGAGCTGGCTGCCTGTACAGAGAGGGCATTGTATTCTGTTCTCAATCATGTGGGCCCTCCCCATCCCTGCAAGAGGAATTTCAGCAGTTTTCAGTGCTAGATTAAATGCATAATGAAGAGTAAAGAAAATATTAAATGTCTATTTGGCCACATATTAAATTATATTTTCTGATGCAACTTTTATACATAACAAAACTATTATTTTGGTCTCTTTGTTTGGCTTCTGTCTTATGTTTCAATAAGATCAGGAGGGGGAGAAAAAGGAGTGTTATTTATGGATTCCCTTAAAGCTTCCAAATGGCTATTCACCAAAAATCTCTCTTATAACTCATTCTATAGTGGAAGCTCTTCATCCTAATCTTCATCAGTGTGTGTCATCACCCCAGGGTCATGCCTGCAGCTTGAAGTAATAATACTGTTACATCCAAACATATGCTTGTTTCCCTCTGTATTGCCATATCCTATTCACAGCTTGAGATTAATGACATGTTTAGAGTCACAGGAAACTGAAAACCACAAATGTGAAGGTATTTCCCCAAAGACACAGAGACATAGCATCATAAAACAGAAAAAAAGCAACAGACAACTTGTATATTCTGCCCACAGCTATATCAAAGTTTACCTTCTTTGAACAAAGTAACCAAATTATTAACTATAGTTTACTTTCATACAACATGTGGGGTTTTTAAATAAAATATTACACAGCTATCAGTTGAGACCTGATGTCATCTATGTCAAGGGAAGTATTTTCCTAACCCACCTAGAACAAAAGAGCCAGGACAATGTGAACAGTAGTGCAGACTTGGTCCTGAAACCCACAAACTGTGTTTATAGAGACATAATCATAGATTAAATTCTTTTTATCTTAAAACTTTTCCATGAGCTTTAATTTTCCTCTTTTTTTTTTTTTTTTTTTTTTCCTGAGAACTTCTGCTTATTTGCAACTATTTCTGGGCCACAGCAGTACTCCAATAGAGCGCTTTGGCAACGGCTTCTGTTGTGGTCAGCAACACTTTCTGCAGCTGGGATTTCTTAAAAGAAGTGAGTAGCATTTGCCTTATAGAGTGCCAGCAGCAAAACAAGCAAAACTTCCATGGGAATCAGATGGTCACAAAGTTTCACACCCTCCTTTTTCCTCCCTCATGTGATGAGGGAGGTCAAAGCCACCGGTGCACATTTCAGCAAGTATGTCACAGCATGGCTAATACACAGATACAATCCTCACCACCAGGCCATGAAACAGATCGTGGGAAACTTCATTGACCAGAGTGATTGCAGGACTAATAATTTGGCTGTTTTGAGTTGGAAGATTTGTTACAGGTTAAGACTGTATCCCCATCAAGGAGAGACATGCCTCAGGGTGGGAATCTCCAGTATGTGTGTTTGGTGGGGAGTAATTCAGTTACAGAATTTTCCCTAAGACAACCAAGCCTTGGAATAAATAAACAAACATCTAGCTTTGCATTAACTACAGCCAACAAAACAAAGCAAAATCAAACAACAATTTTTTAAAAACATATTATTTTTGGCTAAGCAGTAATTTCTGAATTAGGAGTCAGAAGCAAGTAAGAAGACATAGATGATGATATTTACAAAGTAAAAGTCACAACTAGCATCCTAAAATGTAAGAATCTTGTCTGGCTGATCCATAATGAACAAAGCCACTATAAGAAATCAACCTAAATATCAAAAAAAAAAAAAAAAAGAAGCTGTGAAAATAACAAAAATAGGATTGTGAAAATGTAGATCACTGACTAAAATTTAACCCGATATCTCAAGATGTTGCCATCTTCTAATAACCTTCAAACGACAAAATAACCAAGGAAACTTCACTGAGTCATCGTAACTTAGATAAGTATCATGTTGGAGTCAGAGATGGAAAAACCTGTGAGAAGTACCTTGAAGCCGAAAAAACAGACCATAGGCTTTTTTTTCTTCTTTAAAAAATTAACCTTTTATTAATGATATTTTTATGTGAACCTAAAAAACTTTCTTTCACTGTCAACCTCTTACTGCAAACATCTGTCTTCACTTTGAGGAACTGGTGACTTTACTACCACAAGTGTATTTCCAATGGAGGTCAAACACTTCCACTTTTGATGAGCAACAGTTTTCAAAACTTACATTAGGCAAAGGGCATTTCTCATAAGGAAAACATGCTGTTGGCCTTGACAAAGGGCTGTTTGTGAGGTCGCCTCCTATTTGAATTGCCTCATAGTAAGACAGATGCTGGAAAGGGAAGTTCGAGAATCGTTCTAATCCAGACCCACTTTTGGGTACTTCCTCTGCTTGCTTCCAACACAGCTGCACAGAATAAAACAAAAAAAGGAAATGGGGACACCCAGACCGAATATTACTGCCTTCAGCAAAAGCCTTTAGAAAACCCTCTCAGGAACCTGTGACATCACAGAGATGAGTCACCTTCCGTATAGAACTTTGCTCCAAAAGCAGCATGTATGCAATTTCTTACTGCAGATAATTAATTGCTGAAATACAGCATGCAAGGCAATAACTTAAGAAAAAGGTAAGACTCAGGCAAAGTCTTTCCAGGAATTAAAATGTTGTTATTAACTCAACCATTTTTCTTTTAACCAACAAAATAAACAATGGCAAGACATGGTAGGTAAGCTTTGGCTCAGAGAAAGAGTTACACTCTGACCTGAATATCAGGGGCTTGGAGTTTCAACTCCTCAGTTAGACTTTGGGTGATCTTCTTCAACTTTCTTCGTTCTTCTGAATCTTCGTATCCTCATATAAAAAAAGAGAGTTGGACTTGATGATACTTACTGTTTCTAGACATCTGTGTCTGATGTCTCATGAACACATAAAAATAATATATTTAGATGTTACTCATTATCTCTACAAATACCCCACTAATACTTCCTCTTTCTCCAGTAGTCCTTCAGTTTAGAATGCCACCGATTACCCTGTTTCCATAACTAGAAATTTATTAGCTGTCCTCTCCTCTTCTACTTCTTCATAATATGGTCCTCCCTTAAGTGGTTCAATATAGTTTCACTACAGATTTTTATTTTGTGAAACCCTAGTCCTATAAGTTTAATATCTAAATCTCTTGTTTATCAATCTTCTCAGTCAAAGCCTTAGCTCAGATCTGTCCTCTCTTATTCAAACTTTGGCAAGAGTCTTCCAGCTGGTCTTCAGCCATGATGTGGCACTGTATTGCACCCTCTAAAGCTACCTGAGTTTCTCCTTAGAAGGTGCATACTATACATTCTCTCCTACTTAAAATCCCTTAGTTATTCCCCAGTGGACACAGAATGAAGTCAAGCTTCTTAGCACATTGTGCAGAGTCCTTCAGCACCATTTGCCATAAACACTCCACCCATATTGCAAAAACTCCTGATTTTCAATAATCTCCTGAATACTTCAGAACTTCTGTATATATAGTGCCCTACAGGCCTTGTTGATATCATTCTGTCCCTCAAGACTCAGCTCAAGGATCAACCCTGTGCTTTTACTGCTAGTTGGCCCCTGTCCTCCAGAATTCATTCCTGGTATTTGCTTCTAAAGGGAGGAAGTTAAGCAGTGCAAAGAGACTTAAGGGTTAGACATGTCTTTTTCTCTCTCAACACTAACAAAATTAAACTCCTTTAAAGAATAGGAAGTAGAAAAAGAAGCCTCCATCCAGAAAAAACAGTGAGTTGACAACTACAATCCCTTAACTTGGGCTTGTTCCAAGACTTCATCTCCATGGATATACTGAAAGGTATATTTAGTTTATCTTCTATTATCAAGAAAGAAATACTATAATTCCATAGAATATCACTCTGAATATGTCAGCACTCCAGACAATCATGCCTTGAAGCCTAGAAAAATTAGTGTAATTTATAAGTGCAGAGTGCTAGGAAGAAAATCACACTCTTGAAACTGTGTCCCTGGGGGTGTTACTGCTGTGGTTGTAATTAGTCTCAGGGAGGTGATAAGATCTTGAGTATCTAGGAACTACAGAAAGGATACTTCTAAGAGACAAGGGGGAAATGGTGCATCGGTTACTATAAGACCATGAGAAAGTTGCTTAACTTTCCTGGATCCCAACTCACTGTCCTGAAAATGTGGCGAACCCAATCAAAGGATGAGTAATGGTATGGTGACCTTTACTCCAGTAGGTGGATGGATTTGCAGCGACAATTCCAGAACTAAGCATGCACTTCTGTAGGATGAAGGTTTAGGAAGGAAGCCCATACTTTCAGTTGTCTAGTTTGGACAGTCTTAGTTATGTGTGCTGTCTTAATATAATCGTTTTAAACATGCTTCCTTATACTTTTGAAAATGTCCTATTCTGGATGATAAATTATATCATGATGTAGTACGGGTTTTAATTTTTTCCCTGAAAATCATTAGGAATTATGTACATGTCTGGGTGTTACCAAAAATTCACTGATTAGGGAGAAGAACGGGAGTTCAGAGTTTGACCAGAAAACTTTTTAAATCTCCTTAAAAACTTGTCTCTTTTTTATGATTCTCAATCTTTTAGCGTAAATCATAGATTCATACAGCTTTTAAAAAAATAATTTTCAAGTTTCATTTATTTTGGTTTAGGTTTACAGATTCCTGAGGGACTCTCTCTTTTTTTTAAAGAATATTCTGACTGCACTCCTCCATTGAAAGCTTCCTTGTTTAGGGAATTCAGCAAAATATATACATCATTTTACCATCTGCAGTGTTGATAGCATTTCATTAGGAAAGCCAGGAGTACCAGGGGACATTTTCAAAGCAGCACTTTAGGTAAGGGAACCCCTCCCCACCTCTGTTGCAACTAATGGTTCTGCAACTCATTTTGTGCTCACTGTGTTACAGAATTTCCCCTAGAGAATGTGAAATGCAAATCGAATGAACAGATGCTCACAAATTAAGGTACTCCACGTTCATACATACAGCAATCATGAAGGGGTAGGTGGAGAGAAAACAGATAAACGAAGAAACACATCAGAAACTTTAAAATCATTAATTTCTTGTCTCTATTTTCCCTTATCCCTTCTCATCTCCACAGCCCCACCCCTCCCCTTTGCCATTATTGTTGCCCAGCACACATTATTTTTCCTACAACCTCTCAATTGCCATAGACAGAAAGCTCTGCTCTATGACAGACAGTCACAATTGAGTTAGGGAGGGACATGTGTTTTCAGATGCCAAAAGTCAACCGCTTTCTCTCCTCCTCTCTTCGCAATCATGGAACTGGCTCTGGGTAATCTGACTGAGAAACAGAGCTCATAAATACTGAACATCCTATTTTTAGGCTAAGGTTCAGCAGACAGAGAAATTGGCTTTATCCTGGACAGAAGTGTTTCAGGAATTACAGTGGTCCCCAGTTCCTTCCCCGTTGGATGTTTTCTCTCCAGCACACAGGTTTTGATCCAGGTTTGTTAGCTGAGGCTCACCTTCACCCAAATCCTTGGTCCCAACTACTGTTTGCCAATCTTGACCCCAATCAAAATGTGCCTGTCTACTTCTGTATCCCACCCAGCAACTGATTTCCCCCAGGAATAGGAAATAAGCTATCCACGCTAATGTGCCCGATTAGGGCATATATTTATGCTGTTATTTAAATTTATGTTTAAAAAAACTTTCAATCACAGGAGTTAGTCTTTCTTAAATGAGAAATATTGCAAAGATCTCAAAAAAACAATGCCTTTGAAAATTTCCTGTCTCTGTGTATTAGAGCAGGTGTCACTGCCTCATGAAAAACAGCCACAGTTCACCAATAAACACTGTAATGAATGCTTTTTTGGGCACATTATATTTCCTTCTATCCTCACTTCCCAGCTGAATTTTAAAAGATTTATTTGTTTTTACAAAACAACAATGATTTGTAATCTTTTCTGTGAGCTTATGGAGAAATTATTTTTTAAAAATCCCATGTTTGCCTATCCTCCATCATTCTTCACATCACGTTACTTTACTCATTAAACAATGCTTTAAAATGTCCTGTTTCTTTCTTCTACTCCAGTTACAAAAGCTCGGCATTTGTCTCGGGAGAGCCATTCCTCATCTGCCTTATCTGTTCCCGAGAACCTCGATAGTACACTCGGCTGTGTGACCACATGAGGTGAGGTCATCTGAGCTCATCTTGTCAAACTTGTCACAGACCTGGGCACAGAATTTCCCCTTGTGCATTCTTAGCAATGCCACACAACAGGGGATTTTAGAATTCAGCATGCAATATCATAGTCTCCGAATTGAGTGGTTGTTTCAATAAAATGTCCAGCATTGTAAAATTGTGGAACATAAAAATAGACAGATGAAGAAAACAGTGGCTCACCTCACTTACTCTATCTCAAGGTGGAAAATTCATAGCAAAAGGAAAGAAATATCTTTTCTGCCTATGGGAGGGGGTTGGTGGCAAAAGGGTGTGAGACAGCATAAAAGCCACATTTCCTCTAGCCATCCAGAAAACATCTTTGTTTACCACTGTAGTGTTGCCAAGGCAACACCAGCTACTCATGACATCACGTCGAGATGGCTATCACAGGCACGCCAGCACTGTTGTTTAAATGTTATACTGATTCTTGTTCTTCTCTGTCTTTCCTATTCCCTAAGGGAAAGGCAAAAGGATCACTGGTAGCCAAAGACTAAAGTAAAAAAAGGAAACTAGATTATAGCCTATATTCAGCTACATGTGGATCATTCCTATTTTATTTTGAGATCAATAGTGATGAATCAATTATGCTTTGGGGTAAACAGTTGAAGATTTCACACATCTACACCCTAACCTCCTCACCTGTCATGTCTCTTCTGAAAATCTCAAAAGGAAATAGTAGATTTTTGTTGTCAATGCTGCATATTGGGTGGGAAAAACTAAGAGACAATAGATTTGGAATGGAAAAAAGTCCGTTGTGTGGGTATGATAATTTTGAGATGAATACCCTCTTTCAAAGTGGAGGTGTGTCAGTATTCCAAGTGGATAACTTTAGTGGGGTTCAGTGGAGGAATCAGGACTGGAGGAGTCATCAGCTTATAAACAGGATTTTATAGCATCAGACTAGGACCCAGAGGTCTATTTCTAGCTGGCATTACTTGAATCCTTACTGTGTGCCAGCAACTCTTCTGAGTACCTTGCATGCATTGATTCATTTAACTCTGACAGCAATCCAATCCAATCAAGTAAATACTTTTACTATCATTATTTACAAAATAAACTAAGAGCAAAGAGAGACTATGTAATGTGTCTCAAGTTGCACTGCTAGTAAATGCCAAGACAGAATTTAAACCCTCAATAGCCTGAATCCACAATCATGCTCTTAATCATTATGCTGCTCTTATTTATGTGATATGATCCTGCCCAAAAGAAACATGATTTAGTTGAACAAATAAAAGTAGCACACATGAAAAAACTAAAGATTAGTTAGGAACTAACATATTTTGGCATTAACTATGAGGCAAAGGAGTTTAGAATATGTGTGAACTTCTGAGATAATAGGACACAGCAGTGATTAGCTGTTCCATTATGACTGGATTACATGCTGGAGAGCTAAAAGAATATATAGCAGGTTCCATAGATATCCAATTTATAGCCATAGATTAGCTCAGTCATGGGTATTATCAAGCTCATAATGGCTAATCATTTAGATATTGTGTGCACACCTTGCCCTACTGCCTAGCACTTTTGTAAAATCTCACTGTCATTTAAGTCTTTCATAATCACCCTTCATAAACAGCAGTGAAGATTGCTACTTAAAGGTTCATTGCTCTAACCCCTTGTCTTCTAAATGGACAATTATAGTCTATATTCACTTCATTCTACATAATAAGCAAGAACTTAGGAATTTTGTGGAAATTTCAATTAACTCAACAGATATTTATTGAGCACCAAATTGAGGGAAGTAATGTCCTTAGCCCTGTGTGAATGTCTTTGCCCAAAGATTTTGCAAGCTCTATGCCAAATTATGCTAATTAATTTCCCTCCCTTGAATGTAAAGAAGGGGTCTCTAGCTTTCTGATGAGGAAACTCTTCTACTTTTCCTATGCAAGGATGACCACCTAACTTCTAAACCCTTGCTGTTAGATATTGCCTTTGCTGACAGTGATGAAAGTTTATGTTGTAAGAATAGACTCCCTAGAAACATTTTTCCAACTCAAAGTATCACTCAAACAGAGTAGTGTCTATGGTAGCAACGAATGTTTCTCCTGTGCTCCAGGTCAGTGTTCAACGTGGCCCATGGACCAGTCCAGCCAGTCACCTGTTTTTGCATGGCCCATGAGCTAAGAATGGCTTTTCCATTTCTAAATAGTTGGAAAAAATCAAAAGAAGAATCATATTTCATGATGTGGGAAAATTATATGATATCCACATTTCAGTGTCCATAAATAAAGTTTTATTGAGATATGCTCATCTATTTACATGTTGTCTATGGCTAATTTTGTACTGTACAACAGTAGAGTTGAGAATTCATGACAGAGACCATATGCACTGCAAATGTTGGTCCTTTACAAAATAGTTATTTGTTACTGTAATTCTGTCCTTGAAGATTATAGTCCTATGTAACAAAGCCTAGTCAAAAGTAAGAGGACTGTCTTTATCAGTGAATTAGAAAACAGAACATTGAAGCAAACCAACAAGTCATCATTTAAAAAAATTAATTTGATAATGGTCCTAAAAAAAGGCCAAATCAGAGTTACCACTGGCTACTTTTTAATGACTCTCTACTCTTCTTTTAAGAGTCCTCATTCCTAAATGTTTTCACATGAAAAATTCCAGGGCTATACACATGCATTTATTTTGGACATTTTGCTGTAGAAGAATGTGGAGAAGAAGGCTTTATGGTCTAAGGAAAGAGCCCTTGGATTAACAAAAGCAAGATGATTATTTAACAATTGCATAAGACTTTGACTAGTCAGAATATTTAAAATGTAACTTATCTCTTGTCATACCCACAGCTTAAGTTGGCAAATTAAATATGGAAACCAAGGCCCAGAGCATCATTGTTGTGTAATTTTTTAAAAGCGCTGGGCTTACGAGCCAAAAGCTCCAATCTTCTCACTTACCTCTCCATGCAACGTTGTCTCTTATCCAGAAACAGAAGTGAGTAAACCCTTGACCAGCTAACCTCCCTGGGATGTGTTATGAGATCAAATGAGATCCATATGAACATGCTCTGAAAACTCCGTAACATACTTTATAAAAGAAAAAGAAAAGAAAGAGCAGAAAGGAAAGTGATTTGCTTAAATCAAGTAACTCTTGGACAATCGGTGAGGGGTGGTTCACCTGCCTATCAGCCCTGTGTTCATCCCATTACCTAAGGTTCATGCAGGTGAAAATAAAAATCATTTGCTATGGGAACCCATGCTTTTGGCCATCCAATGTTTTAAACTTAGTTAGGATGAATTTCACACCAGAGGGACCTGCAATCCACAACTGCATTGCTCTCACCTCTTTCCTCTAGCAAGTAGAGAAACAAAAGGTTTACACCCACTGTTACGAATGCCGTTTTTATAGCATGGCTGCTAATATCATGAATGTCAACACAACAGTGTTCCAGATGCCACCAAATCTATGTATTACTTACTAAATTGCAAATTTACTCTACTGAATAATATAATTGATAAAGTCACCTTATCTTTGGATTTCAATGAATTGTTTGTGTGATGGCGTTGTTCTTCATTACATGCCTGAATGCACTCATTAAGCTCAGAGTGAACAATAAACCTAAAAAAGCACAAAGATGGTGTGCATGAATCAGCAGGAAGTCCACATTTTAACCACCCCAGGATCTGACAGGTCTGTTCCTCAAGAAGGAGAATGTTCCAAGTATTGCATCTACATTTCATATTCAAGAGGTGACTTAGCTTTTCGCTTTTCAAAAAGTGAGGAATGAGAGCTGAATATCCTTGACTACAAACAAACCTGAGATGGAAAGATTCTTAAATTAAATTTACCTATTTTTCAAGTTATTAAGATCTTTTACCTGCATTGTTTAAATGCCTAAGCTCATTTTCAAACTCATTTTCCCTCAAGCTGTGTATAACCTTGCCTTAAAATAGCACCACATTCCTGGGAACTTCTGAGGCTTTTTCATTCTCTCCTTGCTGTCTGATAGCAAAGGATGCTGCCAGCTAGTCCGACAAAGACTCCGCACAAGGTTTACATAGCTTCACCCTGTTGGAAAAATTTCTGCGCCAGATTTGGCTGACATAAAGGGTTCATTTTTCTGGGTTCCTCAGTTTTAAATAAAATACATTCACTAATTCATTCACCAAATATGTACTGGCACTGGAATACTCTGGATTCTGGGGATAAAAATAGACAAATAGAATAGAGCAGACAAAGTCTCGGTTCCCATGATTCTCACATTGGTGGGGGTAGAAGAGGGAAGACAAACAATAAACAGAGCATGTAGCATGACAAGTTTCACTATAATGAACTATAATACATATAGTATAATATGGCATAATAAAGTGATAAGGCAAAAATAATGTGGTAAGAGTGTAGGGTAGTAGGTGGATTTGGAAATGCTATCTAATAGAGCATGCTCTGGTAACTATTAATAATGCTTCCCAGTACTTCTGATTGTCCTCTTTTTCAAGGAACACTGGAGGGTTACATTTTCTCACATTTCAAAAATTGGGTGTGACTATGTGACTTACTCTGGCCAGTGAAATATGAATAGAAATGACATGTCATTGTCAGGTTGAAGAATATAGGAGCCAGTGTGCAACTCTCTGAGGTGTTTCCACTGCTGTGGCAAAGCATTAAGTCTCATGTTGAAATTGCGGCATTATAACTTTTAGTTTCCATTCTGGCATGTAAGACTCTTGGAAGTCACCACTCCTTCCCATAGAAGAAAAAAAAAATTGAAAAAAAACAAAAAATCAACAACTCTTCTTAGATACAATAGAGAACTGAGGTCACAGATCAAAAAACTGCCCGCTAAATTGGAGAGACAGACAGGCGGATACAGAGAATTACAATTTACGAGAACAAAAACCCACAAGTAGAACTTCCATGGAAAGCAACATCAGGATAAGAAAACTTAACTGGTAATCGATAGAATTGCTCAATACAGACAAATTTGAGAGTTAAAAATTCCAGGAAGTTCAGTCATAGGAGGATGACCTCTACTTTTTGCTGAGTTTTACCTACAGGAGCCCTACCAGGTTCTCACAGTGAAGATCAGAGAAAAATTCCCTGGTGCTTCCAGCAGGGGGAAGGGAAACAACAGGAGAGACAACAAGGGCACCAGAGGAAATTTTAGCTTCTAACACCTACAGCTACAGAAAACAATAAAGACAGCCTAACTCTTAATCATATAAACATAAAGCCTCACACAAAATGTCTATACTCCAGTACCTTTTACCAGTACATCATATCTGGTTCACAACAGCAAATTATAAGGCATTCTAAAAGACAAAAATATATATATAGTTTGAAGAGATAAAGCAAGCATCAAACAGATACAGACATGGCAGAGATGCTGGAATATTATACCAAAATTTAAAGCAACTGCTATTCATATGCTAAGGGCTATAATGGAAAAAGTGCACAACATGCAGAACACATGGGTAACGTAAGCAGAGAAACGGAAATTCTAATAATCAAAAGGAAATACTAGAAATCAAAACACCGTAACAGAAATTTGACAAAAGTGCTTTGGATGAGCTCATCAATGGACTAGACACAGCCAAGGAAAGAATCAGTGAGCATGAAGAAATATAAATAAAAACTTCTAAAACTGAAATGCAAAGAGAAAACAAATTAAAAAGGTAGAACAAAATAACCAAAACCTGTGGGACAATTATAAAAGGAATATGCATAATGGGAATACAAGAAGGAGAAGGAAAAAAGAAAGGAACAGAAGAAATAGTCAAAGCAATAATGACTGAGAATTTTCCAAAACTAAGGATAGACACTAAACCAAATATCAAGGAAGTGCAGAGTATACCAAGCAGGATAAATATATAGATATAAAAATATACTAGGAATACCGTATTCAAAACGAAGACAATCAAAGACAAACAGAAAATCCTAAAAGAAGCCATAGGAAAAAATACCTCACCTTAGAGCAGCAAGGATGAAAACTACATCAGATCTCTCTAGAAACTATGCAAGCAATGACAGAGTGGAATGAAATATTTAAAACTTTTTATTTTAATCCACCAACCTAAAATTCTGTATCCAGAAAAATTATACTTCAAAAGTGAAGGAGAAATAAGATTTTCTTAGACAAACAAAAACTGAGGAAATCTGACAGTAGTAAACCTACTTTCCAAGAAATGTAAAATAGAAATTCTTCAGAAAGAAGGAAAATGATATGTCATAAACTAGTATCTACATAAAGAAAGGAAGAGAATTAGAGAAGGAATAAACAAAGGTAAAAAAATTATTTTCCTTATTTAAAAAAGTTCAATAAAAACATAATAAAAAATAATTTAAGTATAATTGATTTATAGTATTATATTAGTTTTAGGTGTACAGCATAGTGATTCAGTATTTTTATAGTTCATAGTCCATTAAAAGTTATGATAAGATAATAGCAATAATTCTCTATGCTATACAATATATTCTTGTTGCTTATCTGTTTTATACATAGTAGTTTGTATCTCTTAATCCCATACCCCTAATGTGCCCCTCCCTCCTTCTCTTTCCTCACTGGTAAACACTAGTTTGTTCTCTATATCTTGGAATCTGTTTCTGTCTTGCTATAAACATTCATTTTTATTATTTTTTTAATTTCACATGTAAGTGCTATCATACAGTATTTGTCTTTGTCTGACTTATTTCACTAAGCATAATATTCCCTAGGTCCATCCACATTGCTGAAAATGGCAAAATTTCATTGTTTTGATGACTGAATAATATTCCATTGCATATATATCATATCTTCTTTATTCATTCACCCATTGATGGACACTTGGGTTTATTCCATGTCTTGGCTATTGCAAATAGTTCTGCTATGAACACTGGGGTGCAAGTATCTCTTCAAATTAATGTTTCCATTTTCTTCAGATATATATATCTAGGAGTAGAATTGCTGGGTCATATGGCAGTTATAGTTTGTTTTTTGAGGAACCTCCACAGTTTTTTTCCATAGTGCCTGCACCAATTTACAATCCCACCAACAGTGTACTAGGGTTCCCTTGTCTCCACATCCTCGCCAAAATTCGTTATTTGTAGGCTTTTTTGATGATAGCCATTTTGACAAGTGTGAGGTGGTATCTCATTATGGTTTAGATTTACATTTCTCTGATAACTATTTTCCTTATTTCTAATTATCTAGCAGATAGTAGTTTGTTCAAAATAATAAAATCAATGATGTATTTGGTAATATAGCTTATGGATAAGTAAAATTAATAACAATAATATAAGATATGGGAGGGAGAAATAGAGAATACTATAAGGTATTTGTACTACTCATGAAGTGGTATACTATTATTTGAAAGTGGACTTCTATTAATTATAATTGTATATTGCAAACTCAAGGGAAATCACTAAAAAAGTTTAAAATAATATAATTGATATGCTAAAAGCATATCCTATATTACAACCAGTGAAGGCCAGAAGAGATGGAAGGCCTAAAATAGAAACAAACAAGGAATAAAAGCAATGAATATAAAATAGTAACAAATATGGTAGATATTGCTCTAACTATATCAATAATCACTTCAAACATCAGTGACCTACAAATACCAATTAAAAGACAGAGACTGATAGAGTGGATATAGAACATACACACACAAACACAAGACCAAACTATATGTTATCTACAAGAAAGCACTTTAAATACAAAGACACAAACAGATAATAATAAAGAAATGGGGGAAACAGGTAAAGGACTGGAGAAGTTTATACCATGCTAACACTAATCAAAAGAAAGCTGAAATACTGGCATTACAAGATGGCGGAGCCTTCATCTGCCTGGGTCCCTCAAGCCCATGATGAGCAGACCCCTTTCGCTAATTCAAATTAAACATACAGGGAAAATAAAAAGCAGCCTTTTGTTATTTTAAATCATTGAGATGTGGTGTTTATTGGTTGGCACAGCAAAACCTCGCCTAACCTGATTCGTCTGGGTGGTCAGGGAGGCGCTCTCTACTACGAAGCTCTATGATGTGCAATAGGAGGTCCTGTGCATATCTGGGGCAGGGAGCTCCAGGAAGGGAAACAGTAAGGACAGAGGCTGCACGTCAGGAGCACTCTGAAGTGCTCTAGCACAGTGAGAATGGTGTGGCTGCAGCAGAGGGAAGAAGGGACAGAATAATAGAAGATGGTAACAGAGAGAGTCCAGGCCAGATACCAGAATAAAATCCAAAGTCCTTACTACTAAAGTTACTTTGTCTTCTTCTGTGAGAGATGAGAAGTTTATTACTTTTCTCCATAACAAATTACCACAAACTGAAGAGCTTAAAACAACACAAACTTATTATCTTTCACTTTCTGTGGGCCAGGAATCTGGGCTAGCTAGGGTCTCTACTCAGTCTCTCTAGATTGAAATTAAGATGTTGGAAGGGGCTAAGGCTTGGGCTCTTCTCCCAATCTCACTCAGGTTGTTGGCAGAATTCATTTCCTTGTGACTGTAGGAGTGAGATCCCTATTTTCTTACTGAAGGTCTGCCAGAGATTACTCATAGCTCCTAGAGACTGTCCACAAATCTTTGCCAATGTCTGTCCCCCTCACAACATGGCTGCTTTCTGCCAGCACAGCAGAAGATCTCATTGACATCAAATTTCTCTGACTTCTAGGAAGACCTGGACCCTTTTAACATGTTGGTTGCCACGTCATCCAAATCTGGGTGACAGTTGTGTTTCCTCAGGGGCACATGATCCACAGTTGGCCATCAGTGTGTTAAAGGCCCACCCAACTAGGTCAACCCCACTCAGGATAATCTCCCTTTTAATTAATTCAAGTCAACTGATTTGGGACCTTAATTACATCTGCAAAATTCATTTTGTCATATAACATAACAATCCTAAGAGTAATCCCCCCATATTTACAAGTCCAGCTCATATTTAAGGGATTATTCTTCCAAATAATCACACAGAATTGTGTACAGGAGGAGGTGAGAATCTCGGGGGCCAGCTTAGAATCCTGCCTACCATAGGGAATGACTTGATGATTTGGAGCATCAGAAGAACACGATCTGGCTTATGTTTTAAATGTATCACTGGCTGCTGAGTGAGGAACAGTCTATAGTCGGACATGGATGGAAAAAGAGAGACTAGCAGGAGGAGATAACAACTGTCCAGGAAAGAGATGATAGTAACTTGATCTAGGGGTTAGCAAATGAGATGATAACATGAGCTAAGGCAAAACAGTATATGGATTATAGTTTTTAGTATACACCTATCAAATAATCAGATAGTTCAGTAATAGATGCTCAAATTTCAACACAATGTCAAATAAGCACTATACTTCAATGTATACTTATTTTTAAGTTAAAATTTTACCAACAGCTCTTAGCCCATTGGGCTCTGACTATTTCAATCTAAAAGATAAAGGCAGAGAGGCCAAAATTTAGAGACTGTACATCCCCATGTGCCTAGCTTATCTTGACAAGCAACTGAGGCCCACCATATGCTAGGAGTCACACATACCCAAGTCTCTGCTCTCTTTTACAGTGGGAATCACAGAGACAATTTTAAAATGTTTTAATAGGGGGCATAGAGGGAGGATACTGTCACATGTTGGTTTCAAAGGAAACAAAATAAAAGTGTGTCACTACCAATTACTCAAATGAAAACCTATCTCCCTCATGCCTCCTCTTTCCATGAAAATACCAGAGGTAGAAAGATCTGGAAGCCTGATACCAAAGAGCTTATGCCTGACAGTAGAGTAAACAAACTAATAAATCCCAAAGTAAAGAAGTTGTTCATTTAGCCCACAATTGCCCAAATATTTGACCATAGTGTTTTTTTTTTAACTTTACATCTATTAAAATTCCGTATATTATGGGAATTTCTTCCAAATCATTTGGTTCCACTATGTTTTTGCTGGGCAATTTTTATTACATATGCCATGTTTTTAGGTACTTATTTAGGTAATGTAAACAGTCTGGCTAAAGCTAAAAACACCTGGAAACATTTCTGGAATTGAGGAATTCCTTTAATTCTGAACAGTTACAAGAGAACTTAGCTGTACAAGAAGGAGAAATGGAGCCTAATAAAGCCAGTAACAGACACAAATATGTCTACCCACAATAAAAGGAAGACTTCCATTGGGAAAATGCTCTCATAACTGGAAACTAGCCTTCTCTTCTTGACATCTAACTACTATATTTTAAAACATTCTCTTCAGGATGACTGGAATAATTATGACTACTGCATCCTTCTGATGGGGAAATGGCTCATGGAGAGATAAAAATGGAGAGTAAACAGGCTGAACAGTCTTATCTAATTAAAACCTGACATCTAATTAAACACATTCCCAGTAATAGAAGGGTCTCAAGCTAGTTTTCTGATAGGAAAATGGTGTTCCAAAGCATGAGTCACACAATCAAATGTTCTTACTAAACATCACCAATTAGCCTATATTTAGTTACAATTTCTCTTTTTATGGAAACAAGGGCTCTAATCTTTCTATATGAAAATTAAATAGAATAGTGTTTCTCTGATACAGGGTGTTTCTCCTAAAAAAAAGTTATTCCCTTTTCTTATTGAATACATTGGTGATCTTTGCAATATGTGAACATCAAATTATAAGTCTAGGCAATAATTATCTATTTTCCCATGCTTTCTCCTCTTTGCCATTACAGGAATGACTTCTTCACCCCAAGACAATACCATGCAGCTTCAATTTTTAAATTTCTAAGTCCTGAAAATAACTGTGCTTCTATTTTAGCTTAAGCCACTGCAGCTTGAATCAAGTTAAAAATCCATGTACATGAGTGGTTTTGACATCACGATGTCATTTGGCTATTAAACATTCATAGCATTGTGTTTTTCTAAGCATTGCCTACATATCCACCTACAAGGCACCAAGATTCAAACTCTGTTGAAAACAAACATTTTGAAATAATTTTCAAATTATTTTACTGGCTTTATTCCCATTATAAACTTTACTTCCCCCAAGGTTAAAATGGGCTGGTCCCAAGTGCAAGGCCAGCTGTTGGTCCTCTCATCCTCCTATAGAACCATACAGCCAACGGCTCTTAATTACGTGGTGTCCAAGGCCCAGCTTAGTTTGCTAAATCTTCTTTGCTGCAAGTGGTGCTAGGTAAAAGCTCTACCAAAAAGCACACAAGGGAACTAAAACTAAAATTTTTTCCAAATTCCAAAGCAATTATTTCTTTTGTGACTAAAAACAAAACAAACAAAGGCTACAGTGTTAGTTCCACAGAATTTTCTATTTGAAATTGAGCTTTTTAACCTCCGCTCACCTGAGAGCCTAGCTTTGTAACCAGGTTGCTCCCATTGATGCTGTGTTGCCTGGAGACCAATCAGTCATATACATTTGCATGTGTGCAAGAGGGAGATGGTCCTTAATGCTGTGGAATGCTAGCACTCCTGAATTCCCAGGAAAATGGTTATGTTCTCTGGCTCCATCATTATCACACTCATGTAAAAATCTCAAATGTATCCCCTTGTCAGAGAAAGAGCTTTTTATACCTTTCTCAGCTTTTCTCTTCTCTAGCAATTAGAAAGTCTCTAAAGAAACTTTTTTATTACATCTAAATCCCAATTTGCCTCATTTATTTTTGCCCATCAATGCAAGGAGATGAAATTGAACTCTGTTAGGTATATTGTATAACCCACATCTTAGTCTGTGTCCCTGTGCTGCCTTTTATTTTTGTTTATCCACAAGTTAATATTCTTCCTCTTGGAAAGGAAAACCAAGAAAAACTTGGCATAATATCTTTAATAAAAGATAAACTGACCCATACAGGGTGATTCTACATTGACTTCTCCTATATAAACAACAAAATAAAAAATACATACACATATATATATCTGATTGACCCAGAGTTTACTTTAGATCCTTTATATATGATCTGGCTACATAGGAAAGGACCCATGTTACTCATATATCCAAATTGTCTATTTTTATAGATAAGAATATTGATTAGTTAAGTGATTTGCCTAAAATCCCATGACAAGGTAAGGACAAAGCAAGACTGGAAAGCAATTTTCCTTCCTAAAATTTATGTAATATTTGTTTTGCTGATCAATCTCACTCACGAGAAGTTAATGAAGTACCTACCTTGAGAGAAAGTAAATAATTAAATATGGAAAATGAACACATAAATTTAGAAAAAAATGGTCATAGTAATTCAGCTATTATTTTGGTGATGAACACATAGATAGATAGATAGATAGATAGATAGATAGATAGATAGATAGATAGATAAACAGATAGATAAAAGCATAAGTTATATAATTGCTATCCCTGGCTCCTTAGAAGATTAGGTCCCTCAGACAAAGAGATGCTGTGGCCTTGCTGGAAGCCAATGAATTTAGCACAAACTCTCTTTCAGCCCCAAGGTGAATCTCCGGCAATGCTAAATTGAACTTCCACAATAGACTGCACGGGTTGCTGTGCAACAGTTCACCAAGCAGCACCACAGGTAATAAAGATGGAACCAGTGGTCAAATCACAAGTGATGACGAGATGCTGTATCATTTCAAAGCAAATTTGTGGTGTTTTTTAACATTTTCCCAGTCACAGTTCTTGGTATAATTTCTTGAATTCAAACACATCATGTTGACAATTCCACAAATCTTGTTCAAGTAGTAATCTTATTGAACAACAAGTATTTTGTTTTCTGCATTTGATGTTCGAGTTTAATGAAGTGTGACATATTACCTGGGTGATGTCAAGTCTGTGAAATACAAGGTGATATTTTTCTATTTAAAAGCAAATGAATGGCATTAGTGTGATTGTTTATTTGCAACTTTTTTTCTTCAAACAAGATTACCAGCTTGCTTACTCAAGGGTGGTAAGGCTATTTTTAAGACATCTTGATCGGGTGTCAACAAGAATTGACCTTCAGTAAAGCATCAGAGTGGGCTCTGCACAGAAGAGACATTAACGAGAGCTCCACTGTGGTAGTTTGGGGAAAGGATACCACTTCTTCCCAACTTCGGTGTCCACAGTTTTTACCAGGTAACTCTGTAGTACCCTCCTCCCATGAGTTGGGCTTTGGCCAGCACACTGCAAATAGAGGCTTGGAATGAACATGTTGCATTTGGCCTTGTCCTACTGTCCTCTACTATTTCCACAAGAAAACTCACATTGACTAGCCTGATGGTCCCAGAAGGAGCATCAGTGTCCTATGGGTCAGAGCCAGTTCACAGATACATGAGTGAGCTGCTGAAATGCAGACAACTGAGTGGGCCCAGCCGAACTCTCCAAACATGTAAGGGCATGCAAGATCAGCAGAGATGCCTAGCTTATCCTGCTGATTCCAAAAACATACACAATAGATGCTTATTGTTGTATGTCACTGAAATTTGGTGATTATTTATCACACAGCATAACTGTGGCACCAGCTAAATGATCCATCTGTGGATCTCTCTATCCTTCCACATCCTTTGACAATGCAGATCCTAGGCCCCACTCTCAGAGATCTTGCAGACAAAGAGGAGGAATATTATGCATTAGTGGTCATGTTTTCCAGCACTGTGGGGAGATACACAAGAAAAACAAAGCATGGCCCATGTCCTTAAAAAGTTTATAATCTTGTTGAGAAAGAAAATTCACATACCCACAATAAGAGATAATTATTATCAGTGTATGTTGACTAGTTTTGCTGAACATTTTTATCAAAACATATTCTGGTGTTAGGCAGGACTCACTGAATCTAAAAACTCTTGCGTGTTGGGTCCAGGGATACATATTTTGGAAAGCTCTCCAGGGAATTCCAATGCCCTCCCCTATTTAAGAACCAATGGTAAGGATTAAATTAAAATACATATTGTATTTGTTCATAAGTGCAATAGAGTGTAGGACAAAGATGAAGTCAGCAGAGATTAGAATTGTCACAAAAGACTTACGAAGGTAGGATCTGAACAAGTTCTTAAAGAATCACAGGACTTGAATAAATAGAAAGAGAGGTGGAAGTCCAAACAGAGAAAATGTTAAATATTCTAGAATTGAGTTGGGAATTAATATAACATGGAAAGAGCATAGATTGATTGATTAATTGATGTTTGATTCACCAAGAACTTCCTTAGCATATACCACATGCTAAGTGCTAGTCTGAGTTCTTTACAAGTATTAACTATCGTACCAAAAGTATGAGATAGACATTAATATCATTCTCATTTCTAGTACAAGCTGACCAGAGTGAAATAATTCCAGTACTCTCCAGTGAATGATATTGAATGGCATTAGTATTTGATAGAAAAATTCTAAATGTCAAGAATAACTTTTTTTTTTTGTAAAGAAACCTACAGAGAAATACCAAAGTTTCAGTCCATTACCTTAAACTAGGTATTATTTTTTTTTTCTTGAGGGTATATAGGTTACAAAAAGGAAGATGGAAAAAAAGGAAGAAGGAAAGAGAATAAAACCATTTTATGTATCAACCGTGGCTGGAATTTTGCTTTAATATAATACTAGTAAACTAACTTGATTTTAATGAAAAAGGTCTCTCTTCCTGGATTCCATGCCACTTTTAAAGGCATGAGGGTATAGTCTCCTTTCAGTGAGTGAGAAGGATCTGGGGATTCTGTCTGGACAGAACAAAATCCATTAGTAAATTAATTATCTAAAGAGAAAACTGTTTTATGAGTCTCCAAAGCTTTGCACCGAATTTTATAACATTCACCCAAGGTTCAATTTTAAGCATTCAAATTTTACCAAAACTCCACATGTCACAAATATTTTGTAGGATGTATCTTTTCTTGTTGATGTAATAAGAGGTATTTTTTCCCCTGTAAATAAGCTCTGAAAGTCCTTCTAACCCCCTGCTTTCCATTCTGGAAATCTCTAGACTTGAACAACTACTTAATGCTCTATTACATAACATTAAGAAGTTTACAAATCCAGACAGGTTTTATATACACTTGTCTATTTTCCAGGGTACCTTCTAACCCCTTGAAGTCCAACTAATTGATTTCCATCTGAAATTAAATACCTAATAATTATAGAATTGTGAACTTAGTAGATATAAATTTATAGTGCTGGAATGACCATCTGTAAAAAACACCAGATTCTAAGTAGAATTTATATTAACTTGGCAACAGACTGGAGGTGACGACATAGTGGAAAGAATGGATAAGCAGGGTATTTTCTCCTCTCTCTTCCCAGGTAGTAATTCTGGTGGCATGCATTGCTGCAGCATCTACCAGAAAGGTATACCAGATGGCCTTGGCACCTAAAGTCCAGTGAACCACCTCCTCTATTCATCTAGTCTGTTTAAACCTAGGCATGGTAGCTATTTCCTGCTGCTGCTAATTTAGTTTAGGGGTTTCCTCTTTTCCCTGTTTGGCTTTCTAGTCCTTCTGTCACCTATGTTACTAGCTATCTGCAGTAAATGTGCTCTATTTTAAACACTTAGAGTGTTTTCTGATTTCCTGATTAACATTTGACTGTTACAAACAATAAGTAACCTGTTCACAAAAAAGATGTGAATCAGCTTACAATAAAGTCACAGGACCATTAAACCAAAAGACCTTTAAATCTATCTAAATCAGGAGGTAAATATGATGGTTAAAGAATAAAGAGATAGGTTTGAAATTTGCAAATTAAATGTTTTCTGTGTGCAATAAAAATTTCTCTCTCAACCATTTCCCCTTCGAGTCTGATTAGTGAATATTTCCTGAAAACTATTTAAGTAAAATAGGAATGAAGAAACTTGTTCTTAGGAAGATAAAATAATTTCTTTAATGAAATCTTCCCTCTCCTTCCATTTACCTGTTACAAGTCACCAGCCACCTGGTACACAGTTCTAATATAAGCTAGAAGATAGAGGCAATTAAGATAAGGAGTCATAGCTCTCAGTCCTAATTATTTCAGAATAATGTAAAAAGAGAGTATATTGGTGGAGCAAGGGGCTTTGAGCACAGTAGTCAGAGAAGCAGGCCTTCTAGTACTGGTGTTCTAGTCCAGTCTGGGCCAAAGTCTATCACATGTATTTCCATCATATACACAGGACAAATACAAGTCACATATTCAACCCCCTCTCTTACGCACACTCAGGTTTATAAGCAATTCCATTTCTTTCTCTTCCTCTCAAGAAAGTTTATCATAATATACATAACACGTAATAATTAACAGGACTATTATAAGGATAACCTTGAATCCTTTCTAATTTATTTTAAAAATTAAATCACTCACAACCTTTGGTATTTTATTTTAGCAAAATAATTAGTTGCTGCAGAGCTAACAACTCATCAAAGATTCATTATTATAATATAACATATGGATAATTTATGGCTTATACTAATTGCAGTAACCATATAATTGCCAGAGCTGTCACCTCACTTTGAACACACAGGTATAATATATATGCTTTTTAAACATTATCATGAAATAAACTATAATGGACAATATATTGCATACCAATGATCATGATCCATGTACTCTAAACAGTAATAACATCTGGAAATGGAAAAACCAATAAGGTTGTCATACTCTGCAAGCTATCAAAACTTTGTCTCTCACTTGGGAACTAAAACAAATTAATTATATTAACTATATGACTAATAAGTTCCATATTTACTGGCAGGACTACCTGCAATGAATGGATGCAAAGTCACCGATTGTATCTCCTTAAAAGACACAAAGTAAATTCAACAACAACAACAACAACAACAACAACAGGCTGATATACTTCTGCATAATCTTGAGTCTCTAGTAAATTCTAAATTCCACGAGACCAGAAAAGGAATTCAGTTAAAACTGCAACTGATCAGCTTAGGTATCAGAACAAATAAAGTCACTGCCATAAGTTAAATCTTTTCTAAGTAAGTTAACATTACTGTAGGGCCTAATGTTAAATAAAGTCTGCTACCTGTCTAAAAATGCTTAATGTTATCACAAGTAAATCAGAAACAGACATGATGCATGGGATCAACATGAGCACATCCCAAACAACAGAAAAATATCTTGACTGCATGACCTGCTGAGAGTTATCCAAAAGTTTTCCTTTTGTAACATACAGTAGAGCATTAAAAAATGTTCCCCTTGTTTAGTATTACGTCATTAAGGTGAAAGTTTCATGAAAGTAGAAATATGTTTATTTTGCTAACTTTGTCTCACAGATAGCTGTGTCTGGCCCTTGCAAGGTGCTCAATGAATATTTGTTGAATGAATAAATGAATGAATGAATACTATCTTTATTCTAATTTGAATGTCTCAGATATTTAATGATTATGATAAATTGCTGATTTATTAAGAATATCATTTTAAATTTGAATATATGAATTAAAATCAAGTCCAGTCTCATCAAAGATCATGAAGAAGGTTGAGTACACAAAACCTCTCTCACTTTAGGAAGGATTTTTCCCACCATCCACTATACATAATGGAGTCAGTTAGACATTCCAACTGTGGAAGAGACTGTTTTCCATTTGCTGGATCTCAAGATATATATCTTTCCAGCCTCCTCAAGATTTTATTCCTTGTACCACGAAGAGCTTACAGATGCCAATATTATAAAAACAAGTATAACAATTTCCATGGGGGACATCCCTTTTGGCAATTTACAATAAAGATCAAGCATTCATGTGGTTTGGCCAACCAAACTTTCCTGGAAATTGTCATCAGATACAATAGAAAAATTGCCCTTGTTTCTGCCAGTTCCATTCCTTTCCAGGAATAAATTCAAAAGTAACTCTTAAGCAAAGGTTCCCCAGTGGGATCCCCTAACAATTAATCTAATTCCTTTCCCATTAAAAAGTGGGGAAACTTCAGTCCCATAACCTTTAAGGGACTGAATACATTACCAGAACATAAATAACCTAAATACAACATTAAAACATAACAGTTCTTAAAACATGGCCAAATCGTAAACTTTTGCACTTTTTCCTTCCATCCTAATAGTCACCTGACTCCTATTCAAATATTTGGTAGGGAACTAAAACTAAACAAATCACTTTAGTTTTTCTTACTAATTGTTCTAATTAAGCACCGATGTAACGGCAGCAAAATAGGTCTACAAACAACACTGTTACATGCACAGGGCTTCAAAGCATTAGAATGTGTTTTAATCCAAGCATTTGCATGCTGTCCACCTCCAATCTGCTGCAAAAAATGAATCCTCTGGTTGGAAGTGACTGTAATAGAATAAATATCATTTGAGGCCCTGCCAGCAGTACAAATAATTACCAATTCTATCATGTGCTCTCCTTCCTCCTTTCTCTCCTACCATGAAAGAAACTAAGGCAGAAAGCAGGAAGCATCCAGCTGGGCTCCCTGTGAGGACACCTCTCTTTCTACAATCAAACTAACAGAAACAGGCTCTTGCTACTGGGACATCAAACATGAAGAGACTGCTGTTCTGCAGAAAATAAATAAGCAGACATCAAAGATTTGTAGAAAATTTGATTAAGAAACTTTCTCAGTCTTGCTACACAGCAGACACTGCACTACTGAAATGTGTTGTAGCTAGAATTGAGCAAACAGACTTATTTTTGCCTTTGGATCCTATGTTACATTGATACACACCCATCAATTTGGACACTGTAATGAAAAATGAACGAAATAATGACCCTTGCATGAACCAAGTGTTTGAATCAGAAACCTCATTCATATCAGAATGAAAAAATATTTTTATATTCAAGATACACATTTTATATTCAGGAGTGAGATTTAAATTCCTTGAAGAATTGAAAAGTAATGCCTAATCAAAAATAATTTTTCTCTGGTGAAATACGAAGGCAAATTGCTTCTTTGCCCAAGGACACCATACTACATATTACCACAATGAAAACAGTGTGAGGGGTGGGGGCGGGGGGACAGTAACTGTGCCTTACTCTTTCAACTGTTCATTTAAGTCTGAAGATTCGATCAGTGGGTAGCCAAACTTCAAAAATGCAGAATGCAAATACTCAACAACATTAGACCTGTACAGGTAAACTTCCAAAGTCACTTGAATAAAAACATATTAAAAAGTTAAATTTAAAACTGTAAAATCATTCCATGGAAAAGAGAAACCCATCCAGAAAATGAAGAACTTGAATAACTTATGTAATTTGGCCAAACATTACATTATTGCTCCAATTTCCACTTTGCTTTTGCCGGGGCTAATTTCTCCTGCCAGATTCTCTCGTCTCTCTCTCTCCATGGCTGTCATCTTCACTCTCAAGGCTCTTGACCTCATCTAACATAGCAAGCAGATCTTTGGAAATAAAATATACCATGTTTCTGGAAGCTATAAGACCTTGAGTAATGACATATTTGAGAGAAGAGACTGTTGAAAAGGGAAAGTCTCCATCCTAAAATCTCTAGCCTTGATTACCTAATTGTTCCTAAAAAGTATGCTCATGATTTCCTCCCCCAAATTTTTCATTTACCTGTTACAAGTCACCAGCCACCTGGTACACAGTTCTAACATCAGCTAGAAGATAGAGGCAATTAAGATAAGGAGTCATAGCTCTCAGTCCTAATTAACTTGCTCACATCACATGAAAGTCCAAATGCTACCTCCAAATTCTCAATATCCCCTGACTCACACAGGAACACCACCTGTGATATTACTTCAGGTACATGTGGGTATGATTTGCAGCAATAGCCTCACAATTTCAAAATAGTCAATACAGAGACAATTCATAAAAAATAAGAAAAATCACTTTAAAAGCAAACTAGCTGTTTGAGGGTATGCAAAGAAGTCAAGTTGTTTGAATTCTCTGCTTTTCAATCAGTTGTGCTGCTACGTTGACAGCAATAGTTCCTGATTAAGAGCCAAGCTCTGAACTCAGAATGCCTTAATCCAAATTTTGTCTCTAACACTCAGTAGCTGTATAACTTTGGACTATTTATTTTACCTTCCTAAGAACAAGTTTCCTCATCTGTAATGGGAATCACCATGGTACCTACCTCATAGGATTGTTATGAATATAAATAAGATGATATATGTAGAGAGTGTAGCTATGCCAAGAACATAGTAAACCCTCAATAAGTGTGAGCTATTATTGTTTCCCAATAATATATTGAGAATATATTAATATATACTGAGAAAATACATATCTAGAATATAGAATAAGCAATTAAAAGTGGGAATAACTTCTAACAGTTTGTACATGCCTTATGTACAGAAGTTATATATTTTATGTAATAAATTCTTTCTTGTTTTCATCAAATTTTGTTTCTGTGAATTTAAAGGTGTTTTATTCTGCAATCATGAGATCCATTCTTGAGATGCCTTGTGGCACTTATAGATTATGTTTGAATTGCTCAAAGACCAAATCTAGAACCTTGGAATAATTGACATAAATGAATCCTCAAATTTTTTTCTCCACATCTCCTGTTTTACCTTATTCATTAATATTATTCAAGATGAACTGAAGTGACAAGTTTGTTTCATTCATAACTATCTTGTCTATGTTAATATTTGTATAACCAAACAAATCTTTCAAAGATTAAAGTCAAGATTTTAGAATGACAAGAAAAGCTTTCTCTGAAAAAATGCTCAGCTTTCAGTTTTACTGTGACGATTTGATACTCAGCTATAGAATTTGGAGACCACACTTACAAGCTCTGTAATTAAAAGGATCCAGGCAGTTACTGTGTAACAAGAGCACTTAGAGCCTTCATTATCCTGGTATAAACAAAAGCCACTGGGTGTATTACCTTAAGTCACACAATGAAAACTACTCAACAGTATGAAAACCCACCAAGAATGTCCTAATCATGTTTTAGGTGATACTTCTTGAGTATATAGTCCTTCATAAGGTCCATGTCAAATGTCATTGTACAACGTTGTATTTCTGAGCTGATCTGAAGCTAACCAATACTGTAGATTTAATAACATACCTCAGACATAGGAATGTTCCTTTCATATCTTAGCAGGCATGATGGATATCCCTAAGATCTAAAACATGATGACATTTCTCAGGCACTGCATTGGACACCATCAAATAAAGCAGCCTGAGACAGCTAAATCCATTAGGTCTATGTAAAGACCTTCCTATACAGCATGTGAATGGTGAATTTTCCCCTTGGAAAACTCCTTAGAAATTCCAGAAGATTGAGTGGCTCAAGAGTCCTCCCTCTAGCCAATGTCTGTTTTTCTTTTTTTTTTTCCCCCCTGATCAGTCAACCTCTTACTGACACAAGAGTGGTTACCAATAAATCTCAGGCTGTAATTATTCACCAGCACTTTATAAGCTCTGGCTACTCCTTTTATATCATCAGAGTCTTTGAAGTTTTGCAGGGGTCTGTTTAATTTAATTTAGATGAAAGATTTCACTATGTAGGTTTCTGAAATACACTCAGAAGGATGGGTTCATTTACTCCTAGAGCCATTCCTCATTCACTTCTTTGTTTTGCAGGTGGCACTTAAACTATAGTATTTTCAGTTCTAAAGCCAAGGGCAGAAAAGAAATCCCACCTGCCTCTGTGGCTATAATTCAGAATCTGACTCATTTGAGAGCCTACAAATACAGAGTAGTGGATCCTGGTGTCAGAGCCAACAACAACAACAAAATCACTCGATCAAACTAAAAGCGTTCAAAGTATGAACCCAAGGCAAATCAACTAGGCTGTGAGTACAGAGGACTTCCCACAACACAGAAACACAACGTTCAGCCAACATCAATAGCACATCAATAAATAAGGGATGTGCTAAGGGATGTTTTTAAGATTGGTTGAGTGCTAAAGTAAAATTTTTGTTTCAATATGTGCAGTTTTCTAATCAAAGACACTTTTTTTTTGTACCTCAACTCCAAATCTGGAGTAATTTCCTAGTGGCTAACAGCCTTTGTCTCAGCTTAAACATTATTTCTTTAATGAAATCTTCCCTCTCCTTCCAAACTAAATTAGATTCTGTGTTATATGTTGCCATAATATTCTTTATTTCTTCACAATGTTCATTACAACTAAAATTAACTATGCAATGATCTGCTTAATTATTAGCACTTCTGCTGGATTTAACATTCCAGGAAGTAGGACAATGTTTGTTCCCTGACATACAAGAGATGACTAACATTCATTGAATGATCAGTATTTGGAGACACTATCAAGACTGATATATCAAAGAACCTAGAATATTATTAGATCTGGATCAAACTTTACATCACAGCTGGTCCAACCTCTATTGCAATGTGGAAATTCTCTCTCAAAGTGTATAACTGATGATCATCTGGTTGCTCCCTGAACAAGTCCAATAAAGAGTCAACAAGTGATTTGTAAGACACGGTAGTCTAAGATTCGCTACTTATTAGAAATTACTCTCTCAAGCTTCCTATAACTTCTATCTGTGCATCAGTTCCAGTCTCAGAAGCAATCCAGAATAAAATCCACTCCTTCTTCTACACAAGAGTACTTAAAATACGGCAAACTAGCCATATTGTGTTCCAATATGTCTTCCTTCCTCTAGGCTTAAATCCTTCACTCTTCTAAATATTCCTCATACTATCTGGTTTTGATTTTCCTCACGATCATTTTTCCTTTACTCAGCCTGTGCTCAAATTTCACCAGATCCCACTACACTCCAAATGTGGTATGACCCAAGCAAATACAGTGAAACCATTATCTTCCTTGATCTAGACAGCATAATTTTATTAGTGTAGCTTAACTTTGCATAGCCAGTGGTATCCTACTACCCATATTTCAAAAAGTGAATTCTATGGGGCTCCGCATCATCTTAGTAAAGCTGTGGTATTGCCTAGAAATCTAAGAATTACTTCTTTTCCATATGTCTGTCAGCATTATATTTAACTCCCATTGCCTTGGGGAAAATATATGACATAGAGCATGTGGAAGTGTCTTAAGACTTACCCCACAATAAGTGTAAAAAATATATATATAGTTTCTTATTCCTCTTCCTTTCCTTCTAGTTATTTTCATTTGCCTCAAGACTCCACCAAACAAAACCAGGTCTTCCTGTAATACTTGATGACCACTCCAAATGGTAGGGTCCTAAAGAATTGCCATGGTCTGCAAAAGGCAGCAACTGTTTTCATTTTGTTGGTGACAGATTTTCTTGGCTTTTAAAAAGTAAATTCAAAAAGGATGCAGTGCATCAAGTCTCTGTGCCATCAGGGACTCTGGCTTCTATAACCAGCAGAAGCCTGGTGGTGTGTCTGCCTTTCCTAGATGGTATGATTCTCTTGTCTCTCCTCTCCTTCTCCTCCTCTTCTCCTGCTCCCCCTACCCTCTCTCACTTTCTCATATCTTAAGGATTTATTTTCTTCATCTATGATATTGTGAAGTTTCATGATCCATTGCTCCAGTATTCATATGTTTTAATGGACTTTTTTTTTCTAGGTTCCTTATGAATTCTTTCAACCTGAAAACTTATGTCCATTGGTTTTAGGAAATACGTTAATTCATTCAAAATTTTTGCCCCATTTTTTTATTCTGTTCTCTTTTTTGAACTCATATTATTTAGTTGTTGTATCTTTTGGAAAAAAATATTATTTTCCTACCTTTCCCTTCAATTTTTCACCTTTTGTCTTTTGATGTTACTTCTGGGAAGATTGCCCAAAATATATATTCCAAACATCTTATTGATTTTAAAGTTTCTATTATCCTGTTTGTAGTTTAAAAGCATTCTTTCTTGCTCAAGGGATGCTCCCTTGTGAATATATCCCATTCTTGTTTCAGGTGCAATGCTTTATCTTACTGAGAACTTTACTTGTAGCTCTTTTGCTTCTTAAGTTTTATTCTCTTTCCTTTATCAGATTTGTGTTCTCTGAGTCTCCCTTCTCTACTTGTTCATTTTGGTCTTTGTCTTCTACATTAGGGACTTTCAATGTCTAGTTTTCCCAGTCAGCAATTTATATTTAAGAGTGAGATCCTAAAAATTTGTTTGGAAAAAAAATGCTGTGGATTGATGGCTCTTACCATGAGTGATAAATTGGGGACCATGCTATTTCACTTGAGAAGATCTAATGAGAGTTTTGTAAACATTTGTTTGGAGCCTGTCTTTTGAGCCCAGAAAAAGAACTCTCTAGGCTACTTCTAAATTGTGCTGCCATCATCATCCTGAGAGCCAAAAAGGAAAAGAAGGCTAAAAGTCTCTCAGTACAGAATATAGACTTTCACTCAGTCTTCTTGTTTCCAATTGAGAGCCACACCCTGTGCTTAGTTTTGCTTGCTCTCCCTGAGTTAAGAGTCTCCCCAGAGCAACTCTGCCAGAAATGAAAACCTCATTTCCTCTGCTAGGGCGGGACTTGCAATTTAGCCTGGCTCTTAAAGGCTTGCGGAGGTGATCTGGGAGTCTAGCTGCTCCTTAGACAGAATTTTCCACCAGTCTTCCTGATTTTGGCTTTATCTTCTAAGTCTGATGTAGAAATATTTGGTACCCCAAACTCCCAAGACTTTGGGATTATGCAGGTAAACTGGTTGTCTTATTTTTTGTGTCTATCCAATAAATCCTTCTTTTTCAAGTCTAGTTAATAAAATATCACTTATCTAGCTCTCCATTTTCCAAATGAATATATATATACTTTTTTTGGTTAAAGATGTCTCATACAGAATTGGACATATTTATACTAAAAAATTAGCTATTTATCTAAAATTCAAATTTAACTGGATATGCTATATTTTATCTAGTAACTCAAGCATGGTAAAAAGCAGAGTAAGGAGGTATTAGGAATACTGAAATTCTCATCTTGCAATACAGAGAATCAAGAGATGGTATCTGAATTTGATAAAACAAGAAATTGATATTTTTAATATAAGATTTTTTAAAGCAGCTAATAAAGTTATCAATCCAGAACTTTTTTAGATGGAGAAGGACTAGGTTGTGAGCAGTAGGGTGAATAAAATCTTCAGCTATTATAGCAGAAAACTGCTAATGTCTAAAGTTGAGAAATAAGAAAAGCAGTTCAACATTAAGGCAATCACCAAAAAACCTAAAAGCAGGAATGACTGACTATGGCTGTCCCTAGGCTCAGGGACACCGGCTGCAAAGACACATGGAGAGGATTATGGATTTTCACTATTAGGGTTGTAGTACCTTACGCTTTCTAATACATGTTTAACTTACATTTAAAAATTTAAGGGAGTGGGGTATAGCTCAGTGGTAGAGCATGTGCTTAGCATGCACAACGTCCTGGGTTCAACCCCCAGTACCTCCATTAAAATCCCCTCCTTTAAAAAAAAAAGAAAAGGAAATTAAAAACTTAAGTTTGTTTTAAGAAATACCTTAAGTGAATATTTATACTTCTAATACAATGTTTATTATTATAAAGTAGTAAGTACTATGCCTATAATAAATGTCTACAGCATTGACTTATGAACACTTTTATACATATCTTAAATTTTGAAAAAAGTCAGAGTCAGAATAGCTTAAGTTTCAAGAAGAGAAGTCTATTGAAGAAATTAGATTTTCTCTTTTCCTAGTAAGAAGAGACATTTTTTTCCTAGGGAAAATGTAGAATATGAAAGCAAAACTCTCAGCAGGTGATAATAATCTTGCTTTCATGAAAGAGCAGTCAAGGAAAACACATTCATTTGTCTACTTCCAAAGCTTGCTGCAGTTACTGTCAGATATCTGAGCAATGTTCCCATTTTTAATAATGATTAAATAAGTAATTGTTTCATTAGTCTTAATCTTGGGGTTTACTATAATCTGGGTTTCATGAATAAGCATACCAATTTGTCTGATTAATTTCCATCTAGCTGTAATTTTAGCTAATAAGAGTGATAAAGACAATATACAGAAAGCAGAACATTCCTGTAATTACTAACTAAAGTTATTAATATAAAAATATGCAATTTCCAAAATAGAGAAGGGTGAAAAATAACAGACAGAGATCTAATAAATCTGTATAGTAATATTAAACAAACTTGATATGTAATGTGTGGTCAGTGAATCCACTTCAAGTCAAACTGGTTGACCTCACACACAAAAAATGCTGTTGTAGCCTTCATGTTCAATACTGGTAGGTCTCTGATTGAGTTTCTCTGGTAATAAAATAAAATTACTCATACCCACTATATACCATGGTCTTATAAATAACTGATACTTCCTAGAGATAAAAAAAAATGTTGTTTTAGGAACATCTAACTCTATGATGAAAGTCACATCTACGAAATATTGAAGCCAATTTCCACAAAGTACACATAAAAATCCAACCCAGTTCCATGTTGAATACTTACTCTTCTCAGTTGTATTTACGAAAGTACACTTCAGTGGAAAAAAAAAGAAATGATAGCAATGCTGCAGCTACAACAAAAGTCAGGATTTGCATGAATTATTTATGTTTAAGTTTTTTTCCATGTAAGATTCATAATATACTTACCTTATTTTACAACAGAAAGAGAAATTATGGCTCAATTTACTTAAATAATTATAATCATAATCACATCTGCTCTTGAAGACTGTCAAATATCTCCAGAGTGCACTGCATACATTTCCTTTACTAGATTCCCTCTTTTATGAGTTAATTAAACAATTTCACAGCGTTATTGTACAACTCTTCTGTGTGGCATACTGTTTGTGCAGAACATTCCCTTTAATAGCTCTATTCTTCAAACAGATGTTCATTTTAATTTTTTTTACAGATTTTATTTGAAGAACAATTAGTGCATTTACCCTACTATGTTGTCACCTTTCTTTGGATTTTGAAGCAGCTCTATTTCTATCTTATGAAAAGCTTAATGTGATCAACAATTTTAAAGGGAGGGAAAAAAAAATACCCTTTAGCAAATATGTCGGATCAATCAAGGATATCAGTGCAAATTACCCCCAAATGATGGCTACTCAGTTACTTTGGCATTAGAGAACAAAGTCATAAGAACTTTTCTCAAAGGCATGGAAAAATAAAAATACATGATGGCGCATTTCTCCATTCTACTCATTTTGTTTTTGTGAATTTTTACTTACACCTCCACGCAGACTGGATTCATTATAAGTCAGAGTAAAAATGACAGATTATCAAGAAAGAAATCAGTGCAAGACCTCTTTAAGTTTATTTATCAAAAGATGGAATCAGTCATCCCCCCAGACATATTTTCCTAGGAAAGTGACACTGTCCAGTGTTATGAATTGGCTTATCTTACCTAAACATTTTAGAGGAAGGAGATGCAATCTACCATGTATTTTGAGGAGGAAATTTCCTTCCCTGTTTGACTCAAATCAAGTTTTACACGGTCTGAGTCTCTGGCCAGGTCTACTTTATGCAACTCTCTCAATGGATTTATCTCCTCTTCCATTCTCCTTCTTAGAGAGCTATTGCAAAGCCAGCTGTGTTCACCAGTGTAGATGCTGCACCTCAGGTGAAGAACGGTCATTCTGTTTCCCTTTTGTGAATAATCTCACTACAGAGAAGTCAGAATCACATTCTTTTACTCTCATTTAGATAAATGTTGGCAGAGAAATACATTTTGCCCTTTCTTTTGAACTATGGATTACTGAATTATGAACATCTATTTACCACTTTGAAAGTATAATGTGCATTCACTTGGATCGAAATACAGTGTCAAGAAAAATGAGGAACCATCATGTTTTCAGAGCTCTTCTTCCGTTGCTTTTTCTTTCTTTTTCTTTTAATCAGAATGTGGTTCCATCGGAGTAAGAAAACCTGGAATGTTGAGGCATCACTAGGAATTTAAAAGATGTTCACAAAATGAGCACCTCATTTTTAGATTAAAAATGTGCAAAATATCAATTATTGGAAAGTTTTAGAACAATTGCTCCATGATGTTCCAGTCTCCTCGGCTAACATAGAGGAGTTTAAGTAATGAATCTTGAATTGTTTCTTTACCTAGACCTAAGGTCTCTAAACAAGAATGGTCTCTAGGAACAGTATTTTAAAACAAGCTTATGAGATGTCATTTTGGGAAAGAAGAGTGGAATGACTGAGATCCTTGGATGCAATGGGAGGGCATTTCTCCCTGCCACGTTAATTGTGTGGACCTGGCAGTGAGTGATGGTAGAATGGAACAGATATGACAGACAGCCAGAAGCAGAGCACTCCAGTCATTGCAAAGGCAGTCCATGTAGGCACTGTTTAGAATGACAGTAATTTGAAAACCACCTAAAATGCTCAAGTGAAGGTGTTTTTTAAAATGGATTTTAATATAGCTATGTAATAAAGTGCTCTTTGGACATTAAAAATGATGATATATTTTTTACTTAGTATCACTAAAGGATGATTACAGTGTAAACCCTTAAGAGAAAAAAAATAAGTAAAAAAACTAATATGCATATCATGGACTCATCTCTTTATATATTTATATGAGCACCTGCTGTCCAGACTAAGCAACTTAGATCTTATTGCATTAACTTATTTAATCTTTCCCCTTACTTTATACTCAGCAAGCTTTGCTTGAGACTACAGTGGTCACAATGGGAATCTACAGCCACACACATAAACACAAACGCTAAGCTTGCAGGTCAAGTATTAGGCTATATTATTACATTGTTATTTTTTTGTGTTTCATCTGAACTCCTTTTTGAAGTGTAAACATTCACCCAGAAAGGTGCACTATGATAAGTCAATATGTTGATGACTTTCACTATTGAACAGATCTACGTAACTATCACCCACATCAAGGAAAAATAAACTTCCAACCTCATTCTGCCTCCTCTCAGTCACTCCTACCTCCATCCAAGCCTAACCCACTACCTGACTTAGAATACTTGGTCTTGCTTCTTTTGCTTGATACTTTTTTTGTCATATTCATCTACCTTTTTCCATTTAGTTATAGTTCATTTATTATCATAGCTGTATAATATTCCAATCTATAAACATACCACAATTTATATACCAATTCTCCTGTCAGTGTACACTTGGGCTGTTTCCAGTATATAACTTTTAAAAATAGTGCTGCTATGAACAAAATCAAACACTGATATCTAAATGGTAACCTACTCTTAAAAAGCTAGAATAAGCCTCATCAAAAATGAATTTTATATGTATATATCTACATTATATTTCCTAATATTTAAGGGACATTCACATCCCTGTTTGGTTCCTAATTTTTCTTTTTTGTAGTGTCCTGATCAGATTATTTTCATATCAAAGTTGTGCTGGCCTCATAAAATTTGTTAAGAAGTGTTTCTCTTCGTCTATAACCTGAAATGGTTTTTGCAAGCTCACTCTTACCATAAATATTAAGAAGTATTTATGAGGAAGCCATTTGGTCTTGGAGTTTTCTTGTCAGAAGTTTTCATAATAATATATTCAATTTCCTCAAAAGATACATGATCATTTAGGCTGTATCACTTTTGGCAAGTTGTTTTTCATAAAATTCTTCCATTTCATCCACATGGCAGATGCCTAAAGACTTTCCAATGTTGCCTTTTTAAATGTCTTTAGTATCTATGTAAACAACCACTCTTCTAATCTCTGACATGGGTAATATTTTGTTTTCTCTCTTTTCTCTGGGTCAGTTTTGTTAAAGATTTATCAATTTTATTAGCATTTTCAATAAATCAAATTTGGTTTGTTGATTTTCTCTATGCTATATTTGTTTTCTTTCTCATTGATTTCTGATCTTATTTTTAGAATTTCCTTCTTTTTCTTTCTTTTTGATTTGTTCTTTTCCTCTATTTTTGAGATGGAAGCTTACATAATTCATTTTCAGCCTGACTTCAAATACAAATGTAAATACTGCCTTTGTTTGTAATAAAATTCGTGTTTATGTTGGATTTTAGCTAGTAAAATTTAACTACAAAAATAACAATAATATTAAAATTAGATGCCATCATAGCTGATATTTCATTGAGTTGTACAATAAATATTTATTTCATGTCTACCACATGCCAGGGGCTGGGTACACAGTGGTGAATGAGACACACACCACATCCTCATGGAGCTTTACGAATGGGGGATAACAGACAGTAGTCACATAAACAAACAAATACTTATTATTTACCAACCATTGTTAAATGGTTGTGACTTTTGCTTTAAAATTAAGAAGGATCAGGATGAACACCGGGATGACAATAGGGAAAAAAAACACTTAATATTGAGAAGTATGCTAGAAGATAGTCATTATTATCTGAATTTTACAAAGACAACTAAGTCATGAAGACCAAATAACAAAGTTTAGAACCAACAGATGGATGGTGTCTCCAAATATCATATTCTTTTTATTCTATCAAGGCTTTTTTCAGACAGCCAGGCACTGTGATAAAGGGATCCTCCCTCCATCCTATTTTAAGCATGTATAGTCTACTGCTCAAAGGTAGTTATAAACAGCAGGCATTTCCGATGAAGGTTTTAACAATTTAACTCGTCTTTAGTAGTGAGACTAACATGCAAAGTTAGACTTGCAGAATCAAATGGCAGAATGTAATAACAGGAGGACATTCAGAGATTATTTTACTTGCTCCTATTATTTATAGGCTGGTCACCAGCAGGATGGCAGACCAATGTGTAAGTGACTAGTGTAAAGCTACCAGAGAAGCAAACAAAGGGAACACAAAGCACATGCCTTAGAGAGCAACTGGATCTTTGCAGAAAACTCGCATTATAGAAATGAGCATTTCTCCCAGCCTCAAAATTGAAAATGTTGTTGTCAGAAAATCCTTTTCCTCCTTTCCTAAATGGTTACTTGTTTCAAGCTTCTTTTTATGCATTCCCTAAGTAAAGCCTCACATATAAACAAAAGACACTGTATGGGCTCCATCTACAAACAATCTCCTAGCAGGAATCTCAGCTGCTCTGTTGTTTGTTTCCCTTTGCTTCCCTGCTCCTGGCCAACCGACCACAGACCGCCAGCCAGCCCGGCTTGCCTTCAGCAGAAGAGAGTGAACAAAGAAATCCCAGGGCCCAAACTGTTCAAAAGATTTCCTGCAAATACTTCAGGGCCAGTGAATTTTCAAAACCTGGGCTTTGGCTTTAAAATTAAGAAGGGCCTGGATGCACACCACGCTGGATGCTGTAGGGCTGGGAAAGAATGCCAATGACTGGAGAGATACAGCCTCCCTCTGGAAAGGTTCTGAAATGGGGAGGAACAGACCTCCATGAGGAGGGATATGTGCAAAAGGAACAATCAGATTTGGTGCTTCTGGGGCATACACATGTTCACCCACTGTCACATTCCTATTCCAGAGGTAACTAACCTAATCTGACAAATCACACCAATGGCCAAAACCCCGCTTCCGTTCTGATTGTTTTAGTTTCTGTGTGGTAAATGCTGTTTAAAAACCATCAACCTGACAGAAGAACTGTGCCTAATTAACACTCCTCTAATACCCAGCAAATAACAAACCTGCTGTGGGGGGAAAAACACATTCACACTTCCTTATCAAATTAGGACCCCCCAAATGTTCCTAATTAGTTTAAATCAATTGATGTGACGGCAAAATGAATGTATTTACACTGTCAGCTAAAGGTGCAGTCAGAGAAGTGTCTAACACATAAAGAAGCTGCTGGAGTTTCTTAAGGCAGTTAATAAAGGGGTGGAGCAGAGTGGATTTTATCAGTTACACACAGAATCTGATAGAGATTTACTGCAGAAGCAGCAGACATCCTAGGGCATTAGAGGACATCTAATTATGATTGTTCATTAAAACTTCGGGGAAAGGGGAAACATATAGTTAATCAATAATGGTCACGTAGACCATTGGTGCTTATTTGCAACCTCACATATAAATGCACATATATTTACACATAAAAGAGGTGCTTTAGACCATCATTAGTAGGCTCTTCACGAGTTGATTATATTTTCTGTGAAGCTCTCATGGGTAGTGACTATTTAGCAAACTTTTCCTATTTCCTCTTTTAGGACTATGCCCAGCTGAAAACCTGAGACAGAAAAGTGGCACTTGCCAAAGAACTCAGGTTGGGGGTCCAAGAATTACTTTGATTCCATTCCTCTCTAACTGTAGTTTTTGGATTCCAAGAATACTGGGCGAGTTAGGTGGCTTGAGAGAACTGTCTTACTGACAACATAATAGATTGTTAGCAGAGAAATGCCCACATTATGACAATTAGTTAAATGTGACCTAAAATAGCAATAACTACACATCCCACGACCTCCTTCTACTCTAGACCAAGTTTTTTTATTTTTTTATTTATTTTTTTTTAACGAGCCTCTGGGCAGGCGAGACGAAGGTCAGCACCTCCTCTGACTACAGCTGGCTCTCACTGAAATCCTCCTGCTCAAAGATTCCGTTTGATTCCTCTCCGCGTCCGTGGACACAATGCAGAGTGTGCTCTCCCCTGTGTGGGGATGCTGTTTGTTTACTTAATGAAGTGTCTGGAGGCCTCTACTGGTGTTTAGGAAAATATCAACTGAGATGGAACAATAATCTGAAAAGGATTCTGAGCAGAGGACCCTCTTTTCATGTCACATACCCAAAACTTCATTTCTACATTTTTTTTAGCACTCTTTCATAACTGTAAACACTGGTAAGCTGATTATTATCATTTCCCAACGTCAGCTTTTCCAAGGGCACTGTGTGACCACATACCTTGTGTTCTCTCTCCGGCCAGTGCCATCCTGTCGTAGTGCCATCCTGTCGTAGTGCCATCCTAGCTGAACTAACTCATCCACCAGAAGATTATTTGTTCACCTTCTGCCAGCTTATATCACATCTGAACTCCCTGTTCTCCGGGGATTAGGGCAGATTTTCCATCAAACCAGCTGTTTGCTTTTTTTTTTTTTTTTTTTCAGTTTTTTCCTTTTTTCAAAAAATAAAAGCAAAACAGCGTTGTTATAAATTAATGGTGTCCACATCAGATGGGGTTAAAAATCAGTTTCTGTTTCATATCTGTTGTATTTCCAATCTGGTAAAATGACAAACACATAAAACACAGTGAGAAGCTGCCAGCAGGAGAAATGGGTGGGAGACAGTAAAATCTTGAATAGACAGAAAAGTGGTTATAAAATTATTTCTAAAACATACAGGAAGAAAGGAGGTGATTACCATTAATTGTGACTTTGCTATGTGTCATGCTCTTTCAGTAATTTCCTCAAAAATTCTAATTATATGAGCTTTTTCTTTCCACATTCAACAGCTTATGAAATTCTTTGCAATGTTTATAATATATAATCCCAGATTCTTCCACCAATGAAAGAAGAGCACAGAGAAAAGGAAAAACAGAATCGAGTAAGACAATCAGCAATCTTAATGGCTATATAGGCATCTATACATTTCAAAATTAAACCCAAGCAATCCTGAAACATAGGCAAGGAAGATAACTCCTATAGGTTAATTTGCTGCATGTCTCAGGTCCAGTTCCAGAAAAGCAGAGCCTGATACTAGGATTCTTCTCACTTTGATTCAGTAAGATCATCCCAGGCTGCTATCCTCCACCTAGAGGCAAGGCAGTGGGTATTTGGAAACTCTGCAAGTCAAGAAAAGACTCTGGGACCCTCAGGCCCCTCTGGATGAGGTGGCTGCAGGCACCCAAAGTGTCTCAAGTGTGAGTCATTATCATCAAAGGGCTCCCCCTAGGTTCTGAGAGGGACATCCAGAGTCTGCTACACGATGTGATGATTTTACAACGCCAATTGAGAACCAGTGTTCAGTCTCATAGTAAACAGAGTTTTGTTGCTGCCTGGTAAACTTAAAGGCTAATGAGACCATTTAGGGAATGAAGACACTGAAGGAGATCAGAACAAGTCTCCGTAAAATGTGTCACTCTGGCATGTAGACTATTTTGAGCTGAAGGCAATCAAGACCCAGAATATTCAAGAAAAGCTTTCACCTCACCCTTAACTGACTAAAGGGACTTAGATAGAGGGCCTGGTTCAGGAAGAGAACTATCACCAGAGGTAACTACAAAGACCACGGGCTGGGTGTGGTAAGCTGAGGGGAGCTTGGCTGGGCCTGAAGATCAAATCCCTCTCTGTGTCCACTGTCTGCACAACACAGCAAACATTTCCTCACCAAACATTTGCTCTTCCCGTCTTCCTGTGAACTGTCTTCCTCCCCTTTGAAGTCGCAGACCCCTAACCTCTTCTCCTGAGCTCAGAATGACATATAAGCCTCAATTGTCTGAATGCCTGTGGGTCTCATTCTTTTGCAGTCCCCATATGTACATAAGTAAATCTATTTTTCTCTTGTTAATCTGTCCTATGTTAATTTGATTATCTGAACAGCCAAAGAACCAAGAAGGGTAGAGGAAAATTTTCCCTCCCTTACAATATGCATAGAGATAAAAGATAAACTGTAATTAAATTACAACATTAAATAATAACAGTATGGTTTTCTTTTAATAAAGAATATAAAATAAAATCTTTAAGTAGAAGAAATACAAAATTCTATCCATTATTGTTAGCCACACAGCTATACTTTTGGCCAAGAAAGAGATTTTTAAGTTGTAGACGATATTTGGGGTAGCTTTTACTCCTTCCCAAAGATTTCAGAATATTCTCATTCTACTTTTATTGTCTTTTCATGTAGAAAAATTAGAATATTGGCTATCATGGAAGTTTAAGGTTTATGGAATTTCAATTTGATGCGAAAAGAAAGCTGAAATTTCACTTATATCACTGAAGTTCTGACAAGCAGATCTGCTAACTCAAGGCAGTAGAAAAATGACACTCATTCATCTTATAATCACTTGTGTATCTGCCGCGGTCAAACATTTATCATCTTAGATAATGTTGCATAGGATTTCTGAATACACTGTCACAGTGTCTTAAATGTTATATGAATGCACTGTTCAGAGCATGATGTACACCTCATCTAACATTCTTCTAAATGGGCACTAGACCATCCTGACTGCAGTTCAAGATAAGATCATGGGTTGTGAGTCCAAGTACACCTAGAATTTAGTATACACTCTGCTGTTGATTAGCTGTGTGATCTTGGATATAATATTTAATCTCTCCAAGCTGGAGCTTCATCCTCCATCAAAAAAAAAGTTATGTATGGATAACATAACCTACCATCCAGAGTAATTGTGAAGATTAAAGTGTATATTTGACAAAGATAGCACATGTAACAACTTATCTGCTGCTCAAATACCAGGAAAGACAGAAAATGCATTTTCTAAAGATCTAAAAATAATTTGAAAACAAAGAAGAAAATTCAGTCTGAGGGAACACCAAGAGTTAAAAGATGGAAGGAATAGGAAGGTCCTGAGGAAAAATTCCTCCTCCCAGCCTTACTATTAAAATATTTGAGAAGGTGAACAGAGTGCAAAATTTCAATAGCAGCTAATTTTGTGATAATGCTCTCATTCAGGTTATAGTGTACTGTCACCGAATCTGGCACAAGAGTATCTGAGATCCCATTTAATATCTGACACATTTCAAGGCATATAATGGAGATGGATAACACAGTTTTGGAGAGATGGAAACATTTTATATCAGATAATATCAGAAAAGAGTAGCCCTAAAAACATTAATGCTATTAAAATTACCTAAAATTTTTAAAATTCACATTAATTTTTTATGAACAAAGGAAAACAATTTTAAAATTTGAAACACATGGAAGATTCATGTTCTATGTATCAGATAATCTTATACCTAGGGTTTGTTGTTTTTTTTTAATAAAAATTGAGTTTCTAGCAATCACCTGATTTAAATACCAAATTCAAGGCATTATTGCATTTAAGGATCAAGGGACCTGCACCACATGAAACTAGTCCAAGGGAAAGAGACAGCAGAATCTCCTTGTGGTACCAGAACCAGGGTCAAAGACTCATCATTTGCATACTTTTGTTCTTCAAATCCAGCATTTCTTCTAATAATAAGGGCTTATTTACTCTTTTTCCATTCTCCTTAGAGATATTAAACATTTAATAACCATCCTCTGTAAAAAGCTTTCACTTGTTTAAAGATGCAAATTAATTATCACCACTTTGCATAATTGATTCACAATAGTTTAAGAAAGTTCAAACAGGAGAGAGAGGGGATAGAAATAAGTTTAAGTATGTACCATGTTTGCATTCTTCTTGGTCACTTCTTGTTCCACTAGGGAAAAAAAACTTTAAAAACTTGGTGTGTTTAATGAAAAAGAATATGAAAACGAATATATGTATGTACACGGATGACTGGGAACTTGTGCTGTACACCAGAAATTGACACATTGTAACTGAGTATACTTCAATTTTAAAAAATTGGTGTGGAAATGATAGTTTGAAGAATTCCTATGAAATTTTAGTATTTTTTTATTTCAGGTTTTTATTTAAATGAACTACTTGAATATTCATTCTTAAAGATTTGATCACAGTTTAATGCTGTAACATTTAATTACCTTCATTTTTGGGGCCACCATAAATCAAAAGATTGTAATTCAAATGTATACGAATTTATTCTTGACCTGGAAGTTAATTACTAACCATCAGAGGCTTTAATTATTGTTGGTAAGGTGGGAATATATCAAAAGAAGACCTGCTGAAACAAGAAATAGAAATGAGGTTTGTGGGCACTGAGAAGATCTAAAAAGTTAGCAAGTGTATAACCCAGTAATACAAAGGCAAACCCTAAGACCAAAGCCTGACAAAGAAACAATAAGAAAAAGTAAACTGTAGACCAACATTCCTATTGTAAATGCAGGCAAAAATTCTAAACAAAATTTTAGCAAATTTAGTCCAACAAATCTAAAAAGTATAATACCTCATGACTAAGTGAGGTTTCTGCTAAAAATACAAAGTTTGTTTAACATGAAAAAATTAATCAAGGTACTTCAGCAGATTAACAAAAAAAAGAAAAAACATAGAATCATCTCAACAGATGCAGAAAAACATTTGACAAAATTCAACATATATGACTAATAAAAAACTCCCAACAAACTAGGAATAGAAAGGCACTCCTTAAACCTGACATAGGGCATTTATGAAAAATCAACAGGTAACACCCTATTTAGTGTGAGATCATGCCCATGAAGGAAAAAGAAAGTAGTAACTTGAATCTTACAAAATATTAAAACTTAGGCTCTTCAGAAAATACAGGTGGTGATTTCCAGTTCTGACCAAGATAAATTAGCCTCTTTCCTCCTTGATTCAACCTCTTATCATCCACATAACACAAAAAACAACTATACATGGGCTCTGAAAGGTGGAAAGAAACAGGCAGACTGTGCAGGCACCCTGGGACTTGCGGTGAGTTCCCTGTGTTTCTTAACTGCCTCCCACATATCTCAGGGAGGGTCCTGCAGAAGCCTCCAACCCAGAACTGCTAACAGGTACAGACCTCAACTATACCCACAAAATTCCCAAGAAAAGCCTATTCCTCCCAGTCAAAATACCAGGGTGACCTAACAGAACAGAAAACATTATTGGCAACATCTACCCAACTCAAACCAAACACCCATGGAAAATCCACCTAACCCACCCACACTCCCACAGTTTCAGCTGGGCCAAGAAGGGAGCCGATCTTTAACTCCCACATCATCTGCCACTTCACCTCCCTCACCCATTGCACAAGGACATCAGACAATGGTACTCCAATCTCCCCATCCAGTGGTGCCAGCAGGGCCAAGCAGGGAAAGAGCCTTTCACCTCTAACCTAGTTAAAGCAGGCAAAGTTCTGATTTCCCTGAAAGGTTAGTTAGTGTCAGCATGGCTGCCTGGAGAGTGATCTTCATGCCCTGAAAATGCAGAGTGTGCTTTGATTGCCGTGCCTGGGTGCTATCAGTGGGGTCCAGATTGAATGAGAAATGAGGCTCATCATCACTCTGCTTCACACCCCCACTCCTGGGTCAGTGGGGCCCAACAGAGAGCTGGCATCGAGGTGGAAAGAGGTGGGTAGCACTAGCTGGCACAACACTCATCCCCACCCCTGCTCTGCTGGTGTCAGCTGGGCTCTCTCCCATCTGAGTTCTTCCCATTCGCACTTGTAAGATGTCCGGGGGCAAGAGGGGAACTGAACTTCTACCCCACCTGTCTGCCACAAAGCAGTGTGAATCAGGGCCCCAGATCTGCACAGCAAGAAGCTGAATATACACGCCAACCCCGCCCTGTGCTACACCTCCACGGGGGAATGCAGGCTAAGAAAGATTAAACAGAAGCCAGAGTTTTATAACACAATATCCAAAGTATCCAGGATACTCAAATGTCACTCATTATCCCAAGAACTGGAAAAAACACAATCCAAATGAGAAAAGACAACCAACAGATGCCAAGATGAGATGAGTCAGATGTTGGAATTATCTGATAAGGATTTTAAAGCCACCATCATAAAAATACCTCAAAAAGCATTTAGGAATTCTGAAACAAATGAAAAACTAGAAAACCTTAAGAACAGCAAATAAAGAAGTTATTAAAAAGAACCAAATGAAAATTATAGAAATGTAAAACATAATAATGGAATTTTTTTAACTTGCTGTACGTGCTCAATAGTAGAGTGCAGATGCCAGATGACAAGATCAGTGAACTTGAGGACAGATCAATAAAACTTACCCAGCCTGAACAACAGTGAGAAAATAAACTTAAAAAAAAAAATCAGGAACCTATGGGATAACAAAAAAGCTAACATTCTTTTCATCAGAGTCCCAGAAAGTGAAAAGAGAGAGAATGGAACTGAAAAAAGTATTCAAATAAAATGACAGAACACTCCCCAAATCTGGGAAAGACATAACCCTATAGAATCAAAAGGCTGAGAAAACCTCAAGTAGGATAAACCCAAAGAAATTCATTCTAAGGCATATCATAATTAAACTTCTAAAAACTAAAGACAAAGAAAAAGAAATGTTTAAGGGACACAGTACCTGTAAAAGAACAGTTTGAATGAATGATTTCTCACCTGAAACCATCAGGCCAGAAGAAAGTGGCACAACATTTTTTCAAGAATTGTCAACTATGAATTTTATATCTGGCAAAAATATCCTTCAGGGATTTAAAGAGAACTGAAGACATTCTTATATGAAGAAAAACTAAGAGAATTTATCACTCGTAAATCTACTCTTGAAGAATAGCTAATGGAGGTTCTCTAAACATAAACTAGATGATAAAAGGCTTGGCCCATCAGAAAAGAAAGAACTTTGGAATGGGTAAAAATAGGGCTATAAACATAATAAAAAATATAACAGAATATCCTTCTTATGAGCTTAGTAAATTATATTTGATGATTGAAGTAAAAATTATAACATCATTTGATGGGGTGCTCAATATATAGAGAAAAACTTTTTAAAAATTCTTTAAAAAGTGGGGAAGCAAAGGAAATTAAATGGAAGTAACATTTCTACACTTTAAGTGGTAAAACACTAATACCTATTGACTGTCATAAGTTAGATGTGTATACTATAATACCTAAAGCAACTACTAAGAAAGCTATACAAAGTGATACCCCCAAAATGAGAAATACAAAGTGAGAACCGAAAAAATGTTCATGGAACTCCCAGGAAGGCAATAAAAGAGAAATAGAGGAACAAGACATGGAAGAAACAAGTAGAAAACAAATAATAAAATGGCACGCTTAAGCCCTAACATATTTATAAGTATATATACAACAAAATAAATCAATATCACTATGCATAAATTTCAAATAAACTAATTACAAAGTGAAATGGCTGGCCACAGACTTGGAAAAGATATCTGCAACATACGTGCGTGTATATTTAACGAAGACTCATATTGATCATATTCAGAACATGTAAAGGAGTCCTACAATTCAATTTTAAAAACTATGAATAGCAAATGATTTAATAGACACTCCATAAATAACAAAATGCAAGTAGTCAAAGATCATATAAAAAGGTGCTTAACCTCATTACTCATCAGGGAAAAAGAAAATTAAAATCTCAGTGAGGTAACACTAACAACCTACAAGAATGGTGAAAACTAAAGACTGATAGCACACCAGTAGCAAAGACACACTTGGTACCCAGATCTTGGTTTCTAATACCATTCTCCATCAGAAGGAACCAGGAGTTCTTAAAGAAAGGACTGGTTCTCAAACTCGAGTAGGAAATATACAAAAAGAGTCTGAAGCAGAAAGTAAAAAAACACTCAAAAATAAAAAAACAAACCCCACAATTATGAAGGTATGTCAAAGGGACATAGATGCCAACTGAATAAATTCCCAATGGCCAAAACTAAAACAATTTGAACAACAAAAAAAAGCAGTATTAGATTATAACTCAGAGTATAAAAGAAATATCTGTGAATCCATAGTGATATAAACAAATGACTGAATTAGTAAATAAATGGGGAGGAAGAATTCTAAATAAATTATGTAGATACTTCACTCTTAAAAAGGTGAAGGATGAATCCCCCCTGCAATAATGACTTCATTCCAAAAAGTACAGTATGGAAAGGGGGTGAGATAGTTAAAAAGAGTAACTTTACAGCTGAGAAACCTGACAAACACTATCTCAGGTTAACATCAAGAGTGATAAGTCATGTTGACAACATGTGCCCTAAACAGGATGCGAAGAAAATGGCCTCTGTTGTCTTCCTTCCAAAAAAGCATAACCTCAGTCTAATGATGAGAAAAACTGCAGTCAAATCCCTACAGGAGGACAGTTAACAAAATATCTCAGCAGTATTCTTCAAAACTGACAAAGTCCTCAGACAGAGACCAAATCACAGGGCTAGCGACTGGTTCCCCTCTCCTCACACCCTACCGCAGCACATTGCTAAAGGCCTATTTACAACTGTTCCTCTTATCACTTACATCATGCCCAGCTATCAAGAAAAAATTACAAAGCATACCGAAAGGCAAAAACCCCACAAAGAGTCAGAGCAAGCATCAGAACCAGGAACCAGATATGGCGAGGATACAGGCATTATCAGACACTAGTGATTCGAGTATAAAACTGGTTCAATCAATTTAGAAAACTGTTTAGCAATATCTACTAAAGCTAAACATAAGCCTATTTTATGACCCAGAAATGTCGTTCCTAGGTATGTTCCCCAAAGACATGATTAGACATGTTTGTCAAAACCTTTTATTATAATGTTTATAGTAGCTTAATTCCTAATAACAAAAAATAAGAAACAACTCAAATATCAATCCAAAGAGGAACGGATAAATAGTGACTCATTCCTACAGTAAAATACCATACAGCAACTAAAAGAAAGAACTACTGATGCACACAGGTGTGAATGAATTTTACAGACATGTGGAGAGGAAGACGACAGACACAAAAAGATACATACAATATGAGTCAATTTATAATGAATCATAAAGTATACATATTTAAGATATTTTCTTATTCTCAAGAATAAGAAAAACTAATCGATTGTGATAGCAATCAGAATATTGGTTACTTTTGTGGGGAGAGCATTGTATGGACTAGAATAGGCTAAGAGAGACCCTCCTGGGGGTAAACAGAATGTTCTATATATTGATCTGGGTACAGTCCTCTGTGTGTGTGTGTAAATTCACTTAGGTATATACACTTAAGATTCATTCACTTTATTTCATTTAGGTTGTAACAGAATAAAAGATAAAACATTTAAAAAGATTGTAAAATTTAAAAAAATAAAATGCTTGTCACAGTTTATATCTAATTAAGAGATAAAAACCACACAGTGACCTAAACAGGAAAGATTAACAGGAAGGACTGTCACACTATATTAAAGAGTAGCTATAGAATATAAGAAAACTTTGTATTGCAGCAACATGGATGTCCCTGGAGAATGTCATTCCAAGTGAAGTAAGTCAGAAAGAGAAAGAAAACCATAATACCATATGAGATGGCTCATATATGGAATCCAAAAAAAAAAAAAAAGAACATAAATACAAAACAGAAGCAGACTCATAGACATAGAATACACACTTGTGGTTGCCAAGGGGGCAGGGGGTGGGAAGGAACAGACTGGGAGTTCGAAATTTGTAGATTCTGATAGGCACATGTAGAACAGATAAACAAGATTATACTGTGTAGCACAGGGAAATATATACAAGATCTTGGGGTAGCTCACAGCAAAAAAAATGTGACAATGAATATATGTATGTTCATGTATAACTGAAAAATTGTACTCTACACTGGAATTTGACACAACATTGTAAAACGACTATAACTCAATAAAAAAATGCTAAAGAAAAAAAAACCCAAAAAACTTTGTAAAGTACCCTAGGTCTGAGGGACATGATGCAAGGAAGGACGATCTTGGAAGGGGACCCTCTCCTCAAGGCTGAGGTTCTCCTCAAAGCTGGGTTTTGATGACATCGTTACAGAAAATATAGTTGAACCGACTGAATGGCAAAGAAGTCAACTGGTTTGTGAGGCCAGAGCTGGCCTGAAGTCCTCAGCAAGCAGGAAGCAACCTCTGGAGCCCAAGTAGGTATGTGAGCCACAGCGGGTGGCCAGCATGTGGGCATAAGGTAAGGGTGGAGCACTGGTTGGGTAGGTGGCCTGAAGCACGAGATGTCCCTGTTGGAAGGGCCACAAGAGACAAACTTGAGGGTGGCGAGTGAGCACAGAGGATCAGAGCACCAGGGTGGGCCAGAGGACTGTGGAGCAGAATGTTCATACTGAACAGACCATGTGAAGATGATCACTGGTCACACTGGGGCTGTGAGACCACTAAAGAACTGTCCATTCTGGAAACATGGCTGGGCGGAACACCACCAGATGTCCTCACACCCACACCAGTGACCCACTGTGCTACAGCTGGAAACACAGGGGAGCCTCTTTCTCCTGCAATGTCCCTCTGCCACCTTCTGCTAAGAATCCTTAACCTCATGTTCACTTTAAAGCAGAAATGATCTTAAAGGCGCTCCATCCATCATCACAGGGCAGGTATTGAAGAGTGAATTTGGAGCTAAGAGGCAATAAACTGATAACCGGCACAATATTTATCATAAAAATAATAAATGATTACTTAGAATAAAAAAGTAAATGAGATAACGTATGTAAAACACTTGGCACAAGGCCAAGCATCATAGTGTAAATACTGCATAAACTCTTATTATTATTAATGCTGTTCTGATGGTTATAATTATGACAATTTAATTTCAAATGCATGTGCCTTTGGGAAATAGGATAGAAGAAGTAGACCAACAACAAAAAGCTTTTCTTTCATCCTCTGTATTGTGTTTCATTAATTGTTAACGTAACAAATACCCATTGTAAAAATTTTAAATTAGGTAGAAGTGTATTGAGTGAAAAATACAAAATCTTTTATATCCCACCATCAATCCCACCCCCCTTCCCCGAGGTAACCACAGTGAGCAGTCCTTTGTTTGTGTATTTAAGTTATACTAATTACTAACAATACTTAACACTTTATAATACGAGTATGTATTAGGCACTGCTCTAAGTTCTTTACAAATACACTTTTGTTTAATCCTCTCAGCAACCTTACATGATTGGTTTTATTGTTATTATTCCTAAATATATGAAGAAACTGAGTCACTGACATTTAAACAAAGACTAAGGACAAAGAGACATGAGAAGCATAAGAACATTTCCAACAGTAAGTAGAGCAGCTAAAAAGGCCATGACCAGGCGACCACTGAGCAAAGACTTGAAGAGGTGATGGATAGAGCTGTGTGGGTAATTAGGCAAGAGGGCTCCAGGCAGAGGGAACAGCCAGAGTCAAGGCACCGAGTACACATGCAATGTCTGGGGGCCTCAAGGAGAGCAGAGCGGCTGGAGCTGGGAGAGGGACAGTGGTTGTTAGGCAGGTGCCAGTCCATGAACTCGTCTGCACAAACCTGAATGCAGACAGTGGGCTAAGTATGCAGAAACTTCTGGAGCAGTTTGACAGAAATTGTAGGTCTTCTGAATCAAAAAATACAAAATTAGGGCTTGCATTTTTCTATTTTTAATGTTTAATTTTATTTTTGGGGGTAACTGGTTTTTATTGCATTTTTTTTAACATTTTGGTCTATGATGGATTCCGGTTTTTTATTTTTGTTTTTATTGGTTGGTTGATTGGTTTTTTAATGATCTTTCACCACAGATAGTCTTGTGATAACTGGTGATCCTGTTAAATGAAAATTCTTATTCAGAAGGTCTGGAGCAGGGTCCAAGATTCTGCATTTCTAATAAGCTCCCAGGTTCTGCTGATGCTACTAGTCCAGGGACTAGCAGTTTTAAGAATCACTCTAGGGCTGTGTTGAGAGTAGATAGTAGGGGAGTTAAGGGAGAAGCAGGGAAACTAGTTAGAAACTCAGGCAAGAGATGATGGCGCTTCAGATCAGAGTGGCAACAATGGTGGTACGGAGAAGTGGTCAGATTGTAGGTTTATATCTGAAAAGTAGAGACAAAAATATTTCCAGGTATACAGGGAGTGGAGTGTGAGGAGAAGAGAAAAGTGAGGGGTGACTGTAAGGTTTCCGGCATAAGCAAAGGAAAGAACTGAGTCACACAGCTAGAGGGTGGAGGGGCCGAGAACTCTGTTAGCAGAGCCTGAGCTGGTAACTATTTCATCACAGCCACTTTCTGGAGATGGCTGATACTGGTAGGAAGTACCCAGAAGACAGATTTACCTTTTGGACCCTTATCTCTATAAAAACAAACACAACAAGCCATGATGTACACAACTACATTTTCAATTCCCCCAATCAACAATGGCAGCAGCAACAACAAGGGGCTTGAAAATCGCTAAAACCAAAGATAAAAGGCCAAAACAAATGCCACAACTGACTAAGATACTGTGACCTGTTAACTCATCTACTGAGTCAGAAAGGCAAATGGACTAAATAATCCTGGCCTGGACCATCTGACCACCTCTCAGGAGTCTTCATCACCAGGACTCATCAGTTTTCTCTGTGAGGGAGATGGTTAATTAGATTTTACAGTAAAAGATATGAATGAATCAACACTGCGTTGATGCCTTATTGATGAATAATGAGGTCTGAATGAATGACATATGTTGTGCCAGGTGTGCGTGTGCGTGTGTGTGTGTGTGGTTTGTGAGCTGCTAGGAAAAATCATGCCTGGAATGTCATACAATGTTAAAAAAGGTGACCTCTGAGGACAGGAGTGAAGCTGACAGAAGAGGAAAAGATAGGAAGAGGGTGACATCCTCTTTCTGAGATATACCTTTGATTTATTTGAATTATTTTATAACATATGACTTCTATAAATTTCTGGGCAAGACAAAGAAGGGAAAAATATTTGTTGGTCTCTCTACCTTCCTACCTCAACTTAAGAAAAGTATAGTATAGAAAAAAATCTGACATTTTCCTAAAACATTTTGCTTGCAGATATCCTCACAGGAATTTCCTTGAGCTCTACACTGTTTTACAGATTAAACCACTAAAAACCCTTGCAAATATATTTTCTTTCTTTTCTTTATCTTATCTTTATCTCTATCAAACATCAACTCCCAAAATAATGAACATAAAAAGGCAAATGGAACTTGAGAAGGCTGAAATAGCACCAAGATTTCTTCATGTAGTAAAAATATGCTCAGTAAGGAAGCTGAATGCATTCATGAACAACCATTAAATCATCATGTTGTAATATTTTTACCTAAGTCAAACTACACTATTACTAAAATAAAAAGCTTTGTGCTGCATCACCAAATATTCTCTCCAATTATCTAGTTTTTAAAGCTTATTAGTATCACCTCTTTTTCCTTCTTTACCTCCAAAGGAGCATGCCTCACAATATGCTCGGTGGATTCAGGAGAGACCTCTCCTTGGCTAAGATCAAAGCACTATGAACTAAGTAGTTTCATCTCTGTATGTATCTGATTGCAAACTGCGTGCATAATCCCATGCTTTATAAATATAATGATCTTATAATAGGCCTGCTGAGCATAAGTGAGCGGCTTAATGCACACAGCCTATGAATCTTCATATGAATTACTTTGGCTCCCAAACTGTGTGCAGTGGAAAGAACCAGATGGAGGTTAGAGTCTTAGCTCTACAGCTTACCAGGAGGACTTCAACAGTCACTTAACCTCTTTGACTGTCAGTTTTCTTATCTATAATGTGAGGATTAAAATATTTACTTCACAAAGTTGTCTTTGAGGCTTAGTGAGATAGAAAGAAACTTGTGAAACTTCTTAGTGCCAAGCACATACTAAGCTCACAACAAATGCTAATTAATTTACAAATATGATCCAGAAAGGAAATGCATGCGAGCTATCAGATCATACTTTAGAGAATGCAAATAAGACTGGCCTTCCATGCAGAAAGAGTGGAGTTGGCAGCTACTCTGGTAAATTGGATGTGGGATAGATTTTATCCTGCCTCTTGGCCTCTCGTTTGGCTGAGTCAATGTGTCCCCTGGTAAAGGTGATTTATTAACTAGGTAACAAACAGAGGTTAGGTTTTTCTCCATAATGAGTCCACCTAACCCAGCTGAACTTAAGAGCTGTGGCAGGCAGACAGCAGGAAAAAGCAACGGATATGGAAGGAGGGGCTGGAAAGCAGCTGAAGCCAGGGGAAGGGAAACAAGGAAATATGGGCTTACTTATCAGTCTCATTCAAGGACAACTTGTGTCTATGTTGTAACACCCGTAAGCCTGCATGCCAGGAATTGCACACACAGGGGAGCCTGTTTCAGGCTTGAAGGCCCTGGCTCTCAGCCCTGCAAAGTTTGAGAAAGTGCACTTGGCAAAGTATGAGTTCAGGTCAAGTTATGGGCAGGTGCACTTTGCTTAGATGCTGTCCTGGAAATTTGGACTGGGTTTGCCAAACTTGATCAGTTTGCAAATTGGAACTGCTTGGCATTGCATAACCTTGATTCAAAATGATGATTAATAGGCCTGTTTCTGGAGTGAAAAGGGAAAAAATGTTGAGAGAATAAACTACGTTTTAGAGGAAGGATTAACTCTTTCCTGGAACTAGCTTTCCTGCCAAGCAGCAGCAGGGAATATAAATAGTATCTAATTGTGTAGCACAAAAGCACACTAACATTTCACCTTATGATTTGTCACCTCAGATTCTCCCTGAGGTAATTCTGATATCATTAAATATCAAAAATTAAGGCACAGGAAGGCTTACTCATAATTTGTTTATTTGGCACTAGCTAGACACCAAGAATTGAAATAATAACTGCTGCAGTTATCTACTTAGGGACCTGGCATGAATATCATTGATAATAAAATAAGGATGATGCCTGTCTAATAGGGTTGCCAGGAAATTTCAATAGATAATATTTGTAAGAGCTCCTGGTGCAGTCCCTAACAGATAACAGGCACTGAATAAACATTAGCTTTCTTTGTAAAACATTTTGTAAGTTTTGTTTGCTTTATGGCTAGAGTCTGGACTTATGAAATAGTTTAGATGGATCACGTGGCTCACTAAGAATCAAATGAGGCTCAAGTTTTGTGTATTTGCCCAACAGTAATAGGTAAATATTTTGGAGGGGCTGATGAGGAGAAAGGGATGGGAATTTCTGCTCTTAATATAGAAAATGTGTATCATAGGTCAACTGCATGAAGACCTCACATCTACAAAGTACTATGACTTCAGTTAGTTCAAGATTTGCAGATACTAACTACTATATACAAAATAGATAAACAACAAGTTTATACTGTATAGCACAAGGAACTATATTCAGTATCTTGTAGTAACCTACAATGAAAATGAGTATGAAAATGAATATATAAATGCATATGTATGAGTGAACTATTATGCTGTATACTAGAAATTGACACAACATTGTAAACTGACTATACTTCAATAAAAAATAAAGTAGATTTAAATTCAACAACAACAATAAAAGAATATTTGCCGTTAGTTAACAGGGGGAGAGATGATTCCCAGTTAGTGTAATATGACACGTATTTATTTCATTTGTTGAATACAAAAAAAGGTATAATCAAAAGAAACACATTTGATGTCCACTTTTAGTCAAAATGGAATAACAGACTGGCTTCATGTGCCAGCCTGAAACAAACAAATTTTTAAAAAACCAAACAACCAAAGAAATAACAAAATATATAAACAATGGTTTTCAGACACCAGACTGCACAAAATGATCATCTCTGAGAGAAGCGAGACATAAGAAATGAGCACTGTGACTCCCCCAACTTCTTGCCTGGAAGGAGTTCCCAGGCTGCAGCGGAGGCAGAAGAGACCCAAACAGTCTCCCTTAGTTGAAATTACAGAGCTGGAGTCCAGAGAGACCAAGACAGTATAATTTACAGTACAGAGAAGAGTGCTGGCAAAGAAAGAGCTACACAGAGAGCGAGCTCCAGATACCTGGAGAGGGTCCCCCTTGAGTCTTGACATAGTACTGACCTGCATGCATGTAAGGAAACTATCGATGGCCAGGGAAAGAACCGCCCAAAAGGAGAAGGGGGAAATGATGCAAGCACACCCAGGGATGGGACTTGCTTGCACTCCAGTTTGTAATCCCACCAGTCACATTAGGAAAACCTCATAATCTATTGTAAAGTACTCAGAAGGCTTTTGCCTCAGTCATTGGACAAAGTTATGACTTAGATTAAAGACTACTTTGGTCCTGCCTAACAAAGCTTAAAAGCAAGGGTCAAATGCCTTGAAAAGATCAAATGCCTCCCAGAACAAAGTCCAAGATTATTTGTAGGAATACAAAAATATCTAGTTCCAGAAAAGAAGTATTTACAATGTGTGACGTCCAGTAAAAAACTACCAGGAGTGAAAAGAAGCAGGAGCACAGCCCCCATAATGAGGAGAAAGACCAATCAATTGAAAGTGACAGCACAGTGACCCCAGTGACAGAGTTAGTAGCTAAGGGTATTGAAACATTTATTATAACTGCATTCCATACATTCAAGAAGGCAGAGGAAAGCTTGAAATTATGGAGACATGGAAAATATTTTTTAAACAGACCCAAATGGAACTTCTAAAGATAAAAAATACACATATTTTATTTTTTAAATACTGTACATTTAGGCAACAGGGCATAAATAGCGAACTGGAGTAATGTATTACTATTGCTTTCTGCCTCATTTAAGTGTACTTTTGTATTTTCACTTTTCCATAAACTTCTCAGATCCCCTCCTGTACTGCAGGATACAAATCTGAGGAAATCACTTAACTTTTTTTGAGTCTCACTTTCCTCACTTAGGAAATGATGATAACACTTCCCTGAAGAAACACTGTGAGAGGTAGAAATAATCTATGTAAGTCATTGATCAGTAGTCTTAACAAATATGCGTGTTTATTGCTTCCTTTGCTTTTACATTAAAATGACAAGCAAAAAGAAAATAAAACATGAAGACCACAAGGTGACAAGAATTTCCATTTATATATTTTGAAAAGCACAAAACTATTTTTGGTGTGGCACTTTCATTTTTTTATTGTGAATTATAATACATATATAGAAAAAGCACAAAAATAAATGTACCACTCAACTAATTTTCATAAAGTAAACACTAATGTACCAACTATTCTGGCCAACAAAACAGGAAGTTGTAGGCACCACAGAAAGTTTCCCTCATGGCCCCCTCTTCTTATCTTTATTCTTTCTTCCTCCTCAGAAGTAATCACTATCCTGAATTCTAGCATTATAATTCAGTTTTGCTAGCATTTGAGTGTTGCATAAATGGAACCATACAATATATGTTCCTTTAAAATGGGTATTTTTCTATCAACACTGTGTTTAGGAAATGTATACTTTACTCTGAGAAGGGCAACTCCAGGGTGGTATGGACATGGAAAAGGCAAACTGAGGCAAGAAAATACACAAGGAATGCAATGAAATATGTTATCATATTTCATCAAGCTAGTAAGACACGACAGGCTGCTCAGTAGCTGAGTTTACTTTCCAGCATTATAACTTCTGTATAAGGGTTGCAAGAACCAACCACAGCAAGGAGTATTCAATGCAGGAAAGAACAGAGCAGGTATTTATCTTCCCAGATACTTTCCATTTCTTACTGTTCTAAGTTCTACTCATGAGTAGCTAATTCTCCAGCACTAGTAAACTGAATTATCTGACCCCTTGATGGCATTCAGGAAACCAGATAATGCCGTGAAATATAATGTGTAGAACTTGAAACTAAGGATTGATATCTTTAATTCGTTGTAGAAAATTCTCAGGCATTACTTCAAATATTGCTTCTGCACTATTCTCTCTCTTTTTCTAGGATTCCAATTACACGCATGTGAGACCTTCTTACTGTCTACTCCAGGTCTTTATCCCTCTCTTCTATTTCCCACATTCTTTTGCTTCTCTGGGTTTCATTCTAGATATTTCATTCTGGTCTATCCTCCAGTTACTAATTTTTTGTTCAGCTGCTTCTAATCTCCTTTAACCCTCAAACATTGAGTTCTCAATTTCAAATACTTTATCTTCCAATTTTATAACCTCTTGGAATTTTAAGATTCACTAGGCTCTCCCCCAAGTCCCCATTCTGGTCTTCTATCTTCTTGAATACATTAAGGATGGTTATTTTAATTGTTATGTATGATTTCTCCATTATTTGAGGCCATGAAGATCTTTTTCTGTTGTCTAATTTTTTCTGTTTTTATTTCTTATTGTCTTATCACTTCATATGACCTGTTACTTTAATTGAAGGTTATGCATTGCATAAGAAAACTGTAAAAATTCTAGACCTATAATGATATTATGTTTTTACAAAAAGGATTTGCCTCTGGCGGTTCCCTAGAGGCACATTCAATCTCTCAAAAGCAACCATTTTCAAGGATAAGAAAGCCAGAAAATAGCCTTCTAAAAATTAGAGTAGCAGAAGTAAACTTTTGAGCACTTACTAGGTACCTGGCTCTTTGCATACACTATTTCTTTTAATGACACAACATTCCTCTAAGTAAAGTATTTTTGTATTTTTATCCTCTCACTCAAAGTGAGAAAGCAGAGAATCAAAATGCTAACGATTTACTAGAAAACACACCTCTAGATGCAACAAAGAAGAAAATTCAAATTCTGTTCTGTGATGCCAAATACTCTGCATCATGCTCAGCCTCCTCTAACCCGCCCTCAACCTGAATGGGAGGGATCTGGTTGCAGTGGAAAAAGTCATTGGGATTGCCTAATTGTTGGGTAGAAGCCCTTCTAAGATGCCAATGCATAACAGGCAGCAACCTATAAGTTGCTTTAAAATAGAACCTGGAGAGCAAAGTAGAAGAAAAGAACTCAACAGACCAGTACTCTGTCATGAGGAAAACAAAATCACAGGCTGACTGAATGAACGTTTCCTCTGGGACAGATCTGTTTAATGCGTCATAGTAAAGTCCCTCCATTCAACTGCTCCCTGGTAAGAATTCTTGAAAGCCCACCTCCTTGTATGCTTTGGGCAGCTTTGTGCCAGCTTGAACTCTTTAACTAGACATTCTCCTCCAGATTCAGGTCCCAGTAACTAAAATTACAGGGGAATTTACAGCACAACGTTCCTCCTCTCATGTGGTGGAAAGGAATGGGAAAGAGTTTCATCATTCGTTTTTAAAAGACGATTTAAACTCTTTCAAGACCATCCTTTTTATTAGACAATTTATGGAATATTTTGAAGAGGTTCAATGAACTCCATTAACTGAAACTTAAATCCAAAATAATTTCTTCCCCCTAAAGGAGTTTCATAATATTTATTTGATTCTCACATCACTTAGCCTATGAGTCACAATTTTTAAGAGGCAGTTTGGTTAGGTATCTTATTTGACCTTAATTTAATATCTTAACAATAGGCTGCTGGGCTCAATAATTACTTCCTCACTGGGATACACTCCTCCTTTGAATGCTCTGAATCTTTCACAATAAGCAGGGTTGAAGGTCTGGATGCTTCTATATCTACTGGTCTTAGATTCTCAGGGTTTATATTATTGAAGGTTTGAGTAGTTTCCAAGAATGCTGCTGCATTTGAGATCTGGATTACTGAGTTGGAAGGTATTTCAGGGTGATATCATGGTAGCCTGAACCTAAATAAAAGAATTCAAGTGATTGTAAAGCAAAAGGAAATAAATGAAGGGAAATTCCAAGTTTGAGAAATCTGAAGAGCAAGTAAATCATTGACCCTGATTCTTGGAATTAAGTCACTTCTTATGTGGACTATATGCTGATTACACATATTTCACGGGTGAAGGTAAAATCAAGGAAGGCTTAAAATATGAGTCTCCACTGTTACAGCTGGTCCTTTTCCCAGTAGCTTCAGTGCTGAGGCTAATGGCTAAAGAAACAACAGGAGGTTCAATGAATAAGAGATTGTAAAAGGACCTAAGCCGAATATAGAACAGAGGAAGAGGGAAAAAAATGTCCCAATGAAAAATAATAAAATCTTCAAGGAAGTACTGAATATCCTCCACACATCTACCTCCTCTCAGGCATGATATTACCAACCATGTCACAGAAGAGAGAGAAGTGTAAAAAAGGAATAGAAACAACCCCAAAATGCTTAGCCACTCCTATGTGTCCTGGCTAACTGATAACAGTAACTACCAACCAAACTGCACACTGTCACAATCTCAATACCTCAAGGATAACATCACACCATCTTTAGAAACAGAGAACATTTTTTAAATAATGAAAGCAAGGAAGCTGTAACTATATCATGTATATCTCTTCTCACATTTCTATGAAGTATTTCATACATACATAAAATTTATATAAAGGTCAGTGGGGAAAAATACAATAGCAAAAAGACCCATAAACAAATGTTCATAGTGGCTTTATTCATAATATTCCCAAACTGAACACAACCCATACATCCTTCAATGAGTAAATTGATAAACACATGGTAGTGCATTTCAAATAATGGAATACTACGTAGGAAAAAAGAGAGAGAGCATGCTAACCTCTGATAAGTCCCGTGGCATGTATGAATCTTAAAGTCAGTATGTTGAGTGAAATAAGCCAGACGTAAAAGAGTACAAATGAGATATCACTTACATAAAATTTTAGGAAATAAAAACCCTTAAATCTATAATGAAAGAAAGAGCTCAGTGGCTGCCTGGGACTAGGGGTTAGGGGTTAGGGTTTAGTATGGCTATTAACTACAAAATAGGAAACTGGAGCGGGGCTGATAGATGTATAATATATATTGATTGTGGTGGTGGTTTCAAAAGTGAATACATTTGTTAAAACTCATTGAACTTCACATTTCAAAAACGTATATTTATATGTAACAAAATTATACCTCAATAAAGTGGGGTTTTTAAACACAATATATTCAACTTGGAAAAGAACAAACCAAAAATTTGAGTATTCTCTTTAGAATCTATTCACATACCAGTAAGAATAGGTTAAAAAAAATACAGATGTAGTCAAAATATTGGTTGTGTAAAGCTACTGGAATGCTGTTTTATGTGATTTTTTAAATCCAAAAGTGAGGGAGAAACCTCTTCTCCTTGCCAGGCTCTGCATGGATGAGTAGTTCTTTTTGATCTACATGGATCAAAAGTTCTGTTGATTAAGTAATAATCAGATGTTACACACATTAATTTCTCAGCCTTCTGCTAGGAAGGCCTCTTCCCTCAAACTATGGAAAATACTGGGCAGCAATGAACACGAGTCCCACCTCCTATCTTAAAGGTATAAACCAAAACAGGCGCATCCACAGTCAACTCTATAGACAATCATCCCACTCCTCCATGAGGTTAAGGCTTCTTTTGCTAACAAAAACAAAATAATTGACAGAGATGACATCCAATTATAAAATTTTTCCTTATCAATCGGGACATTGGGAGGCAAGTTTCTCCTGTTCTCTAACGAAGATAGTACAACGTAGCAAGCATGAAAAAATTATCTTCACATAGCACGAAATATAAAGACTGCAGAAAAATCTCATTGTTTTGCCTCTCCCCTAGTTAAAACTTAAATTATCTGGCAGGAATAGAACAGACTAGGCTTTGCTGTACTGTGCTATTCCTTGTGGTTAGGGTTAAATAGTAACTAATACTATTGAAAGTTTACTATATATCAGGCAATGTTCTACATACTTGATGTCCACTAATATTTTTTAATATGCACAACAACCACAAAAGGTAGATTCTACTACAGTCACTATTTTGCATATGTAGAAAGTGGGATACAAAGAGGTAAAGTAAAATCACTTACCTGAAGTTTTACAGCTGGCTATCGGTGGTGGGATTCAAACTTAGTCTATCTCCACTTTCCACATTTTTAACCACCACATTATATACTGCATTGTCATTTGTCAAATGGACAAGGCCTTGATCTGCCATTCAAGGGTGTCTACATTCCTGCTATCTGTCTCTTTTTCTGTCCTTGCAGAATCATGTGCTATGCCAACTCAAAAGGCATGGTGCTCACAGGCATAGTGCTAACATCTGAGTCTCCCAGAGTAGAGAGCTCACTGTCATAAAAAATCCCCAGACACCACTCTGAAGGAGCCATTTTACTTTTACCTGATATTTAAGAGGTTCCAAAGGTACATTCTAAATGAGATAGTTATTTCTCTTTCTTTCCTTATAATCATAAATAAAAAGTTAAAATGTGCAGATCACATAGTGCACTAAGTGTAACAGTTTCATACTCTAATTATTATAACATCTAACCAAATAATTATTCCAACACCTATTGCCCATTTTAGACAAAGAAGTGGGTTTTGAAAGGCTAAAGAAATTGATCAAGTCAAGTATCTACGAAGCGGAAAAGCTCAGGGTTAAAACATGTTCTGTCTGATTCCAAAGCCCACACCACTAATCATTACTCAGTAAAAATTAAACAACATAAGGTAATTCACTTTACAACCAACTATGACTGTATATGGGGATAATGCTAGGAAAATTTTAGGAGGAGAAGGGTAACCAATGGCTGAATCTGGTATCTATTCATTGCCTTTTTTTTTCCTACTTCAAAGAGTAAAAATCTCTGAGGTAATTATGAACTGTCTCTTGTTTCAACAAATACTGGATGACTTGGTTATTTGGAAAATGCAAAGATAGATACCTATTCTAGAACTTTCCTACCTGAGAATCAAGTACAAACAAATACCTGAAAAACATGCAAGCCATACTGGAGAATATTTAGCCAAAAGGATTTTGGGGTGTTACAGCATATCTTTCTACCCTCAAATATTCACCATTGTCACTCATAGGCTACTAGAAAGCTTTGTAAATATTAAATGAAAAAAGAGTCCAATTTTACTTGGCTCTAAATACTGACCAAGAGGAAGAGGGGTGGGAAGGGATAAACTGGGAGTTCGAGATTTGCAGATACTGACTGGTATATATAAAATAGATGAGCAAGGTTATACTATATAGCACAGGGAAATACATTCAATATCTTTTAGTAGCTCATAGTGAAAAAGAATATAAAAATGAATATATGCATATTCATGTATGACTGAAGAATTATGCTATACATTGGAAATTGACACAATATGTAAACTGACTATAACTTGATAAAAAAAAGTTTAATTAAAAATAAATAAATAAATATATACTGACCAAGAAAATTTTGTTGCCAGCTTGCTTCAGTTCCCTTTTGATTTCTGATATATGTCAAGAAACTGCTATAATACTTTATATGGTATTACATGTTTAAATAATAGAAAGTGTTAAGTGAACACATATTTGACCTGAATACATCCTAGTAACTTGTGGATTTAAAAGAAAAAGATTTTATTCATTAGAACATAAAATGGAAGAAACTGATCCTAGTAAAATTTGACTTTGAGATAACTAAGATAGTTAACTTTGAAAATGTTTGTCCTACCCTTCCATAATGACATTGGTATAAAGCTTTTTATCTTCGATTTCTACCAATCTATGTCACAAACATTCAAGATCTGAATCAATAACTATTTCAGGGGGAAAAAAATCAAATGAACAACCCTGAACACCAGTGGGCATAGGCAACAAAGTCTCAAGAGGCTCTTTCTAGCTAAATGACCAGGAAAGGGACAGCCTAGTGATATAGAAAACTTTTAGACAACAGTGGCCCTACTCAAAGCAAAGACCACAAGAAAATCTGAATCCCAACCCCATCCCCACCAACTGGGGAGCCTAGTCTTTCACCTCAAGTGTCTGTAACCAGGAGTGACTCTCAACTCCCACCATTCTGATGTCTGAGAAAGCCAACTGGGGAGCAGAGACTTTCATTCCCACCAGTTGGTAACAAGCTCCCTTCCAAGTGTGGTTTCAGCAGAAACCATGGGAAGGAAACTGCATTACCACCACATCAATCAGTAAGGAGGTACCTTCCCCGCTGGGGTGGTGTCAAAAGAGCCCTAGTAGAGAATCAGGAATTCTATCGTAATCCAGTTGTAATGAGATCAACCCTCCTTCTGGCAACCCCCACCCCTCCATAGTGTCAGTGTCAGTAGAAGCCAATGGTAAACAGTAATAAAGTACCTCTGCCCTTCCCAACCAGCATGGTGTCATGAACGTCTAGTGAAGAGCCAACTTCCATCCTTGCCCAGCAATAGTAAGGAATCCCTAGACTGCCAGAGTGTCAAAAGAAGTTGAATGGGGAACTTGACTTCCACTCCCACCCCACAGTAATGAGGTGGCACCCTCCTCTCCCCAACAGCCCAGTGGTAGAGGAGGCCATAAAATATAGAAAATTTAATTCACAACATAATACCCAATACATGCAGGTACACTTAAAAATCACTCAGCATAACGAGAACCAAATCTCAATTTGAATGAGAAATGGTAATCATCGGACACCAACACCTAGATGACACAGATGCTGGAATGATCTAACTAGAATTTTAAAGCAGCCATCATAAAAATGCTTCAATAAGTAATTATGAACATGCTTTAAACAAATGAAAAAATACAATATCTTTGCAAAGAAATAGAAGATATAAAGAAGAATCAATACTCAAACTAAAAAACTCACTGGCTAAGCTCAAATGGCAGAATGGAAGTGACAGAGGAAACAATCAGTGAACTTGAAAATAAAGCAATAGAAGTTATCCCATTTGAACAACAGAGAGAAATAGACTAAAAAGAAACCCAAAAGATCAGAGGACATTATGCTAACTGAAAAAAGCAAATACTGTATAATTCCACTCATATGAGGTATCTAAAGTAGTCAAATTCATAGAAACAGAAAGTAGAATGGTAGTTATCGGGGGCTGACGGGAGGGAAAAAGGGGGAATTGTTGCTTAAGGGGTATAGAATTTCAGATTTGCAAGATGAAAAGTTTTGGGAGATCTGTTTCACAAGAATAAGAATATACTTAACACTATTAAACTATACACTTTAGACATGGTTACCATGGTAAATTTTACATTGTGTGTTTTTTTTACCACAAAATTAAAGAGGGAGAAAAAAAGGGAAGAACTACTGACTCATGAAGACGGATCTCAAGAGCATTATGTTGAGGGGAAAAAGCCATCTCCGGTCTCATACTGTATGATTCCACTTATATAACATTTTCAAAACATAAAAAATTATAGAAGTGAAGAAGAGATTAGTAGTTTAGGAATGGATGGAGGGAAAGGGGTGTGACTATAAAAGGGTAACATGAGGGAGATCTTTGTAGTGATGGAATAGTTTTATATCTTTATTGCACTGGTAGTTCCATGAAGCTATACATGTGATAAAGTGTCATAGAACTATACACATACTGTACCAATATCAATTTCCTAGATTTGTATTACACACTAGATATTTTATTTGTGTTTTTACTGTTTCAGTAACAAATCTGATATATGTAGTGGCCTTAAGGAATGCAAATTTATTATCTTGCAGTGCTGTATGTCACAAGTCTGGGTACAGTGTGGCTCAGGTGGTTCTTTGCTCCTGGTTTCATGGAGCCAAAATCAAGGTATTGGCAGGACTGCATTCCTTTGAGAGGTTCCAAGTTAAATCCACTTCCAAGCTCATTCAGGCTGTTGGCAGAATTTTGTTCCACGTGGTTGTGAGACGAAAACCTGGCTGTTGGCTGGGGTCATTCTTCACTTTCAGAGGTTACCTGCATTTCTTGGTTCATGGACTCCTTTCTTCATCTTCAAAGCTAGCAGTAGCAGGTCAAGTCCCTCTCACTCTTTGAATCTCTCTGACCTCTCTCTCTGATTCATTTATCCTCCGTTTTCCTCTTCCATCACATCTCTCTGATTTCAGCTAGAGCAATTTCTCTGCCTCCAAGGGCCCAAGTGATTAGATTATGCCCATCTGGAAAATCCAGGCTAAATGTCCCTATTTTAAGAACCATAAACTTTATGACATCTGCATAGTTCCTTCACAGCAGTACCTGGATTAGTGCTTGAATAATTAGGGGATGTGAATCTTGAGAAGACATCTCTAAAATTCTGCCTATCACAATTATGCAAAGTGTAAACATTGGAGGAAATTGCATAAAGGTTACATGGGACCTCTCTATACCATTTTTGTAAATGCTTGTGACTTTATAATTATTTCAAAGTAAAAAGCTTTTTAAATGCACAGAAGAAAAAGAAAGGCAAAACAAATATATTTTCTATGAAAAATATTCTCTACCACCAGAAGACCTACACTAAAAAAATACTAAGAAAGGTACTTCAAGTCAGAGGAAAATTATCTCAATTGGAGACATGGAATTGCAGAAAACAGAGACACTGAAAAGGGTAAATATGTGAGGAAAATTTAAGTTAATATTAACTTTATAGTAAAGTTAAAATGATGTATTAGGCTTAAAATATAAGTAGAACTAAAGTGGACATCAATAATAGCATAAAAAGAAGGAAGGACTTAAATGGACTTCAAGTGTTTTAACATTTTTGCACTGTCAGGAAGTTTAAAAATACTGAATTACAGATGACACTAATGAAAGCTAAGGATGCATGTTATAATCTCTAGGGTAGCCACTAAATGACTGATAAAACAATATGTGTTAACAAGCCAGTAGAGAGAAAGAAATGGAGAAATAAAAGAAAATACTACATTGACTCAAAAGATAACTAGAAAGGAGAAATCAGGAATGAATATTAGGACAAAGAGAAAACAAATATATTAGCAAAAAAAATTAAATGTAAACAGATCAATATTCTAATTAAAAGGTAAAGACTGTAAGACCAGATAAAAAAACTATATGCTGCTTTGGAGAAACACATTTAATATAAAGAGACAAGTTGAAAGAAGAGGATGGAAATAGAAAAACCACGTAAAATAACCTTCCCACAAAATAAGAAAACCTAATATAGCTATGCAAAAATCACGAAAAGGAGAGGCTAAAGAAATGTGATAGAGACATTTTATGATGCTGAAAGTGCCAGTCTTCCCAAAAGATGTAATAATTCCTAACATGTATGCACTAACAGCATGACAATAAAATATATTAAGTAAAAACTGGTAGAATTAATGCAATTTGGCAAATACACAAGTATGGTTCGAGATTTTAGTAAGCATTTCTCAGTAACCAATAAAATAAACTAAAGTAAATCAGGAAGGATATAAAAGATGTGAATAACAAAGCTAATAAACTTGATGTAACTGATGTGCATAATAATAAACACTTTTAAGAATATGCATTTTAATGCTACAGAACATTTACAAAAAATTGTAAAATTTTGCATATAGACCATGCAGCTAGACTTAAACTGCAAAGGATTATAATCAACACAGAATGTTCTCTTACCACAGTGGAATTAAAAACTGAAAGTGACAATAACATTAAAAGGTAACTAGAAAATGGAGAAGTGTTTGGAAATTAAGCAGTACATTTTTAAAGAACCCATGAGCCAAAGAAAGAAATTCCAATGGAAATTAGAAAATTTTTGAAGTGAAAACAACTGAAATATGGCATATCAAGATTCACAGGGTACAGCAAAAATTATACTTGAAGGAAAGTTTATAGCTTTATATGTACATATCAGGGAAATAAATGTAGGGTTAAAAGTCCAATTACATTTCTCAAGAAGTTAGAAATAGCAGAGTAAATGTTATCCTGTCCCTTTTTACTTACAAATGTTTCAAATCCCTGAGTTTTCAAACCAGAGCTTTCTAAATCCATGTATTCTTTGAAGAGACATCATTGTTGTTGAGTTTAGAGTGATCGATGCCTCTATAAGGAATTCACCATTAGTCAATTTAGAAGATTTAATCAAAACCCCCAATTTGTATTTGCTGCAGTATTGCAAACCTGTTACTAGCATCTATATCATAAGGGGCTGTATTTTTGTAGTTTGGAATGCTGTTGTAAGTATTAACACATGTTTGTAAAGCTCTCAGAAGTCTATAAAAGAAAAGAGCAATATAAATGCAAAATCTTGGTTTTTCAAACCATTTACAATGTTCAGAATAAAAGAGAGAAGAGAAAAACTGAAATGTGAACTAAACCACAAAATTGGAGTGTTTACTTTTCTTTCTTCATTTTTAAAATAAGCAAGACTCAAAGGAATAAAAGATAAGTGTAGGTGTAGAATTTGTTTTCTAACTCATGAATAGTAGTTCTAAAAATAAGCTAACTGGCTGAAGAGAAACAAAAGATGCTCTTAAATAAAACAAGCAACTAATATTTCTCAAACTTGATAACAATGAGAAAGTAGATACCAACCTTGATCTAAAATTTGTATGCAAATTTCTTAATATTCATTCACCAATCCATTCATTCAACCAAACACTAATCCAAGAGATCTTTGTTAACTCTGGCCAGCACTGTGCTAAGTGCAAGGGGTACAATGATGAGCAAAGAGACAGGTGTTTTCTCTTCTCCATACTTATTATCCAGTAAGAGAGGATGGCATTAAAATAGTCAACTAAAGAAACAGGTAAGCACAAACGAGATTCTGTCTTATGAGAGAGAGGCACAGGGTGTTCTGCGAGCATGTAATAGGAGATTTAGTCCAGGGAGTAAAGGAACGCTTTCCCTAGAAAGTCTTATGTGAGCTGCAATATGTAAGATGGAGATAGGTTAATTAGGTCAAAGAAAGAAGTGGAGGGGTAGAGCTTTCTGGGCAGACAAAATAGCACAAACAGAGGCTTCCAGTTGGTGAGAGGGATCACTGGGGACTGACAGTGCAGCAGGATTCCAACTGGTCTTCTGGAATCCAATTTGTACTGCTTACAACAGGTGAAGTGATATTTTAAAAGGCCAGTGTGGCTGAACAAAGAGCACAAGGGGAGAGTGTGAAAGGGGGAGAGCTGAAGAGAGTGAAGAAGGTGGGATGGAGCTGTGGAGTTCGGCAGAAAATGGATCACAGGAGCCTCATAGGCATAGGTAAACGTTTTGTCTTTCTCCTAACAGCAAAGCAAAGTTACAAAGGGGTTTTAGCTGGGAAGTGGCATTTTTTAAAAATATCACTTCATTTGTTGTAATACAAATTGGGTTCCAGGAGATCAGTTGGGATCCTGTTACATCGTGTAAGTGCGAAGATGGTAGCTTGGAGCTTGGAACAATAGGACATTGCCTCCTCCCTGGCAGCCAAAGCTCTGCCCAATTTGAGTCCACTTCCCTTTACCAAATCTGCTTTCAAGGATTCCTGCCCCTGCCAAGCCCATGTGCTCACTGTCACCTACACAAATCTCTCCTATTCTTTCTTCCACCTTTTGCCGTGTTGCTCCTTGCTTCACAAACATCATCTACAGCTTTCACCCGAATCTCAACCGTCTTACACACCCAGCAAGTTGCATCTCCCTCCTCCTTAGGACATTCCCACCCATAGCCAGATATTTTTTTCTAAACACATGCTGGTTCTTTCTTTTCCTCTCCCTGGTGAAATTACAAGCTTCTTAGGGAAGAAATATGACTGTCATTTCTCTGGATTCCCCTATAAAACCAAGCACAAGGTTGAGATTAAGTGCAAAACACCCTTCACACCAAATTGAATCTCACTGCAATGAAACATATCCACTAGATACGGACAATAATTTTGAGAAATATTGTCCCAAATTCCACTTAAGACAAAAAATGATATTGTATGAGTATAAAAGATATTAGAGAAGAATGTTTTGTAACAGGTAAAAATCCAAGCCATCTAGAGACAGTACCCTTAACTTGTAGATTACTGCACCAGCTTGGCTTTTAGTAACTAAACATGTCCTTTTTGACTTCTCTACACTCCTGCACATGCCGAAATGCAGCAGCAGCAGCATTCGAACTTGGCCCTCAATGGGGCTCCTATTAAAGCATCTTCCAGGGCAGAAGGAAAGCAGGCCTTCTTGCACACATGCCAGGGTAATTTCCAGTGTGACCTACTTCTACTGAGTCCCCTAACTGGTAATTTTATAAGATTGCGACCGCTACATAAAAAAGGGTCAGAGAAACAAGTCTCATTAGGACACAACTTGCCAAGAACTCATCTCTATAATCATCTGTATATTTGTCCCACAAATTTTCAATAAAGCAATGACATGCTTTATATACTTAAATTTTTGGTGGAAGCTGGAAAGAGGTTGCGCTTCATGAGACCTAAAAAGGGTCAGCCTGTGTGCGTAAGACGTAATTCCCAGCTTTAATAATGCTAGCTAACATAAATTGAGTATGTCAAGCAAAAGATGAAGTTCTTTAAACATGTTAGTTCTGCTAATCCCCACAGCAACCCTATGAAATAGCTTGCATTGTTACAAATAACAAACCTGAGACTCAAAGAACGAAGATAACTCACCTCGCTCAAAATCTCAGAAATAGTAATGATGGGGCCAGAACTCTGATCAAGGTTTGTCTGTCTATGAAATTGAAACCTTAATCTCAATTTTAGAACTCCCCAAACAGTGGCCACATATGTACTAGATGCACTGGGTAGGGCCTTGGATGACTGGTGTTCCTCTGATGTTTCCAGACCATGGCCTTGTTCAGTGTTAAAACTCCTCTTTCTTCTTTTTTTCTTTTTTTTAATTGAATTATAGTTGATTTTCAATGTTGTATTAGTTTCAAGTGTACAGCAAAGTGATTCTGTTATACATATATATATGTTGTGTGTGTATTCTTTTTCAGATTCTTTTCCATTGTATGTTATTACAAGATATTGAATATAGTTCCCTGTGCTATAATGAAGGACCTTGTTGTTTATCTATTTTATGTATAGTAATGGGTGCATGTTAATCACAAACTCCTAATTTATCCCTCCCTCTCCCTTGCTTTCCCTTTGGTAACCATAAGTTTGTTTTCTACATCTGTGAGTCTATTTCTAGTTTGTGAGTAAGCTCATTTGTATCTTTTATTTTTTTAGATTCCACATATAAGTGATATCATATGATATTTGTCTTTCTCTGTCTGACTTACTTCACTTAACATGGTAATCTCTAGGTTCATCTGTGTTACTGCAAATGACATCATTTCATTCTTTTTATGGCTGAGTAATACTCCAGTGTGTGTGTGTGTGTGTGTGTGCGCGCGCGCACGCGTGCGTGTGTGTATACATATATACACATCTTCTTTATCCATTCATCTGTCAGTGGGCATTTAGGTTGCTTCCTTGTCTTGGCTATTGTAAATAGTGCTGCTATGAACACTGGAGTGCATATAACTTTTCAAATTAGAGTTTTCTCCAGATAAATGCCCAGGAGTGGGATTGCTGGATCATATGATTGTCTATTTTTAGTTTTTAAGGAATCTCCATACTGTTCTCCATACTGGCTGCACCAATTTACATTCCCACCAGTAGAGTAAAAGGGTTCCTTTTTCTTCACACCCACGCCAGCATTTATTATTTGTAGACTTTTTAATGATGGCTATTCTGACTGGTGTGAGGTGATACCTCATTGTAGTTTTAATTTGCATTGCTCTAATAATTAGCAGTGCTGGGCATTTTCATGTGCCTGTTAACCATCTGTATGTCTTCACTGCAGAAATGTCTATTAGGTCGTCTGCCCATTTCTTGATTGGGTTATTTGTTTTTCTGATATCAAGCTGTATTAGCTGTTTGTATATTTTGGAGATTATCCCCTTGTCAATCTCATCATTTGCAAATATTTTCTCCCATTCTGTAGGTTGTCTTTTTGTTTTGTTTATGGTTTCCTTTGCTGTGCAAAAGGTTGTAAGTTTAATTAGGTCCCATTTGCTTATCTTTGCTTTTATTTCCATTACTCTAGAAAATGGATTGAAAAAAGTATTGCTGCAATTTATGTTAAAGAGTGTTCTGCCTCTGTTTTCCTCTAGAAACACCCCTTTTTATTTTTGAGCCACAAGGCAACCTGAAGCATCCCCTTTGTTGTTCCTCAGTTGTCTCAGGAACTTCCACGGCTACTCATTACCTCTCCAGGTAGGTAGAAACTCTCTAGATTGGCATTCAATACTCCCACAACATTAGGGAGACAGAAGAGTGCTGGATTTCAAAGTCTAGTTTCAGCATCTCAGAGAAGTGCAATTGGATTCTGCTTTCCCCACTTGACAGATACATAATCTTGAGCAACTTAATTAACCTCTCTGTATCTCTGATTTATAGTAATACCTAACTTACAGGGTTTTCCTATTATTAAATGAGATACAATGTGTAAAAGTGCTTTACACAATTCTTGGTACAGAGTAAAAAGCCAAAAGCTTCACTGCTTCCACTATTATTTGTCCTATACACCATGTCCTCTTTAAACAAGCTGAATAGTTTGCTGGTTATTTAATTTGCCTTATGCTTGCCCACTGTCTTAGGCTGAGTTCCTCACAAGCATCATTTATTATAAGGATTTGAATGCAAGTAATTTATTTGAGGAGGTTCCGCAGGAAGGACCAATCAGGAGAGTGGGGAAGTGAGGCACAGGAATGGGCAGAAAGCCACTAGGATAAGTTAGTGGGCATCAACCACTCTGGGTAACTAGGGGCAGTCTCTCTGGGTATCTCCAGGAGATGATGTAGAACACACCTTGGAACTTTCCCATCTGAGGCACGAGGAAGCTCTTGTCTGTCACTGATTGGGGCTGTTCCCAGGGCATCAGCCCTTGGTCCTTCTGGCCTGTCCTGCATGCTCACCAACCATGCCCCATGGCCAAAGAAAACTCTCAGGAGAGTTGCAGAGCTGGCAGTGAGAAGCCGCCAGCATGCTCTGGAAAACGGTTCCGTAGGATGTGGTAGGAGCACCTTCAGCATCTGCCACACCCACTCTCATGCTTTTGCTGCTGCACATATTTCTGCTTAAAATTTTAGAAAGCCTACTCAGATATTTTCCTTCTCCAAAGATTTCTATAATTGCTCCAACGTAATGTGGTCTTTTCATGTTGGAAGTTCTGTGGTTCTTTTATTTTTTTATTTTTAATTTGCATCATACATTATAGTCTGCCTTGGATTATGTTTATTTACCTGTGGTTTCAATGACTGACTCTAGAGATTTGTGGTCCCCATGTCCTGTTTTTCTCTTTTCTGTAGAGCCTAACACAGTATTTTGCCTATAGTAAGTGCTCAGTAAATACTGGTTGGACTATATTGTGTTCCATATTGAAAATGATCAAGGATAAAATGTACTCGTCTTCTCCACTGTGCAAGTGTTATACTTCAGCCTCTAGGGAAGTGTTTGCTGGAACATCTCTTCTCCTTCTTTAATGAATTTTGACTCTTACATCACATTTAAATGCCTTGGAGTTCCAAAAGACAAATATATCCTCATGTAATTTAAATGACAATCAGCAGGCTATTTTTTCCTTATTAATATACAGAATGATGGTGGTCACAGCAGGTAACTGATGAGGCTAATCTGTCAATGTCCTGATAATTCTCTGCTTGATTGCTCCCAGTCCGGGAGGCGGCATAATCACAGAAACACCTGATTTGATCAGGACCAGAATAGATCATCGATTGTCCTCAAGTGAGCTAGGTGTTGGCATTAGGAGGTTTGCATGGTATCTTCAGGGATCCCTCCAAGAAGAAATCAATATTGAGACTTCAAAATATTGTAGAGAAAAGCTACAGGAGGCTTCTGAGAGATGCAATCCTAGGAGTACTTGGTGTGGCAGAAAGAGAATTGATGCGATTAGTCATCATACTCTGTTAATTGGGACTCCAGCCAAAGGCATTCAAAAAGATTTGAGGATCCTAATGGATGACTCACCTGTTTGATTGCTTTGCTTCATGCTTCTCAGTAGTTTTCTAAACAGTCCAAACTATTTATTAACCAACTGTTAACAAAAATATTCTCCAACAAAAGGGAAATCATTGTTTCCATTATGGTACAGGGGAATAAACAGGCGGCAAGGCCTTAGCAGTGACTAAAGGACACACTAGTTTTAACAATGATTTTTAATAAGTAACAGTGCTGCACATGTTGAAATTGTATCTTTAGTTTTAACAGCACTTTTAGATGGGTGACATTACATAGTTAGGTGATCTACCTTGTGGGTTGAATATTCCCTAAGTTTGGCATACATGCCTCCCATGCTCCAAGACATTGCCTTCCCTATTTGGTTCTTTGGAGGCATTTTGCTTTTAATTTAAAACTTTTTCAGTAGTCAGGTTTCTTCTCTCCAGTATACGTTATGCCGACTTAGGACATCTAGGCAAGAAGCAGGGGACTAGAAGAAACGCAAAGGAGCACAGGGAAGTTCATGTTTGACTGGTACTGCTGTGTTGATTCAGCATCAGAGCTTTCTGAACTCAGGAAGTGTTGAAAACTAATTCATTCCCTATGAAGCTCATTTACGAGTTCTTTGTAGATGCCAGTCTCTGAGGATCTCCAGCCTGATGTTCCTTTGCTAAAGACGGTAGTCATTTCTACCCTTATGTTTCAGACTCTAGGAATCCAGCAATACCATCAGCCTCTCTCTGCCAAAGCCCACTCGTTCTTCTAGAAGGTCCTCTTAGTTAAGACTTCTTTTGCAAGGAGGCCAGGGAAAACCCACACATCTTCCCAGCTAAGCCTGTAAGTGCAGTTATTTTCCAAACAGTAGCCTTTTCTTTGGTGCCAAAGGACACTGAGGCCAGCCTCTCACCTTACATATTTCTCACACAGAAAGCAGACCCCAGTCCAGTGTGTCTCCCTCAAAATGTATTAAGCTTCTCAAATGATTCCCTTTGACCAAGGGCTTACAATTGCCCATTACCTACCCACTAAACTGTGGCTTGACCGAACTTTGGTCAGGCGTCTCTCCTCAGTACACACACCTACGCTCTGGCTTACCCCAAGTCTGAGCAAGCACTAAAGCACTGAAGGACAAAACATCCCCCTCAGCAGCTCATTTTGAGAAGCTGCTCATCACATAGAGAAACGCTGCCCATTAAACTCCCCTGATCGTGCTGCCTGCTCACTCCAACCACGGGCCCTCCTCCCCACAGAGTTCCGCTAGTCCTGTTTACTACCCCTATTAAAGAAAATCCATTTTCTATTGAGTCTTGACACCCTTGTACATCCTGAGGTCTGAACATTCTCCCTATTGCAAAAATTTCCAAATAAAGTCTCTCCTTACTTAAGTCTGAATTTGTTTTTACTTGACACCTTTAAATCTCTCTTGAATGGAGGCAAAGAAGGAAGTACTCATGTATTCCCACTCCTTCCCTCTTTTTAGAGGAAGGAGAAAAATCTGAAGTTCACCAACAGCTCTAACTACTTTTTTGAAAAACCCTCCAAATTATGCCCTCGATGTGGATGAAAGTTCAAATTTTTCTGACACTCCTTTGTTAGCTCCGAGTATGGTCCAGCACTTCTTTCATAGGATATTACATGTTTCTTGGTTTCATTTAAAATGAATGTTTGGATAAACAAATTCATACTGTATAGCATATGGAACTGTATTCAATATCCTGTAGTAGCTTATGGTGAAAAGGAATATGAAAACGAATATACGTATGTTCATGTATGACTGAACCATTGTGCTGTGCACCAAAAATTGACACAACATTGTAAACTGACTATACTTCAATAAAAAAAAATACATATACAGAAAAAAACTGAATGTTTGGATGTTACAATTATAAATACATCTTCATGGAGTTCACAGAAAAGAAATGAAACTCAAAGAAGCAGTTAGACTCAGGGATTAGACCCTTTTAACAAAGGAAAGAGGATATGGGCTTCAGGAGACAAGAAATTGTGGGGAAGTGACTAGGAAATATATGGGAGAAATAATGGAAGAGAAGGTCTATTTGAGAAGATCTGTTTCTACATACTTCTTTTGTGTTGATGTCCCATCTTCTGGGATGAGTCTGCTCTTCTCTCCCTGGTACTAGGGTCGGGGAGGGGAGAGGAGCTCTTTCCTTAAAGGGAAATTTATGCCTTGCTTTTAGATAAGAGGAAAGCAGGGAACTCTGCCTGTATCTATTGATTCTCAACTGCCTTCAGCTCAAAAGAATCCCTATGATAAAGTGGCATGTTTTGGGTTGGCATATTCTGATTCCCTTCACATTTGATGTATAATTTGTTCAGGGGCTAATTTAAAACATATTTCATATGCAGGTGCATCACTCGTTTTCAAGGAAGAACTTGATACGTATTTCTGGCTTAGTACACTGGAATCAAGTTGATTTTACAACTCTGAGCTTTCTAGTTGTGGGGCAGTGCACCCAGCAAACATTGGAATTAAATAATTAACTGAGGAAAGGTTGTGTGGGGTTTGTTTTTTTTTTTCAGTTAAATCTTTGAAAACTACTAAGCATATGAATGCAAATTTCCCCATCATGCTTGACAGTGCAGAATATCATATTAAGGAACACATTTTTAGCTCAGTAATGTATATCTGTTTTGTAATGTCCATTTCAAGACTAAAATGTCCCACCAGTTAGGCAAAGGGCAGGTTACACAGGGCCCTGAACACCAGGGCAAGGAGTCTGCATTTTATTCCAAGAGGGATGGGAGGTGTTGGATGATTTCCAACAAAGGAGCTTCATAAGCTGATGTGCATGTTTAAAAGCTCCCTCTTGGCTGTTAGTTGGAGAAAGAATGCTAGAAGGACAAGAATGGCAGTTAGGCATCCAGTCTAGAGAAAAGAGATGATGACTATCTGGACGCAGTGCAGCCACCAAGCAACTCAGACTGAATCTCTCAGGGACCAAGACTGAAGACATTGTAAAGTCATACAAAGTGCATTTCCCACCTAAATAGGGCACATGCTTCCTGGTTTTCTCTCATCTTCCATGTGTTTTGCCTTCACATCTTCACGCTGTTTCCTTATCCATCTTCTCCACATATCATCCCTCATTCCTTCCCTAGTTGAGGTCCCATTGGTCTCTTCTCTCCTCGACGATATTAATCTTGGCCACTCAGAAAACATAAGCTTTGGGCACAAAGTATGCAAAACCTTTGGGTACAAAATGCCAATCATCCTTTTAACCTCGGAGAGATTAGGCTGATAACACTATAGCTTAGTGGTCACTGCGCTATTTGATACCAACTCTTCTTAGGTTCAAATTCTAGGTCCCCCGCTTATTAATTGTGATCTTGGACAAGTTGCTGAAATTCTCTGTACCTCAATTTCCTTATATTTAAAACAGGGATGATAATAGTATTTACCTCACATGATTGTTAGAAAGATCAGATGAGCTGACATTTAAGAGTGCTTAGAACTCTACCTGACACATAATAAATGCTACTTGGATGTTTGTTATTATCATCATTACCTACCTTTTAGAGCTGCATGAAAGATAAATAATGCCTGGAAAGCACTCAGCACAGCGATTCACATATATACAGTGAATGTCCAATTAATGCCCAGCTAATATTATTTTGCTTGAATATGACACAAATCTCAGCAATGATCCATTGTTTATTTTTTGCCTCTCTTGCTGTTTCTAATTTCTTTTTCAGCCCCATATGAGGTCATCTATGTCTGTGCTTGTGTCTGATGAGTATATTTAACCTCAGGGCCGAGACAGAAGATATTGGAGAAGAGGCAGAATCCACTGGCTCCTTTCCCAGTTTTTCTGCTTTATTAAAAAAATAAAAAATAAAAGTACTGCTCACAGGAACTAGGTACCACATTTTTGAGACTCCAGCTAAGGTAAATTAGTTGAATAGTCTTCATTAATTTTGGCACTCTTACATGAAATGAAAGCAGTTTTAGAAAGAGTGTCTTTATCTGGGTTCATTAGTAAATGAGAACACTAGGACTTTAGTACATTTTTTGCTTCAGCAATTCTTGCAATTACTTTTTTAGGTTCATGCTCTGTGTAAACTTATAAAGACACCTCTTAATATCCATTCTATGATCCAGGGATATTAGTAGTGTTCAAGATACTTCTTGTGGGTGGAGGGGGTGTATAGGGGCTGTGTTGCTGGAAAAAGAGAAAGAAACCAAAGAGAGGGGGGTTAGGGGGAAAGAGATGAGTGTTAGGGGGAAAGAGATGAGGCTGTCTAAATGAGAAAGGACATGTGGAAGACAGAACAGCAGCAAAAGGAAGCACCGTTAACAGCCTGTTTCATTTTGACGTCTGACTACATGTAACCCAACCTCATTTTTATAAGCTTAGTGTTTATATTGGTACTGACATCCCTGACTTCCGTAACTTCTGCATGCCTTTTAAGGAATCTCTACCATTATTTGAGTTTGTCACAGATATATAAGAGTATTTGGCAGCAAGGCTATGTTACATGACAGCAAATAAATGCTTAGTCATGTAATGAGGAGTACAGACACCGGTGCTGCCTGAAGCATGAATCAGTTCCCGGCACAATTTTCCCCCTTCCTCTTTGTTGCCACTAATTTGTTAGAACAAAATTGGCATTTGATGCCCAGGTTAGCATGTATGCTGCACCCCTTCTTGGGCTCTATAAAAATTACAGAACCCCTTCTCCTGCTCACATCCCCATATGTCTGATGCTCCAGCTTAAATTGTAGTGTGATGTGTAATCCACCTGGATGAGGGTAAGAGTTATTCTTCTAAATTGTCTAGTGCTGGCTGTGCAAAATCATAAGAAGGTCAAGAGGAATGATGGAAAGTGCCTGAAGAAGACAAGCTTTTATAAAACTATATAAGGTCATTGAGTCAAAAGTGGTTTCATTCTCCAGATAATTACCTGGACACTCTGGCTAGCTGGGGAATTAATGTTTATGGAGTTGCAAAATCTGTATCAGATCATTACCATAATTATTTTACCCATTCCTTGCTGCAGCATTAAAAAGTAAGTATCAATATCCCTGTTTCACAGATAGGAAAACTGAGGCTCAGAGAAGTAAAATAACCAGCCCAAGGGGATGCTACATGCTGGTGTATTTATGAAATTAAATATTTAGGACAGGTATGAGTCTAAGCTGTCTAAGATTAGGGATCTTTTGTACCCATCTTTCTGTATGAGTGTGATCAGCAAAGTGATTCCTGGCTCCCAAGCACAGGTTGCAGGGAGCTAGAACATATGCTTTTTAGGTAGTATTACTCAGGCCAGTGGAATGTGTCACAGAGCAAATGACATCACAGATGCTCATGTGTATCAGACACTCTGGCTATTTAAGTGTCTGTAACGGAATCTGACTCCAACAGGATTTTAGATGCAAATGACAAAAACAAATCTAATCTTGGCTGGGCCGCAGAACTCCCTGACAGCTGAGGATGGAGGCACTCTCCCAGAGGACCCTGGCTATGGACACCCTGTCCTGTCTGAGGATCCTTGAGGATCCCGAAGCAGAGGTTGCTCTTGATCCCATGAGTCTCCATATCCTAAATCTGACCACCTCAGGCGGTAAAAATGTGCTCTCTCATCAATCAATCAATCAATCAATCAGCAATCTCTCTCTCAATCTCTCTCTCTCTCTCTCTCTCTCTCACACACACACACACACACACACACACACACACACACACACACATTTTTCCTTCAAATCTCTCTTAAGATTTCTTTCCTTCCTAATAGGTTCTCTCAGGAGACTCCAAGGAATTTGGGACTGCTCCATATCCACAGAGACATGTAGTTACATTTCTGGTTATCCCCATGACTGATGGACACTTCTGGCATTTACCAGCATCGACCTCTGGCACTTAGGATCAGAGATGCTAAACGTCCCCCCAATGTGCAGGGCAGTCTGCACAAACAGAAACTATCCCTCCCAGGGCAACAGTTCCCGTGGAGGAGCACTGCACCAATCTCCCTACCTTCTTTTTTTCCACTTTTTTCTCAGTGTCGCCTTCCCCCTAGCCCCACTCAACAGCTCATTCCATCCAGTGCCTTGCAGAAGAATAGGGCAAATGGATTAACCTATCACCCCAAGAAGATAACCTACTATTCTGAGTTCTGACCTCTTCAGACCCAGGTTCTCCTAGTTTCTTGACTTGCTGGGAACTCTGATTTTTGCTCATCTTGCTGAACACTCTTTATTGGCAGCTACTCAAAAGGCCCCTGCTTGAACATTTCAGCCCGTAGGGTTGAATTCTGTTGCCAAAAACAGCAGTTGTTGAAGTCTGCTACATATTGCTGGGTCATCCATAAGCGTTCTTCCTTTTCTCCAATACGGAAAACATTTGTTCTGCCAAAGTCAGGCTTACCTCCAGCATGGGAGTTGACAGGATTCCATTTGCCTCTGGCAGGGGGAGAACTGACCCCTATAAATTACGTTCTTTAATAATGGCCTGGCCCAGAGAAATCTGGCATTACCCCAAATCTTTCTCTCTTCAGACTTACATACCCTAGAAGAGGGGGAGGGGGGAAGGAAGGAGGTCAGGAACGACCTCTCAGATTCTGACCCGAGATCCTGAGTGGATACGATGCTCCTTATTAAGATGTGGAAAACTGCCTGGAGAGATGAATACTGAGGCTTCAGCTTTGGCCTTGTTAAGTTTGAGAGGCCTTTTAGACATCTAAATGGAGATGTTAAGATGGCAGTTGGGTACAGGAGTTAAGATTCCAGGGAGTGGCTAGGTTCTGAGTCTGGTGAATATTACTAACAGGCAGACTGTCTGGTTATGATGCTGAAATTAATGACTCGAGTATCAGTTTTACAGATCCCATTGCTTTTCTCCAACTGGGAAATAAAGAGTGAGATGTGTATGCTGGTGAGATTATGGATGATTTTGGGGGGCAGTGGTGAGGAGATGATTAGGTTTATTTATTTATTTATTTATTTATTTATTTATTTATTTATTTATTTATTTATTTATTTATTTATTTAATGGAGGTACTAGGGATTGAACCCAGGACCTTGTACATGCTAGGCATGCAGTTTACCACTGAGTTATATCCTCCCCCACAGATGATTTTTAATTTCTTCCTTGTACTTTTCTATATTGTGCAAATCTTCCACAATGAACACATGACAATTCTATAATGAGAAAAACACAATAAATATTTTAAATAGTGACAGCCGATACATTGTGCACAGAGCATTTCAGCTAGTGATCATAAATTCGTGCACACTCCTCCACATTATGATGCCAACACCTTAACTGTAAGGTCAGGCATTTTTCCTGTAATATTCAATGAATTATGTCTGTAAACATTTAAGTTTTTTAAAGGCCTAGAATAATGATGCCTTGGTAAAAGTGATAAAACAAGATGTCATGATACTTTGGACATAATAAAAGCCTATTTATTGAATAGACAAAAGGTCACAGCTAACAGTCACCCTACAAGGGCCTATTAGTTAGCTTCAGAAGTAGTTCACAAGTATGTTGCTTATGTCTCTGTATGTTTTCCAACTCTCCAAATGCAGAGGGAGAGCAAAAATGTAATCAGGGAAATAATTCTTGGCCACAACTCACATTCCAAAGGAAAAAATAACAACAACAAAATACCCAGGCAAAACCATCAAACCACATCCTGGTAAAAAAAAACCTTTCATGTGCTGCTGGGACATCATCTGGTCCCCATCATTACCAGCTGTGACTTGCACACCCGGGAAAGGCCAGACTGTAGCAATAGGAGCTAAAATAAAAGGCCCATGGCAAGGCTTTGAAGTTGAACATGTTTAGCAGCATTTGTAACTAATGTGGCGACTAAAGAATTAAAGGAGGGACAGAGAGGGTCAGTATAAGACAGCGTCACTAGATCCTATGAATAAAGATAGAAGGAGTCTATTTAAATCTAGGTAGGAATGGCAATTTCAGATCTGTCACAATAACTTTCTATTTTTCACTCAGTTGGTATGAATTAAAGGCCCACTTGGAGCAGTGTACATGTGGGTGCTTGGGGAGATGGGACAACAAAATTGAAGCATTTTATATTAACTGGAGGAGAAATGACTAAATACTCTGAAAATGATATCAGCAAACTTAACCCTAATACCAGTTTATCACATATGTAGTAGTGGTTCCTGGAGCACATTCCACAGAACAACAGCTCCTAGGGATGTAAATGTGTGATCAAATAAGTTAATCAAGATAAGCTTCTTACAGCAGAACTTTTAATACATGCTTCAAGTCTCCCAGAGGGGCATATCAGAGGTGGCATTTCCCTCAGTTCTTTATTTATGACACCTTTTACCCAGAGCATCACAGAAGAGCTGTGTTCCCCAAAACACATTTGCTCAATCCTTTCTAGTAGACATTAGGGGCACATAGGATTAATCAGGAAGAACGCTCTGAAATTTGGAGCAGAGTTTCTAAAGAGAGAGGTAACTAATTTGATAGAGAAATGAGGGGAAAGCATGTCAGACTGAAGGACTATATAATGGCTCAAAGATTAAACTTGTCTCCAAGGGTGAGAAGAATCTCCGTTCATGAAAGAGACATGGATTCCAAACTAGGTGTGGTTGAGTGAGCTTTCTCTAAGAACTGCAGAACTCCTAACAAATCAGGTAACTGGAAAAGTCAACCAGCACTTTGACTTACAACTGTTATGAGGCCAATGAGAAAATGATGGCTGAATCTTGAAGAATCTACTAATCTTACAGATAACATATCACAGAAGAGAATTCCTCAGTTGGTTTTTTTAATTAATGTTTTGAATAATTCAAGAGTTGCCACAAATTTATAATGACCTAAAGATTTCAAAGCTAGAATATATTTAATTAGTTTTTCTTAATTTGTGTCTTCTATACGTTTATTTGTTCCTTGTAAGGCTGTACACTTTATAAGACAAATTCACAGTACTATTTAATGCATTTGTTCCTTCTAGAATTCAGAATTATCAACCTTGAGGCAAAAATCCTGCCAATTATAATCCTGTCCTCACAAGGCACCATCAGAACGCTGATTCATACTGGACTAAATAAGCTGCACATTAATTACTCATTTCAATGTCAGAGTGTTCATTATATATTGCTCTTTCCAAGGGAGGGAAAGATAAGGAGATGCTGATGCTTCCAGGGCATTCCACTAAAAATGCATAATGCAGTGAAAATAAGTTTCTTTTGCCCTTTAAATGAATTATGTAGAACAAATTTGTGAAAATAACAGTGGAACTAAAGGCTTCATTCTTTGGATCCAAAAATACATTTTTAGTCTCCTCTCTTAAATGGTGGATCAAATCTATGTAAGTTATGCAGTGGTTTCTCCAGTCTACACCTCTATGGTCTATTGCCTCCAGTCCTCACTGCATACCTCCTCTCAGTAGTATGGCAGGTTTTAGTACAGTCTTGAGGCTATGAAAAGAACCTGATGTAGCAGAAACTCATCTTGGACTTGGGCTATGTCCACCTGTTGCATTTCAGGTCTGCCTGAGCAAGACTTACGTAAGAAAGTAAATCATGCCCTATTTACTAAATAGTGCTGTGTACAGCATCTAGCAGGTCAGAAGCACTTAAATGGTGGATATTAGACTGATGATGGTTATAATTATAACAAGGAAGAAGATCAGAATGAGAATGATGTTGATTGCTGTTGCTTTATGGTGACCTAGACAGTACAAATCAAAGTTTCTCAGTTGACATCAAGAAGTCCCACCAGAATTCAAACAATGCTCTTTTCTAGGGCTTAGGCATATTTGGGTATAGCTAGATAATCTGATGGCCCAAGGTGTTTTGGATGTAGGCTGAAAAGTCTGTTTGTAGGAAGCTTGTGTTGAGGGAAAAAGTGAAGATGATGAGCTGATCCCATTCAAAGGCTTAGTTATCAGAATGGAGTAGAGATCCTGGGTATATTCTGGTAAACACATTTCAGACTTATCCCTGCCCCAGTCTCCTGGGCACATACATAAACCCAAGAGAGGAAGATGGAGCTACAGCTGTTAATTAAAATAATTATTTCTACTAAATTATATAATATATCTGTTGTAATCCTTCCCTACCAGAACATTAGGCAAAGGGAAGAAAATCTATCTCCTTCCTCATCTCCTGACCCTCCTCACTTCCCTGACACAGACCAGGCAGATTTGATATGATGGAGTCTCAGATCTTCTTGGTCAATCGGTCCAGCTGCTAACTGTGCAGAGCAGAGCCCCATTAGGGCCTGGAATGGCCAGTGAAGGGGCATGGAGAAGGGGGACCCCAAGGCCAGGAGAGGATATGCAGAGCCATGTCAGGGAGGCTCCGTGCACAGAAGAGCAGTGGGAGGGCAAAATTTTCTAGTATTGCTGGGTGCATCCAGGGTGAAACTGCTTGAGAGCACATTTAAGACACCTGATAGAGAGTTCCAGAAATACTGGGGTGTGGGCTTGCAGTGGGGCTGAAAGTCCTTTGCCAACAGGTGAGGAAGGCCAGCAAAACCAATGGAATTTGAGATTTTACTATGAATGTGACCTAGGGGTTGTTCTAGCTGATGAGTCCTGGGAGAAATGAGTGGCACATATGAATCTGAAGCAAGGTCCCCTTGCCCGCTTTCTAATATAGAACAGAAGTCTGCCAACTGCCATTTGAGGAGAACAAATTTCAGGACTCAGAATAGCTGGTCAAATATACCAAATGTCTTGTTTTCTTTCATTTTTCAAACACAGCAGCAAAGCATAAAAAGGGGGAGATCATTCCAGGACAGAAAGGAAGATGGAAGAAGAGAAGCAGAGAGGGAGAGAGACAGCCTATAGGTCAATGAGCACCTGCTCTTGGTTGGATTTCTTTCAAGCCCGCTGTTTCAGTTGACTCTCAAACAGACACACCTGAGTCAAGTATTAGTATCACCATTTTACAGCAAATAGCTAGCTGAGTTGCAGAGGGATGAAGTAACATGTCCAAGATCACATAACTTCTAAGTGTTAGAACAAAAATTTGAATCAAGGTCAATATGACATCAAAGTCAATGCCTGCATCACCAAGTATGAGCAAGTCACCCACTAGGGTGCAGAAAGAGGACATTAAAATTCCTATTTCTATTTGGTTTTGACCTATGCTTGTCAGTAGGACCATTTTAGTCTGGATCAGGTAGGGACAATACTGCACACGGTTCACAAGTGTCCTGGGGGAAGAGGGGCTGAGAGGGGGACGATAGTGGAGATGACAGTGGCATCCTCATTTGTTTGTTAGCTTTTACTGTATTATGATGTGCTGTTGTTTATGGGGCCCAGATAAGTCACTTATATTACCATGATACAATAGCTTCTGACTCAAAGTCAGGAAAAAAGTTATCAAGCCTATTTGAGATATGGATTAATATCTAACATTGTAAATATTGCCTTAGTATATAAGTTACATATTTGCATATACTGTAATTTTGAGGGTGTTTTCTCCAGTTACACATACTATTACAACCAATTATATCTCCACAGAAGTCAATTTGTGAATCACTGTGTTTCAAATTTAAATAATTTCAAAAATAACAAAATATTTGTAATAGCCTTAGGACTAATGAAGTTCAGTACTAATAAGTCTAGTGCTTCATGTGAAACAATATTATTTTGTCATTAATGAATATACAGTTTTAAATATTATATGCTACATCATTATCTCACCTTGAAACTTTTCTCTTTTGGAGTAAAACGGGCATGATATATTAAATCAGTGGTACATGTATGTAATTTATGAACAAATAAACTTATTTTTATTTAGGTCCATGTTCAAAAAGTCTAATAGAATATGTTATCATAAAAAGTTTTGTTGGGCGCTGTGAACATTGTGTGGTATATAAAAAGTTCTTGACATGAATTTTTTAACAAATAAATAGAAGAATAAATACCAAATAGGTATGATGTGAAAGTCATGGAGTAAGGGACGTTTGAGAAACAAAAGAAAAGGAGATCCCTTAATTGTAATGAGAAGATTGAAGTCCTCGGAAGGTGACCATACACCTCCTTTAGTCTTGGCTTGTACTTGTTACCCCAACATCTCTTCCAGAGGGTGTCCCTTTCACTGTCAAAGTGATCCGGTTTAGATGATAAATTTTGTGGTAACCTTAATTATACAGAAAACTTAAAAAAATTTCAACGTCCCATCTCACCCTATTTCCCTCACTTGCTCTCCTTTTTACCCTTGACTCAGAGAAAAATGTGCCTTTATTTTCAACCCCGACGCTACAGGAATGTGGAGGGGGAACAGGAGAACCACTGACTTAGAAAACAGCTGAACACATCACCCTTCCTCAGTCATAGACTTTTCACCTGCAACAACTCCAAATTGGAGGTAGAAGAGTCACCTCAACTTAAAATCAAGCAGGAAGTTTTGATAATTATATGGGATTGGATATTATACTTACTTATCTGAGTATGTTTTATGTCTGGTCACTAAGAGTGACCAGAAAAATCAAAGGACTGCCTAAATTTTCACCCAGGAGCAGGGCTGCCTCAAGAAAAATATCAGAGCCAACAAGGAACAAAAATAAAATCGTGTAACTGGTTCAGCAATCTCAGTTACTCCTCTCACTGAGACACTGGTCCTGGGCTGTCCCCCGAGCTGCAGGTGCACACTTTCAATGCCGAGCTGACAAGACACAGCTTTAGGCTTCTGAAGCCCACTGTCATGGTCAACACTGCAAGCCAGGGCATGAAAGAGGAATTGTGGTCTGCTGTGTTGACTGGAATTTAAAGTGTAACAGGAGGAAGAATTATGGAAAGTGAGGTTAGGACAGGGACTCCAGGAGAAGGGGCAAAGACAAAGGAGGTTACAATTGGCTTTAAAGGCTTTGATTCCCAAGAGTCCCCACATTCACATGGCCTTCCAACAGCCCTCGGTGCATAATCCAAGCCTCCGTCCTGCCACTGCCAGGCACACATTTGTTGATAAGCACTGAACTTAGCTAAAGAGAGAAAAGACTTTCTTTAGTTATGGCCTAAATTATCTAAGTTATCTCAACTTGGTTCTTTGAAGAACAGGGGAAAATGTGACTGAAAAATTTCCATCCTCTGATAAAAAAAAATCAAGCAACTATAGACATGAAGTTAGCCTCCATCTCAGAGCAACTGTATGCAGTGATTTATGGCAGAATTCCTAGGGTAGGGGAAGGCACGAGCCTCAGTGCTCTTGACCAAAGAAACAATGCTTTATAATCTACTGAACAAATGATAAGTCAGATTACAGAAAACATAGAACTGCAGAGATAAAAGCACATTCCCTGGGGCCAGGAAACTGTAGAGCATTTATCCAGGAAGCTTAAAATGAGAGAATTTCCCTGATCCTACTTCCTATATTTATCTTTCTTGTTCCCATTTTTCTGTCTTCATTTCTCATTTCCTGCATCTTACTGACATTTTCTTTTAATCAGTCTATATGGAGGTAAGTCAGCATTTTAAATAAATTAAACATACATATATAATGTATGTATATATATTAGTTCAAACATTACAAAACTATATTTGCCTCTTAATAGTGGTAGATTCAGCACTTTCTATCTGAAAACAAAATAAACAAAAAGCCCCTAATCCATAAAGCCTTAATTAAACAAAATGCAGACAGCATATGACAAAAATTTTAACCTAGTGGCCAAGAATAAATCATTCTGATTTTAACATTTGTTTCTGAGAAGCTTCTGCTTTCCACACTTCTTTATAAAATGAGAAGCACTATTTTCTTCCTCATTAAATTTACTGTACTTAATGAAATCAAGGCCCTTTCAGTTCTAAAATTCAATGAATATCATTCAACGCCTGTTTCCTTAGATCACCTCCCTACATGTGCTTTGCAAGTTTTCATGTCACAACACAGGTAATGAGCCATAGTTACGCAATGATTTCTAGTTTCTAAAAGATTAGAATCTACTTGGGACATAGACCCCTTAGCCTACCCTAAAACGGCCACTCATAAACTCCATTGTTCTGATCATTTTTCCAAAGTGTGGACTAAAAACATCTTTGATTTTTAAAATTCAGTCTAGTTTGATTATTTTCATAGTTGATTATATTCAAAAATTCACCTCAAACTGTCGCTGAGCATTTCTATTTGGGAGAGGCTGTACTTATGCCCTTACATGCAATAGCTCGTGAAATTCTCAGGACCATCCTCTGACAGTGGTATATGTGAATATAGGGTCATTCTCTGACAGAAGACCCTCAGCCTCCACCATCCCGCACATCCTCATGGAAAAGACTGAAATGTGAAGTGGTGGGAAGTCCTGGGGCAGAGTCCAGGAGGGCCCTGCTGCTCCCACAGAGAGGTCCAGCAGCCCCCCACAGCCTGGCTCTGGAAGGCACTCTGTGTCATCACAGCAGCTGTGAAGGACCCAAATGGTCCCTCTGCACTGGCACCGGGGCCTTGAAGAAAGGCTAACGCACTTGTTAGAAATATCCTTCCTGTCCCCCCTGCTGTTGAGGCAAACACTTGTGTTCCTTTGCTGAGGACTTTTCTTCCCTTCACATCCTAGTATTCCAGAGTTCAAGCTGACTTCTTTTATTGCTGGTCATTTTGCAACATTTAGAAAAATTCCTGAGCTTAAATAAAGTGTACTTAATGTAGTAAGCATGATCCCTTCAAAGTATGTGAAGACTTAAGCTTTGTTTTATTAACTGTTATGGGTTGAATTATGTTCCCCCAAAAGATATGTTGAAGTCTTAACCCCTGGTACCTCAGAATGTGACTTTATTTAGAGAGAGGATCTTTATAGAGGTCTTTAATATGAGGGCATGAGGGTGGGTCCTAATCTAATATGACTGGTGTCTTTATAAAAAGGAAAACTTTGGATGCAGAGACTACAACTGAGCAGGGCCCGGTAGGGCCTTCCTGGGAGAGACCCCCTCCCCTCTATGTCCTCTGCCTGCCTCCTCTTTGTAGAAAAGCTGTAGTCTCCCAGGCCTCACAGGAGCTGGCTCAAGAATGAATGACTGAAAAGATGTGAACACGTAGTGACAAAAATAGCGGTTGGGCCAGGAAAACTGGTAAGAATTTAAACAGTAAATCAGTCATATGGCAGTCACAGAATCTTTAGTTCCTCCCTGAAGCACCTAGATAATAGTATCTGATGCACATTTCCTGAGTTGTTTTACATATGCTAAAACCTCAACCAAATGGAAGACGTTAACTGCTTGATGACCATGAGCACCTAGCCCCCATACTTACTGGAGCCTGAGGATGGATAATGTTAACCCCTGTGACACTGCCCTGTTACCTCACCATCAACCCATCAGAGAATTGTGCATGAGCTGATCACACACCCTGTGACTCCCTTTCTCACCTTGCCTTTAAAAATGCTTCCTTGAAAGCCATCAGGGAATTCGGGTCTCTTGAGCATGAGTCACCCCACTCTCCTTGTCCCCAAATACCTTGATTTCAGGCTTCTAGCTTCCAGAACTGTGAGACAATAACTTCCTGTTGTTTTAAGCCACCTATTTTGTGTTACTTTGTTAAGGCAGCCCTACCAAACTCATACATTAACTAAACTTCAGTCTGGTTTCCTCCCACCCCACCCACCCACCCCCCGCCACATGCACACACATAATTATTATCTGGTGAGTTTGACCAGCTGCAGCTGACTGGCTGCTCTGATTTGCTCTTTTATTAAATTATCTTTTCTTGGCCTCAGAGATGGAATTTAATCTTAGTTCCACTGCTGCTGCAAATGAAGCTGTGAAAAAAAGAGTTCCACTAGCAAAGGAGGTCCTCACTTAATGTTGCAAGAGCTGGGGAAGTTTAGTGATAAGACACACAGACTCTGGCTCATGCAATGCCTTGCCATTACAGCTTGAGCACAAAAGGCAATTTTCCCACCCCCACCATCCACATGAATGAGAGTTTAAATGACAAAAGACTTATCATTATTTGCTTGACAGTTCAGCCCCTGCCGGTACTATCTTGCATCTGCAGATCTGCTTGTCACTACATCCAGAGGAGAGCTGGGTATACCTTCAAGGATGCTTCCAGCAGCAACAAGATCCATCTCCACACTGTAACCCACATGCCCGTAGGCATGCCTGTGTTCCCAGTGACGCACAAATCTAACTAAATTCATGATGTGGAGCCCTTTTCCCACCGTTTCTAGCAACACAGGTGAAAATTGTGATCTTCCATGTGATAGAGGATGAAACCAATCTTATAGCCTTTAATTATAGTGAGGTTTTTTAAAATTTCTGATTATTTCAGTATCTTTTTCTAGGTTAAAATATTTATTGTAAGACCACTCCCTCATAGAATGCTATCAAACCATTCATGTACTCATCTGATTATTCAATAAGTAGATGTTACTATATAAAATAAACAGCAGCCATTTATCAAGCGTTTACTATGTGCCAGGCACTGTGTTAAGTGCTTTACTCTATCATTTTTACATCTAACAGCCACATAAGGCACATACTGTTATTATCCCATTTAACAGATAGTGGCATTCGCCTGCTCAAGGGCCATATCCAAGTTCACAGAGTCAATACTTAAAACCACATCTCTGACTTCAGGGTCCACACTCTTAACCACTCAGCTATTCTGCCTCTACTGAGTGCTCATTGGGTGTCAGCTATTGTACTTCAAAAGAAGAAAGAACAAGATTTTTCTTTTAATGGCTATATTCCTTGTGGTCAAGGAACTTACAGTTCAGGGAAAAGACATGGTAAATAAGCATCTCATAATAACTGAGTCTGATAATCACCAAATTGTAGCAGTTTATGCTGCTATAGCTCACATCAAAGTCTCTTAATACACAATATCGAGCACTCTCTCTCTCTAGCATTTGTTTAGCACAAGGATCTTCAGATGGAATATTCCAGATGAATGACAGGAAATAAGACAATCAAAATACATACGTATGCTGACTTGAAGCTCAAACTGAAATAATCTAGAAGGCCTGTCCGGGCAACCCTAGGAAGCATCATAAAGTCATCAAGACAGTGTGGTGTGGGTGGCCTGCCCTTTCTCCTGCAGCCAAAGCCTCCTGGAAGGGGACATGCTGTCTTTCCTCCTGTGCCTTCCCCTCTCCGGGGCAGATTCCAAAGCCCTATCAGGAGTCCCTTCACTGCTGTCATATAAGCAAGCATCCACTGGAGCCCAGAACAGCACGCACTCCCAGTATTCAAGTTTTATTCAAATCTTTGCTTGTCTTTGGCCTGATTTCTTCAAGCTCCCCAAGGCTGAGGGTTACTGCTAAGTGCTGCTTTATCCAATTATCAGTCGTATGCAACCTTGTGGCATTTCGTAGCTGAAACAGACCTTAGAGATCATTTCCTTGAACCTGCTCATTACTCTGTCACCCCTCGGCATGTATACAATTAGTTTGCTCTGTTTAATTTGTATATACAGTTGATGCTTTGGTGGTGTACTTAAGGAATTTTCCTCTCTGCATTTCTCTCTCAGCTAGATTACATGATTCTCAAGGATAGGGAGTGTATGAGTACAAGGGGTCTTTGTTTTTTCTGCTTATCCCAATGGTTTTCAAGCAGTGCGTGCTCAGTAAAAGTTGTTGAGTGGAGAATCCAAAATATAAAAAGTAGTATAAATACAGAAAGTGCATTTAGAAGTCCTTTTTTTTCTTTTAGTGAAGCAGCCCACCTATTCCTCAAAGTTTTTCTAAACTAATTAGGGCAGAATTCAGAACTGAGTTTGGACAGAGCTGTTATTATATCAGACAGTCAGGATATCAATTCACATTGAACATCTATCCTTATGATACTTGGGACTTCCTGGTTACCGATAACAGAAACCCACTCACGATTAAATAAAAGAAAACAAGATAGAAATCACTGTGAGGCTTCCAGGACAAGAAAAAAGTTGTGCTTCAGGACAGGGCCTCTGACACCAACAGAAAGGTGCCTCCCACCTCGCTTCTCTGCTTCCTTTTACATATAGATTTTATCCATTTCCAGATCTATATTTCTCTCTCTCCTTAAGATTACCATAAGGGACAAGGTGGCCAGCAGGTACCTAGTTTACATGTTGCAGGTGCAGCCACTCCAAAAAAACCCTGAATGTTCTTATTCCAATTCTAAATTTCCTAAAGAAGGGACTCTGATAGACCCAACTTGTGTCTTCTGTCAACCTCTGGACATGACCAGAGAAACAGGATCATGTCAAATGCTGGTTATTTCTATTCTAATGCAGAGAGAAGCTGATGAGAGAGAGATCCCAGGGTTGCGGGTGGTGGGGATTCAAACCTGGACAAAAAAAAAAAAAAAATCACAGAGAATCTACTATAATTTCTATGCCCATATACTCAGCTACTTAGGTTCTCTAAACTCTGACTCAGAGAATTAAGTCCCAAAACTTACCTCTTGCATATAGAAGTGCTCAAATGTTAGCTATTATAATTATTTAGGAGAAGTAGCTACTCAGTAAATGTGTGCAGTGATGATAGCCATAATGAATGATAAGAAGATTTTTTTACCTTTGACTTATGTCTCAATGTTTTATTCACTTATTTTGTGTCTAACATTTTATTTTATTTATTTATTTAAATGTCTCTAAATTCTACTCCTAATTCAATTTGCCTCCCCCCTCCCTTTTGAAACTAGTTGATTGCTCAATGGATAATTTAATTGCTCATAAAGTCTAATCTAGGAGAATTACTAAATTCTCCAGAGAGTCAGAGAATTTCAGTGGTGCAAGTTCATAGATTGCTATCATGGTATAACACATAGAAACAACCAGTGTAATATTTTCAAGGCCCCGTGAGCCAAGAGTTGTATAAGAGCCCCCATAGAAATAACCAACAAATTAATGACCAATTCCAGGCAAAGTCTAGGATTTTTTTAACCTCTTCCAACATATGTAACATGATAAATTCCACAAAGTAGCCCAGAGAGAAAAATGATAAGTACACCAGAACCAATGTTTTTTGAGTGTGGAAAATTCTAGAATGAGAAATAAACTATTCTTTGTGAGACCAAGACAATATACACAAGTTAAATATAACTGAGTGAGTGTTCTGCAGCAAGATACTCACAGTGAATAGCGTGACCAAAACCTCAGGATTCCAAATCTTCCTTCCCTACAGAGACTTGTATCTGCCCATTCATTATTTGGAGCAGGGATGACTGACTGTGGGACCCTCAAATCATGCATAATATAAAGAGACTGACCTCCCTCAGGCTTCCAGATTGTCAAGCAAGGCCATCCAGGGCACGATGGCATTAAAATCCAACAGTCACTGAACAATAAAATACGTTACAATTGGATGCAGTCCAGGCGAGTCAAGGTCTCATTATACAGGCCCTCGGGGCTGAGAAGAGGCAGGAGAACAATGATGGAAATGCGTGTTGCCATGGTGTCCCTGCTGCATCCCCTCGTTTCACAGGGGTGGAATCAAGTCTCTTTGAACCAATTTGGTGGCAAACATCTTCTGCTTACCTTTCACAGAACTCAGATCAACAGTGAATGCTCCTGCATCCCACACTCATCATTAAAAATGCTTACTCTTCAGGTTTCCTAAGCGACCTTTCCCTAGTCCTGGAATGGAGCTGGCTTTTTGGTAGCTGAGAGAAAAACACTTTTACTATGATGTGTATGCAGTTTTGACACGTGAGATTATCAAGAGAGAGAAGGGAGCATAGTCAGGAGCATGGAGCCACCACATATCATGAGAAAGAAGATCTGGGTTCTCATCCGAGCTCTGCCACCAAATTACAGGGTAACCCTTCAGAAAACTCCTAAATTACCTGAGGCCTCGGTTTCTCCACTTTATCCAAGATATTGATTAAAAGATGCACAACGATTTTATGTAGGACTGAGAAAGGAAAACCACAGCCATTTATAATCGTAATATGCCATGCATTATAAAATGCATCCTGATTGCAGAGATGTTAAAATATGAAAAAAAATACATTTTAGAATCAGTGATAAACAGTATAATTGATGGATGGGGTTTTAGTAAAATAGGTATTTCTGAAAGTGGTACTACCTGGTTGCTTGCTTTTTTTCAAGGAACGATTATTAGAAGTGTTGACTTCCCTTCCTTTTGCAGTTGCACTTAAGCAACTGAAAAGAGCTGCAGAAAAGAGAGGAGCAAGGCTTTTAAGGAAAATGCACTTTGATCTGGTAGGTGTAGAGTGACAGAATCAATTAGGCATCTGACAGTTAAATTCTTGGCCTATTCAAGACAAAATCCAATGTCGGGAATTTGCAAAAGGTCAGCTCTCACTCCCTGCTTACCAACCAGCTTTCAAAGTCACTGTCCTCATCCACTGGAATCTCCTCACTGCCAGAATCCTGATTCGTTAGCTCTTCTTTCTCTCCCTGTTTCCATCCCTTCATTTTTCCTTTCTTCTTTCCTTCCTTCTTTCGTTCCTTCTTCTGACCCATCCAAATTCATTAAGCACCTACTCTGTGCTTAATAAATAGCTAAGTCCTGTGCTCAGTGCGCAAATATAACAGTGAATAAAATAGGCAGGCTGAGCCCTCATCAAGAAACACACCCGTCTAGAGGGGAGATGGTTGTGGGAAAAGCAATTGCAACACAGCGTAACAGGAGCACAAATGACTCAGACTTGGAAGATCAGGGAAGTGACATCAAGACTGAGGCCTGAAGCATAATCAAGAGCATGCCAATTTATACAATAAAGTCCCTCACACCAGAAAACAGAATGCTCCAGTTAACTGACTTCTGATGAGCTAGAATAACTCAAGAACGATTGACCTACACATTCTGTTTTCTCCCATAATCTAGCCTTATTTTGTATTCCTCTCCAGGTTGCCATCTGCACCAGCCGAACAGTAGCCACGCTTCCACTCCACAGATCCTCTTCCCTGTGCTGCACACCAGTGCTCCCCTCTCTCTCAGTTGCGTAAAGGGCTCTCCTCCACGCTCTTCCACCCAATTACATCTATAACTTATGTAGCACCTGTTAGGCATCTCTGCACAATATTCTTAGGAGAAAACTGAGATGTGGACAGGTTGAGCAACTAGTCTGAGGTCACACAGCTGGTAAGTAGCCAAGCAGAATTCAAACCAAGCCAGTTTGTGCCCAAAGTCCCTCCTCTTTCTGCACCACACTGGCCCACTGTAGCCAAAGCTCTTCTTTATTTCAAGGCCAAGCACAAGTCATACCATCCCCACAAGGTTTCACTCTGATAGTTGCAGCCCGTGCAGATCTTACTTGCCCTAGTCTTTCTGTGTTTATTCTCTGGAGTTTGTTATAGACTGTGACATTGTTTTTAAATGAGCGTATTTTTCAACAAAACTATAAACAATTTATGGGATGAAAGTGTACTTTACATCTCTTTAGGATTTGGAATTATCAATGCTATCATTTATAGTTTTCATCCTCCAATGACAGGTAACAGGCTTTTCTTTTTTGTATACCTACATTAGAAGATCAGGAATGTTAGTTATTTGTGGGGACTCTTTAGCTGGGTTCCATGTAAGGGACACTTCTGGTGATTGAGACTATAGAAGCTCTCAGAGACACCAGCCAGCCTGGTTTTGCTCTTAATTCAGCTCTCCTTCCAGGTAGTGCCATGAACTCAGTGAGTATCCACTGTAAATAAGAAATGAGCAAAACTTAAGGATGTAAAAAGTTTCCTGAGCTCTGAACTCCCTCCCTAAGCAGCCAGACCAGAAGAATATCCCTCTTTGAATGCAATCAAGCACTACTGTGGATAAGAAATTAGATTTTTCCATTGATATTTCTGAGGACATGAATTCTCAAATGGGTAAGAGCTGACATGTATTATTGGTTTTTATTCTTCCCCATACCTAGTTACTCCCAGGGTGTTCACGAGACACTTAGAGAAGTGCATTCACCCTACCAAGCTGCCAATTGATCATTTAGTACATTATTAAATAACTTATTACCAGAAAGAGGCAAAAGCACAGAGCGGAATTTGATTCCTTATCATTATTTGCCTGACAAATACAGCACTTTTCTCCAGGCTCTGTGCAGAGAATATTTAACAAGCCACATTAACTTCCAGGCATCTAGAACTGCACAGTTGAAAACAAAGGAAGCAGAAGAAAAAAACAGGAATGGTAAAGGGTGGGATAAGGGAAGATCTGAAAGAGAGCAAAAAAAGCAAATAAAAGCAAAATCAAGTACCAAAGAGGATGAAAGAGTATGTTCTAGCTACCTGGGAGAAATGGTATCTAACAGACCACAAAACAAAACTACATAAAAAGTTTTACTTGCCCTTAGGCCAGAAGGCCTAGGAAAAAAGAGCAAAAATTATTTGCACTTTGCCATAAATGTGCTGAGTTGAAGGCATAAGCCAAAGTCTTTATGTGGACCCCAGGTACAGTCTAACTATCTAGTTATGTGGATACAAACCATCCAGAGTAGAGAGTACAAACCTCTGAAACTCTCTTCTTTCTCACTCTGAGAATAAAAGGAAGCACCCAGAGTGATATATCCACATCCTCAGTTATCCAGGAATTTTACTTTAAAGATATCAGCCTTTGTCAGTTTTCACTACAATAGGCTTTTCTCTAGAATCTGTCCTTATTTTCAACATTTTAATTACTATTTCACATGTAAACAACCACATACACACACACACACACACACACACACACACACACACACACACACACTAAAAAGCACACCATATGACTCTGGATTAGATGTGAAGACCTAGTTTAGAGGCTGCATTTTTTTTCATTGATCACATTTTACTATATATGCTAAATGTGTCTTAAAGACTATGTCAACTTCCAGTATCTCCCAAATCTCTAATTGTGGCCATGTAAGGTAGCATCAGTTCATAAAGGTCTCTTTAATAGCATGCAATTTTCATTACTAGGATGTATTCTTTCCAAGAAAATGCCAAGAGAAGAGATAACTTGAAGAGATTTGGCAAAACTTCTCTGGTCATTTGCAAGAGATAAACATTTCCTTTACCTCATTAATTCACATCTTTTGGCTTAGAGAATATGCATTATCCTTGCAATTATCACCAGCCTTAAAAAAAATAACTGGAAATTTTGCTAAAAATTAATGGTTCATGTTATAAATGGCAAAATTCCCCCAGCTGCATCTGCAACTTGCTAGAGCCATTCGTGGAGTATTGCTTTCCAGATGAAAATTAAGCTGGAAGATAAAATGGGAAAAACATCACAAAGTGCCATGTAATCTCCAGATATATTTGGGAGCAGCTTAATTTCCATTTGTCTAGGATCTCAGATGTTTACCATAAAGCTTTCACTTGGCAATGGGAAACCAGGCTTGCATGATAAATAATAGATATGTTATCTTAAAGGATAGTATGCATCATGTCCATTTTTTAACCATCTATATGTCCTTTCAACAAATACATATGGAATATTATGTGTTCTTCATATTTTAGAAGATATAAAGAACAAGTCATGTGTGTCTACAAGGAACTTACAGACTTCGGGAGAGAAGATACACGTAGAAAAAAATCTGGCAATGATCAAAGATAAGCAACTTATAATAACAGATCTATACCTCCCCACTCAAATTTTTTCTTACCTATATTAAGAGACAGTTTAGGGATAGATGTCTTCTCTGGGTTCATGTATTCAACTCATTAGGGTGAATCCACTAGTATCCATTTTCAAAATAATCTATTACCATTTTTGCATGTCAGTTTATTGAAATGGAGACAAAAATGCACAAAGCATATTCATGGAACCATGAGCTGTCACTTTTATCTGTAGCACAGGGAGTTTGTAGAGTGTTTTAGAAGAGTAAGTTTGAAAAGATACGGCATATCCACACTGTAGAGCGTCTTAAAGGCAAGGTTCTGGTTAGGTTTAAGTAAGTAGGCAATAGCTGCTACTGAAAGTTTTTAAACACGGCCAAAGTTTAAAAAAAAAATCTGTCATTACTAAATTTACCCACACATGTGTGAATTTTGAACAGAAGATCTGAAAATAAGAGCAATTAGTTAGGAAGGTATTGTATTCTTCATAACCAGTGATAGAAGAATAAACTAAAGTAGTAATAAGGAGGGAAAAAATGAGTTCAGTTTTGATTACTTGGAGTTTGAGTTTAAACCCATGGGTAATCTTTCAGGTGAAAATATGCAGAAAACAACTGAAAATACAGGTTGAAGATAGGTCACTGCTGTGATACAGGGTTTGGAGATATTTTCCAAGAAGTGCTATTTTAATTTGTGTGAGTAGATATAATCACTTATTCAAAGGCTATAGCTAAGGAGAGAAATGAGAAGAAGTAAGAAGGAACATTTTCATTTAGAAAGAAAGGAAGAGGCCCAAAGGACAAGTCTTAATAGTAGTAATAAAGAATCAGAGGAGCATAGAAGCACAGAGCATCACAATGTTCAAATAAAGTTTTAAGGTGTGTGTCTCAGTCTGTTCAGGCTGCTATAACACAATGCTATAAACTAGGTGGCTTAAACAACCAGCATTTCTTTCTCACAGTTCTAGAGGCTAGAAGTCTAAGATCAAGGTGCCAGGATGGTTAGGTTCTTGGTGAGGGCTCTCTTCCTAGTTTGCAGATGGCTGCCTTCTTGCTCTATTATCACATGGTGGGAGGAGAAATCATCTTTCTCACGTTTCTTCTTATGAGGACACTAATGCCATTCATGAGGGTTCCACCCTCATGACCTAATTACCTCCCAAAGTCTCCATGTTCAAATATCATTACACTGGTGATTAGGGCTTCAACATTTAAATTTTGGAAGGACACAAACAAACATTCTGTCCACTGAAGTGTGGATGGCCAAGATGTCTCATACCGCAGAGTCAAGAGGTTAAGAACTAAGATTAGATCTTTTGAGTTACATACTATGAGATGTTGGTGACCAAGAAAAGAACTGTTTGAGCATAATATTGAGGTTGGAAGCCAGATTCCAAGAAGTGTGTGAGTTCCAAAGAGGTGGAGATGGCAGGTGCAGACTAAGATGTTTGTCAGTAGAGAAAAATGAAGAAGTAGAATCAGTCAAGGGGTCCTGGGGTCTTGTTTGTTATTTTTAACTACTTGTTTTTACAGTTTGTGTGTTTGTTTGTTTTTAGTTAATGGCAATTTGAGCATGTTTATCAAATGGAGGGAGATGTCCAGAGATGTCTCTGGAGAACACACTCAAGTAAAATATAGAGGGAATAACCAGCAGAGTAAGATCCCAGGAGAAGCAGGAGGCCGTGAGATCAAGCAGAAGGGACAAAGCAGAAGGTTGCCTCTTTGCCTGATATTAGAAGAGTGGAAAATGGGTGAGGATGCTGAAAAATACTCAAGAGAAGGTTCCCTCACTCACAATGGTAAAGTATGCTTGAGATACCTCTAGAGTCAGAGGATGAAGACCAGGCTCAGAGAACGATCAGAAAGTTGAGACAGTTTAGAATCAGGACTCAGAAGCATGTGAGAGGGGACTAAAAGGAGAGGGCAAGGTACTGTCAGCCACTATGGAAAGTTCCACTGCAGAGGATCTACATACATTCATTTAAAGCTCTGGGATTGGTTTTGTGACTTACTCTGTGGATTACCAATAGCCTGTGAACAAGAAGAGAAAAAACCAAAAGTGACAAGGTAGAACAAGTCACTGTGTGTGCTGCTGTTTCCAAGTGTCCTTTGTGGGAACAGCTGGTGGGAATGGCAGAAGGTCTGTGGGTCAGGGAGATTAAGACTGACAGCAAGCAAGTGCTGAAATTCTTAGCACTGACATCCACTCTGGATGGGGAGGTCACTGAGGCCCAAAGCACAAAAGCTGGTGACCAGATGCTGTTTCTGAACACAAGGTATGGGCAGACGCATGTGCACATAAGGTCAAGTCTTTGTACAACATTCTCCTTAGAAACATGGGTTACAGGCATGGGAAAATTCCTCATTCCTTCTGAGGTGGACCAGCTCTTGGTATCCAAATTAATCCAAGGGAGTATTGCCTCACCCTCTAATACAGCTCAGGACCTGTATACCTAGATGGCTGCTGAACTGTCCCAGCAGAAGCGTCCACACTAAACACTGACCTTAGCTTCACCAAGACAGCTCAGGCACAAACATTAAATGTGTAGTTACTTCAGAGGCAAAGCTCCAGAGGACATGGAAGACAGCAGAAAACAGTAGTGAAATTCTTTTTAAAGTGTATAGATGCACAATGTGCACAGAATTTCTGACCATACAGGAAACTTCCCATGTTCTCTCTGTTCATTTGATCTGTAGCATTGTCTATAATATCCCTTTAAGTATGAGGGCCATAGTACCTACTCCAATTAGATAAATCTTCCACCAATAAAGAAATATCTTGTTTCACTAGTTTTGAGTTCATTCAGTTGCCAATAACATTTTGATTTTCAGCTGAATAAACAGGCGGCTATTTAGATGTATGGCGCACTTGAAAGAAGCTTTTTAGGACACAGAAGTCAAGTCGTTTACTTTAACATTAGTAAAGATAATATAGCTGAGTTGAATTACCCATTTGGGGATGCATTCCTTCCCAAGGGAAACTACAAAGTTATCTTCACAAGCAGATATCGCTGCCCACACACAATTAGACACTGGGGATAGGATAAAGTGTTATTGTATTTATCACTCTGAACTACAAAGCCTTCAAATAAATCCAATTACCCACTTAGATAACCAAAGAAATGTGCTTTTCAGGGCAAGTAATCTGTTTCATAGAAAAGTTTCTGCATGTAAAGAATGCTGTATGAAAGAATGAAATCAGATCAGGTCTCCCTCTCCCTTACTCCCTTCTCCCCTTCCCTCCCCTCTCTCTCTCCTTCCCTCCCACCCTCCCTCTCTACCAAGTGGAGCTGGCTGTTAGCAGGGCTCTCTGGGGGTGGGAGAAGTGAGGATGGCTGCTTTCCAAAGGCAGCCCTCAGAGCATGGCATGGATCAGAGGCTATAGCAGAAGTTGTGCAAACAACACAAGAGTCAGTGGAGTCCATTCTCCGGCTCTGCAGGCATGAATTTTGACTGATCCAGAGGCTAAAGGAGGTAGTTACAGCCCAGACCTGCTGATAGTATGTTTCTGATTATAAGAATTTTGGAGAAGGAAAATTGCTTGAAAATACTTCAAATGATAAACCAATAGTATCTCACTGTGTCTGAGGGGTACTGACTACATCACAGAGTTCTAACAATAAAGATTTTCACAGTCTGAGTGATCAATCACAGGTCCCCAAGAAGCACTATTCAGTCCAACTTCCCACCTTGGCCTGTGCTGTTCTGTCCATCAAAAAGGAGCTCCTTCCCTGGTTTGGGCTTCCTTCCCACTCGCTTTCAATGCCCAACTCAGACCTTAGCACTTCCAAAGTGCCTCCCTTGGCAACTCCAGCTCTCAGCCCTCTCTTCCCCTCTGAAACCTCCTATCACCTATTGTCTGTCACTCATGTGTCTCATTTATTCCACAAGGCACTATAATGTTAGCTTTCACATGTATATCTTGACTGCTTGATTGCATTGTGGCTGTTCAGCATCACAGAATTTGCTCCAGCCGCAAAGATTCCGAATGCTACCTCTGCAGTCACTGAGTAGAGAGCTGAAAGTCCCCTGGGTTAAGGGGCAGATCTGAGTAAATACCCACAGTCCAATAAGTGCCTTCGTGGGTACACAGGTGAGTCAACCCAACCAACCTCAGACACAGTGTGGTGTAAAAAGGGACAGCAGAAGAGCAGAAGAGGAGCCCCATGAGCCACTGCTCTTCTGTAAATGTTTGAATTTGGTTGCCATAGAGAAACACATCAAGCTCAGCTCTGAGCACAGCAGAACTTGGAAGGGCGGGTATTTGCTGGAGGAGTCCACGAGGTCAGACATGGAGGCCTAAGGAGACCTGAGGTCATCCTCAAACATGATTCACAATTGCCAAAGGTTTCCTTTGTCTCAGCCTCACTGTCATGATGCTCCCATGACAAAGAAGCATGGAGGGCTGGCTTGACCACAGAGCTGTGGTGACCAGGCCTATTGCTGTACTAATGACTCGGAGAAGAGGAAAGCGTAAGTGTGGCCCAGCAACAGTTTCCTTACTAAAAACAGGGTAGAGTCTTAGAGCTGATGTGGTATAAACTGCAGCCAACTCTTGCTTCTGGGCTTTGCTCACACAGCAGATTCCTCTTCAGAGACCATTTCCTGAGAGTATCTTCCTGGGTAGCTATGGGAACTGTCCACTCAACTTGTGACCTCATCCACACAAACACCCTTCATTGCCTGTGGGCTGGTTCCACAGTAAATAGAAGCAAACTAACCTTAATCAAGTTCTGGTCATCATCCACAACAATCGTTAAAACTGTGTTCATGGTTTTCATCCAGGTCAAGGGGACGTGCGCTCTCCCGAGACCAGGTAAGTTTACTTCTTCTCAACTTCCATGGCGTTCAGCCTTGATTCTGGAGATGTGGAGGTCTTGTTTTCAATCGCTAGGTGCTACCCAATGAGCAGGGAAACTCAAGCCCAGAGAAGGTAAGATATTAATCTGTTTAGCACCAAATTTTATTCTAAGACTCAAAGTCCTTCACATGTGACCCCCATGGAAGCTATATGACCATGTGTTTGGAGAGCACCTAAAATTCCTAATATACCAAAACCACCAGAATTCCTATAAAACAATAATCTTTTAAAAACTGGGGGTGTATAGCTCAAGTGGTAGAGTGCATGCCTATCATGCACAAGGTCCTGGGTTCAATCCCCAGTACTCCATTAAAATAAATAAATAAATAGACCTAATTACCTCCTCTCTCCAAAAATTAAAAATAGACAAATAAATAAAAAGTGGGGGAAACATTCCTTTTATCTCAGTTTACTATAATACATCAAACACACATAAACACCATTCTCTTAGGTATTCCTTCTTGGATTTTATTTTTAATGAAACATTTGGTATCAAAACATATTTTAAAAATCTAATATCAGCAATTACTATTTTAAAATGCAAAGCTTTTTGCCTCAAAAATACAAAAATTTCAGACCTCATAAGGCATTAATCAGCTCTTCAATCAGCTCTTTGCTGAAATGAATCCTAAGAGCTTTTTATGTATTACTTTGAATTCGCTGTTGACTTGGAAAAGCAGGGAATTTTTGCCCCTCATAGTTCCTGAGAACTGCTTCTCAAGAGCAAAGAGCTCTCCAGCAACAAGAATGAAATGGGGGAAAACAGCCCTCCACGTCCCATAAGCTTTACAAATGAGCCTATTTCTTGTCCAGTGGATTTCTTAGTTTTTGTCTTCCTCATTCAACCCCTAAAATGAAGCCCTATCCAGATGTCTACATTTAGCCTATGCTCAAGGAGACCATATTCTGGCCTTTATCCAGTCATACCCCTCCTCACAAAGCAAGACAGACCTCCTCATACCAACCCCACACTTCTAGACGATGTCCCAGGCACTCAGGACTCCAGAATTCCCTACCCAAATAGCCTAAGCCTGTTTCTATGGCCAGATGATACAGCCCTGTCTTGAGAATCACCCCATAAGACAGGCACAATTAGAATAATCAGTCTTCAAATGCATTCGTATTTTTTAGGAGAGATTTATTTTAAAAATCATCCCTTCTCATTGTCGTAAATTTAATGAAGTTATAAAGGCTGGGAGGGTGGTGGGAACCAGTGACTTCATCCCCTCATTCTATGGTCCAGCACTGTGGGAAGAGCAGGAGCCTGGCTCTGGCTGGAATCTCAGCTACAGCTGCTATAGGTCCACAACCCCTTTTCTGAATCCCTAGTGGCAAAATGTTTTGAATTTCAGAATTCAGGGCATGTTAGAAGGTGACAGGATACATACGACATAAAACATCACACTCCCAGTGGGGTCAGCACAATAATATCTCTTCAAAAGACACATCAACATCCACACTATCATGGGCTGAATGTTTATGCCCCATCAAAATTCATATGTTGAAGTCCTAACCCTCAATATCTCAGAATATGACTGTATTTGGAGCTAGGAGTCTTTAGAGAGGTAATTAAGTTAAAATGTGATCATTAGGCTGGGTCTTCATCCAACAGGACTGATGTCCTCATAAGAAGAGGAAATTAGGACACAGACAGACACAGAGGGAAGACCTTGTGAAGACACAGAAAAGACAGCCATCTACAAGCCAAGAACAGGGGCCTCAGAAGAAACCAGCCCTTCCAACACCTTGATCTTGGACTTCCAGCCTCCAGAGCTATGAGGAAAAACAATTTCCGATGTTAAATTGTACCTTATTATGGCAGCCTGAGCAAACTAACACACTTACTAAGTAAAGATGATAAATAACTTCATGTCATTAAAGGTCAAATTCCACTCCCAAATGAGTTATGAAAAAACTTCTTGTTTTCAGAGGTTTTTTGGCTTTCAGAAGAGAATTGAGTACGGGCCTGGTGTCCGTGGGTCTGTGAACAAGCTGTTTCCAAGCTCTTTCCAAGACCACACAGAGCAACATGAGTTCTTCAACACCATGAAAGCTTCTTTACAGCCTGGCTGCCCATGGTTCGAGGCCGCCCTATGAACAGATTTCAGATGAATATGAATCTTGTCAATGAAACAACTCCTGTTATACAAGGTCCCCTTGCAAGGAAATCCTGAATTAGCCTCCCACTAGGTCCTCCTAAGTTGGCTGAATTCTTTAGATACTTCGAATTCTACAGCCTTATTACTCCCTCCATTTTTGTACCATTGGGTAACAGACATCCTTTCCCTCTCCATTATGCTAACATTTTGGTTGGATTTCTACACTGAATCAAAAGAAGGGGGATCACCTCAGAGCTTCTATTGGGTAATAAGTACATATTTGTGGACGTAAGAGAAAAATAAACCATTTGTAAATAGTTTTATTCAACAATCAGCTGTCCTTCCCCCACTTTTCCGAATCCTTAATCAAGGCAGGCAGCCAGTTGCTAAATTTGATAGTTTATTATCTAGCAGTAAAACAAGCTCAGTTACTAAGCTCTTTAAAGAAACACTAAGTACCATTTTTATTCCCAGAATTCCTTTCTTAGCCCTCACTGGCTTTGTTTCTTGAGTTTCTTAATTTTTCCTAAACTGAATCATTCTCCCCTAAAATTCTACCTTGCATGGTCCTCACCAAGTCACAGAAAACCTTACTTTCAAAGACAGCTTATTTCCCATTACATAGTTATATAACAAGAACAATAATAGTAGTAATCATGATGATAATTATAATAGAAGTCAGCAATTATGCTTCCCCAAATCAGACACTATTTTAACCACTTTTGCATAGTACTCATTTAATGATCAGAAGTCTATTGCTATTATTATTATTATTTTCATTTTATGGATGAGGAAACTGAGAGACAGGTAAAATCACTTGTCCAAAGTCACATTCTAATAAGCGACATAACTGAGACTTGAACTCAAGCATCCTGACTATTCTCTAGCCAATAACCCTGCACCCATCCAGTTGTTCACTGTTTCTGTAGGCAAACACAAATAGCCACATACCCAATCCCAATGAGAAATATTGCTTTCAGTGTATATGCAATGTCCCTTTCTAGAAGACTTTATTTTTTTAGAGAAGTTTTAGGTTTACAACAAAATTGGGAGGAAGGTACAGAGATTTCACATATACCCCCTGTATCCACATATGCATAGCCTCCCCCATTTACCAACATCACTCACCAGAATGGTATCTTTTTCACCAAGATGGCACCTACTTTGATACAACATAATCACCGACAGTCCCTGGTTTACATCAAGGTTCACTCTTGATGTTGTACATGCATTTGGACAAACATACAATGATACATATCCACCAGTAAAATAATATACAGAGTATTTTCACTACCCTAAAAATCCTCTACGTTCTACGTCTTCATCTCCCTCCTCCTCCAACCCCTGGCAAGCACTGATCTTTTTTTATCTCTGTAGTTTTTCTTTTCCTGAATGTTATCTGGCTGGACTCATACAGTATGTAGCCTTTTCAGATTGGCCTCTTTTATGTAGTGATAGGCCTTTAAGGTTCTTCCATGTCTTTTCATGACTTGATAGTTCAGTTCTTTTTAATGCTGAATAATCTTCCACTATCTGGATGTACCACAGTCTGTTTATACATTCACCAAATGGAGGACATCTGGGTTGCTTCAGAGTTTGGTCAATTATGAGTAAAAATGCTATAAACATCTGCATGCACATTTTTGTGTGGACATAAGTTTTCACCTCCTTTTGGTAAATACCAAGGAGCATAACTGCTGGACTTTATGGTAAAAATATGTTTAATTTTATAAGAAATCACCAAACTGTCTTCCAAAGTGGCTGTATCATTTTGTATTCCCACCAGCAATGTGTGAGAGTTTCTGTTTTCCATATCCTCATCAGCATTTGATGCTGTCAGTATTCCAGATTTTGGCTATTCTAACTGATATGTAGTGACATCTCACTTTTGTTTTAATTGGCATTTCCCTGATGACATATGATGTGGAAGATCTCTTCACATACTTATTTACCATCTGTATATCTTCCTTGGTGATGTGTTTGTTAAGGTCTTTGGCCCATTTCTTGATTAGGTTGTTTGTTTTCTTATTGTTGACTCCTACTTTGTTTTTAGAGTAAATTGTGTTAACAGTATGGTTATTAGAAAGAGCATTGGACTGAAAAAATTTTATAAGGCTCTCATTTCATTGACTTGTGACCTTGGAAAAACCACTTATATATACCAAGGAAGTTGATTTAAGCATAAAGTCAGAAAAATTAGGGCATATCTGTGAAAGAGAAGAACCCAAAATTTGCTAACTGTAGACTACGAGTCAGAGATCTCTTACAGCACATAATCTCAACGCAAATCCTCCTAGGTCTGTGTGATGGGATGGAAAATGACCCCACAATATACAGGTCCATGTGCTAATTCCTGGAAGGTATGAAAGGTATGAATGTAATCTTATTTGGAAAAAAAGGTCTTTGCAGATATAATTAAGTTAAGGATCTCCAGATGGGGAGACCATCCTAGATTATGTGGATGGGCCAAATCCAATGGCAAACGCTCTCAAAAGAGACATACAGAGGAGGCAGATAGAAGAGGAGGAAGACATGTGGCCACAGAGGCAGAGATTGGAGTGATGCAGCCATAAACCAAGGAATGCCGACAGCCTCCAGACACCGGAAGAGGCAAGGACCAGAATCTGCCTTAGAGCCTCTGGAAGGAGCACAGTATGACCAACACCTTGATTTCAGACTTCTGGCTTCCAGAACTATGAGAGAATAAATTTCTTTTATTTTAAGTCACCTAGTCTATGGTAATTTGTTACAATAGTTACAGAAAACTGACACAACCAGTATTATAAGGACTGACCATCAAAGGGCTAGCAGGTGCCACATGCAGTTTATCTTAACGTTCACGTAAGTATGCATATTTCCATTTTACAAGAAAGAAAACTAAGTCTCAGAGAATACACTCCTCCTGTTCACCTCAAAAGGACAGTATGCAAATTAAATGGGATATTTATACAAGACAAGTCTTTGAGAACTATAAAACACCACATCATAAAAGCTATGATGATAATGATAACAATGATGATGATGATGATAATGATGAATTTGATTATACAGGGTGGGGAAAGGCACATTTTTATGAATCAAATATTGAAGATAATACACATTAGAAAACTTCCTAAACAAGTATTTCCAGTTTTCAAAAATTACAATATAATACACATAATAAAATATAACTAAATCTTTTTTAATGATTCAGAAGAATCAGGTAGCTCCTCAGTCTTCATTATGAATATTAATTATTGTTGCATTGTCAAAGCAATAAAAAGACTTCTGTTTGGAGCTGATGAAACTAATATTTATGGAATGCTTACCGTGTGTTAGATAGAGTGCCAGGGCTTTCATAAGCATTATCTGGTACCTGTCAACTTCTAATTCTTTTTCGTTTAGCTCTCTCCATATGTGGTCAACAAGATAACAACCCAAAGGAGCAATGCCCTTTCTGATAGCATTGGTATTCTTCTATCATCTAACTGAAGAGCCTGCCATTCAAGTACCAACAGACATACAGTTATAACTGTTCTGGGGAAGATATTACTTAACACTTCATCCAATACATCTGGAGGTGCAGCAAGTAATGAGTCAAGTCTCCTCTTCTAAAATGGACACACTTCCATTTGCATGTTGATAAGAACACTTTCATGGCCATTTAGACCTTCTCAAATAGTCTCACTCTAATTAGTATTGACACAATGATATTAGCCTAGAGTATTCTCTTCACATGCATCCTCTGAAACATTCATCAAAGTTGTACTTCTTGTCTTAAGATGTTGACATTTGAACAAAGAAAAAGCAAGGTTGTAAATAGGCAAAATATTTTAATGGACCTGTTCAAGAAGGCTTTACAGTGAAATCTAAAAAGAACAGGGGGGATAATTTTTCAGATAAAATGCTAAAACCAAGCACTATGGAAGAAAAGTCATTAAAAGAAAAACTAATCATGAACAAGCAAGCTAGTTATTCTCTGGAGGAAACAACTGGGGAAAGGATCCAGAATAATACACACAACATCCAGTGCCCATAAATCTATATGGATAGTATGAGGCATGAAAAAGGTAATGCACATGTTAATGCAAGGAGGAAATCTAGCAGTGCATTGATACCAATATTAGGGTTTTTTTAAATAGGGGTAGACCAAAACATCAAAAACCAAATAGATATTACTTCCCCATAAATTCAGAGGAATGAGGTTTTTACCTTAGTGGCAACAGAAGAGTTCACCTTGTTCAAGGAAACACACCAGTTGAGAAGGAGAAAGATCATTGTGCGTGTTAAGAAAGCATTCAGTATAAGAATTATATATACTACATGTATAATTAAATGAACATTAATGTTAATGTATTGTCATTAAGTAAAAGAACGTCTTATTCTTGAGAGATATGTTCTGAACTACTTAGGTGTGAAGTGCTGGAATGTCTGCAACATATTTCAAATGGTTCATTAAAAACATATCCAGGAAAGGTCTTTGAGGAAGAGAGAACAAGATTTAAATGTGGCAACAGTTGTTGAATATAGATTCAGGTGCTGGTATAATGCACATTCATTAGACAAGTCTTTCAACTTTGTTTATACGTTTGTAATTTTTTCAAATTAAAAATTTGGAGAATAAAAGAAAATATTCGCCTGACCTTACCAACTCAAAATCCTCGCCAAAGTCCATCTAATGATACCTCAATCTTTCCATTACTTTCAACACAAATATCTGAATAGCAATTGTGTAAAAGAGGGGAGAAACAGACTATAATGCTTTAAGGCGGAAAGAATATTTGAGTTCTTGCAGGCAAGGTAAAATTTACTAACAATAAGGCAAAACTTTCTAAAAGTCTCAACTTTTATTCCAAAAAATGACCATTCCAAAAATGGCTTCCTAATACCAGGAATGCTAAATGGATGTTAGAGAGTGAGGACCAACAGAGCACTGGGTTAATACTTAGAAGGCATGAATATGAGATGCAGCTTTGCCAAGAATTAGCTTCATGAATCATGTCATATCTGGGTTTTGGTGGCACTTGCACTTGATGACCACCAAGAAGAACCCTTTGGCTCTGTATTGCATTGCTGTGCATCTAAGAAGTGCCTGACACACAGCTCGGTCGGAGACTTCAACTAACTGGGGCATGATTTTATTTGTTTTTTGAAAAGCTAGATTCTTCAATAATTCTACCCACAAACCACTGTCCCTTTGCTCATGTTTGTTTGTTTGTTCATTCGTTTGTTTGTCGCTGGGGGCTAAAGGCTTAGAGCTGTCCTTGGCCCTCCCATATCTACATTCTTAAAAAATGTAAAAATAAACAGTTTTTAAAGGGTATTGCCTGTAGCTTCCTCTAACTATGGATGGTAGACCCAGTTTCAATGGTTTTAATTTTGCCTTTAACATTTAAATACATTTTAATCCAGGAACGAACATCAACTGGTAAACATTTTCTTTTCCATATGTGGCTAGAGACTAAGATATATGCTTTTTATATGCTCCTAACATTATTCATAGGATATATTTATAGTGTTCATTTCATCAAATACTGGACTCCCATTTCCAGAATTTTTTTAATTCCCTGTGTTTCTTCAGAAGACAGGAATAAACAATCTTGTAATACATGATGGTTCAATACAGTTAAAAGAGCTCTAGGCTATTTATAGCAATTAGATCATAAAGAGGGAAACAAACCATATGTACATTTATTATGTCCATAAAATGTAACATATGGAAATAAATTCTGACAGCCATGGTGAAACTACTTGCATGTCACATGTCAGCATGTACTATGGGAATTAATGAATAGGATTTGTCACAGTGCTTTCTTTTTAGAACTAGAAGGGTCAAAATGCCATGATAAATATTAGCTGTGGCTAACACTGGATGACATCTTAGGGACAGAGATGGACATGTCCTTATCTCACCTTCCTTAGTCTTAAATTCCTCTGTGATAATTCCCCAGGGATGGCATCACACTCCAGCCTTGTTCCACACTCCAAGATGCCAGAAGAAGCTTCTGCCTCTAAGGGTCTCCTGAGTGAACAACAGCAAACCCTACTCCTGGGGACTGAGGCCTTGGCTATTATGTCGGTGGCAGAAACAACAATGAGGTGCAGCTTCTGTCTGCTTCACCTGGCAGAGTGGTGCCTGAGCCCGGAGCCCTGCCCGGTAAGGGAAGCCGCTTTGCTTCTCCATCCGCCCAGCCTTCTGTGCAGACAGCATCATGCCAGGTGCCAGTAAAGTAGAAAGACAAGGCAACCAAAGAATCAGAAGATGGAACCCACCCCCTGAGACAGTCAGAATGTACCAAGCACACATAACATAATTACAGTATGACCCAAAATTTTGTCATTTATACTCTCTCACTGAATTCGAAGGACGGTGGATGCTATTAACTGCTGAGAACAAAAAGTCCTGATTCTCATAATAATGGCCTTTGTTTAGCATCAAGTAGTGGGTGGAAGCATTCAAGGGTGATCAATGGTGCTTCATGAGAAGGGGAGGCAGGGGAAAGCAACGGAAAAGCACCCAGCAGACACAGGGGTGGGCGGCTGGAGCCAGCAAAGCCCTCATATCATTTGGGAGCACTTCCAGAGAAGGGACCTCCTGTCTCCAGGCTGAGGAGAGAGACAGGGGAACAGATTAATGGAGAGGTTGAATGGAGGGGTTGAAAGATGCTCTCTGAATGTGTGACGTAAAACCCACCTTTTCCTTCCCTATATGACTTTGTATAATCTTCATTTCTCAGACATGCTCTGTGGAGTATATTTCCTTGGAGGGCATAGCAAAGCCTTGCTGATTCCTCACTGGAGTCTTGAGCAAGGAAAATGCTATTCGTGTAGACTTATGTCTAGTCTACAATGGAAATATCACAAAGCAATAAGCTAATATGTGTTCAAATTCTATCTGCCTATAAGGCCCCATTCAAATGACAACCTAACCCAAAAAGCCTCAGTTTAAAGTAGGTTCTCTTTCCTCTGAGCTCCTGTATTATTGATATTATTGGTACTGTCTGTACCTCTTTTGGGGAACTCATTACTACTATCTGTGGTACTTAACTACTACTACCAGATATGTGTGATCTCTCCTTCTAGGCTACACATTTCCTGAAGACATGATGTGTCTGAGGCATCTTTGTAACTTCACATTGCCTTGTACAGGGCTTGAATGTATTAAATGTCTGTTGAATGAATAAGTAAATTTATGAATGTTGAAATGTCATGAAGTATACATGACATAAATAAATAATGAAGAAACACTATGTACAGGCCGGAGTGGAACTGGTCAGGTAAGGCATTTAGGCAGAAGTAACTTTTGAGCAGTTCATAGATAAAATAGTGGACGTGGATCAATGTGGATCATGAACAGCATTCTAGAGGAGAAGAACAGTATTATTAGAAAAAGCACTGACCACGGTGATCCACAGATGGAGCTCTGTATTTATAGTAATCCCTATGTTTTTCCCACTGAGGAAGAAAAGTAGGCTCTAGTCCTCTTGGGTTAAAGCACAGTACTGTGGGAAGAGGATAAGGAAGAATCAAAGGTACTAATCTGCACTGGAAAAAAATGCACACATACATACATACATACATAAACCTTTTATGATAGGAGTGAAATATACACTGAAAATATAAGGCACAAACATTACTAAGTAATTCCAAGAACACTATATGATGTCTTTCCAAAACACAGCAATGCATTTCCCATGTTAATTTACTCCATTAATAGCTGGCATAAACCTAGGGCATTTATAGCTACTCTGGTGTGAACAAATCATCCGCTGGGCTAGACCAGTTTATTAGAAGCCCACTCATTTATATATTCAATGTTCAATTACTCAAATATTCATTGAATCCCAAATGCGTATAAAGCACTTGCTAAGCAATTTGGGAAACGCATACAAGTTTAAGACAAGATCCTTGTTCTCACAGAAATTATTGTCTAGTTTGAAAGACCAGAATTCTGTGGTAAGTGAAAAATCATCAATCAAAAGTAAAATTTCATAAATCAAAAATAAAAGATTTATGTGATGTCTGTTACATGTGAATATAAGTAAACCACTTAGAAAGGACTTTCAGAGATGGGGGCCAGCCACTGAGCTAAAGTACCTCGTGGAAAAGGTGGCCTTTGGTCTAGGACTTGAAGGAGGTTACGGCTACATGGAGTTTTAGAAAGGGCATTCCAGATCCACAGCAAGGCACTGGTACAAATACTCAGGGCTATATAGTTTATTCCTGGAGCACTAAATATCCAAAATTCCAGACTCACTGGAATGGAAGGTAAATATGGAGAACAGAAAACAAAATAAGAACAATGGGTTGGGCACGGATTGTATAAGGGATTTTTCTGCTATTCCCAAGGCCTGCTGAATGCCCAAGACTTTTCCAACAGCTCAGGCAGTTGTAGATTTTCCCATGACTGGAATTTACCTGCGTTATTGAAAACAGCTGTTTGGTTTCTCATGGGTAACTTTCCAATTTATTACCTTGAAGTACGGATTGTTTTCATTTTCAAAAAAAAAATCAAAACCCACACAACATTAGATATCATGATATATTCCCTGAAGATTTCAATATTGTCTTTCAGATATTCAAAAACAAGGAAATTTCATTTAGCCATACCAAGTTAATTTATTCTGTAAACAGTAAGCATAATCCTATAGCATTTATAGCAGCAAAAACAGAACCTCTGAAGTTGATAAATGAGGGCCAAAGTATCAGAAATAATTTACATTTCCAGATTATAGCCAGAGTAATGAAACCCTTTAGGATTATTAAAATGCATTTTGTACGGTGTATTTATTACTTGGCATCTCTTATTTATGACTCATAGAAAGGCGAAGCTAAGTGAAATAAAACACAAACTATACTTTCACTAGAATAACGAGATCCTATTCATTCTCTTGGCCAAATATACTTTTATTAGGTTATAAATGGTTGTGTTGGTTTGATTCTTGGGAGCAATGTTTTCCTTTTACAGTTTACCTATCTTGGAGGCCCTTCTTAAGCAAACTAATTTAGCATAAAGAAAACACTGTATGTAGGTCTTGGAGCTAAGCTATATTATTTAAAACACCTGGTGGGTAAAGGGTTTATTTGACATGAAATTACAAGGAGCAGATGACTCCAAGTTTTTCTGATAGAATGACCCTGCTAGGGCTCACCGACTTGTTGGTCTGACATTATCTTAATAATTAAAAACTATCCTCCCTAAAGTTGGAATGAAGTCCCAGAGAAAAGAAACATGATCATCCAGCCACATCACTCAATTATTACCATGTCCCACTTAAAAAAGATAGCACAGCCTCCACTAGGATGTTTCTTCTCAGAAAATAACTCAAACTAGAGCAAATTACAAACCATGCCCTCAGTAAAGTGCCTCATTTACTGATGGCATGGCCTTCTCAAGGAAAACAAAAGTGTCATCTTCACGCAGAGTGCCTCTGCCTCAATCATTCTTCTCCAAGGAGTTCTTTCCCAAGCCACACCACCTTGGGACAGAAGAAGAGCAACAGGATCACTTTATTCAGCCAGATCTTGTTACACTTCTTATTGATAAGATCTCAGAATGTGCAAAGCTTCACTACTTCCATGTCAAACCTTGGCTCTTTCAGAAAAGTCCCTGGGCCCCTGCTAGGAAAAGCAGCATCCCTTTTGGCGTGGCTGCTCTGATGCCTCCTGCCAGTCTGTGTGGCTTCACTGCGCCATAATCACATCCACAGAAGCGGGGCAGGCCCTGCAGTCTGGGTGTTGAGAGTTATACTGTCACCCCACTGTTACCAGCATAGTGATGGCAATAGACACATCTTTTAAACTTCTCTGTACCTCAGATATCTCATCTGAAAAATGGATATAAGCATAATACCTGTGGGGGAGAATATAGCTCAGTGGTAGAGTACATACTTAGCATGCAGGAGGTCCCGGGTTCTATCCCCAGTAACTCCTTTAATTTAAATAAATAAATAGATAGATAAATAAATAAATAAACAAATCTAATTACCTCCTCCCTCAAAAAATAAGTCAAAAAGGAAAAAAATTTTTTAAATAAACTATATAAAAATAAAAACATAGTACTTTCCTCAAACGATTGTCATGATAGAGAATTCATATGGAGCTGTGATAAATAAAAACTATTAATATAATTTTTTAATGGCCTCCAGTCAGGCATCAGTCATGAAGCTTGAGTCAGGGAGCAATCTGGTTACTTGACTCAGTAACTTTACTCAAAATTGCCCTTCCCTAATAGTCACCACCTTTGGACTGAACTTGTTTTCCATGAATTTCCCAGCATTCCTTCTTTCATTAGGAGGATAAATACCTTCTGTTTGCTCAGAGAACCCTGGAGTACCCTCCCAGCCAGCTTTGCAGGCATGCTTACTTGGCTGAGGTTCTCACACTGGAACCCTCAACACTCTGACTGAAGCCATAAATACTGAGGAAAGACTTCTGAAAAATAGCGTCAGGTCTTATGCACACAGTGACTGAGAGCACTGCGTAGTGGCTAAGAGCCTGCACTCTCAGGTCAGACGGCGGGTTCACTTCTGTCACCAGGAATCTTGAGCAAGTTACTTAACTTCTCTGAGCCTCAGTTTCTCCATCTTCAAATGTAGATAATGGGATAACTGTACCAATCTCATAGAGTGGACATGACTGTAGAAGACATTAATGCATGAGTGCTTAGAATAACACCCAGCAAGTATTTTTGGAGCTCAATATAAAATGTTAACTCTGATTACTTGTTATCTTTGTTATAAAACATGATCCTTCAAAAGCTTGGAAGGTTAAGTCTCCATTTGAATCCCAGCCACCCCACTTTCAAACTCTGTAATCTTGATGAGGAGAACGGTAACTAATATTTATTGAATTACATACCAGACATTTTATGTATATTACCTCATTTGTATTTCACAAACATGCTATAAGGTAAGTATTGTTATTATACCCATTTTATAAATGAGCAACTAAGATCTAGAGGAGTTTGTAATTGCCAAAAGGTACAGAGCTGGCTAGTGGTAAGATAAGGATTATTCTCCTGTGCCCTTAACCACCAGACCATATTCCCTCTCCACATCACATACTATCCACCTTGAGGGGTTAAGAAGATCAAAAATAAACTAAGCGGTTAAGAAAGGTAGCAATTATAATCAAAGTGCAAACCATAATGCACTTCATGATGAGCATAAGAACTTACTGTGAATCCTGAGAGCCTGAGGCATGACGGGTTAAAGTGTTTAAAGCACACCACACAGCTCCCCAGGAGAGAACACTGAGAGCTGCGCTGGTTCCTTACAGACCCATGCTAGGGCAGGCCTGAAGCAGCCTGGCCTCCATGTGCTCATCAAAAGATTTTAACAACACTTAAGCTCATACCTCTAAAACAGTAAGTGCATCCATGGGCCCTATAAACATGCTCCAAAATGTCTTCTTCACACTAGGTATTACTTGCTGACACCACTCTGAAGGAAATGGAACACAGACTCCAATGTGCTCGGGAAACACTTCCTCTCCTTGGGACACACCCCTGCAGTACTTATTGGCCTTATTCCATTTCAACACTGTTTAAAAGACTTCAGCTGCCTTAAGATGGGTGGAGGCAACTTGTGAGTGTATCGTGAAGGGCCAAGCAGCCCTGAAGCAGGATTCTGGGGAAAACGTGCCCTGAGTCAGGAATGCACTGTCCTTCTGATACTTCTTGCCAAAGGGCTTATAAAAAGAATGGATCCAGCTCTCCTCCTTTATAACCAGGAGAGCTCTAAGTGCCAGGGGCATACGTGAGCAACGATTTTGTTTTGCTGCAAGGGTGTGGACTATAAACAAGTGGGATTTTAGAGGCTTTGTTAAAGTAAGGGAATGGAAAGAAAAGAAGCAGCAAATGGAAAGCCTGGGAATGAGGGAGGAAGATGAGGCTGGGGAGAGAGAACAAAAAAAATCTAAAGGGAAGTTCTCTTAAGCTTTGCCTGTAATTTGACAGTCTCCTTGTCTTCCTGTGAAAAACTCCAGTAATAATTTGCACTACCTGCCATTATTTTTGGTATAAGCTTTTGATTTTGAGAAAGGTAAGGGCACAGGGAAAGTTTGTGACCAACCTCAATTCAGCCCAGAGGCTGCTCAAGGGAACCCAGCAGTCAGGAATCACTGAAAGTCCCTTGGCTGAATATTTTTATAAAAAGAGGGAAAGAAAGTGACCTCCAAGGCATTCCTAGCATTGTGAACTGGCCCACACATCTAGCAGATGCTTTCTGGTGGATATCTGGAAGACTACAGGTCTTCCCCTCCATAATCTTGTTCCAGGTTACTATATGGTACAAAGAAAGCAAATCTCAGACCAAATTCATCAGTACTTCCTAACAGTTATTATTGTGTGGCTACAGAAACCATTGTAAACCTATCCTTGGAACTCTGGTCCTGTCCCAGCTCTGTGACCTTTAGATGCACCAAAGAGGACCTTGCATGCAAGAGCCACTTGGGGTAAGTAGTGACACAATCCCCTAGAAGCAGGATTCAGCTAAGCTTCTGTTTGGATCAGATGTACCAGATTTGAACAGTAGAAGACACAGAAAAAGAATCGGACCCAGGGTACCTCTAATTTTACAGCAAGAGTGGAGGTACCAGGTGCCTATACAGTATGTCTAACTAACCCACACATCTGGCACGCTACACATTTCACCAATGGAATAAAATTTCCAGCAGTTCTTATGTTCATGGAAAATCTTCGAATGTAGACTGAGATAGCAGTAGTTGAAGGTTTATACCCACGGCCTTCAGAAAGTGAAGTCCTGATTAGTCTTTGAAATGCTAACTAAGCACCCTTCTGGTACATACGCTGGACTGAGTTACTTCAAATATTAACTAGGCATGGAGTAAAACTAATTTACGCTCACTCACACACATTATCATCCATGCTAGAGTATTTTAAAGTGAAATTACAGCTACTGTAATAGCCCATTGCCTTGGTCCTGGAGCTAGTAAACAGCCCAGCTGGAACAGAAGCTTCGTGTGGCCCACAGCAAACATTTCTATCACTAACAGGAGCTTATAGTCCAGTAAGAGAAACTGACATATACACAGATAAAACAAAAGAGTGAGAGAAACCAGCCTTAAGTTTGCAAAGAGTAAAATGAGTGTTTGTGTTGCTTTAAAATCCCATCCTATTTTTGCAGTGAATAAGACAACTAGCTAGTCATTTAGGGAAAAAAAAATTCGGATTCTTCACATGATTCTCTAAAGTAAATTCCAGACAACTGGCAATATGCATGAAAATGTAAAATGTAAAAATTCCTTAATCAAGCATTTTCCCTTTTCAATATTTGATTTAATGAGATAATCACATGTATGAAATACACCTATGTACAAGGATGCCCACCACATCAGTATGTTAGCAAAAAAATCAGAAAATAGCTACAAATCATCAATAGGGAATTGATTTAGCCAATCAGTGTAACTGACTACAATAGATAACTAAGCATCCATCAAGCATACTGAAGAATATCACTGTGGACATGGAAAGATGACCACAGTATGTTGCTGAGTGTTTATTAAGGCCAGTGGAGAAAAGAACAATGTAGTTTGATCATCCGAATATAAAATTGTAGGCATGTGTACATACCTTGTGAAAGAAAATTCACTTAAATGTTGAGTGACTTTCTCTGAATGATGGAATTCACAATGAATTTTGCCTGCCTTTGTGTACTTTTGTAAACTGTTTGAATGTTTATGATTAGTATCTATATTTTCACCGGTCCTCAAGCTACTGAAAGAGACATTACAGGTGGGCTGATGATATGGCTCATTACTTTGGGTTTACACTTTTCAAAACATCAGTCAACTCATGCCACTCATCTGTTCCCGACACTTTAACAGCCTCCAACCAAATTTGCAATAAAACAAACCTTTACATGTCTAGTCCATGCCTGCCTCCATCATTCACCCCCACCATCCTCAGTTCGCTACTTTTCAGTCACACTGGACATCACTCAATCCCTTCAGCAAACTAGACTTGTCTTCCACCCTAGAATAACAGCACATGTTATTCCCTCTGCTGAGAAGACATACTGACCCCCTATTCACCTACATAGGTTTTCCTTATAATCCAACAGCTCTAAATCCAGGCCCTACTACACTGTCGTCTTCAAGTGGATGCCAATTCTTCAAACAGACCCACACTGCCCTCCAATAAAATTCAATCTCCATTGTACCTTCTTTTAGAATGAGTACCCTTCCACTTCAAATTTTATCACCAAGCATGATACCAGACTTATTAACGTATTTCTTTAAAGTCAGATTTCTCATTGGGCTATTAGCTCCAGGTAGGACCTCCAGGTGTGACATCACATCCTAGTGCCCAAGATCTGCCACTGAGTAGAGATTCAGTATACCTCTGTTCACTGAATAAATAGGAACTGAATAACCAGGCAAGTGGAACATGTGATTTTAAATTTCAAAACAAAAAATAATACCTAGCATCTGTTGAGAACTTTATAAGAAAGTAGTTTTGCCCCCTTTCTTCATTTGCTCCTGATAAAACCATACAGTAGGTTATCATTATCCATGATTTACGAAAAGATTAGAAGATATTTAGTGAGAAAAAGTAAAGATAATAAGCTTTTAAAAATATACAAATAATTAAAATGTTGATGCAATACTCAAAATTAATTCTTCAGCTCTAAATCCAGGCCCTACTACACTGTTGTCTTCAAGAAGCTGATTGGAAATGAATACCCCTACCTGAATCTGAGGGCAACAGAGTGCCAGTTGGAGGGACAAGTTACACATTCAGGCCCACCAGCATAGTTTATGATAGGTGACCTTCCTGACTAGATTTTCAGATGATTAACCAGCTAAGCAGAAAGCCTACATATTGGAGCATTTGAGAAAAAGCTCTACAATCCTTATCAATGTTTTTAACTTACAAAAGTTCATAATTCAGAAGATCTGACCATCCACCTGGCAGATATTAAACAGCAATAAATAAAAATTAAATGTTCCACTTCTGGGAAATTGCACACACATGCAATGCACACAGTCCCACACACTTCATATATATACATCACACACCATAGAATACACTGCAATTGTTTTTCTATGAATTATCTTCTAAAGAGCCACGGACAAGGTTCATCTACTAAGAAGTACAGTTATAGCAGGCAAATTCCTAAAAACCATCTAAGTAATAAAATCTATAAATTAGGGTTAAAATTATGTAATGGGTGCCTCCAAAAAAGAGAAACTACCCAAGAAGCCAAAGAGTAGTCAATTCTGCTACAGAAAACGTTAAGAACACAAAAAAATAACAAGCTACCTGTTTCCTCCACCCTCTATTTTTTTCTCCACTATGTCGCAATTAATGATGATGATGATAATGATAATCTACAGTCTGAGTAAAACACAAATTTAAGGGTCCAGAAATATTGGACATATATATTTTTTAATATTCTATATTTGAGTAAGAACAGAAACTATATTCATTCCAGATAACATTTAGCCTCTTCTCTCAGAATGGCCTTATTCTGCACTTTAGATTTCAAAAAGAGCTGCTCTTCACAAATAGAAAATGGGCAATCCCTTTTGGCAACAGAAAAATTTCAGTGGAAAAGTTTTATCGTTTAAATTCTGACAGAAGTAGTTGCAAGTTGGCAACCATTATATTATTCCAATATGAAGCAATCTATCATGTGATTGATTGTCCCCAAAATACCCAAGAAATAGCTAAGAAATTTAAATTTTTCATTGGAAACATCTCTCAAAAACCCAGGTACTGAACTTTCTATTTCCATCACTTAAATGTAGTGTGTGTGTGTGTGTGTGTGTGTGTGTGTGTGTGTGTGTGTGTGTGTACCCATAATATAATAAAAGTGAGTTACAACTCTAGAAGCTACAAAAAGAAATTATTTCTCTGGAGATGAGATGTATCTCAAAAATATTTCAATTAATACCATACATAGTCTTAATCCCTTTAATATTCCACAAACAGTCTGTTTCATTCCTTATGGACTGGCATCTATTCATAAATGATATTTTCCATATGTCAGAGATGAAAGCTCATGATGAAATGTTAATAGACTAGAGTTTCAATCATTTCTGGCTTCTTCTCTGGAAAAAGGGAGATCAGCACCATGCTGAGGTCATCTGTGCAGAAGCCATCTTTTTTCTAAGGTTGGGTTATTTTGCTTGAACTCAACGTCAGCTGTGAACATCAGCAAAGTTTAGGGTCACTGAATTCTCAATATTCAAGAAATATTCAAGATTTTTTTTCCATTGTGCTTACAACTGTTTACGGGGAGAGATCAAAGGCCCTTGGGATTATTTTTCTTCTGAAAGAATTACGGTAAATGTAGATTCTCTTTGGTCCTAGAGAGAACATTCTCCAGTAATCTCCATAGATTTCAGTTTTGCCCTCAGGCTGCTGGGGCCTCCAGGGAGATCAAGTAGAGTCAAATGAGACCTGTAGCTCTTCAATTAATTTTAAACTCAAGTTATAGCTCCCATCCCCAATCCCTCAGCCCTGGGGAGCCATGACACAGGCAGGAAGAGTCTGAGAAATGGCAATCTTCCTCTTATGACAGAGTTACGTAAGGATGCCTTCTCATATCTGTGTGCCTCCAAAAATAAAAGGCACCAGATACTTGAACCATTAGGACATTCCCAAACTTGTTTCTAACTGGCCTAATATAGCCCTCCCTGTTCTGACAGTGAAGTCAGTGAAATGTAGTACAATCACAGGCTGTGGAAAAACGCCCTGAATCCCTTCTCATGCTGGAACATTGCTGGAGAAGATCTTGCCTAAGGAGGTTGTGGATAGTTGTGTCTGGGGCAGAGTCAGCCACTTAAGGTTTCTGACACCCTGCTCTGGGATGAAAGGACAAACGGCCCATTCCCAGACAGACTTCGTTCTCACCATCTTTCTGCCAAAACCTCTATCAGGCTGTCCCAGCAATCCAAGTTATTCACCTCTCGAGGTAGTTTTGTTGGAGGAGAGGCCCAGGTTGCAAAGTAGGAACATTTTTTTAAAGTATCTTCATGGTAAGGATATGAAAGGAATGGAACAAATGGATTTCATTTAAAAACACTTATCAAGAAGTATAAAATGATGAAATTGGCTCAAACCCAACTCTGAATAAAGAGAACCCTCCATTTCCACTAACTATCTCTAGGGAATGACAACTGATGGATAAAGACATAGAAAATTAAATAACTAAGAAATTATTCTGAGACATGACAAAGACATACTTGAAGGGAAACGGAGTAAACACTCTTTATGTGGCATTGTACTACCTAGAAGTACTGCAAAGGTGCATCTAGATATTTTGAAAAAAACACATTAATTAGCATATGTGTCTCTACCATTAAACTGATAACTTGATAAATTCAGAGACTATGGCTATCTGGCTCACCACCATACTGCCAGTGTCTAGCAAAGTGATATGTGGTGGGTGCTCAATAAATATTTGTTGAATAAATCAATGAATGAATCCATGGTACAAAGAAACTTGCTGTTTATAATAATAAGCACTGTAAATTTTATAATGCTCTTAGCATCAAACCCATTTTATTTCTTTATATTTATTTGAAAATTATTGCATATTGTGGCAGAGAGCTCCCCTCTTCTTCTGGCCCCACCACCAGACAGCATTTCCTAGCCTACCCTGCAGTTAGATGGCATCACTGGACTGAGTTTCAGCCAATCAAATGTAAGTAGAAGTGACACACATCACCTGGCAGAGAATGCAGTTGAGAGTGGATATGCTTCCTCCACATTCTCTCACTTTCCCCACATGTGGAGCTAAATGCAGAGGACAAGAAGGTCCTTGAAGACAGTGGATAAATGGGCCTGGTTTCGACCATGTGGAGCACACCCTTACACTGAACCATATCAGACTATGAAACAAAAGAAAAAAAAACTTCTATTATATATGTATATGTGTGTGTATATATATGTGTGTGTATTTGTGTGTGTGTGTGTGGCCATTAGCCTGTATTAACTAACATCCATGGATTAGGAAGAGAAAACTATTATTTACTAGGATGTTACATTCGTCAAAAATATTCTTTTAAAAAATTAATGTATTTAGTACACAGCAGAAAGCAGAGAATATTATTAGTAAGTAATCTCAGAAAAGATGAAATCCAAGTGTCTTTCCTCTTTGGCACTAGCCCCTATTTCACCCTCATTGTACTTCTACAGAATTGGTAAAGGGAGTAAAATACTCTGGGAAATGGAAGGATGAATAATGTGGCAGTCTCAAGTATTCTGACTACAGATCTATACCACCAGGTTCTCTCATTATCTTCTGAGGCAAAACAGAATTCCTTTGCCTAAATGTTTCTTTCACACCATTGCGTTCACGCAGGTGCCTTCGTATCTGTAGTAACCTATGGAAAGAATTTTCTTTTCTTTCAGGATTTAACAAATATTTAATCAGTCCAAAGTTGTATTTGTACCTCACATGCTACTCTCAAATTCTAAGCACCATGCAAAATAATTAAACTGGTTCCTTATAATTGTGCTTCTGCCAAAACTTTCCTTAACTTTTCTTGAAGCTATTCATGAAATAACATCTTCATGGGCTAAGGAGCTAAGAAATAAAAATTATTCAGTTATATAATTTTGGACACAAAATAAAGATTACTCTACCATTGCACAAATTATTACCTATCTTTTGTTTTCCCATTATTATAGGTTGATGATGTAAGAAAGAAAATCAACATAAACCCAGATTCTGAAAATCTTTAGGCTGAAAAAGATTTAGTTTGGCTCAAGTGTAGACACACCTGTGTTCTCTTGGCCCCTTGGAACTCTTCTCCCTTTCCCTTAGGAAACCAGATCTATAGTTCAGAAGCCACAAGCGTTAGTCTGAAAGCTCCATATAATAAATTATCTCCCACTTACAAGATCCTGAGGAAATAAAATAAATAAAGTTATCTTTTTATTTGTGTGTTTGGGGCCTGTAGCTTGATTTAATTAAGTGTAATCATCTAATTTCATTTTATTCTGGTCATGTGGCCAAGTACATATTATCCCAGGAGTTTTATGCCACTATTTAGACGATATCCTTAAATATCTTAAACAAAACATTGACCAGTAATGGGCCCATTTTGTTAATGAAGTGATTATTATGGTCTAAAGCTATACCTGGGATTTAGAAAAGTCTGAAAAATAAAATTAATTTAAAGCTGAAAAGTAAACAGAGTGGGCATAAATATCAAAATAACTAAACATCAACTTAAGAAATGTAACTCAAGGTGACAATATTCCTAGATATCCTCATATTTTGCTATAACTCAATAGGACCAAATTCCTACCATTTTTGGGCAAAACAAAATATCACCTGATAGACTAGCAAAATAACCATAATGTTTTCTCCTTAAATAAACCTTCCTATTTCAATCTCCATACACAGTGTGCTTTGCTATGGACCAGTAACCTTAAAAGGAAGCAATATCTGCCAAGTTTTCCATTGCTGCTTCATTTCATGGATAAATCACTCCAAGAATGGCATGAATATGTAGAGAATTCCTGGCATACAACTTGCCCTACACACTTTTAAAGCTTTTGGAAGGCTCGACCTAGAAGGCAAATAAAATGCCCTGAGAGTAGTGTTCTATTTGCTGTGGCCTAAAATTCACTCAAAATTTGATCATTATTCAGACACCATGGAAATTATGATTAGCAGAAACTGTCTATAGATGTTACCATTTCCCCTGGGGATACAAACCATCCCCACTCCACTCCCTGCACGCCCACACCCACCTTAAAAACATTGATGAGTATAAATTTCTTGGCCACTTACTTACATGAGGGTTTAGTTTCCCAGGTCAAGAATCCCTTAGCTAAAGAGACTATAGCATCTTCATCACTGAAATACTGCATTCTCACCACTGTGGGCTGGTTTTACCTGAAGTAGCAAAAAGTCAGAGGAATTCCTAGGATATCAAAGCTACTGAAGTCTTCACATGTGTTTGGTTATTTGTTTGATGTTGTTTTCCCCAGAAACTTAACAAGGACACACCTGTTCAGCCAGTGCATATGTTGTGGTGCCACATATGCACACCAAGTGTGAGGGAGGTGTTTTTCCTTTTTGAGTCAAATTCTGTGCTAGTGCACACGGGGACTGCATAACTAAGACTGTAAGGGGCTCCTCCAAGTCCCTGCCTGCTATGCCAACACTCCTGTTGGTCCATTTCCCACAACTGAAACTATCCCATGACTTCTGCTGCTTCCCAGACCCAACCCTGGCCTGAGGAAAGGAGCTTTGAGCAGCTCCAGGCCCACATTCCACATTCCTGTCCAGAGCATGAAAATACCCTTATTTTAAAATATGCCACCTAAAGAGATGTTCATGACATGCTGTTGAGTGAACAAAGCACATCATAAAATAACTTGTATAATATGAGCCCATATTTGTAAAGCAGATGTATTAGTTTGCTAGGGCTGCCCTAACAAAGTACACAAACGGAGTGGCTTAAACTACAGAAATGTATTGCCTCACTGCTCTCGAGGCTGGAAGTCCAAGACCAAGGTGATGGCAGAGTTGGTTCCTTCTGAGATCTGTGTGAGAGGGAATCTGTTCCAGGCCTCTTCCCTAGCTTCTGGTTCTTTCCTGGTGATGTTTGGTGTTCCCTGGCTTGTAGAAGCATTACCCTGCTCTCTGCCTTCACCTTCACACATTCTTTCTGTATTCATGCTTCTGTGTTCAAATTCCCCCTTTTATAAGGACACCAGTCAACTGGATTAGGGCCCACTCTAATGACTCATCTAAACTAATTACATCTGCAATAACTCTATTTCCAAATAAGGTCACATCTGAGGTACTGCGGGTTAGGACTTCAACATAGGAATTTTGAAGGGATACAATTCAGCCCATTACAGCAAATGAAAAAGGTTCTATTTATTTGTATACGGTTATGTGAGCATAGGAAAAGGATGGAAAGATACACAGGCTACAAAAACTGTTAACTTTCATTAATCTGGTGCAGGATTAGCTGGGGTTAAGGAGTAGTTATTACTTATTTTATTATACATTTAATATTGCATCAGTTGTTAGAATGAATAGATACTAATTTTGTAATTAATAATCCAATAAAAATGAAAATGAAAACAAAATAAATATTAAGATGTATTGCTGAAAAGCAGAAAGTTTCTCAAAGTATTGCATTTCTCCTTTCTCTTAACCCATTTCTATGAAGCCTTAAAATAATGATTCTTTCTAAGAATCCAAGATGCAGAAGCCATACACTGATGAAAACAGAGAAAATCTGGACAGCAACAAAATCAACGAGTAGAAAAGTAGAGACAAAGCTAAATGTAACAGATATGAGAACGATGATTATAACAATAGATGGGTAAGTATGAGAATCATTGGTTTGAAGGGAGAGGAGAGAAAAAACTGAAATAAAGGAAAAAAACTATCTGGGCATGGAAAGAGGAATGGCTATGAGATCTGTTGAAGTTTTGGATGCATTGGAGATAGGAAGTGAGACAGAATGAGAATTCTGAGATAAAAAATTAAGAGGCCTGATCCTAATGTGTTTTCCTTAATGTGAAGAAAAGTGTGGGAGATAGAATAATGCACCCCACTCACAGATATCCACTCCCCAGTCACCCAAATGTGAATGTTACCTTTGTGGCAAAGGGATCTTGTGAATGTCATTAAGGGTACAGATCTTGAAATCGAATATTCTGGATTAGCTAAGTGGTTCCAATCTAATCTCATCAGTACCCACAAACAGAGAACTTTTCTTGTTTGAGTTAGAGATGAGACAGAAGAAGGAAGGGGAAGGACTCACCCACCACTGCTGGCTGTGAACATGGAGGAAGGGAGCCAAGAGAAAAGGAATATGAGTGGCCTCTGGAATCTATCTGAGAACAGCTCTCAACTGGCAGCCAACGGGAAAAGGGGATCTCACTCCCACAACTACATGGGGCTGAATTCTTTCAATAACTTGAATGAGTGGAAAACAGATCCTCCTCTAGAATCTCCAGGAAGGAACACAACAGCCTGTCAACACCATGAGTTTAGCCTGGTGAGACCCATATTGGCCTTCTGATCTTCAGAAATACAGGATAATAAATTTAAGTTGTTTAAGGCCACTAAGTTTATAATAACTTGTTATGGCAGCTAATAAGCAAACTAATATAGTGAGAATTATAGGATCTATGATTATAAATATTTAAATGATGCCTTTTGAGTGTTGTCTCTGTTCAAAGCACTGTGCTGAGTACATTATGAACTGTATCCCATTCAGACTTCACTATAGGATCTCCTCTGTAGATTGTGTTGTCCAACTGTCTCTTTTTAAATACCAGTGGATTAAGGTCAGGGAAACAAGAATGTCTGTTTAATGTCATACGGCTCTTTGGAATCACAGGATTTTGATCTGGCACTCTCAGAGAGCAATCTCTGAGACAAACAAGGTGCTTTTCTAGGAGTGGGAATGTAGACAGGAGTGTAGCCTGCCCTGTCCGAATCCCATCTCTGCTCCTGCTTTCAGGGAGTGACTGCTTAGAGTCAGTCGTGCTATCAGGGAACAAAGGAAAATTATCCAGTCCTCATCAAGATGGAGTTAGCTTCCTGAAAAGCTAGCATGCACTCAAACTGAAGGTTAATTAAAACAGAAAGGGAAATTTTAAGCCAGATTTTAGGGTAGGGCTGAGATAACCCAGGTCAAACAGCACCTCCTCCTTGAAGTGGCTTCCTATCCTCTTCCCAGAGATGCCTTCCTCTGAGTTTATGCAGCATTTTCCCTCCAGCACTTTTGGCCTTACTGCCTGCTGGCATCTGCTAGAGCTGCTCATGCGCAGACCTAATCTCTGAACAATACTCTGCCAGACACTCAGCTAGTTGATTGACCTGCATTATCTCATTTAATTCCCATAAATGTCTATTTAATGGGTAGTGTAATTATTGACAATTTTGAACGTGAAGAGTCTGAAGTCAAATAGATACTGCAACTTACTCAAGGCCTTACAGTTAATAAGTGGTGGAGCCAATATTCAAGACCTGCTGGAGAAACAGGGAGAAGATGGAGTAGAAGGACGCTCGCAGGTCACCCTCTCCCACAAATACACCAAGACCCACATCTATAGACCCACTCAGCCAACCAGAGCACCTGTGGAACTCCGACAGAACATCGCCCTCTTCAAAAGATAAAAACGCCAAAAATCTGGTAGGAGAAAAGGAAAAAAGAAAGAACAAAAGGCAAAGCAGCGCGGGACAGGTCCCGCGGGGAGGGAGCGGCAAAGGAGGACTGGCGCTCTTTCGTTGGGTCTCCCCTCTCCAACTGAGAGGCCAGCGGGACGGAGGGGGAGCCTCCGAGACTCGGATCTGTACAGAGCAGCCCTTGACTAACAGAACTAAGTTAAAAGGGCACAGAGCGTCCCCCCGACACCCAGCCTGAGACGCGGGCCGGCAGCCGCGGGCAGGGCCAGGCTGCACAAGCCGGGCGGAGGACAGAAGTGGCTGCACGGAGGCAGCCCCGGGGGAACGCAAGGGGCTGCGCGCCGTGGCTGTGGGTGCATAGGGCAGAACAACCTGGGCCCTCCATAAAACAGCAAGGTTGATGTGCTCTCGGGGGAAGGGTGCACACCCCCATCTCTGAAAACCCGCGGAAAGTTTTGGGGGGAAGACAGGCGGGGCTCAGGCACAGCCGCTATATCCTCCGCACTGAGCACTCAGGCGGGGGCGGGGGCGGGGGCGAAACCTGCATCCGCACCGAAGGGCTTAGCAGCCTCAAAGGCCAGACTGAGACTGGCCTGCAGCCCGGGGCAGATAGGATCCTTCCATCCTGGTCCCTCAGAGAACTTGCTCCACAAAGACAAACAAGGAGCTGGGTTTTGGCTCGGAGCAGGGACAGGGCTGTCCCTCGGTATTCCCCGAGCCCACCCGCGGAGCGCCGACCAAGGCGGAGCGCTGCCCGCGGAGCGCGCAGCCGCACAGAGCAGCGGAGCTACCGGCGGGGGCGCAGGTAGAGCGAGAGCGGCCCCCCGCCTTTCGGGCAGGAACACAGCCCCTGACCGAGGTGCTGGGAGGGGGCACGACCCGCCCTCCTACCCGGCCAGTCTGCCACATCTGACTGCGGCATCCGGAGGGGCAGCGACCCGCCCGCCCACAGCAGAGAGCTGCACCAGACCCAGTGTTAGGAGGAGGCGCGATCGGCTTGCCGACAGGTGCTGGGAGCAGCACAGAAGAGGGCGCCAACGGAGGGCCTCTGAAAACAGCAAGCTGAGCTTCCAAAACAGGACGAAGACAGAAAGACTTCACATTAAAAGCACACAGACTCCAGGAGAACACCGACAACCCCCCCCCCTTTTTTTTTAAAATCTGTTTTTACCTGTTCTATTTTCTATTACTCTCTTAATCTTTACTTCTTAATTCATTTCTATTTCTCTTGGGTTTTGATGTCCTGCTATTGATTAGACACAGGTTTCAAATACATCTATTCATCTCCCACCCCCCCCTTTTTTTGTAAAGGTTTCAAAAGGACGTCTCAACCCGATTAATACTCTGCTTCAACTCACTCTTCTATTATTCATTATACACTGTTTTCAAACCCTCTTTCTCCCTTCTTTTAAAATTCTTTCTCTCTCTTTCTTATTTTTTTTCTTTTTTTCCTAAGTTCTATTCCTAAATAGGCATCAGATAGATAAAATCCTTAAGGACCAAAATAAACAAATGATACTCCATAAACCACAGTGCCAAAGAGGTATGAGCAAGATGAAGAAGCAGAAAAACCTTTCCCAATTAAAAGAACAAGAGAAATCCCCTGAAAGAAAGATCAACGAAATAGACATCGATAGCCTACTAGATCAAGATTTCAAAAAAGGAGTGATCGAATTGCTGAAGGAATTAAAAGAGATAGTGTTTAGAGATATAAAATATGTCAAAAATGAAATTGAAGCTATAAAGAAGAGCCCAGTAGAATGGGTAAACTCATTGACAGAGATGAGGAATGATCTAATAGCTGTGCAAAGCCGACTAGATAATGCAGAGGAACGAATCAGTGATCTAGAAGGGCAATAGAAAGCACCCATTCAGAAGAACTACAAGAGAAGCAAATAAAAAATAATGAAAATAGCATAAGGGACCTATGGGATAATATAAAGCGTCCCAATCTTCGCATAATAGGGGTCCCAGAAGGAGAAGAAAGATCAAAGGGGATTGAAAAGGTTTTTGAAGAAATCATGACTGAAAACTTCCCAAATTTAAAGAAGGAATCAGATATCCAAGTACAGGAAGCTCAGAGGGTCCCAAACAGGAAGAACCCAAATAGACCCACACCAAGACGTATCATAATCAAGATGGCCAGAGTCAAGGATAAAGAAATGATTCTAAAGGGAGCAAGAGAAAAGCAAAGAGTAAGTTACAAGGGAACCCCCATAAGGCTCTCAGCTGATTTCTCTACACAAACACTACAGGCCAGAAGGGAGTGGCAAGATATATTCAAAGCCCTGAATAAAAAAAAGATGCAGCCTAGGATCCTTTATCCAGCAAGGCTATCCTTGAGGATAGAAGGAGAAATAAAAGAATTTCACAGACAAAAAAAAGCTGCAGGAGTCTAGCAACACTAAACCCATGCTAAAAGAAATATTGAAAGGGCTAGTCTAAATAGAAAAGCAGCAGGATGCTACAGAAATGAGAAACACACAACTGGAAAGGTGATAACTCATGAATTACAAATAAAGTAAACATGAAATTATAAAAGAAGACATACAAATCACTGAGAGTGGGAGAGGGAGGCAGGGAAATATAGAATATTTTTTTCCTCCTTTTTTAAATTTTTTTAACAGTAGGATGGGTTTGAGATCATGTTACTATCAGTTTAATAAAAACAGTTATAGTAATGGGTTGACAGATTTACAAAAAAGGGTAACCACAAGCTAAAAATTTACAAAGGAGTCACAAAAATTAAATAAAATCCATGATAATACAAAGGAAAATTACCAAACCACAAAAGGAAGAAGAAAGGAACAAAGAGGATATACCAATTCAACTGCAAAGATAAGTTCAAAATGGCAATAAACACACATCTATCATTAATTACTGTAAATGTTAATGGACTAAATGCTCCAGTCAAAAGACACAGAGTGGCAGACTGGATAATAAAGCAAGAACCTTCAATATGCTGCATACAAGAGACCCACTTTAGGGAGAAGGACATATACAGATTGAGAGTGAAAGGATGGAAAAGGACATTCCATGCAAACGGAAAAGCCAAAAAAGCAGGTGTTGCAGTACTGATTTCAGACAAAATAGACTTTAAAACAAAGGCCATAAAGAAAGATAAAGAAGGACATTTTATAATGATTAAAGGAGTGATACAAGATGAGGATATTACACTCGTTAATATATATGCACCCAATATAGGAGCACCTAAGTACATACAAGAATTACTAACAGAGATAAAGGGGGATATTGATGGGAATACAATCATAGTTGGAGATTTTAACACTGCATTAACATCACTAGACAGATCTTCCAGACAGAAAATAAACAAGGCAACAGAGAAATTAAATACTACAATAGAAAAACTAGATTTGGTGGATATTTTCAGAGCATTACACCCACCAAAAATAGGATATACATTCTTTTCAGGTGCACATGGAACATTTTCCAGGATCGATCATGTACTTGGGCACAAAAGAAACCTCAACAATTTTAAGAAGATAGAAATTATCTCAAGCATCTTTACTGACCACAATGCCATGAAACTGGAAATCAACAACAGAGAAACAAAGGAGAAAAAAAGGAAAGCATGGAGATTAAACAATATGTTATTGAAAAAACAATGGATCAATGAGGAAATCAAAGCTGAAATTAAAAAATACCTTGAGACAAATGATAATGAAAGCACAACCACTCAAAACCTATGGGACACAGCAAAGGCAGTGCTAAGAGGGAAGTTTATAGCGATACAGGCCTTCCTCAAAAAAGAAGAACAATCTCAAATAAACAATTTAACCCACCACCTGAATGAATTAGAAAAAGAACAAAAAGCCCCAAAAAGCAGCAGAAGGAAGGAAATAATAAAGATCAGAGAGGAATTAAATACCATAGAGATTAACAAGACCATAGAAAAAAATCAACCAAACCAAAAGCTGGTTTTTTGAAAAAGTAAATAAAATCGACAAACCTCTTGCCAAACTCACAAAGAAGAAAAAAGAGCACAAATTAGCAAAATAAGAAAGGAAAATGGAGAAATTACAACAAACAAAATAGAAATACAGAATATCATACGAGAATATTATGAAAAACTATATGGAACCAAACTGGATAACCTAGAGGAGATGGACAAGTTTCTGGAAACATACTGTCCACCAAAACTGAATCAAGAAGAATCTGAACACTTGAACAATCCGATCACTAGAAAGGAAATAGAAATAGCAATTAAAAACCTCCCTACAAATAAAAGTCCAGGACCAGACGGCTTCACCGGGGAATTCTACCAAACATACAAAGAAGAACTCATACCAGTCCTTCTCAAACTCTTCCAGATGATTGAAAAGGAGGGAATACTCCCAAACTCGTTCTATGAAGCCACCATCACCCTGATACCAAAACCAGGCAAAGACACTACAAAAAAAGAGAATTATAGGCCAATATCACTGATGAACATAGACGCCAAAATCCTCACCAAAATTTTAGCAAATAGAATCCAACAACACATAAAAAAGATTATACATCATGACCAAGTGGGGTTCATCCCAGGGACACAAGGCTGGTTCAACATATGCAAATCAATCAGTGTAATACATCACATTAACAAGAGAAAGGACAAAAACCACATGATCATCTCAATCGATGCAGAAAAAGCATTTGATAAAATTCAACACCCATTTATGATAAAAACTCTCGCCAAAGTGGGTATAGAGGGAACATATCTCAACATAATAAAAGCTATATATGACAAACCTACAGCCAGCATAGTACTCAACGGTGAAAAACTCAAAAGCTTCCCACTAAAATCTGGGACAAGACAAGGATGCCCACTATCACCACTCCTATTCAACATAGTCCTGGAAGTCCTAGCCACAGCAGTCAGGCAAGAGAAAGAAATAAAAGGGATCCAAATTGGAAAAGAAGAGGTAAAAGTGTCATTATATGCTGATGACATGTTACTATATATAGAAAACCCTAAAAGGTCCACACAAAAGCTACTAGAGCTGATTGAAGAATTCAGCAAGGTAGCAGGTTACAAAATTAACGTTCAAAAATCAGTTGCATTTCTTTACACTAACGATAAATCAACAGAAGAAGAAAGTAAAGAAACAATCCCCTTTAAAATAGCACCCAAAGTAATAAAATATCTGGGAATAAATCTAACCAAGGAGGTGAAAGAATTATACACAGAAAACTATAAACCATTGATGAAGGAAATTAAAGAAGAAATTAAAGAAATTAAAAAATGGAAACATATTCCATGCTCTTGGATTGGAAGAATCAATATTCTTAAAATGGTCACACTGCCCAAGGCAATCTACAGATTTAATGCAATCCCTATCCAATTACCCAGGACATATTTCACAGAACTAGAAAAAATCATAATAAAATTCATATGGAACCATCAAAGACCTAGAATTGCCAAAGCATTACTGAAGAGAAAGAAAGAGGCTGGAGGAATAACTCTCCCAGACTTCAGACAATACTATAGAGCTACAGTCATCAAGACAGCATGGTATTGGTAACAAAACAGACATATAGACCAATGGAACAGAATAGAGAGCCCAGAAATGAACCCACAAACTTTTGGTCAACTCATCTTCGACAAAGGAGGCAAGAATATACATTGGAATAAAGACAGTCTCTTCAGCAAATGGTGTTGGGAAAACTGGACAGCAGCACGTAAAACAATGAAGCTAGAACACTCCCTTACACCATATACAAAAATCAACTCAAAATGGATTAAAGACTTAAACATAAGACAAGATACAATAAACCTCCTAGAGGAAAACATAGGCAAAACATTATCTGACATACATCTCAAAAATTTTCTCCTAGAAGAAATAAAAGCAAGAATAAACAAATGGGACCTAATGAAACTTACAAGCTTCTGCACAGCAAAGGAAACCAGAAATAAAACAAGAAGAAAACCTACGGAATTGGAGAAAATTTTCGCAAGTGAAACCGACAAAGCCTTGATCTCCAGAATATATAAGCAGCTCAGCTCATACGACTCAATAAGAAAAAAATAAACAACCCAATCCAAAAATGGGCAGAAGACCTAAACAAGCAATTCTCCAAGGAAGACATACAAATGATCAAAAAGCACATGAAAAAATGCTCAATATCACTAATTATCAGAGAAATGCAAATCAAAACTACCATGAGGTATCACCTCACACCAGTCAGAATGGCCGTCATTCAAAAATCCACAAATGACAAATGCTGGAGAGGCTGTGGAGAAAGGGGAACCCTCCTACACTGCTGGTGGGAATGCAGTTTGGTGCAGCCACTATGGAAAACAGTGTGGAGATTCCTCAAAAGACTAGGAATAGACTTACCATATGACCCAGGAATCCCACTCCTGGGCTTGTATCCAGAAGGAACCCTACTTCAGGATGACACCTGCACCCCAATGTTCATAGCAGCACTATTTACAATAGCCAAAACATGGAAACAGCCTAAATGTCCATCAACAGGTGACTGGATAAAGAAGAGGTGGTATATTTATACAATGGAATACTACTCAGCCATAAAAACCGACAACATAATGCCATTTGCAGCAACATGGATGCTCCTGGAGAATGTCATTCTAAGTGAAGTAAGCCAGAAAGAGAAAGAAAAATACCATATGAGATCGCTCATATGTGGAATCTAAAAAACAAAAACAAAAACAAACAAACAAAAACAAAGTGTAAATAAAGGACAGAAATAGACTCACAGACAGAGAATACAGACTTGTGGTTACCAGGGGGGCGGAGGGTGGGAAGGGACAGACTGGGATTTCAAAATTGTAGAATAGACTACACTGTATAGCACAGAGAAATATACACAAAATGTTATGATAACTCACAGAGAAAAAAATGTGACAATGAGTGTGTATATGTCCATGAATAACTGAAAAATGGTGCTGAACACTGGAATTTGACACAACATTGTAAAATGATTATAAATCAATAAAAAATGTTAAAAAAAAAAAAAGACCTGCTGTTTGTCTCCCATGCCTGTATTCCTAACTTACAACAAAGCTCTTCAAGGATGAAATGAAACCAATGTTTATTCATTGCTTTATTCACTGCATCCCCAGGGCACAGTAAAGAAGAAATATTTGAAGAGTGGAAGAAAAGAGGCCATGAGTGGGAAAATTTCAGAAAGAAACATTTGACTCATGAAGGACACCACCTCCTAAAGTCTGGCTCACCATCTTTCCCAAATACTCATCAGGAATCATTAGAGGTAAATATTTCTGTACTTACATACTGTTTACTGGGAACTGCATTTATTTACTTATATTAATATTCATTTCTTTACTGCCAAGGGACATCCAAAGGGTAAAAATGTAACATGATGTGAAGTACTGTGACTTACTGAAATGGCTAGGAGACAATGCATAGCCCTGAGTGCCTGCTGGTCAGTCTCTTATAACCCCATAGCTCCATCTGTGAAGCCCAGTAACCACTGCAGCCCAAACACAGGAAGACAGTATGTCATGGCCTCCAGATGGGACTAAGCACTGTGCCTGGCACCCATCTTGAAAAGGTAGATGCTGATGCTTCAGGTAAAGGCATCATTGAATCCACAAGATATTCTGCCCTAACTACACATGTTCAGCATCTCTACTTCCTGCTCAATTACAAATTTCATAAAAGTAGGAACAATACTGATTTGGTTCACGGCTTCATCTCCAGTGCTTGGCCCAGAGTAAAGGCTCAACAACTGTTTACTAAATGAATCCATAAATGAGTGAATATCTCTAGACCAATGTTCAGTGGATTAATTAGCAAGAAAACAGACCAGTGATTACATATATGGGTTTCTGATTTGATTCTAATAATGGAACATATAATTTATCTACAATGATACTATATCCATTTTGAATTAAAGATAAAGAAATTCCAAGTAAAAGTCAGCTTAAAAAAATCAGAAAATTTATTATCTGATGTCACAAGAAGTGGGGAGGCAAAGTGGTTAAGGAGATGGTTATTTGGCTCTTCAGTGACATCCCCAAGGTATCAGCTTTCTGTTTGTGCCCTCTGCCATCTTCAACATGCTGCCTGGTCCTCTGGCTACCTCCTCTCACAATTACAGGATAGATTCAGAAGATCCAGCGTCACCTCCTCACCCAGCTTCAATTAGAGATAATGAGTAGCTGAACTTTCTCCTGCATCTATTCTAAAGATCAAAAAATCTTTCTCCCAAGTCCAATCAACTGAAGTATCCTCATTGGTCAGAATTATATCATGCATTCCTAAGTCAAGGTGAACAGACTTATCATGACAGAATTAGACTTAGCAAGATTCATGCTCTATGGATTGGACAGTCTCTCCTGGTGGTCATGGGCAACTGGCTGTTAAAACAAATAAATTTACTATGGCAAGGAAGAAGTAAAGAAAATGGCCATTGACTAAATTGCTACAAGAGTTCCAGATTAAGGCAAAAAAAAGTCTATATGGCCACCTTCAGCATAGACATCTAATTGCCAAGTGGATTCCCCAAAACTTCCCTTACCATCCTATAGTTCAGCAGCCATGTTTGTGGTACATACCTTCTTTTTAAAATAATAATGTTAACATAAATTTTGTCCTCAACAGAATTAGGAAACTGTGATTTCCAATACTATAGATGCCTCTCCTTTTTAAAAAATTAGATTCCAATGCTCCCTGGGCTTCATATTCCTGACCATTTAAGATCTGGTCGCAGATTCTGACTCAACATATATTTTGATGGGTAAAAATAAGCCTCCACTTGCAAAAACAAAACAAAACCTGGGTGATCCAGAAAATCTGTTGTAATGGACTGAATGTTTACATCACCCCAAAATTCATATGTTGAAATCCCAGCCCCCAAGGTAATGGTATTAGGTGTTAGGCAGAGCCCTCATGAATGGAATTAGTGCCCTTATAAAAGAAACCCTAGAGAGATCTTTCACCCTTCCCCCATGGGAGGTTACATCAAAAAGACAACCATCTAAAGAAGCAGGCTCTCAGCAGACACTGAATCCATCAGAGCCTTGATCTTGGACCAGCCTCCAGAACCACGAGAAATAAATTTTTGCTGTTTGTAAGTTAGCCAGCCTGTGATATTTTGTTACAGAAGCTAGAATGGACTAATATATCTGTCTTTCTGCAAATTCAGTAGATTCTAAACTTCCTCCACAGAGCAGGGTCAATCCTGTGTGGTCTGCCACCTGCTACTGCTAGAAATAGCATTGGTCTTCACCCAGACCATTCCCTCTGAAAGATAATTCTTACCCTTTATTTTTAAGATCTTTATCTTTGAGTAGATTATATGTCCCCAGTTAACTCCAAAGTTTGAAGAACCTGAACCAAAGTCTGAAATCCGCCCTTCTCATTCAGCTGCAGGTACACCAATCACGGCAGCTGACAACGTGGACTGTGAATGAACCTCAGAGACACCCAGCGGTACTTTCACCTCTTCAGATCTAACTGAATTTGGATTTCTGCGTTTGTTTCCTGCCTGGAAGGTACATGATGAGTTATAACAGAAGGGGGAAAAATGATTTCCATGCCATTCTTCAGATTACAAATCTAGAGAAAGAGTGGGTTAAGAAACCTACAACAAAAATTAAAAATAATGAAAATAGCAGAGAGAGAGTAAAAAATATGTGTGTGCTCAGACTTTCAAAAGATATATTCAATTTGGCTGCCTGTTGCAGAGAAGCCTGTGGGATAGGCAAACATTCTGTCAGTCCCAATTACCTCGCTGGGCCTTATTTTTGTTACTTCAGGCCCTCTGCTGTCTGGCACTGGTGGCCTGCATCAGCCAAGATCCTAGCCAGCTGACGAGGATTGAGAGGCAGGCCTTGCACTTGAGCCTGAGAACTGTCACTCTGTGTCTCTTTAGACTTGTGACAGGATATGCCTTTCCAATGGGCTGTCAGCTTGATTTCTGACTTGCCAAAGCAGCTGTGCGCACAGAGGTCTTTAAAAAAAATCATAGAGAAGGACCTGATCTAGGCCAACAAGTGATGACAAAAAAACAGCCATTGCTTTAGGAAAAGAAAGAGAGGTATAGTAACAATTAATTGGCAAAATTAATTAGCTCACTTTGTGACCAAGAACTGTGATGCAAGAAAGAAAAAAACAGCAGTCACCGTGCAAACTCACAAATTAGCACTGTAAATGATCCATGCAGAAGTGAACTTGAAATTAATTCTACTGGCTGAGTTAATGTGTTGAAAAAGCACACTGAGTTGGTAAGTTCCTTTGGATTCCATTACATTAAACAATATTGGGGCGGGAGGGAGCTATAACTGGTACCAACTCATCCTGTGAGCTGCAAACCCAAGAATGTTTTGTTGCCCATGACATTTTTCCCAGGGTTAACACCTTTCTTATTTCAGTTACAGAGACATTTAAAAGATCAACCCAAGGACAGAACCTTAGCATATTATTTTTTACTGTTTTAATGAAAGAATTTACTTCACTATAACTATAAAGTTTTTTCAAACTCTTAGAGGAAAGAGAAAAACTCCCCACAGGGCAGAGATGAAGGTGTGGCCAGAAATTCAACAGTCTAATATCACCATTGCTTTGTTTTGCTGACTCACACACCAAAGGAGTTACTTGTCCAGTCTCTTCTAGAATGGACACTGGGACTCGAGCTCTTCAGCCCTGATGAATTCACCATCCTGCCACATGGAGCAGTCCAAAAATACACAGAGAGAAACAAGTCCTCCCGTAAGAAATGAACAGTAATCCATGCAGTATGTCTAAGATGTTGGCTTTAAATTATTAGGAAAGGAAGAGTAAGACTGGAGACTATGCAGCCTCAGGACTCTACAGAGGGAGTTGTTTGACTGCCAGCGTTACAGCATAGAATTACCCAGAAATCAGGAAACTGGTTTGAGATTTGTTGTCTGTTTTGGCTTCTTGTAATGGCTACCATTATAACTATTTGTATCCTTTCTGTGTGACTTTGGGCTAATTATATTTTGCTGCTCTGACTCAGTTTCCTCATCTGTAAAATGAGAGTAAGTAATAATACCTACATCAAAGAGTTGTTGTGAAGATTAACTGAGTTAATTTTTTACAAAGCACTTATAACAGAGCCAGGTAAGCACTATGTGAGTACTAGCTTTTATTTTTAATCTAATATATAGCTAGCTTAATCTTCTATTTCTTTAATTATTATTTACTTCCTGCTTTAAATGATGAAGAGATTCCTATCATTCTATTTCTTTGCAACTGCCCTCTTTCCCTTTGATCTTAATTATTACATTCATTACATCTTTAAATAATACACTTTTATAGCACTATATAATATATTTACATCTATTGCTTGATTTACCAGATTTAAACAATACACATTGACTTCTGATGCAAAAAAAACTCAGAAAATATGTAGGAGATAATCACTGGGCCCAATATGAGGTGGACTTAGATCAATACTCCATTTATCACCCAATGTTCGTATGGTCCCACTTTAAGTGGTTCCATTTTGAGTGGCATACCCCAGTGGCATTCTTGATCCTTCTGGGAATAGTATTATTCAGAGCTGATATACGATAATCTCAATGATTTGTGCATTTGTGTATTTTTCTTTATTATATGCATATTTATCCTGTTAAAGATGGTTTTTTTTTTTTTTTGGAAGAAGGCTGAAAAAGAAGATTCTCACAGTAACTACTCACTGTAGGTATCTATGGCTGTGTAACAAACACCCCCAAATTAAGAAGCTTAAAAGAATACATAATGATTATCCCTCACACTTCTGTAATTAAATGGGCTCCAGTGGGTAACTCTTGCTTAGAGTCTCTCATGCTTTGTAGTCAGATAGGGCTAGGGCTGGATTCATTTAAAAGTGACTGGGTTGGACATTCAATGATGGCTTTTCATTCACAAGCCTGGCACCTTGGTGCCCTTTGGTCTTCCTCTCTCTTTGTATTTCTTAGTTTTCACAGTATGATAGTCTCAGGTAGTCACATTTCTTACTCCTTCACTTGCTTCCAAGAAGCCAGAAACAAGCTGCTAAGCCAGTTAAAAGGTACACCTAGATCTGGCAGAAGGGTACTTCTACCATATTCTATTCGTTAAAGCATTCACAGAGCCCACCCATATTCAAGGCAGCCAAGAATAAACTCCATTCCTTGATAGAGGAGTTTCCCCCTGATGGAGGAGGTCATACTGCAGAGGGCATGTGAAGTGGGAGATCTGCCACACTGTGATGTTTATAGTATCAAGCCTCTCCTTCAGTCTAGGGGCTCTGGGTTTGTGAATTTCCTCAGGAATGTGGATAGGCAAAGAGGCTATGACACTTTTGGAGGCTAAAGTCAAGCCTCAGCTCACCACATCTAAAGAGGTTTTTAATCCCACAAATAAATTCTTAGAGGATTGCCATATCTAAGAATAATAAAACAGACAATCCTTGGGCAAGATTAATTAAGAATGAAAGAGAAAGCATACATCAATGTTTGGAAAAAAAAGGGAGGGAAATGATAGCTGGAGTAAAGCTTTTTCAAATCAAAAAGGGAATGCTATGAAAAATTTTCTGCCAATAAATTTGAAAACTCAGAAAAAGCAGAAAATTAACCAGAAAACTGTAACTTATGATTGTAAACTCAATAATAAATAGAAGAACTTAATAGCTTTATAATTATTTAACAAATAGTAATTTAAAATTTCCACTATTATCTCCCTAAAACCTTACCCTAACAGTTTTATAGGCAAGTTCCACTACAACTTCAAGGAACATATAATTTTTTCATTATGCAAACTAAAAAAAAAGTTCCCAATTCATTTTATAAAGCTAAAAGCCTTGATATCAACAATGTATAAGACAACTCAAGAAAAGAAAATTATAGACAAATCTCATTTTTGAATACAGATATAAAAATCCTAAATGGAATATTAGAAAATAATACCAACAATGTCATGAAAAGTAATATATCAGACTAAATATTGCTCCAGGAATACATAGACATTAATACATTAACATTTAGAAACTGTACTAGTGTAGGAATGCGCCCAGTGGTCTCCCCTGCGACTGCTGTTGAGTGTGCGGCAGCAGCGGGAGCCAGAAGGTGCCTGGAAGGGAGCCTAAAGTGGGCGTTTGGTGAGGTCTGTGGTTTCAGGAGCACTGCTGCAGCCATGGCCCCGATCAAGGTGGGAGATGCCATCCCATCGGTGGTGGTGTTTGAAGGGGAGCCTGGGAACAAGGTGAACCTAGCAGAGCTGTTCAAGGGCAAGAAGGGGGTGCTGTTTGGAGTCCCTGAAGCCTTTACCCCCAGCAGTTCCAAGACCCACCTGCCAGGGTTTGTGGAGCAGGCCGGAGCTCTGAAGGCCAAGGGAATCCAGGTGGTTACATGTTTGAGTGTTAATGATGTTTTCGTGACTAAAGAATGGGGACGAGCCCACAACACGGAAGGCAAGGTTCAGCTCCTGGCTGACCCCACTGGGGCCTTTGGGAAGGAGACAGGTTTGTTACTAGATGATTCATTGGTGTCCCTCTGGGAATCAACGGCTCAAGAGGTTCTCCTTGGTGATAGAGGATGGCATAGTGAAGTCCTTGAATGTGGAGCCTGATGGCACAGGCCTCACCTGCAGGCTGGCCCCCCAAATCATCTCACAGCTCTGAGGCTACAGGCCCAGAAGTGCTCCTTCGACCTTCCCTATTTCATCTGCCCACCCCTGGGCAGGGGGCCTTAGCCCAGCCTCAACTGAGGTCACCTAGTTGGAACCTTGGCCAGATTTCTGCAATAAATGCTTCTGGTTTAAAAAAAAAAAAAAAAGAAACTATAGCAGTGTAATTTTCCACATTAATGGATTAAAAGAGAAAAACCATATAACCCTCTCAAAAAGTACAGAAAAGCATTCAATAAAATCAACCAATCTCTTAGCAAACTAAAAAGAGAGGAAGCTTCCTAAATCTGATAAGGGGTACTTACTGCAAACCAGCAACAAACTTGCCCTTAAAGGCATTCTCTTTACCATCAGAAAACAGACAAGTACAGCCTCTGTGGCAGCCCCCCTCCACTGAGCTAAGTGCCCTGGCCAGTACAGCAAGAGAAGAAGAAGAAAATGAGTAAGATTACAGCAGAAGGAAAAAACCGTCACTATTTACAACATAGAACTGTCAGTATAGGAAAAACACAGATCATGAGGTAACAAAGTACAGCAAAGCAATGAGATGGCTATAAGACCAACATATGAATTTTTAATAATCATACAGAATCTAAAATGCATATATTTATAACCTAGTAATTCAACTTCTATATGACTCCCCTAAAGAAACTCTCACAGGTATGCACAAGGGATACATAAAGGATTTACAAAGTTCTATCAGTAGAGGAATAAACTATGACATTCATGTAATGGAATACTATACAGCTGTTAAAATGAATGAACTAGGGCCATATGTGTCAACATGGATAAATCTAAAAACAAAGCGTTGCATGAAAAAAGCAAGCTAAAAAAGAGCAGGAGTATGACCCTGAACAAGTTAAATAACCTCTCTGTAACTCAGTTTCCTTGTTTACAAAATGAGGATAATAATAGCACCTACCTTCTAGATTAAATGTGTGTAATATGTTTTAGGACAGTGCCTGAAAGATAGGAAGTGCTTAATAACTGTTCACCATTATAATGATGATGATAACAGTTAAATACTTTTTAAACATAAAAAAATTTTACATATTGTTTACAGATGAAACAGTAAAATTACAAAATGGAAATATCACAATAATAGTTAATTCTGGAAAAAGAAGGGAGGAGAAAGAAGTGGAATATCTATATTTATAACATATATATTTGTCAGTAGGAGAGATCTGAAGTAAATATTTAAAAAGTTAACATTTAAATCTAAATGGTAGATGTATGTGCAGTTTTTTATATCATTTTCTGTACTTCTGTATACTTGAAATATTTCATGAAAAAATTCAAAGAAAGACTGAAACAAGATATCTCAAAATGTTAATAGTAACACATCTGGATTATAGAACAGTGAATGTTCTTAGTTTTCTAGAATAGAGTTTACTGAATTTCCAAATTTTCTATAATGAGAATGTATTTCTTTTATAATTAGACCAAAAAAAATAATGTTTTAAAGCAAAGATAAAATCCTTTTAATACTGAAGTCACCAGAGGTCTGCTTCATCTAAATTAATCTTCATTTAGATGTCTTCTAATCCAAACCAAATCTCCCTATATTAAAAACTGTATAACTTTAATAGTAGAGCATTTATTATATCAAAATTTATATTTGCAAAATATGCAGTCTTTTCTAATTCACAAATAATTTATGGATTTTTTTCGCCATCTTTTTTGTAATAAAATGTCATTCCCTCTAAATTTAACATTCCTGATACAATGATGAAAAGTGTACCATGGCTCTCTGGATGTATTTCTTAGAAAACCCACATAATGACATGACCACAGATCTTCTCTAACCTCCCCTATTTGATGTTTCATGTCTAAAAGTACATCTAATCTGAAAACAGAACTGATCTTCAGAGGCCTTGTAATTTATCTTTTACCATGATTACAATTTCTAATCTAACCAGCAGCAGTTCAAATTGAACTCTGATCTGAATGATCAATAGCTGTGTGCGACCTATTAGATGTGCGAATATTAAATCGTTTCTGGATAAGGGCTGTCCAAATGAAAAGCATATAATTACCATCTATTAACATATATTGAAGCAAATAACACAAAAATGTAAAATGTGTCACATACAACCTACCGGAATTCCGGAGACCATAATACTAAGGTTAGATCTTTTATTTCACATATGGATTTGTACCAAATTATGATTTATGTCTTTAAGTGTTTATTATTCATAATGTTGGCCTTAGGCCACAAAATGGATACATTTGTGAATAAAATACATTTAATTTCTGATTCCATTCTTTTTTGTGTGTGTCTGCTTTCTTAATATAAAAGTTTCCCTACCTACTTGTAGGAAGTGGCTATGGTCAGTGAGTAAAAGGATAATTAAATCAGTTTGATAGGAAAATAATTCCAAATATCTAGCTCATGTTTCATGTTTTCCCTTGCAAATAAAAAGCCTACATAATTACAGAGGCATACAATTATATAAAGAGCAGAACCTGCAGAAAAATGAGTCTAATCTCCTACTCTGAGTATCAGAGAGAACAGCAATAAAGTTCTCTAAACATCCCATGATTGCTCCTTCCAATATGTAACGATGCAGTCTTTGGAAATTTTTCTTTATGAAAATCTAAATCCCTAGTGTTCTAAGGTAAACCTAAGACAAGAAACCTTTTATGGCATATTTCCCAGCCTCCTTGCAGTTGGTTGAGGGTTTTGTGACTATACCCAGACAGAAGGATATAAGAAAGATGATGAAATCTACTTTCAGATACATCCTTTTAAAACATCTCATGTGAAGATGGATATTAGCTGAACCTAACTGTGGTCATCATCTCACAATACATGTAAATCAAACCATCATGCTCTATGCCTTAAGCTTATCTAGTGAGGTATGTCAATTATTTTTCAATACAATTGGAAAAAAATTTATGTGATCCTCCAGGCATCTCCTCATTGCTACGGTAGATCTGCATGTTCCAAATGCCGTAGCTTTAAGATGCAAGAGTATTACCCAGGGGCATGGACTTCGCATGAGCCAGAGATAAACATGTTATAGTGAGCCTCTGAGGTGTCTGGGTTTGCTGGAGACTACATCATAGGTTGGCCTCTTCAGGTCCAGACACTAACTGAAGGTCTTTTCAGGTTTGAGCATAATGAGAAAAAACTTCCCACACTCACTCCCCTTTCCACCCTCTCCCCACCCACCCCCACCCCTGGCTGAGGCCCTTCTTTCATTCAACAGTGCTGTAATTCAGGATCAGCATCCTGTCCTTGTGCTCCTCAGATTTTTTTTAGCTCCATTCACACTTACACAGATTTAGCCACTAGTCCTTCCTCATTCTGATTTTCCTGTTTTCTCAGAATTCTGAATCTTAGCTCTTATACTTCATTATCTCTCTTGGGCCAGAAGTGGGTTTGGGCAAGCTGTTCTTAGCTGTCTGTGCATCTCCAAGTGTGGGGAGGTAATTCCCTCCTCCTCTTCCCACCACACCCTGGGGATATGGAAACCATCTTGTGAGAAACACTGTGTGGCAGTTTTTAACCTGTACAGGCCCTGAAGGTCCAAGAGGTTAAGTCTTTTGCTTCAACAGTCTTGTTGAAAAGAGAGGATTCTCTTTTCTGGTCATATTGGGGCATGGCTAAAGCTGGTATCTAAAGCTACTGCCTTTGCTCCTCCCCCAATTGCTTCACTGGTGAAGGTATTTGCAAGGAAGCCTATTCAAAATACATGGAAGTCCAATAGCTTCCACCTTCCAGTCCCCGCTTTAGTGCTTTTCACTTTCTGAGTGATTGTTTGATGAGATTTCCCCACTGTCTTTGCATTAGGGCTCCTTTCACTAACCTTTTCTGAGTGGTCGTTTGATGAGATTTCCCCACTGTCTTTGCATTAGGGCTCCTTTCACTAACCTTTTCTGAGTGGTCGTTTGATGAGATTCCCCTCGCTTTTTTTGCATTAAGGCTCCCCTTTTTTTTCTTTAAATCTTTTTACACAGGAACCATTTCAATAAATGTGTCATGCAGAACTAGAGTCTTTCAAGCAAGATAAAGATTAGCCTGACCCTTCTTCCATCAATTAATCAATACGGTTACAACACAGATTTACCTTTTAACCTTGGTGTTTCCACAGTGCAATATCAAAGCGTGATTTGTGAGCTTGCTCCATTTCATACATATGGTTAAGAACAACCCTCTGTCTGTGTGCTTTGATAAAGTGTCAGAGCGGAACACAACACAAGAGGGAAAGGAGGCTTTTATTGTCTGCATCAAGAATGGCTTTGTAAATCTACGATGGGAGCAGCAATACCAGCAAAGCCGGCTGATTGAAATTAACTGCTGGGTTCTGTTCACAGATTCATGCTGCTGGAAAGACCATTGTTGAAGAATGGTCTGAAGGGTGGAATCATTTGATCTGAATTTCAGATAAGAGTATGTGTCTGTTGTCAGTATCAATACCCTCCCCTCACCACTGAAGCTTATCCCCAAGAGAAACAAGATGGGTTTGCTCCACTCTGTCCTGAACCTACAGTTGCCACTTTCCTTTCTGCTCTAGCTTGTTTCATAGGTGAAGAATTTAGAGAAGGCAAAGACGCTGAACCATCTCAGAATACGCTGAAGCTCTTTCACTGAATCCACTTCATGGCAGAGAACACTATCCTGTGTCTTCTGTGTGGTCTTTATAGACAGCACAATTTCCCCACCAGACCACAACAATGTGCCTATGTGCTTGACTCAAAACAATTGTAGAGGCTCTTTTTTGCACGTCATCCAACCCTTTTGTTTAGATAGAAAAAAACTGAGCTCCAGAGCATGACATGTTTTAACCCAGGTTCCACAGACATTTAGACTGAGACCTTAGAAACCAGTGAAGTTTCTACCCCAAAGGTCAAGCTGACATATTAGTTGTTAAGAATGCATTTAAATGTGCTGATATCTGCAAACTCACCATTTCCTCAGAAGCGGATAATAAAACTTCCTGTGGAGGGTTGTACGTTTCCTTGGGGCTTGCTTAGCAGTGCTCCATTTTCACCTGGCCATCAAGATGCACCATCTTAAATCAAAAGAAAATTCATGTTACACTTCTGCCATTTACCAGCTGTGTGACCTTTGGCAAGATACTTAACCTCTCTGTGTCTTAATGGTCTCTTGGATAGATAAAATAACTACCTCATGGAGCTGTTTGCAGGGTTGAAAGAATTAATATATATAAAGCACTAAAGACAGTATCTGGCACATAATAAACACTGTGTAAGTGTGAGCTCTTACTATTCCCTCCATTCCTTTCTCAGATTCTTCAGTGAATCTGGGGCATCACTCCGCAGCTTTATGATATTTTGTTCCTTCATAAATCCTAAGTGTTCTATAATTCTTGACTCCTTTATGGTGAACATATTGTAGAGTTCTTCCAGTTCATTTTGAACATTCACATAGGGGGCATCTGGAAGAGGTAACTTTATATACATTAAAAACAAAAACAAATCACCAACATCTATCATCACACTCATTCTGATTCTTTTTGGGTAATTCACAAAGACTTAAGCTATCTCATTCCCAGGATGTGGTGCCAAAGGTTGCTGGCTGAATTTCACTTCGCTTTCCTCCTTTAAACTATGAGAAGCACCCCGGAACGCTAAGATACCACAAGTACCCCGTGATACTTGCACAAAGTAAACTTTATTATGGATTCTGTGATGTTCCCAATGGCAACGCAATCACTAAGTTTTCTTTTAATAACAGAGCAGCACCTTCCTCTTGAATCTGGTTTGTCCAGTCATTAAAATGTGTCTGGGTTAGTCAAGGAACACTACTCTTAGATAATGTGAGATCCCAGGCTTTAATTACAGATTTGAGTTGACTATCTCAGTTTCCTTACATTTAGCTAAATGAAACTTCCTATTTTAAGGAAGTCTCTTTAGACAGTATTATGTGTCTCCTAATATATAAAGTACTGCTGATTCAAGTATAAATTAATTTTTGGTATGAAATTTGAAATTATATGATTGTAAATAATACAGAGGAAGGGTAAAATTAAGTGGAAAATCATGTGCAGAAAGATAGCTTGGACTTGCTCAGTTTCCAAATTGAGGATAATTGGTTAAGGATTTACAAAGACATTATCATTTTAGCGGTACCTGGTCACCATTATTTTTTGGCACCTAGTGAGATGTGTGAGTGAGTGTGTGTGTGTGTGTGTGTGTGTGTGTAAATGGTGTAAGCCAGACTGCAGAGCATAATTATTTGGCAAACTAATCTAGAGTATATGGAAAGACAATACTATTCCAGTGCTTTTATTTGTGGGAAAATATGGTAAGAATTTTGTTCAAAGCAAAGCAGTAGCTGTTTATTGTTTAGGGAGTTTTTTTCATGTTTTTGAATGGGTACACACATTCATGAAGGGTCAGACTATCAATTCTGTTCAATATTCCCCAAAACAAACCTATCAAGTATATTTTGCATAGTTTTTCCTTTTTCCCACTGCACTGATGCCTGAGGAGACACTGGCATTATACCCTGGCCACTCAGACACTGACCACAGAGGGACAAAGACTGAAAGAGACTGAAGTACCACCTAGATACTAATGTGAGGTGATGCCAAGGCTTAGCTCCCATAACCTTCTCCTTTCCTCTCCTTTGAGAGCCTGCCTAGCAGAGTGTTTGTCATCCTCAGGACAAGGTTATCTTAGTAAATGAGTTCTGAGAACAATGAGCTTGAGGTTTAAAATAAATTCAAGGATGTTCTTAATAAGGTTATATACTGTTAATCCATGGTTGTCTGCCAAGCAATGTCTCGACTGCCTCTTTGGTGATTTATTCTATTTCAGAAGGATGGAGGATATAAACATTTAAGTATGTGGAGACTTTGTCTTTGACCTAGTGAAGTTTACATTTTGTTTAGATAGTAGTCCTAGAAATGTGATTATTATATAGAATGGATAGACACAGGAATGCAAAGAAAAGCAATAAAGTCACTTTTTTTGGTCTAATGGTGTTCTCAAAGATTAAAAGGCATGATAACCATTAGTGTGGGCGTGTAGAAATGGGCATTCTCATACATTGCTGGAGGGAAAATAAATTGGTCCTTTCTTTAAGGGAGGGAATTTGGCCATATATGTTAAACACCAACCCACAGGCTCCACTTCTAGGGAATTATCCTAAGGATATCATTGGCCAAGGACACAAAGATGTATATGCCAGAGTCTATAATTTATAAAAGTAAAACAAGTGGAAAAAATGTAAGTATCCAATAATAAGGGTTATTTTATTTAGGTACTTTTATACAATGGGATGCTATGTAGTTAGTAGAAATGATTATGTAGATGTACATTTACCAATTTGAAAAGGTATTTTTGCATGATAATTAACTAAAAATAGCCTATTATAAACTGAATTGTAGTATGATACTGCTCAAGGGGGAAAAATAATACATGGATAGGTATGAATTGAAGATATACACTAAAAGGTACCTATGATTGATTGTCTTTGAATATTGAGTATTCAGGCAAATTATGTTTATTGACATTTCCTAATGTCTCTACAACTAATATGCATTACAAGAGTATAAAAAATAGAGAATGGGCTATATTTTTGAAGGGAATTAATGGCATTTGGAGATACAATGATGTTATATTTCCTTCAATTTACTGGAATGAAAATATTGTTTCAGCCCATCCAGTTATCATTAGGAACTTTTTAAAACAAGGACTCTACCTTGGAGAAGGTAGAACTACAGAGAGAAGGAATGGTGAATGGAGAGAAGAGGAGAGGAAGGAAATGACTGAATTTTATGCAACAACGCTTTGTAGGTTTGAAACAGTCAGGTCTAAGTTGAACGCCTAACTACTACCCTTGGATGTGTTTAAACTTGTAAAAACCACTTTAGTCCCTTAAGTTTCAAGATTTTTATCTGTAAATTGAGAGTTGTAATAATATTCACAGACTTTTATGAGGATGAAATAAGAGGCGTTAAGTCAAAGTGCCTTGCTCAAAAAGGGTATGTGATAAAATTCCTACAGTGAGCGGGTAATATATCCTGGACACAGAGCTATGCACTTTATGTACAATATTACATTTGACTGTCAAAACAAACCTATCACACAGGCATTTTATCTCCATTTTGCAGATGAGGAAATAAGAGCTGTAGGGAATTTAAGAAACTTGCACAAAGCCAGAGAACTGGAAAGAGACCAATGGGGATTGGCATGAAACTACCCAAAATAGAGGCTCCATATTAGACAGTGACAAACCATGCCCTCGGTCTCTCCTTCCCTCCCTCCCTACTCCCCCATTTCCTCTCTCCAAAAAGAGAAAAGCAGATCACTTAAACTCAAACCGTATCCTGAAAAATGCTGAGTTGTTTGAATTCTCCATAAAACTCATTTTGTTCTACACGCCAGTCTTCAAAACATTTAAGCCCAGAGGAAAGACAGCTGAAAGACAATATATGTTGTTTATCTTGTATAAACGTCCCTTTCTGATGTTTATTTTTATGTGTTTTATTTTTCATTGTAAATTTAATCCAATCCTGATCCCCAAACATCTACTATATTTCCATATAAATGTTCTCTAATACAGTCCAAAAGGGTAACTTTCTGGTTTTTCTTGTGTTGTTTTCTCTTTCAGCTCAACCTGTATTATATTACACTGGAATACTTTTTACCTAAAATCTGTTTGGAAATGATATTTCTAGTATATAGAAATCTTAACTCCAAAATAACATGATTTAAAGTAAAAGACTTGATTCAGACCCAAAGTATTCTGTATATAATCCATCAATTTTTTCTTTTTATTATAAACAGCATGTATATATGTATATGCATAATCATAAGTCATGCTTCAAAAGGGTTGTTATACATCAGACAAATGATCAAGCACAATCACAACTAGCATGAACCATGAAATATGAGTGTTACATTAGGCTCAAAGCCACTGCATAAGTTACAAGAATTCATCAGGTCAACATGATGCCATCCAACAGTTCCTCCTAGCCCACAAACCCGCCATCACATGAACCACAGCAGTGTGCATTATTATAAAGAAGATCAACTAAAACCCTTTTAGGACACTCTGAATAGGTTGCTTTCTAGGCTATACTAGAATACCTCTGCTACTTTACTCACGCCCTTTATGCCATCTATAAACCCCATCCTACAATTCCCTTACTATTTCCACATGTCAAAATAATAGACATCCTCTTTGCACATGGCATTTCTTTCATGGAGCCTGTCCTGTGACCCAGATTTCTTCTTCCTCTGCACCCATGTAGAAATTTCTCTCTTACGTCACTTGTATTCTACTTGCCCAATAGGTCTACAATCCTTTAGAGGAAAATTTTGAGACTTTTGAAAGGCAATACCATAGCATGGACCATATAGGCCACAGCACATCCGGCAGTGAAGTGCTCAGGGGGTCACAAATGACATTGTTAAAAACGCAGTCTTCTTCATTGTACCCTTAGAAGGTTGTGTTTTCACCCAATGGAAGAAAGGAATCTATACACAAATAAAGGGAAAAGCCTTTTTTACCCCAAATCCAGAATCTCCTGCATGAGGAGAAAAGGCTTCTTCTTTATGCTCAGAGGCCTGGTGTTTGGAGTAATCGCATCTTCCAAACTAATCACTAGAGAAGAGAGTGTCTGAGTTGAGCTTGAGGGGGCTGTGAATTCCCTTAGATCATACAACTTCATACAACAAAATAAGCAAGAGGCAAAGAGCTCTGTAAGTACCTGGATTAAGTCTCACAACAATTGGCAAATCACTAATAATGGGCCTTTTGTTCCTTGTGCAAGCGGTCAAAAATAATGAGTGATAGAATGTTATGCCAAGCCGACTAACAGCCAGTTCACGTGAGATCATTTAAAACAGGAGAAAATGATGCTTGAAAAGGTCCCTGATGAGATTTTGCTTTTTCCTAAGAGACTCTAGATAGCATTCTGCTGCAGCATTTTAAAAGCCACTTTCCAAAATTGGGCACCTCATTATCGTGCATTATATTTGCACTCTCCACTTAGGTTGCCTTGAAATGGAATGATACCCAGTTGTGTTTTCTACATTAAATGCACCTTCTCTCACATTTGATCTCTCCCTTTTTGACAGTCATTTTATTTCACAGCAACTGCATTTCTTTGTCTCTATTTTACTGAACGTGCAGTTTTCAAATTCTGCAGAGATGACCATTTTGGCTGTTTTGAACAGAGAGAAACTGAGAGGTTGCCTGCCAGGCCCAGCTTCACCCACCCCCTCAACCAGCACCAAAGTAAGTAAATCAGCACAGGGGCTTTGAGGTGGGTCATTTCCATCCAGGGCAAGACAGACACACTGGAGTATAAAGCCTGCTGTCATTTTTATTTACATTCTGGCTATTTTTTTTTAATTGAGTGAGATTATGTTGCAGACAGAAAGTTAATTAGGCCAGTGCAAAAAGAAGTGAGGTCATTCTATGAGCCTTTGGGTATAGTATCACCTCTAGACAGGAGATGGTGGTACCTGAGGGTCAACTTCAGAGGCCTAGAACCAAACAGGAATTGGTACATAAACCCTGCATTCTGAGCAAACATAACTGTGACCAAAGCATCCAATTAATAGTAAAATGTGGGGCTATCTTGGAGTTTCAAACTCCTCAGTAACCAGCTTTATCCCAAGCCACAAAATATCCTAGGTCTACTTCATTTTCATCCAGAGCAACAATTCATAGGAAAGAGGGAGATAGATATAGATATAGATATAGATATATATATATATATATATATATGGAAGTCTTGTGCATTTAATCCATTCAAATGTGTTATATTAATACATTAAATATAAATATCAAATGTACTCTTCTAATGCTGCTGTGCATGTTCATAAATAGTATCATAATGTCCATATATTTAGTAAACAAACATGATGTAAATGGCTGGAATTTGTTGGTACACAAATAATGAGAACTTGGCTTATCTTTTATAACATAACATTATAGAATGTGAGCTGCAATGACAGGCCTCACCTACTTATGTCACCTAGTCACACAAATCCAACAACATTAAAAAAAAACAAAGAAAGCAAACAGGGTTACTAATATATGTGGACAATCCGTCTACCAGCATTAGCAGGCTCTGAGGGAGATGCTATGTTCTATAACATAGTACAGCAGTTGACTCATGGGTAATCAAGAAAAGTTTACTTATCCACTTTATTTAAACACAAGAAGTCAAAAAAGTGTCTAATACAACTTATGACCATTTCTATGAAGTTATTAAACCAAAACACAGCCAGGGGCCAGTTTCAACTGGAAAATCCATTAGTGCAGAACACCTCATTCTTCAATGATGTGTCATCAGACTTACATTGTTTTACATATTTAAGATAAGTCGGGGGAATTCTGAAATGCTAAGGGAAACGATTAGCCTAAGAAATTCTTGAGGACAAATGGGGTTTCAGGTTCTCAAATCAGGGAAGGGAAATCCTCGGAGTCCCCTTCACGTGGATATGAACAGGGCCCTTGGGTGTCATTCACAAGCCTCTGAACGGCTGTAGCCAACCTGACCTTCCCTTCGGGAGACAGGCAGCTGCGTGGGCGCTGAAGCATGAGCCCTCCATTCTTGGTCAGCAGTTGGAGACAGTTACTCCCCTTGTAACCAAAACACAGCTGACTGCTCCCCACCAGTGCCACCTGGAGCTCCAGCCATCCATCAACACCGCAGTGGAGCTCAGACCACAGAAATCAGCAGGAAGAAAACCAGGGCCTAGACAGCATGTCCTACCTTCTACACTAGTTACTGCAGGAAAGAGGCCTTTCCATAGTAAATTTACTAGTTCATCCACCTATTAGAATATGGATCTCAATACTGTTCCCAAATGGGAAGGAGGAAAAGGCAGAAATTACCAGTGATCTATTGAGTGTATACCATAATGACATTTATAATAACAGTTTTGACTGTTCCCAGACATTTGGCATGTTTCTTTAAACTAAACCCATCATTGAATTTAATATTTAAAATAACCCTCCAAGTTAGGTATTACTGTATCCGCGTGACATAGAGGAAATGTGAAACTCAGATAGGTTAACACTTTTGCCCAGGATCATCACATGGCTAGTAAACTGAAAAATTAGCATTCAAACCAGCTCTGTCTGACTGCAAAAGCCAGTAGTGGTGAGATTACTCAGTAAGTGGCAAGGTGGCGCCGTCAGTCTCTGGTTTTCGGGTCTCTGTGTTGCTCTCTTTAACACTTCAGTACCAGCACACTGGCTCAAGTTTCTACAGAGCCAGCCTTGGAGTCCAAGAATACTAGAATGGGAAGAACTCCTGAAGAGAAACAAGGGTTCTTAGCCTTTGAGGGGGTCATGGTCCCCACTGATAATCTGATGGAGTATTACAGTCTTTTGCCCCAGGAAGACATATGTACCTCAATTCTTGTTATTTGCTGGAGCTACATTCTATAAAGTCACCAGGAACACTGAATCAGTGACAACTAAAGCATTACTATGGGAAATACAGGGCTAGGTTCCCATGAGTCTCTGGACACAATATTTTCATCAACCAATCAACACATAACCTTGTTTTATGTGTATTTCTGTTTTAAAGACACCTTATTTAATATATGCTGTTGATTCATTAACATTGAACTCACAGCCACAGCAGTATAACTCATGCAAGAGTAAAGCTGACCTGGTACATATATTTTCTCCGTAAGGCACAGCACAGCCTCCTTGCTCTTAGGAACACTGACAAAACTTTAACAGTATGCTTGGGGGCTATTTCAAACAGGAAAATCACCAATAGAAAGCACAAAAATGTGAAAAACATGCCATCAAGTAGACTGCGAGAACGACACGCTTACAGTATGAGCACTAAAACAAGAAGGCCACAGGGGAAGATATAGTTCAGTGGTAGAGAGCATGCTTAGCACTCACAAGGTCCTGGGTTCAATCCCCAGTACCTCCATTAATAAATAAATAAATTTTAAAAAATAAACCTAATTGCCTCCCCTCACAAAAGGTAAAAATAAAAAAGAAACAAGAAGGTGGAGTGTTGCCTTGATGGACCTCAGCTCGGAGTATGTGTTGAATGACTTCAAATTTTTACTGCTCTGTGCATGTCTGCTAATGACTGCAAGAGCACTGTGAGTATTGATTTGAGGGTTACAAAAATTTTACTGAGTAGGCAAATATACAGAATCCATGAATAATGAGGACTGTGTGTATGTAAGGTTTTGTATAATTCCACAGGCTAGAGGGACTGCACCAAATCTACCCATCATCTCTTTTTAAATGCCTGCTCTAGATCAACTCACTGCACACATCGGTTCCCAAATATTGGGAGAGCACTTGAGCATGAAAACGAGCTATAGTTTTGAATAACAAAGAAAATGTCAACAAGATTCCTAAAACAAGTGATCCATGAATACATATTAGTAAAATTGATTTGAAAAAATAAAATGAACAAATAAACTTTATGTTTATATGAATATATGTACATATATGCATGCCTGGGACATTATGCTGTACATCAGAAACTGACACATTGTAACTGATTATATTTCAATAAAAAAATTTAAAAAAAATTTTTTTAATTTTATTCAAATGAAAGTTCAGGGAACATATGACGTTTGCTTGTTACTATATTAACTCTAAAGTCACAAATATTCTGTTAATTTCTGCTCAGTGCTTTAAAAGATACTTCTGTGCTCTAAGAAAATGTCCACAAATAATCCCCAGGTATAACATTCTCATTTAGGAAAACTGAACTAGGTTCTGATTAATAGTTGACTGGTGTTACGAGAAAGCAGAAACAACTAAATGCCTTTAACCTTGGTCTCCCAAACAATACATTATTATACCAGTTATCTGCAGTCTCAACAAAAACAAGTCTGCCACTGTAAGTTCTGGACACCTGACCACAAGCACAGACTGACAAAGGACAATGTAGATTGCAAAGACCAAATTACTTACCTCAGGGGTCTCCAATCTCAGCAGACATAGGAATAGAGGGGTAGTGCAAATTTCTCTTGGACCACATATCCCTCTTTTTTTTTACCCCATTCCTCTTCTCTCTAGTCAAGTGTTCAAATGTATATACACACACACACACACACACACACTCACACACACATACACACTATTCATGCAGCACTGGGGAGCTCTCTGTCACCAGTTTTACCTTCTGAAATCCCACCTGTACCTGAGTCCTGGCTCCCTCTGTAAAGCCTCTTGTATCCCTTGGCAATGTATAATTTCTCCCCTACTCTGACCATTTCAGTCTCCACATTATTGACCTTATTTTGCAAATATTTTTGTGTTTGCCTAAAACCAAGTATAGAATGGCAAGACCAAAAGAAGGCAGGGCAAGTGCCTCATGCATCCTGATATAACCCAGAGACCTGATATAGCTCATCGCTGTATCTTAACTGCATAATGCCAATCATGGACAAAGTAGTCAATAAATATCTTTTGGACGAATGAAAGAGCAAATGAACAAGAATGAGTAGACTGCAGAATATGTTTGGTATAAACATGTCCAATTATAAAGACCATTCCAGTGTAATTTAGCTGTACTTACAGCATCCCAGACTTATGATTATAATCAAATTTCAATCGTTGTGAACCTGAATTCATTTATTCAACATGTATTCAATCAATATTTACTGAGCACCTGGTCTGAGCAAGGCTCTATGCTAGGAGTCAGGGTACGGCAGGGAACAAAACAGGTATCAGAGCCCCCGCTTAAAATGTGGAGATGAACATAAAAGCAGGCTTCAATCAGTGAGCGCCAGTGAACTCAAAGTCATGTTCTTTGGACTTCTCAAGAAACATTTTAATTAAACTGCCAGGAAAAAGTATCATGAAATAAAGTTATTTCACACTGGCTTTCCCTCAAGCCTTATCTGTAAGACATTGTGTAATACGGTACATGCCGGAAGGGAAGTGAGAACACTCCACCTGAGAAATCTGTGCCATTCTTTCAGCCTGAGCACTGTTTATCTTGAAAACGTACTGCTTCTGGCCTTGCTCCAAGGCAAGCAATCCAGTGATTCATTGAGGTTTTACTCTTTGGGGATCAGTTTTAAGCAGCAACGGCAAACAGGCTGTCCCAATAAAAACATGTCTTAAGGAAAGAAAATCCCATATTTTTCTCCTAACAGACAGAAACTTCATAAATTTTTTGGAGTTAAGAAATTCTTCTATTCAAGCGGCACTGCCTAGATTTCTAATGGAAGACGCAGATCTGCTCTTTTTTTTTTTTTTTTTGGCTTTTAATTTTTTTTAACATTTTTTATTGATTTATAATCATTTTACAATGTTGTGTCAAATTCCAGTGTCAGCACAATTTTTCAGTCATACATGGACATATACACACTCATTGTCACATTTTTTTCTCTGTGAGCTACCGTAACATTTTGTGTATATTTCCCTGTGCTATCCAGTATAATCTTGTTTATCTATTCTACAATTTTGAAATCCCAGTCTATCCCTTCCCACCCTCCGCCCCCCTGGCAACCACAAGTCTGTATTCTCTGTCTATGAGTCTATTTCTGTCCTGTATTTAAGCTTTGTTTTTGTTTGTTTGTTTGTTTGTTGTTTGCCAAAGCATTACTGAAGAGAAAGAAAGAGGCTGGAGGAGTAACTCTCCCAGACTTCAGACAATACTATAGAGCTACAGTCATCAAGACAGCATGGTATTGGTAACAAAACAGACATATAGACCAATGGAACAGAATAGAGAGCCCAGAAATGAACCCACAAACTTTTGGTCAACTCATCTTCGACAAAGGAGGCAAGAATATACAATGGAATAAAGACAGTCTCTTCAGCAAATGGTGTTGGGAAAACTGCACAGCAGCATGTAAAACAATGAAGCTAGAACACCCCCTTACACCATATACAAAAATCAACTCAAAATGGATCAAAGACTTAAACATAAGACAAGATACAATAAACCTCCTAGAGGAAAACATAGGCAAAACATTATCTGACATACATTTCAAAAATTTTCTCCTAGAAGAAATAAAAGCAAGAATAAACAAATGGGACCTAATGAAACTTACAAGCTTCTGCACAGCAAAGGAAACCAGAAGTAAAACAAGAAGAAAACCTACGGAATGGGAGAAAATTTTTGCAAATGATACCGACAAAGGCTTGATCTCCAGAATATATAAGCAGCTCAGCTCATACGACTCAATAAGAAAAAAATAAACAACCCAATCAAAAAATGGGCAGAAGACCTAAACAAGCAATTCTCCAAGGAAGACATACAAATGATCAAAAGGCACATGAAAAAATGCTCAATATCACTAATTATCAGAGAAATGCAAATCAAAACTACCATGAGGTATCACCTCACACCAGTCAGAATGGCCGTCATTCAAAAATCCACAAATGACAAATGCTGGAGAGGCTGTGGAGAAAGGGGAACCTTCCTACACTGCTGGTGGGAATGCAGTTTGGTGCAGCCACTATGGAAAACAGTGTGGAGATTCCTCAAAAGACTAGGAATAGACTTACCATATGACCCAGGAATCCCACTCCTGGGCTTGTATCCAGAAGGAACCCTACTTCAGGATGACACCTGCACCCCAATGTTCATAGCAGCACTATTTACATTAGCCAAGACATGGAGACAGCCTAAATGTCCATCAACAGATGACTGGATAAAGAAGAGGTGGTATATTTATACAATGGAATACTACTCAGCCATAAAAACCGACAACATAATGCCATTTGCAGCAACATGGATGCTCCTGGAGAATGTCATTCTAAGTGAAGTAAGCCAGAAAGAGAAAGAAAAATACCATATGAGATCGCTCATATGTGGAATCTAAAAAACAAAAACAGATCTGCTCTTTAAAACTTTAAAAAAATCCTAAATCTAGATTTGGATTTATGCTTAAAACATTATTTTGGAGTGAACAGAAAAAAAAAAAGAGCAGTAATATCCCCATATTAAAGAAGACTGAGATAAATCAGGACCAAAGATTCCAGCTTCACTATTCTTCCTTCAGTGAGAATTTTCACAACCTTTCTCTGTCCTTATGCCCTTTCCATGCAAACTGAATTGATTGCTTAAGCTATAGGTTAAGACTCAAGTAAATGGGCTGCCATAATACAGTCTTCAAAAAATTAACAAATTGGATAGATTGGATCTTTTTACTGCTAGATAAAACAGAAAAAACATCAGATAAACTTCTCACAGTAAAGAGAGAAAGGCACAGTACTGCCTATCACTCTAAACCAAAGTACCAGTCTAAACAACTCCATTTTATGGCAAAATGTTGTTCTCTTATAAAAAAAAATGATAAAATAAAATAAAATACTACTAGATATGGGACACAGTATAACAACAATTTTTTTAAGAAGTTTGATTTTCTTATATAGCATAAAAATGTTTTTTCCTCAACTAGATGAATTGCACCATTTTAAGATTGAATTCCTTGGCATCATTTATATTCTAAAACTGAGTAAAATTACATAAAATAATATTTGCTGATTACTTACTGTTATAAAATATAACCTATTTACATATTAAAGATTAATACTCCTGCCTTTAAGCACTTGAATCTATGAATATATTTAGTTTAAACAGTTCTTTAGGGATAAACAGTCTATTTTCACTCATTGATAATACATGTTCTACCGATATTGATAAAACTATCATAACTATATACATATTTGTAGTTATGAGAAATATTAGGGAAGATCAAGTTATCTAAAAAAAGAGTAAGATATAAATAAGTATCACTGGCAACTTTCAAAAACTGAAAATATTAATACACATAAAACAATGGATCCCAAGCTCAAATATAACACACCCCAGTGGGTCTCTACTTATCTCAAATACTATCCTAACATTCTCCAACCAAGATTAATGAATTTAACTGAAAGAAAAGTTAAAAACCAGATGACACAATGCTTTTGATAAAAAGGAAGAAAAAAGGAGGATAAAACAAAATCTCTAAAATGAATATAGATGTTAAAATGGTCAAAAGAAAGTCAAGAATCTCAGACATACTTGGACCAGTTATCATTCATTTCTATAGAGGACAGAACAAAAAAAGTGGACCTGGTTGAAAAGGATGTTATTTAGGAAGGTTTTCCTGACTGTGCGGTTTGCTAAATTCATAAGAAATCAGGTGAGAGAAGGAAAGGTTTTGCTAAAGAAAGGTCAAAATTGGGTAATAGCTCACTAGTATGAACAAACTTACATGTGACTCTGCTTGAAGGATGGGAAACTGATGAGACAGTCATTCAGGTTTCCTTTTAACTCTGAAAATATACCGTAACGTATTCTTTGAGATTGCACAGAATGACTGGTCATTCAGCTCCTTCAAGAATGGATATATATAGGAAGTGGAAAATTCAAATGCATTGAATTTCACTTCTAAAGTCTCCTTGATATTACTATACAAATTGTTTATTTAGGTTTTCCAGATACTATCTTTTCTACCATTTCATTTATACAAAAAGGGGGAAACCTGGTACCCAGATCTGAGGATTGACTTTCACCATTTCATGGCCCAATTTTGGAATACTTAAGATAATTTACTACTTTGTGTGGTTACCATATGCTCAAAGATTCTAACTCCTTTTAGCGACATTTCTAAAAGTCATATTTAATTCATTGGGACCTTGTTCTTTTGTATTTTTGCTACCATTTCTACTACCATGGTAACTGGTCATCTAATGATGCTCACTTGAACTGGTTTTTGCTTGAACTGATCACACTTTCAGGATGGAGCATAGGAATGGTCACTGCTCACTACCTAATGTTTGTTCTTAGTAACATTCACTACTATTCATGCCTCCTCTGTAAAGCTTGATCTATTTTTCCACAAATAATTTATTTTAATAAAATACAGAAAACTGTCCAATGATTCATGTTACTCACTACTTTCACAAATTACTCAACACATAAGTAACAAAAACTCTACAAAGTATAATCTAAGTTGTGCTAAATGTCAAAATTAATGAATAGTTCACCCTTGATTTGTATTATGTTTATTCAATTGCTGCTTAATTAGAGAAATGCCATTACTCAGACTACAGATCCCTATCACTATAAAAATCCATGAGACCCTACATAAAACTATTATTAACTTTAGGCCCACTGAAAGGGTCTAAAGCTAACAATAATGAAGACCAAATTAGTATTTCAATAAAATTAAAAGTTGGGTTGCCCAAGATACAAATTTCAATGGGGGTACCAATACATAAGCAAATGGTTTCCAAAATTTTCAGCATTTATTTAAATCTTCTTAGAACCACTCTGATTTTACTTTGGTGGCTATTTGAAGGCAGATGATAGAAATTTAAATTGAATTAGATATAAATTCCAAAGAGAATGAAATGTCTTAGCTCTGAGTTCCATTTCTGCCTAGGACCATAGAGAAAAACAAATGATCAGGATCAATTCATTCAGTCATCATTATTTTGTGCAGACCATCTTAAAATTGCTTGGGCCATAGAACCCATGAGCACTTTCAAGGAATTAGAACCATAGAGAGGAAGAGTACCAAATATTTTAAGTTCACTTTTATACAGCTTGATTCATTGCCTCAGTCGTATCAGCATGACTTTTGCCATTAAACACAACAAATCAATCTCGTTCAGTTCACCATATAACTTTGGAATGCTAGCCAAATTATAAAATGTCATCTTAATGATAAGTGATCCCAATAATTTAAATAGTAGGTTACAATCCTCACATTTATACATGTATTTGTATGATTATAATCTAATCCTAACAAAATAATTAAGCTCTTCTTTCTTGAAGTTCAGCAAATATTATGCATTAAAACAAGAAACTGGAAAATTGGTGTGGAATATACTAAGTGAAGTGTAAATCATACATGGAAAAGTCAAATGTAGTCATATACATGTTTGGGGGCCACCTTTATGATGAATACAGCAGGACCAGTCCCTATAACTCAGAAGTGTATTGTTCAGCTACAACACCTTCTGCTGCACACCAGGCAGAACCTAAACTTTTGAGCCTCATACAATTTAACAGAAGTGAACTAAAGGCAGTTGTAACCTTCTAGGGCCTCTATGGACAAATGAGAGGCAAAAATGAAACCAAGATTCTTCCAACCATGGTCTAGCTAAAAAACATGTTAAGAACATACAAACAATCTGTAATTCTACATGTAAGAATCTACCCAAGGAATGATCTCCTCTAGAAGGCATGGGTGTCATTGACTGAAAAAAAGCACAATTTCATTATGTCCCTTGTTTAGTTATTGTTTGTTTTTCCTCTGTCAATGGAGGCAGCAAAAACAAATTATTTGGGGGAGTCAGCTTGGCTTCCATAGCAGCTGCACCAGTAGGACATATCATGGCACATGATGAGATTGCCAAATGTTCATTGTTTGAATATGGCCCAATTTACTGGGGTCCAAGTTATAATTAGGTTTCTCCTTTGAATTTTAAAAGGAAAAAAGTGAAGACACAAACTCTTAATACATATAATTATGACTAGCAGACTTAACCTAACAGGTTTTTAGAGACACTCTTACTGTCACTCTAAATACAGGTTTCCTGCTGAGAGCATAATTACAGTTTTTGGTGTACTTCATACTGTCTGCCTCCTGGAAAACTTACACTGTTTGTTATTAAAAGAAGACCTTGTCGTAGTGTGCTCACCTCTGCATATAATGTCTTCTGTTGCTGCTGCTTACCTTTTATCTACTCTTTTGATGGCGGGGGGTGGGGTGGGGAGGCTAATGAACTAGAGACGTAGTAAATGTTAACAAGTTGGAGTTAATAGGGTGTTTTTTCCCCTCTCCTTCCACAGAAAGGAGCCCTGTCTCCTCAATTCTACACACTTGCATTCTGAACCCATTGCTGCCTTTTCTTTATTAGATCTATAAACCAGGCTGGAATGAACAGCAAACTCACAGAATCCTAAGTATCTAAGCTAGGAGGGTAGGAAATTCCATTTCAAATTAAATAGCACAGTTTCAATCCATTAAACCTTTAGAGTACCTTTATATTTTACACCAAGGTGGTAGCCAAATCTTTTCTACTGATTGACAGCAAGTGCTTTAAGCAGGTCTTGGGTAGCAAAGTGCATTCAGTTTCCAAAGAGATTCTATAAAACCATAGTGCTTTTTTTTTTTAAATAACTTGACCTACAGGAGACATTTATTGGTGTTCTGATAACTACATATTTCCAGACATTTCAACAGAATGGCAGCAAATGGATTTCTTCTTCCACGTATTTACCAACCTTAGTATTAAAGTCACTAAGCAGTATTGGCAGTTTTTTTAACTTGCTTTGCATGTCTCACCAGGCTGTGACATCTCATTATGTGTTGTAACCTGCTCTGACAAGTCTGCATCAAAAAAAGACTGCTTTGCAAGGTGGGATTATTTTTCACTATCACTTTTAATCTGTTAAACCTATAATCTATCTGAGAATGAAACACAAAGTTATTCACAAAACTCTAAGACTTAAAAAGAAAAAAATCACAAAGAATCTTGGATAAGACAGGATTTATTAACACCACTTTCTCCAAGACACATTCAGCTATAATCACTCACTTGGGAGAAATAAAGTATTTCCAATGATGATCATATATAGTTACATTTGAGGGTTTTTTAATATCCTAAAGCAAGAACTTGACTGTGATTTTCAACTAGCTATGCTTCCCCTCTATATCCAGAAAGGTAAACTTCAACACTTTAGTGTATAAAGTAATTTAGTAGAATGATAATGTAAATTATGAAAGACCACAGAATGGAAAAATCAGAGAGTAGTTGAAAGAAGGGAAGTGTATTAACATAAACTGATAAAAAAAAAAAAGGGTTCTAAGACACAGCAAAGTTTTTTAAAAAGCAAACTATAGAATAATATATGCAGTGAAATGTTAATAACACTCAAAACCACACTGTTTACACGTGCACAGTGATATGTACGTTGATACATAAATAAAAGAAGATCTGGATGGATACACATACTGATAACACTGGTTACCTTTGGTAGAGAGAGTGAGATTAAGAGGCTGGATTGATTTCCTATTGCCACTGTAACAAATCACCACAAACTTAATGGCTTTAAAAAATACATGAATTTACTATCTTGCAGTCCAAGAGGTCAGAAGTCCAAAATCAGTCTCACTGGACTAAAGTCAAGGTGTTGGAAGGGCTGGTTCTTTCTGCGGTCTCTAAGGAGAATCTGTTTCCTTACCTTTTTCAGCTTCTAGAGGCCACCTGCATTCCTTGGCTTGTGGCCTCATCCTTGAATCAATCCAGCCTCTTGCTTCCATCATCAGATCTATTACTGACTTTGATTCTCCTACCTCCCTCCCATAAGGATCCTTGTCATCACCTTGGGCCCATCTAGATAATCCAAGATTATCTCCCCATCCCAAAATCTTCAACCAAGTGCCTTTTACCATAATTTAAAATAAAAACAAGAAATAATTTCATTTCTCACTTGTAAAAATGTTTGCGGTAATTGGAAGAGAAGAAAAAGATCACACCTCCTTGAGATATTTATTTCTTGTTTTTATTTTTTTCTTACCCCTCCAAATTTCTATTCCTTCCCCTTCTATACTCTTATTTCCTGGTTCTGAACCTACATTACAAGATTCCATGCCCATGTTACAAGGTTCATAATCACATTTCATATCCTCCCCATTCAGAGTGTGGTATAATTAGGCCAAGTATAACTATACCTAGGATAAAGAATATGTCTTAATGCATTAAAATGTTAATTGAGCGCCTGCTGAAAGGAAATACGCAGAGACTTAGTGATACATATATTAAAAGCCTCACCTCTTAGAGAGTTCCCAATCTAGTGAAAAATGCAAACAAACAATCACAATATCAAATGAAGTAGCATTACAGAAGTATGCACAATGCGCTATGGAAACTTGACAGCGGGAGAATTAGTTGTCCTTGAAGTGCCAGGTGATGATGGGGGAGGAGGTGGTTGGAGAAGAATTAGTACAGGAGGGCCTATCTGACCTGGACCCCTCTGAATATCATCACAGTTTCCACCATGACGTGGGTTATCAGTCCTCAGCTCTGCTGAAGGGTCACTCATCCCTAAAACCCTGGTCACCATGGCATGTCTGCTGATACTGAGCTCACCTGCCTTCCACATCCTCTCCACTCTGGATCACAGAAACTCAGTGTCTTAGAAACGTTCAATGCCAACAGTCCCTCTGTTTATCCACGCCGCCCCAGAGTTCACTGGGTGATAGAGGAACCTGGCAGGGAACTGACATCAGATTCCTAATCAAGAGGGGGGCAAAAGACCACTTCTGTCCTCAGGCTTCCTCCTATTTATCTGGATGGTTCTATTGGTGGAGGGAAAAGAAAAGAATTCTGACATCTGCCTTCCTCTGCCTCTCTGTGTCTCATCCCTGCCTTTCCATTGTAACTGCCTCCTATGCTGGGCAGCAAGCATTTTGGCCAAGTTTTAATAGGCTTTAATCTTCTCCAGACTTGAGAGAAACTGTATCATCTGTCTTCTTGTCTTGGTTCTTAATACACTAAAATTTTCGAGAACTTCTAAAGCTGGCTTTGAGCCTACTGTTTGCTAAACACATCAAGTACCAGCTTCCCTCCTGCCCTGTCTGTGGTGTTAAGTTTCCTGTATCCTTCTGAGGCAGAAGGCTGCAGGGCAATATGATTTACTGGAAGATGGATGACTCAGGCAAGCCTCATTCCCACTGCCTTCTAACAAATTAGGTGTTCAAAACTAAAATCTGCATTTCCCAGACTCCCCTGTAGCTAGGATTCTGGGTGAGATCGAGGTTCTGCCCAATGAAGGCACTAGCTCACAACTCTGTTTCACACTGAGCTACATGGGGAGAGAGGTTGAGTGCAAGGCTGAGCAGAATCACAGCAAAGAAAGTGTGTTCTGGAGCTGACAGTTGTTGAAGTGGCTCTCTGATTTTTGTTGATGCTAAATGACCAGACGTGGTAAAGTTTTGGAGCAGGCAGCCAGGCTGGTGGGAGCTTCCTAACCATGTAGGCAGCTTCCTGAGCAGCCTGGGGCTTTTGAAATCATTCTTGGGCACTGATTCACTCTTCCCCACAATTTTTTAAGCTATCTTCACACTTAAATTATTTGTGCTTAAACTAGGTGGCCCAGATTCTATTTTACACAACCAAGAATCCTGACTAGTATGTGTGTGAATGGTGGGGAGTAGGGTTCAAATGTTTCAATTAATATTGGAAAATATTATGTCTAATTTAAGAGACTAATGTGAACCCAACATGTATTAAGTGGCTGATATTCCACTTCTGGGTAAGGTTACAAATAAAAGATCATTCTTCAAGCATAGCATAATTTCATTTTTTGGCTTTTTCTTCTACCTGCCTCTATTCGAGTTTTATAGAATTTGTACCTACAGTCTCCATGCAGGGCTTCCTTACTTTATCAACTTTAGCCTGGTTTTTTTGGGGGGGGGGAGAAAAAGGGGGGTTGGGGACTAAGTCTAAGGGAATGGTTCTTAGAACCTTTATTAGGAGAGAGAGGAGGAAAGCCCTTCAGTGCTCTCCAATGTAGCCATTATAGGAGAGTTCTGAATAAAACTGATATTTTGTTCCCATCTGGCTCCCTGTGACTCTTCTCTATGACTTAGAACTTTATGGGATGAAAGGCTACAGTGACTGGTATCCATAAGCTTCTACCACTCAAGCTGGAACTCACTCTAGAGATCATTATTTCAAGCCCCTGTTTTGCTGATGAAGATACTGACGTCCAAGGTTACAGAATCAATAAGCGAAGAGCCCAGACTAAAACTCAGAGTTGCAGACTCTGAGCCCATTGTCATTTTTACTACATCAGCTACAGATTTACGTGGATGAATTTAAAAACTAGTTCCAGTCAGTGGCTTGAACTCTCTAGATCTCCATCCAGCCCACTTTACTCTCTTATAGGTCCCTCCCAAAAGCAGAACTCACCTAGGAAAGAGACTTAGAACAACGTAGAAAAGGTGTAAAAATATTTTAACATAATCTTGTACCTTTATCGATTCCAGCTTATAGTTTAAAATGTACTGAGTTTGCTCTTATGGACAGACCGTAACAAGAGTTCTCCAGGACTCAGCTTTTCTTACTGAACCAGGGAGGTAATGCCCCCCCACTAGCAGAATGTGCCTTGTCTTCCATCTGGAATAGCATCACCAGTTTTGTCATCCCCAGAGGCACTATTCTGACACATCTCATTAATTTTTACAGGGTCTTGACCCATAAGAATAAATGGTCTATGCTTCAATGTCTAAGTATGCACATAAAGAGACAGAGTTTAACTTAAGTGCCATATATGTAATCTTGGGTCCAAGAAAAAATATATATGCCGAAAAGATATAAATTTCTTGAGGTGGTTATTTATTAAGCTTCCAAGCAAATATAGTGTATCATAAGACACTCCAAATCTATTCAGAAGAAAAGTATAAAACACTACCAAGTATTACTGCTAGTTTCTTATACATAATGTCATTATTCTAGCCCCTTCATGCCAGTGTATTCCTAGTTTTTTTTTTTTAACTGTACTTCTGTGGATTAGAAGCTCAAAAAGAAAGCAGTTAAATAATTCAAAATCCTCTCCCTAGTGAGAACATCAAGTCCTAAAATATTCTAAAAGTCAGAATGCAATGAAGTTAGTTCTATGGCCATAATTAAATAACTGTTCATGAGGGAAAATACAGCCAAAACACAATGACTCATATTAAAAACAGACATCAAAATTGAAAAATGAAATACGGATGTATTCACAGATCAGACACTAGCTCTAAACTATTAAGCATTTTTTTCCCAAATAATCTCTTTTACCAAACTCTTAACGATTAACCAATCAATTAGCACTTTAATACCTACAGCCTTCCAGAATTTCACTTCTGGAAGTGAGTCAAGAGAAAAGTGAAATAAAAAAAATTAAAATTTACTGAGTTTTTGCTAAATGCTTTATCTGAGCTATCTAATTTTGTCCTCATAAGAACTACTGTCATCACCATTTTGAGGATGATGGAAAAAAAGGTTTGCGATACATAAGTAAACTCTCCAGGTCCATTCAGATAGTAAACTGTGGGCCCAGTCTATCTTCTCCAGAACCCATGCCCAGAATCACTATCCTTGACTGCCACCCTGAGAGCAGCTTCATTCTATAGTATTCTTCCAGAACAACAGCTAGCTTAAGAAATATTCTGGTTTGGGGATTATAAATTTATCAGAAATGATCTAACGAAGTTTGAGTATTTTTGTATAGATAAACTCCCACTGTGCATGCAAAATTCTTACTGTTTGTCTTCATTGAAAAAGGTGTGTAATAAGAGGCCTGCAGGAGTGGGAGATGCTAGAAGAAGAGCAATAGGAAGCCAGGACACTCCTCATATACCCAATTTATTATTTATGAACCTCCAGAAAAACAGAGTAAGTTAGCAAGAGAAAGCAGGTATTTTTTTCTCCTAAAATTTTAGTTAAGTGATCCATTTCTATATTTTACTTTAAAATAATGGACTAATAAGCACCAGCAAACATAGAACGTATTGCAGTCTGGCTAGATGCTTCCTCTTATGGATGAAGTTGACATACAACAGGCTGAGAGTCACAAAACCATGTTGAATTATAAAACAACTACCTCCATATCAACTGGTATGTCTGTAGAATAAATATACAACTACCACGTCAGTCTTCTTCATTTTGAGAGGACAGAAAGCCAGACATAAAGTCAATGAAGTAAACAAGTGAAGGTGAGGATTAGACAATGGCCTTGTCAGAGCCACCAACCCTTCAGATAGCTTCAAAAAGTTCATGGCATTGCCAGCCCGAAAGCTGTCCCAGTGCAAGAAACTGACTGGAACATAAATGGAAGGCGGACTGCAGTTATATCAGAATCCTTCCCTGAAACTCTCCAGCTGATTCCTAATCCAGAGATTCCCACCATAAAAGGGGATAAAACAAAGTCAAAATAGTCTCTAATTCAATTCTACTTCAAGTAATAATTAACTCATAGGACTAGTCCATCAGTTAAGAGTATAATTAAGTGTCCACTGTAATGAGAAGTAGTGTGGTGTGTCAGACAGGAAAGAATAAATCTGATTTCAAATCCTGATGCCACTACTATGTAAATTAATTTTTATTTAAGTAATAAACTCTCCAGGTCTCAGTCTGTATACCTACAAAATGGTAAGAACTTCACAGAGTTCATGAAAGATTAAATGAGACAATGTATATAGAAGATGGATTATAGTCCCAGGGACACACTAGATTCCTCTGTGAACACAAGCTCATATTATTCGCTAGCATTAAGTGTGCAGCAGTATACTAGCAGTGTTGGGGAGTTAATAAATGAATAACACGTGGTTCTTGCCCTTAAAGAGCTTACAGTATAGATTAAGAAACAAAGCAGGTATGAGAAAATCACTATCGATCAGCACAACAGAATTTGGAATGGGAACAGACTGTGGTGGGGTGGAATAGCTGAAGAGGATTCACAATGGATGCATATTATCTGACTGGGCCCCAAAGGCTGAGGAACATCATGGATGTGAGAACTTAATACTCTACTCTTATTTTTAAACAACTTTAAGAAGCAGTGGTGACTCCGTCTTCCAAACGAAAGACTCAATAAATAAAGGAACATTGTTTGACACAACGGAATTCTACACATGATGTTCTAAACTTTTGCTATTCAAGTGTGGTTCATAGACCAATTGCATAGCATTTCAGAATTGCTAGATATGCAGAATCTTGGATCCCACCCCAGAGCTAATGAATCAAAATCTATATTTAAATAATATCTTGGGGGTGATTTATGTGTACATTTTAAAGTTTAAGAAACACAGTTGTAAACCACAAAATAGACCTCCAAAACATGTTATATTTAGAAAAACATCAGGGTTTTAAGACACCTTTGAGATGATAAATACCATTCTGAAATGTCCTCATTAATAAGATGGAGATGATAATACTTACCCCTCAGGACTGTTACAAGGGTTAAAATAAACATATACAAAACCTATACTTTCTAATCCTTGCAAGGGAAAAATCATGTTTTATTCACCTTTTATATCCTTTGCCCTTAGCATAATCATTCTATACATATCCCATATTCAATAAAAATGTGTTAAATAAATGAATTAATAAATGGGTCAGAAGGCTTTCAGATATTATCAAGTACACTTTGAAATGGATGACCACTGACCATGGGATTATGGGTTAGGTCTGTAGACAAAGAATGCTGAAACAGAAGGGCACTTTTCAGATTAAAATGTGCATACTCATTTTGTTACAAGATCTTGGCATTGTTAAAGAATTAAGAATGGTAATATAATAGTGAAACTTAAGTTACAGAATGTATTTGTCATAGGAAGTTAGATTTATCACTCACAATGACCTCACTGAACTTGTGTTTATTTAATTCAGTACCAAATGTACTGTGGAGATTCTGTTATTAGTTATAACATTTGTTGTCTCTTGACAGACTCAAATTATGTAATGAGTTCATCTAAAGATTCAAGTCCAAACATAGTTCAAAGTCTCATTCTTCCATACCCTCAAGACGCATACAGTCTAGTGAAACTAGAGACCTATGTATTTAGCAATTAGAATGAAGAAAATGTCTTAACAGAAGGATGTTCTACAGAATGGTAGTGGCAGTAACAAAGGAGCTGCCCCAGGCTGCCCAGGAAAGGCAGGGTAGGCTTCTGAGAGAAGAGGCTGAGCTGAGACCTGAAGGATGAGCAGTGTGGCAGATGGACTAATGGTGAAGGGTACCACACAGACAAAACCATGAAAGAGAGAAGAGAATTCAGCCTATTCAGCAAACTACCTACTAGCTCAGTGTTTCTGGAGTGTAAAGAGGGACAGCGGCAGGAATAAAACAGAAAAAGTAGACAAGGGACTGCATCATGATGGCTTTGCATGCCACACAAAAATTTTACTTTTGAGTCATTAAAAGAATTTGAGTAGGGAAGTTAATATGATCACACTTTTCATTTGGGATAGGCCAGTTTGGTACAAGTGAGTCTGATGGATTGAGGGAGAGGAGTTAGAGGCACATGGAATGACACTAGAGATTGGCAAACAAGTACAGAAATTAATGCATTAGCTTATATGGTGGATAGAACTGAGTAGATGATAGTCAGAATGGAGAAAAGAGGATGAAACAAATATTAAGAGGTATAATTAATTGAATCTGGAAACCGACTGAATCTGATGGTTTTCTAACCATCAAGGGAAACTCCAAAGAGTTTAAAATTACACAGTGCTAGTGAATTCATTTTCAGTTTTAGCAGGTATACTCAATGTCCTGTAACAAACAAATTTTGTAATGTAAGGATGAAACTGGCAAGTTTAAACTTAGGCACATGGTTAGATAAGGATGCCATTCACAGAGATAATGAATATAGGATGAGGAATGGAACTTGTACCGTTGAGAGCACGTTGGTATTGAACTGCTGGTGGCTCATCTAACAGTGTCTGATTTCCTTTTAAATTGAGAGGCAGTTGTAATTGTGGGCCAAGTCCTAGTCAAAGCAAATTGGGACTTTCTTGTCCAATATGAGCTCCCCAAGAATACACTGTGATCACAAGATCATAGATAATAATCACAGGTCACAGATAACAATAGCATAATCTCCCTTCCCAGGTTCATGAGAGACCAAGAGAAATAAAGGCTGATCGAACCTGGGGTTTCTTTTTTTTTTTTTTTTCCTTAATAGACTTTATTTTTTCAGAGCATTTTCAGGTTCACAGCAGAATTGAGCAGAAAATACAGAGATTCGCACATAGGCCTCCCACACAAATATACTCCCCTACCCTCAACATCCCTCATCAGTGTGGCATATTTGGTACAATCAATGAGCCAACATGGACACATTATTATCAACCAAAGTCCATAGTTTGGTCCATTACAGTTCACTCTTAATGTTGTACATTCTATGGATTTTGACAAATGCATAATGACATGTAGCCACTACTATAGTATCATACAGAATAATTTCATTGCCCTAAAAATCCTTTGTGCTGCATCTATTCATTCCTCCCTCCTTCCCTCCCCTCAAACCCCTGAAAACCAGTATTTTTTTATTGTTTCTGCAGCTTTGCCTTTTCCAGAATGTCATTTGATTGGAATCATACAGTTTGTAGCCTTTTCAGACTGGCATCTTTCATTTAGTATTATGTCTTTTAAGTCTTAATTGCTTGATAGCTCATTTCTTTTTAACTGTACATATATTTTTTAATTTACATATATGTACTGTTCATTGTTTCTAAGAATGTTTAGAGCTTTAGCTTTTTAAACTTACATAGTTATCAAAGGAATAAAGCCAACCACAAAATAAGAATTAATTCAAAAAGATACATACAAACTGCTATTAACAGCAACATTATTTATAATTGCCAAGATATGGAAGCATTCCAAGTGCACATCAATAGTTGAATAGATAATGAAGATGCAGCACATACATATATGTTATGGAATACAACTCACCCATAAGAAAGAAGGATATTTTGCCATTTGTGGCCCTTCATTCACTTTTTTTCCACTTCAAAAACTAGAATTTTATAACCAACATAAACATTTCCATTACATCAAAATACCTAGAAATAAACTTAACCAAGGAAGTTACCTATACTCTGAAAACCAAAATGACACAAAGAAATGGAAAGATTTCTTGTGCTCTTAGATTGGAAGAATCAACACTATCAAAATAGCCACACTACTGAAAGCAATCCACAGATCCAATGCAACCTCAAAATACTCACCACATTCCTCACAGAACTAGAACAAACAGTTCCAAAATTTATAAGGAACCACAAAAGACCCCGAAGAGCCAAAGCAATCTTTTTTAGGTCTCTTTTTTTATCTTTCTTTTTTTGGAGGGGGTGGGGGGGTTCTCTTTTCTTATGGTTTGATGACTAGAGAAGGCTCTTTAACATTTGTTGTAAAGCTGCTTTGGTGGCACTAAAATCTTTTAGCTTTTATTTATCTATGAAGCTTTTGATTTCTCCATCAGGTCTGAATGAGAGCCTTGTTGGATAGAGTATTCTTGGTTGTAAGTTTTCCCCTTTCATCACTTTAAATATATTGTGCCACTCCCTTCTGGCCGGTAGAGTTTCTGCTGAAAAATCAGCTGATAACATTACGTAAGTTCCCTTGTATGCTATTTGTTGCTTTCCTCTTGCTGATTTTAATATTTTCTCCTTATCCTTAATTTTTGTCACTTTGATGACTTTGTGCCTTGGTGTGTTCCTCTTTGGGTTGATCCTGTATGGAACTCTCTGTGCTTCCTGGACTTGGGTGACTGCTTCCTTTCCCAAATTGGGGAATTTTTCAGTGATTATTTCTCCCAAAATTTTCTGAGACCCTTTCTCTCTTCTCTTTCTGGGACCCCTATAATGCAAATATTAGTGTGCTTCATGTTGTCCCAGAGTTCTCTTAAACTATCCTCATTTCTTTTCATTCTTTTTTTCTTTTTTCTGTTCTGCAGTAGTGATTTCCACTAATCTGTCTTCTATCTCGCTGATTCATTCTTCTGCCTCATTTAGTCTATTCTTGGTTCCTTCTAGTGTATTATTCATTTCAGTGATTTTGTTCTTCAACTCTGTTTGGGTATTTATATTTTCAAACTCTGCTAAAAACTTCACTCTGTGCATCTATACTTCTCTTGAGTTCTCTGAACATCTTGGCCATCATTACTTTAAACTCATTCTCAGATAAATTATCTACCTCCTCATGACTTATTTCTTCTTCTGGGATTTTATCTTGTGCCATGGCCTGGGAGATATTCCTTTGCTGCCTCATATCATCTGTCTTTCTAGGTGTTTATGGATTCCTTCCACAGGCTTTAGGTCTGTTGTTTTCTTATTTCTGGTATCTGCCCCTGGTGGATGAGACTGGACTAGAGGCTTACGCAGGTTTCCCGGCAGAAGGAGCCAGTGCCTGCCCACCGCTGGGTGAGGCTTTGTCCTGGACCTCTGGTGGGTAGGGCCGTGTCTAGAGGCCTTTGTGGCTCAGGTGGTCTGATGATGGGTGAGACTGTGTTCTGACCCTGTATGTTGTTTGGCCTGAGGCTTCTCTACAGGCTGTGAGGTGGGGCTAGGTCTTGGTGCCAATGATCAAATCAAGATGTCAGCCTCCAGGAAAACTCGTGTAGATGAACACTCCCAGAATGTCTGCCATCAGCTTTTATGTCCCCTGGGTGAGCCACAGCCATCCTCCATGTCCCCAGGAGACCCTCCAAATCCAGCAGGCAAGTCTGGCCCAGGCTTCTATAAAATCACTGCCTCTGCCTTTGGATCTGGTGCATGTGAGTTTCCGTGTACGCTTCCCAAGAGAATGGAGTCTCCATTTCCCCCAGTCCCATGGGACTCCCAGAGCCAAGCCCCGATGGCCTTCAAAACCACATGTCCTGGGGTCTCCTCTTCCCAATGCCAGGACCGGAGCTGGGGAGCCTGACATGGAGCTTAGAGCTCTCACTCCTGTGGGAGGGCCTCTGCAACTTAACTGTTCTTCAGCTTGTGGGTCGCCCACCCAAGCAGTATGGGACCCAATTATATCATAAGCACGCCCCTCCTATGTCCTGCTGTGGTTCCCTCTTTACATTTCCAATTGCAGAAGATCTTTTTTGCTAGGTTCCAGTCTTTTTTTCAATAGCTGTTTAGCATTCAGTTGTGGTTTCACTGTAGCTGCAAGGAGAGGCGAGCTCGTGGTCCTACCACTCTGCCATCTTGACTGGAAATTCTGAACCTGGGGTTTCAAGGCAGACTTGGATATGAGATTATGCAAGGCTGGCCTAGATCTATAGGGGTGTTAAAACACAGACTATATTTGTGTCTGAGTCCTGGGTAGTCATGATGGGAATTCAGGGAAGAAGTTACAAAATCAATACCAAAAAGGGTATTGAAAAATCCCAAAGATTTCAAGGAACATCCTGGCTTTTGGAGGCAAATCCCTTCATCTCTCACCATTTATGCTTTTTCAGTCTCCAACACTTAGAACTATGGAAGTCCCATAAACTCTCTATCACGTTTTCTCTTCTTCTTCCTCTCTTCCACCCCTTTGATTTTGATCAAGAAACGTCTATCATTTTAATCTCACCATCATCTTCATTTGGGTTACTGAAGATGAACATAATAAAACCATCTACCCTTCTCTAGTGGACCTTTTCTTTCAGATTACAACCATGTGAAGTCTCTCTTACTTTAAAAATAAAAATGAAAGACAAACAAAACAACCTTCCAAAACTTTGTTAACTCTTGAGACTTCTCCCCATTGTTTTCCTTCCCTTCAAAGCCAAACTTCTTTGATAATAAAAGTCTCCGTAGGACCAGGATTGGTGTAGTGATCCTGATCATCTCTAATAACCAGAAAAGTGGGAAAATCAGAAAAAGAATATTCTGCTCCAGAAATTCTACTCAGGTCCCAGAATAAGGGCCCTCTAATTTGTACCAAGCAGAGGGTACAAAGAGGGGGAAAATCCAGCATTTTTGTACAAAAGGAGTGACTTTCATGTATTACATAAGAACAAAGAATTGCTCTGAAAAGGAGATAAATTCTTGTAATATAAAACTATAAAAGATAGGAGAGCAAGTTCAGGGATTTTCAAACTACTAATACTGTATTATTTGGTCAAACGTCGTGATAACTCTGGTGCAAAATACATAGTCCAAGCTTGAAAATTTGGTTCAACAATGGCTAGGCACAATTGAGAGAGTTAAAAAGATATGAACTGAATTATTGGCCATTGTATAACATGACTTTGGAATAAATTTACTAATAACTAGTTATATGCCACATTTCAGTAGTTTCTGGGGGCAATAAATTTGACATAATTATAAACAGCCAAATTGGTCAAAATGCCAATCATATTGGCTCAAAGTAAATAGAAGTAATGCCAAGGACTGGAGAAAGGATCTCACAAAAAAAGTCCACTCATCTCTATTGAAGGAGGTAGCAATATCTCTGGCTCACTAGAGTTGAATGCCAAGACTGATTGAAGAGAAGAAAGATTCAAGATTGGGTGTGTTTTAGTGACCTGATCTCATGCTGGCACACTGGGAGAATTCAAGGTCTTACCCCCTTTTCCACCACCATTGTCACCATCACCCTCAACATATGTATAGACAATTTCATTTCCAGCAAGTAGAGCTCAAACATGTGTCCAAGAGTAATGAGGATCAAGTAAATCTTTGGGTGGAGAATGAAGAGAGTAAAAGTAATTCTTGCTCAATTATCTTTTACTTCCCCCTTGGGAAGTTGAATGGGGAAGCTAAATGGACCTGTAAGAGGAAGAACAAAGAGAGTGACTTAGTTGACTGTACTTTAGTCTGAGGGAAAAATTCTTTGAGGTGCCTGCATGGTCCAATCCAGTTTCCCAGGATAAAGAAGCAGACAGATTTGGCTAAGCAGCAAGATTTGGGCATTCACCTGGAGCATATGTGAACAGACTACCTTGAAATCAAATGATTTCGATGGTTATTTTTTAAGATTTAGATATGTGAGGCCTTGTATATCTAAGTTCTCAATTACCATCGTCTCTTGAAGGCCAACACAATTCCTTGATTATTAACCACTCAATAATCATTTGCTGAAAGGAAATTTTTTGGCCTTAGTTTGCTTGGTATGCCATAATTAGTAAAACTTGCTTTAAAAATCTGCGGAAGAATACATGAAAATACCTTTTGAAAAACTAGGTATTGCATAAATGCAAGTTATTCCTATTCTTAACTGAATATGATACTATAACAGCCCTACTGTACATCCCACCAAGCAGTCTGCTTGCAAATTCACCAAACTTCATTAAGAAACTAACAAATGGGCAATATAAAAAAACTGACATTTAGAAGATCTTGGTCTTTGCCCTTTGGCATTTTGCCCTCAGAATGGCCCTTAAATCCATCTCCCCAAGAGACTACTGGAAATGCTTGTGTGGTCAAAATCGTTCTGCCACTGGTCTCATTCCAATCAAAGCTCATTAGTTTTACTTTTCCCTTTAGATTTGTGGGTTAGGGTTTTATTTGTTGCAAAATAGAAGGCACCAGCAGCTTGTATTTTTCTTTACCCCTTGGCAATGAATCAGCAACATATCCATTACATTTTCCTTACTAAATGGTGATTCACTGTATATCCTTAGACTTGGCTGTCATTCTAAACACTTATTAATTACTTTAATTCTAATAACATACTAGCCGTGATAAAATAAAAATGAACTAATACTCTAGCTTCAACTTTAAAAATCTAGACCTGCACTATCCAATATGGTAGTCTCTAGACAAATACAGCTATTGAGCACTTGAAATATGACTAGTCTGAATTTGAGATATGCTGTAAGTATAAAATGCACATCAGATTTCAAAGACTTAGTACAAAAGAAGAATTTTTTGAATCTCAATTTTTAAAAATTGATTATGTATTAAAATAATATTTTGATTATATTGAATAAAATATACCATTAAAATTAATGCCAACTGTTTCCTTTTATTTTTTAGTGTGATGAGTAGGCAATTTTAAATTATATATGTGATTTGCATTATATTTCTACTGGAAAGCTTTGATCTAGATGCTCAAAGAGTCTTTCTAGGGATTTTCATTCTCAATGATCCTGAATTGTCTTGCTGATTTAATTAATTCAAATTCACTCTTTCTTACAGGCTTGTTTAAAACTGTTTATTACCTTATTTCTAGAGTTGAGAAGAATATAAAAGGTAAATTAGATAAAACTAATTACTGACCACTAATCATGTTTAAATGGCACTGACCTTGACCTTCCAAGAGCTTGTGAAGTCCTTTAAACATCTGCATTATTAGCTTTGTGTCAAGCCAAGTGATACCAAGTGCTGAACCAGAAATATTCTAATGTTCTTGCCTAGAGGTGACTTCCTCAGTCCAGAGCTCCATTGAGCATAATAAACAGCAAGTGACACATCAGTGCCCACACGCTGATGTATGTGTTGTGCAAATGTCACAGCATTTTTTCCAAAACAACATCTTGAAATATCAGAAATTAGAAAAATAGATTTATTCCTAGTGCTTGTGATTTATTCTCAAACTCAGCTTTCAATAGGTATGTACTATAATGCATGCATGATATATGACCATCAATTCATACATCAGAGGTATTTTAAAAATGAGTGACCACTGTATTTGTGCCCTGTATTTTTTTTCCTTAAGGAAACTAAGAGATATAATAAGAAATGAAAAGGTCTAGCATTAAAAAAAAAAAAGTTCACCAACCACTACTTAGTGCCACTAATTTCATCCATTGAATAGAAAAGCAAGAATCTTGAGAAAATAGCTCAACCATGAGAAAATAGCAAAGTCTTTCTGATCTGGGATATACGGCAAGGGCTTTATTAAATATCACTGAGTCCAAAGGAAATATAGGCCTAAGATGAGCCATTTGTGCAAAGGAAATAGAAGGCTACACAATGACAGAGAGCATGCAAGAGAGACAGAGCTAATAAAGACTCAAAAAAGGAATAGCTGCATTAGGAAAATTGTTCTGTATAATTTTCCACCCTTCACAAAGGAAGTGTACTCAATAGCTGCGACAGCATCTTCGAAAAGAGAGAAAATTATTTTTCTCCAATACGACAGCTTCTCATAACAAGAGATTTAATAACAAGAAATCATTCACTGGATTTAATAATGCAAAGATAGTGAATTTAGGATTACTTAATCTTTAAAGACACCCATGTTAAAAAAAAAAAAAGAAAGAAAAGGAAGAGATAACCAAAGACTGCTCAACATTTAGGTTCAGAAATATTTAGTATTATTCTATTTTGGTTCATCTTTAAGCTTCCCATTTTCCATACAGACAAACCAAAGCACTGAATTTAGTCAACATGCCAAAATTAAAAATATCCTGTGGAAGTAAATTAATTTCCAATTGAATTTTTTACTAATTCCTCAGCAGTTCTTTCTCTCTACATCTTGATTGTAAAACTGCTATTCTTAGGACAATATGAATGGCTTCTAAGAGATCTAACATAAAGTAAATAATCTTAATAGAGAGTTCACTACATAGATGGTCCTTGAATCAAGTTTAATTTTTAATATACACTGTCCCAGAAAATCATGCTAAATTCTTCCCCCAAACTGTGACTACTATTAAATAATAATGATACATCCTTTAAAACATTTTACAAAATATATACAACCACATACTTTTTAAAAATCAAAATAGATATATCATAGCTAGACATTGCCTTTTCAGCACTTTATTGTTTTTAGTCTATACAGTTTGCTACTCTGTGAATGTGCCACAGTTTTCTCAACCACCACCTCAGCAGTGACTATTTAGGTTACATACAATTTTTCACTGTTACAAACAATACTACAGTACGATTTTTTGGCTTATACTCTGCAACCTATTACTCTCTAAATCACTTGGGCCAATTAACATTCCCACCAGAAATAAATGAGAGGGCCTGTTTTCCGATATCCTCACCAACACTAAGTGTTAATTGTTTTAATCACATCTGACAAGAGAGGAAGACCATATCTCAATTTTCAATCCATTTGGATTTTTTTTTTGACAAATCAGGGTGAGGGTTTTTTTTTTTTTTCTTTTTATGTTTATCTTTTATTCCCCACCACTTTGTTTATTGGATTTTTCCTGATGCTATCTGTTAAAAAGGAGAATAATAATAATAAAAGTTCTCTGTTGAGAGTTACAGAGTATATTTGAAAAACATCCATCTAACTCCAGGAATTGGCAAATATAATTCGGTGCTGAATATACCAAGAATTCCTGCATTTTTCTAACATCTTTGATTTAACCTTTCATCAAACAAAGCAAAAATCAAGATCAGTCTTATTCTAGATAATGTTCCCTAGGAATAAGAAACATTTTAATTTGGCTTGTATTCAGCAAAAATTCAAAACTTTCAATATTATCCAATTTAAAATTTCAACTCACTGTTTATATCATTTTCTCTTCAAATAATATCTGTCTTTCTTCAACATAGGCGCAAATCCAAAGAGAGTCTTTTCATAAATGTACACTTCAAAGGGAAACAAACAAAAAACAAGAGAAGTGCTTCAAGATTGCCATGGAAATTGATGTTCCTACTGTCATCTTAAGGACAACATGTGAGAGCTTTAGTAAAGCCTTTGAAGATTAAAAATGCATCAAATTAAATAAGCACATCCATTACAAAAATCTCTGACATTAATTCTGTCAACATTTCTTGAGGGGGAAGAAGACGGTTTTTTAAAAGATACAAACACAGTTGGGGATAAAGATATGTTCTTTATAAAGACTATCTAGATATCTCACTGTTGGATATCAATGTTAAGATAAAAGTAAAAGCACAATTGTGCCAGTGGACATAACAGGGAAGTGAGCTACAAAGAGAAAATTTTGAGAATGTAAGAAATTGGAGTGCTTACAAAGCATCAAGTCTTGAGGCTATGAAGGCAACTTTAAAAGATATCTAGTTCAACCACTTATCCATCTAATGCTTAAATCTTCATGAGAGACTGGTCAAATGTTCATTCACCCACTGTTTAAACACATGCCATGATGCGGAATACATTACCTACTGGCGCAGCCCATCCAACCTGCGGGCAGCCAGGATGATTAGTAAATACTTCTTGGTATGTCCCACTGAAATTTGTTTCTTTATAGTTAATATTTAATGATCCTACTTACACAATGGCATTACATGGGAACTCTTGGTTGGCTAAGTCTACATCCATTTCTAACCCCTCCTCCCCTTCACCTTCCATCATACAACCAAAAAAACCAAATACTCGCTTTTTCTGGTCTCCATTGTAGCTAAATGTTGCCAGCAGAACTCAGTTATGGCTAATGAGATATAAGAAAAGTTTATATGGGGGTTCTGGAAAAGCTTTTTTCATCCATTCCCCTTCCTTCTGCCCTGAGTGAGCTACTTGCAACCAGGAACCTGACACTGGCTCTCACATTCTTGCACCACTGAACACTAGCAGCCACCTACTGTCACACTTCTTATTACTTGAGAAAAGTAAACACCATCAGTCCTGAGGGATTTTATCTCAGAGTTTCTGAAGTTTGCTCCTGAAGACAACCCTATTTAGCACACATACCATATGGTCACACTGAAAGGTCAAACACTCCACTTGGTAACACTTTGTATATTAACAGAGAGAAATATTTTAATAAACTCATACAGCCAGCCAGATTGTATATACTCTCACCTTCAATTGTCAACAATCTAGAATGTATTACAATATTACAATAATTTAAAAATATTAGGTGGAGTACATCCAAAAGTAAGAGAACTTAGTAAACAGAAGTTAGAGACCTTTCAATTCTGATGGAAGACCACTGTAAGCAATTTATTCATTCTTCCTGGTCAATTCCTTCTCTTTTTTGTTTTCTCTTTCTATTCCAATCTTACCTCACCTCCAAGCTCACATTAAATTAAGATTTCTATACCCTGGAAAAGCCTGATAGAATGATCCAATTTGTTTTCTCTTCCCTTTTTTTTCAAGACTATCAGGATTGTCAGTTTTCTGCAAATTACTTGCAGCCACAACTTAATCTCAAAAAGGAGCACTGAATTTCAGCTTTCCCAGGATCATCAAATTTGAGCCTCAAGTTGCAATGTGATTTAGAGATACTGATCTGCTATAATCTTTTTAGACTAATAGCAAAGTGCCCCAGAAGAAACTTTGACCTATTTTTCTAGCTTTACTTAATGCATATTACCAATAATGCAAAAAGATTTAATATAAGTAGTCTCTTGCAGGAATCAAAAACTCTTAATTTTGCCCATAATTTACACCCAACTCAATCTTTTTTAAGAAAGGCTATAACTGTATTATTATAGAATTTTGATTTTATCAATTCCATTTCTGATTCAGTCAACAGAATTGATCACATATCTTGCATCAACTTCAAAGAGAATTTTTAGGGATGATGGTACAGTGGTTAAGAGAATAAACTTTAGCAAAAATAAGACCTCATTTTTGAATTTGGATTTTGCCCCTTATGAACTGATTAATTTGGGGCAAATTACTTAACCCCACTTACATTTATCAGTAAAAAGAGAATAATTATATCTACCTTGTAAGTTTATTATGAGGATATATTTAAGATATGTGTATGTTTGTGTGTGGGTGTGTAATGGTTTAGCATCATCACTAGCACATTAGTGTTCAATAAATGGTTAGCAATTATCACCCCTAAAAAATTATTGGTACCCTTTGGTATCACTTAGACTTCAACCTACATTCTCATCACTTGGAAATACTTATAAATTATTTTTTATTTGTGTGCTTAAGAAAACCATTACATCAGTGTTTTCCTTCATTAGTGTGGATACTGTAGAATTAAGGTTTTGTCAGTAAAACCATTCTCAGCTTTATCATCATATTTCAAGGGTAATGATACCCTGCCAAGAGACAAAGATTTAGTTGTATTTCCAAAAGATGTTCATTCATACATCTAGTTTTCTGATGAAAAAACAATCTTACTATGCAAATTGGAAAGTTCATATCTTTTAGGGAAGAATCTAGAAATACATTATTTCATTGATTTTTTTTTCAGAATGTCCCCAAGTTAATTTCACATAGTCTCTTAAACATGTTTCTTTTTTACACTAATCTGTAAGGACAACTCCACAATGATCAACAGTCTTTTTTTTTTTTTATTTTTAAGTGAAAATTGCCCTCCCCTTCAGAGATACCTGTAAGATACTACTCTTTTTTATACTTCCTTATTTTCCCAGATTCTTTCTTTTGAATTGGTGGAATGACTCAAAATCATGGAGTTATCTAGCACGAGTATATTTTCATATTTGTATACCTTCATTTTTTAAATCTCTGAGCCACTGCCCATCCTTCTGTATAAATAAAATCTATGTGGTTTGGCGAGAGGTTTTCAAAAGACAGAAATGGTAAAAGAGTAGAGATAGAACACCCTAACATTAGAGGCAAGCCTAAGTTTGTGTTCTCCCAGGAAAATACTCAGACATGGATTTGAGTGCCAATAGCTTTGGAGGGAAATGCTGGGAATAAGGGTATGAAAGTAAGGAAGAGAAACAAAGAAGGATGCCTTATCAATCCAACTACCATGTAGGTGACTGATGCTTAATTTCACTAAGGAAACTCTAGGAGCCAGTGCTAAACATACACCTTCAAATTAAGGAACCCAAGGGGCAAGGGATTTAGAGTATTTACACCCCAGTTCCTGAGATCATTAGTTGAGGGCTGTTTCTAGGGGTTGTTAATTCCCTGGTACTTCTGGCCTACTGACCATGAATCACAGGCACAGCAGTTTCCTGTAGTCCTGGGGAAAAAGAAGTCAGACATGGAGATGAAAATATTGGCAGACGGAAGCCACTAGGAGCCCACTGAATGATCAGAAGGCTAGGAGGAAGGGGACACTGATGGTGTGTGATTCAGGACTCCAAGCACCAAATCAAACCAGAGGAACAAGAGCTAAAATCAAGTCATGTTTTGCAACAGGATAATTCCCAAGAGTAAAAATATTACACAAAAGGAATTTGAGAAGCAAAAGGCTGAAATCGTTGTGGGATGGAAATGCTGGCAGCCCAAAAGAAAGCTGAAATTTTGGCTTTGCAGGTGTTCGTACAAATCTCAGTCCAAACAATTTCATTTTGGCGCATCCTAGCAAGAAATTCATGGTGCTGTAAGTCCTTTTCCTGGCTAACAGGGCACACCTGGGCTTCTGGGTGCATGTTTGTTATCTGGCTGGCTATTGCACAGAGCATATGGTACTTCCCAAAGCACTGCCAGCCACACTCTTCAGAGCTTCTGAAGGGGGAATCCATTTTGGAACTCCCCCTCAGGCCTGACCTTTCCTCTCCGAGGGACATTCAGACATCTCTAACCCCCAGGAGTCCTTTGGTGAAACTTAGCTCACTGGCATGGCGTTTCCTGTGTCTTCCTGGCCTGCTACACAGAATTTGTTGGGTGCAGTCCTGCTCTGCAGCAGAGATCCCAAGAGAGGCCTGAGGCCCTGGGCTGAGGCCCAGAGTCCAGGTGGAAGTAGAACTAAATTTGTAAGAAAGCCTGCAAGACCTTCCCTCTCCTTTCCAGAGTTCTTCAGCAAATTAAGCACCTACTTTCCTCTTACATCCCTGGTAGAGTTACCATGGCAAGCAAGCCAGGAGCTGAAGCCCCCTCTTAGAAGTACTATCAATCAGCCCATCTGTGCTAAGGAGGTCAAAGTTGCAGATTAAATTTTTATGATTAGACTATCACTTATTTTCCAATGTCCGAGTCTGTCTCTACCCAACCCCTGCTCCACTCCTGACCAGCTTATCACAGGGGGGACCTCAGTCAAATCCATCTCTGACACAAGAAACGATGTGTACCACTGGCAGCAAACATCAGCAAGGTCCGCAGACACAAGACATGTCATTATCATCAGACGGTCTTGTGACACATTTACAAAGAGCTATTCAATAATTTTTGTTAGGCTTCTTTGAGGTATGATTACAGTTAGGGAATTTTAAGAACTTTTAGGACTTTCCTATATAAGAATTATGGTTTGCTTTATACAGAAAACCTTTCCTTAGGAGTCATGATCATTCCACTGATCTTCCATTTTTTATAAACCCCTGTGAATCTGATATGTTGGAATAAAGATATTTCTGAAGGGATCAATTATCACTTAGAAAAAAAAAAAGGCTGCTGATCAATGTGGAGTCGTCCTTATAGGTTACTGTAAAAAAGAAACATATTCAAAAGACTATGTGAAATTAACTTGGGGACATTCTGAAAAAAAAATCAATGAAATAATATGTTTCTAGATTCTTCCCTAAAATACATGAACTTTCCACTTTGTGTATAGTAGGATTGTTTTTTCATCAGAAAACTAGAGTATGAATGAATATCTTTTGGAAATATAACTGAATCTTTGTCTCTGTGGGGGTATCATTACCCTTGAAATATGATGATAAAGCTGAGAATGGTTTTACTGACAAAAATTTAATTCTACAGTATTCACACTAATGAAGTAAAACACTGATGGAATTTTTTTTAAGCACACAAATTTAAAAAATAATTTATGGGTATTTCCAAATGAAAACATAGAAACAAAGTAAGAAGGAAGAGGGAAATAAGTTAGGATGCTCAACTTTGCCTTCATTATGTCAAGGAAACTAATGCTATTTTAAGAAGACAGATGATAGTCCCTTCTCAGGGCCTTACTAATTCATATTGTTTTCTAGGTTTATTGTGTTAGTTCCTTATGGGAAATTTCAAGTTGGTAGAATATAGAAACCTTTTTTAAAAAATACATTTAGGTAAGCTTTACTTTCCATTTTACCATAGACTTCAACATCCCCTATTTTCCATAACCCCACCCTGATTTAAACTTTCATTTATTCAGCCTTGTCTCTGCAGGTATGCGACTCAGAACTCCCATCCAGCATTTCCCCCACCCAACCAAACTATGCTATTCACTGTCCCAGAAAACTATTCATTCCTTAATTCCACTCTCAAATAGCCTCCCTCATTTTCTCTCTATCTAAATCCCATGTCTCCATAAAATCCATTCATATGACAACCCCTTGGTAAAAAAGTTAGCACATTTATTATTTATAAGCAGAAGTACATGGTAAATGTTTAATAACTGGCTCTCCCTGGAAAAGAGAAGGACCCTTGATTTGTAGTGTCTGCCAATTTCTGTGGGGTAAATTCTCCTACCATGACCAATTTCAAAACTTGGAGCTGGAAAGGTGCCCACAGTCAGCTCTTGAGAGCTGATGAGAGCTGGCTCCAGCACATAATTTTTTTTATCAGACTAAATGGTCAGATCCTTTGTAACACTGTGTTAAAGAGTCCTATTTTTTTTTAAGAGAGGTGAGAAAATGTAGTAGAAGCAGCACTGAGCAGATGTAGAGAGAACTGGGTTCTGGCTCCAGCTCAGCCATTATTTAACTAGATGACTCTAAAGCCACTTAACCACTCTGGGTATCAGTTTTCTTATCTATAAATAAATAAGTGCACACTAAATAACTTTCTAACACTGACAGGTCTATGATTCTTCATATGATCATGTCTTTTATCACCTACCTCAACTGAAATATCTTTGAGAATAAGCTACACCATAACATTTATCTTCAACCCACCAAGCACAGTGCCTTGTCTTTAAATGGGTGCTTCTTAAATCATTTTTAGAATAACTGATTTTCCTGGGTAGCACTGGAGGTAGCCTGGGTATATGATGGGTTAATGGAAAAGAATGGTTTATGAGATGCATTGGCACAAGGAGACAAGAAACAGGTGATTAAGTTGAGGAATAATTTTCTCTATGAATATAGATATTTCCAGGTTGGTAACAGATGGGTGGTAAGAAACATATCTAGTTGCCCACCATGTCTGCTCCTTCCTTCCCCTTCAGGGGCCACCTGAAACAAGCACCAAGCTGTCCTCATTTGACAGTGCCTCTTACCAGAAAATTCCCTTCCCCACCACCATTTTTCTACTCTCAAAATCACACTAGTCTGTGGGACATTGTGCTGTATACCAGAAATTGACACATTGTAACTGACTATAGTTCAGTTAAAAAGAATTTTTTTAAATCACACTAGTCTATGTATTTTAGCATTTATTTTTTGCTATTTGCATCTCACCCTATCATATATCTGTGGCAGATTTATCTTAGAGAAAAGGGTATCTTTTTTACTAATTTCTTTCTTTCCATTTATATTACAATACTACTTATGAGCAAAAAGAACTTGAACTTGGCTGATTGGAGCACTATTTTTAATACCCACATAGCAAAGTACAAGAAAACTATATGTATTAAAGTAAAATTAGACATTCAACAGAATGGATAAATGGGATTCTTTCATGGAATATAAGCTTTGGCCAAGGCTTCAGAGTTATTACATAATGATGAGGTAAGAAGAGTCCAGTGCAAAATTATAAGATTATAAAACCTCTTCTGCCAACATCTGCAACCAACAAAGTTTCCAACCAATAAAAACTTTTGAGTTGGAAGAATTGGAGAAGAATCCTTTGGAGAATTAGTGGGGGTATGGTTGCCCCAAGGGAGAAAGACAACTTCTTTGCTTTAAGTCAAGTGAGAGCAAATTCAAGGGTATACTTGGAGAGACTTGCAAGTATTTCTCAGAGTTAAAGGGAGTTTAAGTGCTGGTATAAGAGGCTGTGGTTTGACTTTCCTGAAGGAGCAATGCAGAGAGAAGGAGAAGATCCAAGTTTTCTGTAGACCAGATGTGGGCCACACAGGAGGGGGCAAACCTACAGGCATTTTGAAAAAAGTACCTGGAAGGACAAGGTGACTCAAGAGATGCGCAGCCATCAGAAGTCCAGGAACAGAGGACACAGTGTCAAAATAACATGCATGAGGCATCACTTAACTCACAGGAATTAGAGTTGTAGTTGAGAGTCGCAGAGGTGGATCACCCTAACACACTCCATGGAAGAGTCAGTTTTGAACATCTATGAAGTCAAATCTGAATCACATCAGTAAGATCTCTCCTCCTTCATCCTACTCCAGTTCTGGAGGTTCTCCTTCTCTCCCTCCTTCCCTCTTCCCAGGCTTCCAATACTTGGTCAGGTCCTTGGCTGAGATGAGAGAAAATTTATAGTTCATACTATTATAATAAACTGTACTCTTTGAAGCTTTAGATGTTACTGGAAGACTATTAATCATCAAAGAGTAACTTAAAAAGCTATGAGTACTGCTCAAAATTTCATCCAAGAGCCAGTGGAAAAGCTATTGAACAATATGTGCTGAAGAGGCAGTGAGAAAAAAATGTTGCTTTAGGTGTTTTTTTTTCTAATGAGTCAAACTTTTTTTTACTATAATGGTGGCAGAGAACAGAAAAAGACTGGCCTCCAACTCTTAAACCCTTGAATGTTTCCAAAGTCACTCTAAAACACCTGGAAGCATCTACTCACCTGCCCAAACTGTCAGCACCTGCTTTCCAAGAAAAGCAAAAGCTATTCTTCAATTGTGTTGTCCTTTTATTCTGCCTAATTACTAATATTAAAACTGTGCTTTTCCTATTGCTTTTAACTGAAAGTACAGAATGTATTTCTACTCCCCTGTAGATTTTTAAATGGGCTAGTCTGAGGATCTCAAACACTACTTGTAACATTTTTTATAAAAGAAAACATGTGCATCATGCCAAAATCAATGGTTGGGACCCAAACCATTAGAGACTGAGTCTTCCTGCAATGTGTGCACACTCCAGTGGGGACTATCCCTGTAAGAGTAAAATAGAAATCCTTATTCAAAACAATGATCTCTACATAGAACTTGTATACCACTCTCAAATCTCTCAAAGGATGTAGATGTTTTCCTGGAAGATCTGGCACGGGAATAAGAGAAATTCATTATTCTCTCTGTATTAATTTGCCACAGTGTGTACAGTCATGTACCCTGCACAGAAAAGGCCCAAGCAGATACTTCCAGACTGTCTCTTGGGGACCCAAGACACCATAAGTAGACAGAGTTAATGAAGATATAGTCTAAGAATTGTGAACCTGCCCGTTATTTTTCTGGGAATAGCAGCCAAAACCAATAGTAAAAAAATGGCCCAGTGCTGCCAGGATGGTAGGCATTCTTGACAACATTTCATGCCAATTATTTCTTCTCACATGACAGGCAGGCATTAATTCCCAACCCCTGACCTACATTTCACATATCTCAGTTTCAGACCAAAAGAAACACTATCATAAAAACACCACAGCAGTCTGCCACGTGATGAGGAATCCCCGTAGGCTCCCAGCCAACAAGTTTGGATTGAATCTACAACACTTTTATAGGGTACAAAGGTGAGGTAGGGGAAAAAGAAGAGAACTGTCCTCCCTTATTTGAGAGGTCTTAATCGCAGTATCGACCACATTCAGAGTAGTAGAATGAAATGAAGGAAATAATAATCCAGTATCTACTTGTCTCCATGGTGTCTCAGGGGCCAGCAGACCATGTCCTTGGCTATTTCTCCTCTTTCAAGCACATATTAATCATTCAAGCAAAACTTCCAAAAAAAAAAAAAAAAAAAAGTCTTGCCTGCCTGAAATATTCCAAAGACATGGGATTGGAATAGAGAAAACTCCAGACAAAAACCTTAAGATAGAGTGTGCCTTCTATGAATGGGACGTCTTGCCAAAGGCACTTATTGTGGCTGAGCAGGGATTTGAGTGTGACGGTGCATGCCCACTAACTGGTTCCCTGGGGGCCCTAAAAAAGAAAAAGGAATACCTGCAAGTGGCCAACATCCTCCAGGGGTAGCTTTAAAAGAGAAGAGCCTAACTCTGTAAAGACTCACAATGTGTTAAACTGAAAAAAAATACATAATGAAGACATATTCCCAGCCCTCTAAAGCAGACTGCAAATGCAGAGAGTCAGATCACAAATCATTTTCAGATAATAGTCAAGTTCTAGATGGATACCAAGACCCAGAAAGATCAATTTAATTTTCTAAGGTAACAAAATCAAGAAACAAAGTTTTAAATGAAAATATTTTTGCCTCACAACTGTATCAAGTGCTTAGATAGTAAGTCATTGTCAAACTCCATTGTTTCAAATTACAATATTGTTTCTAGGCATAAAAAGAGAAACATAGAGAAAGGGGACAGGAGGCACATTGCATTATCGTTCAAAGTAGATCTGCAGCATCTTTCTGTACTTCATCCATTCAATTATTCATTCACTCACAAATATGTACTGTTTCATTCCAGATACTATGCAAATTGTTAGGGCTGAAATTGTGGACAAGATAGACAAGATGCCTGTCTCCATAAAGAGGCAGAAGAGACAGGATGGTTGTATTTTGGGCAACTCTAAACTTAAGTCCAGGGCCTACCCTCTGATATACTTGGTTAAGGCAGTCAACCTCTGTAAAAAGCAAGACTTCTGGTGGTCTTGGCTCTGCCACTAACCTAATGTGTGATCTAAAACAGGTCATGAATACTTTCTGGCCCCAATTTGCCATCTGTAAAATGGAGACAATGGTACCTGTTTTAACACTTACTGTATATGGAGCTAAGATACAAAGATAATAAAAGTTTTATAAAGCGCTATATAAATAAAGCACTTGATTATAAATACTAGAAAACACGTGTAGCAAAAATACTTGTTAAGAGTCAGCATTTGACATGTTAACCAAATTCAAGTCTAAAAAAAAAAAAAACCTGCTGTCAGAGACAAGCACCAAAAGAGAGAAGTGGTGATTGTAAATAAACATGTACACACTGCATCTTGAAGAACAGATGATACTGAATTCTGCACAAAGCTAAAACATAATGTTTGCACAGTTTTATTTGAATTAATCACAAGCTACATAGGAAAAATAATATGCATAGTTTCCATCTAATACATTTCAGAATAAAGAAAAATAAGAGAAATAGGACAAACAGGCTTTTTCATAGATGAATATCATTTTATTTAATGAACAAATAGATTTATTTCAATGACTCCAGGGAAAGAAGTTAGAGAAACAGTCCATAATATTTGTTTTTGGTGCCTTTTTTCCCCCTCTCCTTCCCATTTCTCCATCAAAGGAAAGGAGCCAAGAACAATTATGAGCAGGGGGTTTCTTTTTCATTGTCCTGTAATTTAAACATATTTTTTGCAACTGAAAAGGGGGTGAGTACATCTTCAGCTATGATCCAGAATGATCATTTTCAGCTTCAGAGAGGATGATTAAAAGCAAATAAATATACAGTAGACATATAATTGTAGTCATATAGAGAAATTTTTTCTATATCTGACACATAAGTGAGTCTGAATATTTTGACTGGCTTTACCTCTAGGTAGAAAACATATTTTTAACAGAGGGAATATGCAAAAAGAAAAAACTCATAGATGGGTCTACTGGGTTCCTTATGGCAACAGGTGCCTAAGGATTCTTATTTTTACACAATAAGGACAATGGGTTTAAATCCATTGTCAAAACAAACTTGCCTCTATAGAGGAGTCAATCAAAAAGACTGTCACTGAATGTTTAAGCACAGGAGGCACAGAGAACGTATGATAGCATCAAGACTGGTTTCCCTGTCTACAACTCCCACACACATACATGGGAATCCTGTGAGCCTTTTGCAAACAGACAACTTGATTCCCACCTTTGGTGCAGTGCGGCCCACCTCGCCCAAGAGCACACTTCCCATTGAGCAGAATAATAACTTGGCATGGGCTAATTTGTCACCTAGTTATTGTAGGCATGGCAGGGTAGCTTCAATGAGTAAACATTCTAATGCACTCTCATTCCAGGAGAGCATAAAGGTATAGAGGGCAAGTCCATTATAAGCTTAAATACTTAATAACTTAGTGGGGTGAAGATTTAATACCAGCTCCTTGCTGACAAAAGTAAGAGAAAAGCACAAAGAGCCCTTAAGAAGCAATGGGAAAATCACATACACACACACACACACACACACACACACAAATCAGAATCTTCCCCATTATAGAATGCAGTTGTACCCACTGGCAGGAAAGCTGCAGAGGAGTAACTTTTCCATAAAGATTGCCAAAAACCAAATGGTATCACTATGAAGGTACTATAAAAACATAAGAAAGAGGAAGACACTAGACAGTTGGGCAATCACCAACTAAGATAATGTCTCGTGGAAACATCAGCATAAAGAGAAAACACATCTTAACCAAAACCATCTGATGGCTGAACTCTAGATGTCTCGTAAACAGGATCTTTGCCTTTATTTTTCTACCAGCATCTGACTGCAATTTTGGTAGTTTAAATGAAAGCTGGAACTTTTTTCTACAGATGAAACCTATATATTTGATGTTTGCATTTCTGAAATCTTTCTTTAGCCATATAAAGCTTTGGTGGTGCATGCTTAGCATGCCTGAGGTCATAGGTTCAATCCCTAGCATCTCCATTTAAAAAAGCTAAATAAATAAATAATCTTAATCCTCTCCTCAAAAAACTAACTAAATAAGGCTCTGGTGGATACAGATGCAAATAATACTACACACACACACACACACACACACACACAAAGACATTGATATGCAGTCCTCATATCCAGATCTTGGGAACGGGAACATACTTTCTGATAATATAAAGTATAAATCCTCTTTAGGGATAACTTTTGGGAGGTTTATAAATATGGCACAGTCTTGCCAAAATGTCTTACATTTTCCAGTTGGTATTTCAGCTAGACAACAAGGGAAGTTAATAAGCGTGATTTACCTGCACTAGTTTACATCTGCAGAGCTCACCAGTTTTCCCTGCGTCCAGCAGAGTGCATGAGACATAGTAGGCACTGAGTACATTTCTGTTAAATGAACAGTAATCAGCAAACCCATTATTTAACTGAAGCTTTACTGTAATCACTTGCATAAACTAAAATAATTCCCTTTGTAATACTGCTAGTTGTGAGCTAACAGAGAAAGAGCGCTTAGATGTCCTAAGTGTTAGGGCTTCACACCTTTCTCTTCCCCAGCAGCAGCCAAGCCTCAGTCAATAATTGCATAGTGATATTTCAAGTCCTCATGTATTAAGCTAACAAATAAATCCAGCAGGATAAGAAGCAAATTTATTAAATATTATTTGAAGAATACTTAAAGGATTGCCAAAAGTGTTCTTCCTTCACCAGTGTACCATTGGTGAGATCTGAAATTGTCACTATCAATGTACTTATTAGACTCAAAGCATTCAAAGGTTCTGGTAAAAGGCAAGTATGTTACAGACATAACCTGAATTTCCTTACAACTTAACATGAGTTAAAAATGAAGTTCTATTTAAAAGAATAATTTAAATGTTCCTGGCTTGCAAATCCACTTGTATTAGACAAGCCCTCGGGCCTTCAGCAACCCCCACCCTACTGCTCCAACCCACACCATGAAAACTCCTTCCCAATGTGTCTGGGTCTCCAGAGGTCATCTAAGACCTGTTCCTAAATAATTCTATTCCTTCTGACTCCTACAGTGACCTTGGTTAGGTTCAGCCCCCATTCCTGCAAGTACCCAGCCCCTAACAGATCCCTCTAGAAATCAAATCTATGCCAGGGACTGTGTCACAGCAAAGAAAATCTCACTCCCATTTTGATCCCAGGACTTATACAGAGAGTGTTCTCCCTCTCCACCTCAACTTTCCTTCAAATCTTAGTTAGACTCCCTGTGCTCTCCACAGAGCTCACATATGTTTTCAACAGGACTGGGGGACAGCTCTAGGTGACTAAAACCATGGTGCACACAGACCAGCCCACCACCCCGACAGCCAAGGCTCTTCACTGAGAGCCCTTCCAGCCTGTCTCCTTCTTCCCCCAAGACATTCCTCAGTGTTTATGTAAACGTGCTTCTGGCAAACACAAGATAAAAAGTGCTAGAGGTGCCTGAATTTCAGTCTCAGTTGAGACCACATCCACACATGGAAAAATGAAGTAATAAATACAAATACAATATCATCTACAAACACCTTCATGAAAATTACATTCTCTTTTTCCAGCTTTACTGAGATATAATTGACAAATAAAAACTGTATATATTTAAGGTATACCCATGTGATGATTTGATACACATAAACATTGTGAAATGATTACCACAATCAAGCTAATTAACACATTCACAACCTCACATACTTACTATCTGTGTGTGTGTGTGTGTGTGTGTGTGTGTATGTGGTGAGAATATTTAAGATCTACTCTCAGCAAATTTCAATTATCCAATACAGCACCATTAACTATAGTCACAATGCAGTACATTAGATCCCTAGAACTTATTCTATAACTGAAAGTTTGTTATAAGATGACCATTTGACCAATATCTTCCCATATCCCCCACTCCCCAGCCCTTGGCGACCACCATTCTATTCTCTGCTTCTATGAGCTGGACTTTTTACGATTCTATACAAGTGAGATTATACAATATTTATCATTTTGTGTCTGGCTTATTTTCACTAAGTATAATGTCCTCCAGATTCTGAGACCAGCTGACCCTTCAATAGAGAGCAGATCTCTGAATGACAGGACAAATGAGATTTGATGAGAGGGGTAAAAGGGAAGAGAGAGGGACACAAAGGCTAAAAATTTAAGAAGCTGGAGGTCTTGCCTAGTGAGGAAAATCCCAGGAGTGGGGTGTTTAGGGGTGAATGACCATGGACAGCCTGAGGATTTTGGCTGCACACCAGGGGACACTTGGGTGCAAGGAGCTAAAATGGTAATGGAGGGACACAAGAGAGAAACTAAATCAGGTATCAGTGTTTCTGAGAGTCAGTCTTAGAAACAAACAATTATCTTTGCCAATGAAATTCCACGCAAAAGTTTGACTTCACATACTTTTATTGCTTTTCCCTGTACCTGGCTCTGTTCCACCTTTTTATCCAGTCATAACATCAGTCCACATGACACCAACATCCAGCCAATTCAACCATAATCAAAACTCCAGTTAACCAGCCAGCTGCTTTCTGTACATGACGCCAAGCAATCAACTAGACTAACCTCTTGCCTGAGAGTGACAGACAAGACCAGATGTTTTGGCATTACATAAATGTTAAGTGCCAACTGAATACAGGAGTGTTAGCTGTCATTTCACATCCAATCTTAAAATGATCCACCTTTCACTTTTCTCATGAGTAGGACACAAAGCTAACAAAGAGCTAAGATACTCATACACAAACACATGTACACACAGGCTGAAAATACTAGGGAGTGAGCATGCCTGTTATAGAACATTTCAGAGGGATAAGGGAATAAATCATCATACAATCTCAATTTTCAAAACCCTATTACATGTGCCTGTTTCCTGCCAGTTTGTGCTCTTCTCTGCTATGTCCTGCCCTGCTCTGCTCTTCATCTTGAGGAACTGCTCTTCCAGGGTTGTTCTGGGGGTTTTTTTATTTGTTGCTTGTTTGTTGTGTTTTTACTATTGAGTCCTAAGAGTTCCTCATATATTTTGAAAAGTAACCCCCACCTGATACATGGTTTGCAAATATTTGCTCCCATTTCATTGTCTCTTCTCTATTTTTTCCTTTGCTGTGCAAAAACTTTTTAGATTTTTGTAGTTCCACTTGTCTATTTTTGCTTTGTTGTCTGTGTTTTTGGTGTCATATCCAAGAAAATCATTGCCAAAGCCAATGTCATGAAGCATTTCCCCTAAGTTTTCTGCTAAGAGTTTTATAGTTTCAGGTCTTACTTTAAACTCTTTAATCCATTTGGAGTTTATTTTTATGTATGGTGTAAGATAAGTGTCCAATTTCATTCTTTTGCATATGACTATCCAGTTTTCCCAATACCATTTGTTGAAGAGACTATCCTTTCTTCATTGAGTATACTTGGCACCCTTGTCAAAAATTAGTCAAATACATTTGCATGGATTTATTTCTGGGATCGCTACTCTGTTCCATTGATCTATGTCTGTCTTTATGCGAGTACCAGACTGTTTTAATTACTGTACCTTGGTATTATATTTTGAAATCAGAAAGTAGAATGCCTCTAGCTTTGTTCCTCTTCCTCAACATTGATTTGACTATTCAGGGTCCTAAGCAATTTCACATGGATTTTTAAATTGTTTTATACACACACACACACACACACACACACACACAAATATCATTGGGATTTTGACAGGGATTGCATTAAATCTGCAGACCGCTTTGGGTAGCGTGAACATTTAAACAATACTAAGCCCTCCAAATCATGATTAGAGGATGTCTTTCCACTTGTTTGTGTCATCTTTAAGTTTCACTCATCAATGTTTTCTAGTTTTCAGTGTACAAGTCTTTCATCTGCCTACTTAAATTTATTCTTAAGTATTTTATTCTTTTTGTTGCTATTGTAAAGGGATTGTTTTCCTAATTTCCTTTTCAGATAGTTTGCTGTTAGTGTATAGAAATGTAACCTATTTTTATACGTTGATTTTATATCCTGACACTTTACAATGGAAGTATGTCTTCAAATTTTTGAGAACAAATTATTTGCAAACTAGAATTCTATACACAGTAAAAGTAACAATCATATGTGAAGGCAGAATGAGGGCATTTTTAGAGGTACAAAAATACTAAAAATTCTATTTGGCATGTAAGCCTTCTCAAGAAGCTACTGGAAGCTGTGCTCCTCCAATACAAGAACATGAAGATGAGAGCAAGAAGGAGAAAGATGAGAATCAAGGGATGTCATCCAGGAAAGAGGAGTCCCATGAAGGCAAATCCCAGGATGACAGCTCTACTACAGAGCTAGAGAGCAACTGCTCTAAGACTGGAGCAGGTGAAAGGTATCAGGAGAGAGTTCTTCAAGAAGATGAATCTGATGGGCCCTAATGGGCCTGCAAGTTTTGAAATGATATTTCCATTAGCAGGGGAGATATTTGGTCTAAGATAGGGATAAGACTGGAGAAAACTAAAAGAATAAAAACAATAAAACCAAACTTCAGGGAGAACAAAATGTCATTCAGATAAAGTAACGGGATCCTGGTACACTACTTAGCTCATCCATGAGTAATAAATAACATAATCATAAAAATATAAACCTGGATAAATGGCCTAATCAAAGAGCCATGTTGGGAGGTAGGCAGGACCAGAAGCGGACTAAGTATGGTCAAGGCAAGCAGCTGCACTAAATCCTCATCTTCCAGCTTGGGGGATGCTAAAAATATTTTCCACTTAGACGTCTCTTTTTATTGACTTTGTAAATGCTCATACTTTCTCTGTGTCCCTACAGCTGCCGCACAATGTTGACCATATAATAGATGCACAAGAAAACATTCTATGGTAAATCATTAACTAATTGTCGATTTGAAGAATTATACACTAACAGTCAGAAAAAATGAAAACGTTTGACCTTAGTTTTCCTCAGAAGTAGTTCTGGAGTGGAGAAAATATTTTGAAAGTAGATGTTAAAATTCTGAACTACTTTTTGCAATTCAGCTTATAGCATTCTCTTCACAGAAAAATAATAATATAATATATAAGAAAACATAAGCTTTAAATATAATTAAAAGATTATGTCATCTGACCGTATTTTCCAGTGGGTGGTCAAGTAAAATAAATAGAGAGAAACAAGTCAGCATGAAAGCTATTGAAAACCTCAGTGTTCTTTCTATTTATAAGCATTTGTTTTTATCAAACATACTCGCATCTTCACCTTCCCCTATGTGCAAGTCCAGAATCCAACACTTCAATCATCAGGACCAGCTCATGGTAAGACTGTAGGAACACAGCCCACACACTAGAATTCTGAGTGTAATGGCTCTCTGAGTCATTCCTGTTTCTCTATCATCATAATCCTTTGGAAATCTTTAGCTGTTATCTCTCACTGCCCCCATAGCTTTCTAATTTATTTCCCTTGCAAATAAAAAAAAAAAAAAACAGTCTCCAGAAATTTGAGAGAAAAAGGTCTAAGCCTAATGAAAGAAAGACTGGTTACTTATTTGACATTCTGTAATAGGAGCAATAGCACCTTAAGCAGCTAAAAAGCTTTCATTATTCATTCATTTTTAAAATAAACCTGTAATTGGATCATTTGGTTTTAACAACTCCTTTGATTCAGAGAGGCAGATTCATTATAATTGATATTTATAAATTCATGTCAAAGAGAAATTTAATAGAATCATGGTTAAAATTTGCAAATGGCCAATAGAAGAAATTTTTTCTATTAATCTTAAGGGTTTTTTTGCAGAACTTTTTTGAAAATTATTTAACACTGATATTGTGACTGGGAATTTGAATCACTTTTTAAAGATAGTAAAAGCTGCCACAAAACAGAAAAATCCTCTTGATATATTACTCCACGCAACACTGGGAAACCATAACAAATTCTGAATAAGCAGAGAATTTTCATATTATTCCCTAGAAAAAAAATATCTAAGTAAATAATAACAGACAGCAATTTTATTTGAAAATTCAAGATATTTTAAAAGACTAATAAAAGAAAATGTTAAAATTATAAACCTTCATAGAGTTTTAAACTATATATATTCACGTGTGTACATTTATATCATTTTGGATGGTATTACTATGCTCGTAAAAATGCAGTACTCTCTTTAAGGGAGATTTAGATACTGAATTTTGCACTGACTCTTTGGGGATTTATGCCAAAGCTAAAGCAAAGCACCAAAGCAAAATTCTAGGAGGAGCTGTTTTCAAACAAGATGAATTGAAAGGCAATAAAGTATCTATTAGGAAGCTAAACATATACTCTTCTAATGTTAGGTCAGAAAACTAAAGTTGCTTTTCATTTACCCACACCATACACACATTATTAAGGCAGTTGGTGTATTAATTCTAATTTCTGGCCCTTCCTGCCAATTGTCTGCCAGAAAGGTAATGACCTCTTTGGATTTCAATTACTCCATCTAAAATAAGGAAAGCAATGTTTTCTAAAATTCTAAGACTTTGCAGTGGTTGTAGAAAGGGACTGTACATTCCATGATATTGTTTCACTATGGTTGATGCATAGTTTAAAGAACAATCTAATTCAGAGGATCCCTGTGATCCTTTTATTTATCATTGCTTGAAAATTACTGGACTACTCACACATGCTTTATTCTGACCATTAATTTGCTGGCTATTCTCTTCTATCATAAACTCTAAGGTGTTCATTTGGTCTTTAATAGCAATATATCAGGAAGTAAGAATTACCTTCAAGCTCCATCAATATATCCACAGACACTTTGTCTTTAAGCCAAAATGGAGTAAAAAAAAAAAAGGGGGATGGATTTAGCACCACAATCACCCCCATGTTATAAACAACTAGAAAATCAGACAAAATATAGAAAACATGGCTTATAGACATCAGAGAAGAGGCATTCTAAGACTGTGACCTGAGAGAAAGAAAACAGACAATGGAACCTCAGCATTGACCAGTTCACTTCCTGGAGGCAGTTCTAAGGCAACACAGAGTCAAGCTGTCTTCCTGAGGTGAAGAAGCAGAGATCAGAATTCAAGTAAACCAAGAAAGGCAGAATTTGTGGAACATGGTGTTACAAAGAAAGTAGCTGCACAAAGAAAGTCCAGAGATACATAGTGGGATCCAGCTACTTACCAATTCTTCAGCTGTTTCAACAAACATTTACTGAACACCTATGTTTTAGGCTTTGGAATCAGAGTTGGGCAAAAGGTGGGTATTTATTGAGTATGTATATTCAATACACACCATACTACTAGATGTCATTGGGTTATACTCCTCACCTTCAAAAAGCTTGTAATCTAGTTAATTGTGTGTGTGTGTGCACATACACATGTGTAAACCGATGAGAAAGCAACTGAGACTAGGTTACAATAATGAGCTAGCCTGAGTAACATTATATGAGTTCAGGGAAGCAGGAAACTAGTGTGAATTACCCAGAGATAGCTTCTCTATCCAAGGAGATGCCTTGGAGCTGAACACTGAGAACGGAGAAGGGGCATTCCAGCAGGCACTAACAGGATAACGATGCAGGTCTATACCCATAGTCGGCTTAGCTAAGGGTAGGTAATGTCAGAAGACAGCTGAAGTAAACGGGGCAAGAGGGAGACAAATTTGGGCATGAAAATTGACTTAAATCTCAAATTTTTGTTGAGAATATAGACTCGGTAAATGTCATCCACAAACTCTAACTAAATCATTCTGTTTTACTTACGCAGGAGAAAGGGCATAAATACAAGGTGGAAAACAGAGAATTCCTGAAACAATGGAGAAAAGGGTGTCAATGATCATTTGATAGGCATGTAATTTCCTTGGAACTCAGAAGTATCAATAAAAGTTAAAACAGGGAAAAAATTCCCCAGATCCAAGATTTTACTGATTTTTTTAGAGACAAAAGCTTCTTTAAGCAATTAACAAACATGCATCTCTGATGCCACCAAACATCATCAAACAGTAAAGAAAACAAGAACCGTATGCCAAAGAGCAGGATAATCACTGGCAGTCCGTGGGCTGGTGAAGTGCCTGCTCTGCTCAAACGACAGGGCGCTGGGCTTTCAGCATGTCCAGGGGATAGTCCCAGCTTGTCAGCAGATTAGCAAATGTTCTTAGTGACAGGAACTCACAGCCCAGGAATACAGCCTTACCCTCACTGGTGGCTCAAATCACCCAGTGCAATGTCGTCTCCTCTCTAGGCTCCCTCTAATGGCCCCAAATATCAATTAAACAGCTTCACCATCTCTGTAACTAAAGGTGGACATAGGTATCAAGTTTGGATCCCTGAGGAGACTAATTAAGTACTTTGCATAAGTGTGAAGTAATCAGTCCTAGAATGGAAGGAAAAAAATTAAAAGGGAAAATCACCGGAAATGGATGTGACCCTTTCCCTGCCCCTACCGAAGTTTCATAAGATCACAGCTGAAGGAACATTCTACCATAAATTAAAGGGCTCTGTGTTAACAGCAGGAAACCAAAATTCATCTCACAACTCTTCTTCCACTACTTCAGCATGTCCAGCACATTCTAAAATCCTCTTGTTGCCGTATGTCGCCACCTAGTGTCCACAGGCAAGTGTATGTTAACATTAGCTGAGCCCAAAGGTGCCATTTTTCTGTAGTCACCCTCCAAGGGCTTCCTGTTAGACTTGGCTGTTCAGTACATCAGGAGTCCTAGGGTGATTCCTTGTTCTGCTTCAGGGCATACTCATGAAAGAGTAATTTTGGATTTATTTTGTTGTAGTTAAACCCCATTTTGTGTATTATCCTCAAGTACTTTGAAACTGTAAACTTCCCTAAGAAAACTCTTTCTCGACACTTAGCTATAACCAACTCCCACCTTTCCTTCTCCCTACTCTTCGCCATTATTGGGGTGTGGACCCTCTATATATAGTCTATACACTTAATAGCATTATATGCTGCACGACATATAATTGGGAAGATAGGCTGTACCAGAAACGCAACAGAATTGTTTACAACACCAACATTTGAATGGCTTTCATTTTGGACATTCATGCTCTCCCTCCTTCTAGTCCTATAACCACACAGTAGAAGAGAGAAAAAGATGTTAATGAATAATCAAAAATCAAAAGAATAACTGAATATAACTGAAGTGAAAAATAAGTCTACCAGTTAATTACTTAAGAGGCCCTATTTCCCTCCAAGCAGTCTTTAAGGTATAAGCCCAAGCAAGCTGTTCCTAGACAGGAAGTATAAACCTTTTTGAAAATGTAAGCTTTCAGCTAGCAGTAACTCTCTGACAGCATTTTCAGACCTACATCACTGCCTTTGAGCTGAACTTTTTCCATACCAGGCAAAATAGAGGATCTGAGCAACGAGATCAGGTTGGGGTGTAGAAATATAAACACAGGACAGCTTCCTTAGTTTGCTTTTGAGTTAGATTTGCCAGATTGCCATGCAATATCTAGGCCATATTTATATTTAAAAAATTATTCTTTGTTTATCTGAAACTCAAATGCAACTGAGCATCCAATATTTTATCAGTCAATCCTAGATGGGGTGGAACAAAAGACCTAGCTGGGGGAAACAACTAGGCTCTTAGCAGGACCAGAGTCATTTTTATGGAAAAGTGTTTCAGTGGGGTTCCAAAGACCAATATCAAAGCAAAGGCCCAACACTGTAAGCATTCAAATAATACTTTGCATTATTTTAATACTTTAAAATGTATAAAGTATTTCACGTTTATTATATTATCTGGATCCTCCTCAGGACAACCCTTATGGGGCATCTGTATGCCTGTTTCAAGACTCACAGATATTAAGGCTTCGTCGTGGTGATCCACATGGAGCTTTGTGGAAAAACCAGAACTTGAATCCAAGTCTCCCAGTATGGTGCAGTGTCCATACACAAGGCTTTCAATCCCTGAGCTGCAGATGAAAATTAAATACCTGGTAAACCCAGTATAAAACTAACACTGCAACATGAGGCCGGAAAAAGGAAAAGATATTCTGAGAATCACTGAACTGCCTTATATACTTTCAGATTGTGGAGTCCGGTTTGGTTTTTTAAACCACAAAGCATTCACTTTATTTCCCCTGAGCAGAAAGACATTATTCTCTGGATGTGGGCTTATTCACATTACTCAAAATTTCTAAATCTCAACCACGACTCATTGCAAGCCATTTATATGTCCTAGAGACCTTTAATAAAATCACAGGATAATCCAACTCTGTTTAACTTAAGAGTTCATTTTCCCTAGATCTTTACATTTCAAATTGAGAGTATGTTCTTGTAAATAATATAATATAATATAAATCTTTTGGCTGGTAACTAGCAGGGTCATTTTCAAATTGCAAAGTAGTGACAGCTGGTGTTCACAGTGTGTACTGCACTTCTGCCCAGCACAGTTTTTATGTCTTACCTCAAATTCTCAAGTTCATAAAAATTCCCTGAAGAGTTTCTTAAAACGCAGCTTCCTTAGCCCCTTAAAGATTCTGATTCTCTATATCTGGGGTGATGGACATTAGGCCAGGCTCAATGCTACCAACCCTCTTTCACCTCCTGGTCAATCTCATTCAAGAGAACTTTACTGCACATAAGAATCACTATGTTAAAATACAGATTCTGGGGCAGTAGTTCTGGGTTGGAGCCAGAAATCCTGCATTTTTAACAAGCTCCCAGGTAGCTTCATACCCTCATTTCAAACCTAAGCATTTTCACTTCTCTATGTAGCCAGATAACCACAGCCTGAATCCTAAGTTTACAAAATATGACTTATTGATGCTTCTCACTCAGCAGTTAAAGAGATTTTGCTCAAATCTTCCCCTCGCCCCTGTTCTCCGCTCTGTCCAAAAACACAGACACAATCCCCTCAAGGAGAAGTAGCTCAGAACAAAGCAGGCCAACATCCCAAGGCGAGTTCCACCTAAACTCATGCCTGTTCCTTTCTGGACTAAACCATTTCCTGGCACCAAGGATACAGAAAGGTCCATGGCAGTATCATCACCCCTGATCAGCCCTGTGCATGTATATGGGGACCAAAGCTCCTTACCACGTTATCACCTCCCTACGAGAATGGAGTTCAGAGGAGTTCAGTGATGATGATGATGATGATGCCGATGATGCTGAGGACAATGATATCGGCTAACACTTACTGGATACTTGCTAAGTGCCCTGAACTGTGCTAAATTCTTTACATGGATTATCTCAAATAGTCAGTCCTCTATATACCTATGTGGTAGGCAATATCATTGTCTCCACTGTAGCGATGAGGAGAGAGACAGAGAGAAGAGCAGACAGGCAATTGTTACATCTAATATCAATTGAAGTCCAGTGACAGACTGTATGAATCACATTCAAACTAAAAAGCAAAATATTAAACTGAGGGCTCCTCCTCCATTACGTTCTAGAGACATATAACATTCATTCTATAACATTTCTCTGTAACATCCACGTACCGCCATCTAACAATGGATGGCTAGAACACACAAAGGGTTTCCAGGAAAATCTCGAATTTCTTAGAAATGGCATAAATATATGTCTGTCTTAATGTTTCCACACTAAAAAGCTATTGCAGCATCGATGCAGGCAACTTAAAAAGTTGTGTTCTCAACGGCTGAGGTCTGTGACAAAGTCAAAGAATTAAAACCAAGTATTCACATACTTTTTCTGGTATCCATACCCTTTTTAAATTCCATTATTACCCTTTTTTATTGAAGTATAGTCAATTTACAATGTATCAACTCTGGTATTCAGCACAATGTTTCAGTCATACATACACACACATATATTCATTTTCATATTCTTTTTTCTTACAGGTTACTACAAGATATTGAATATGATTCCCTGTGCGATACAAAAGAAACTTGTTGTATATGTATTTTATATATAGTAGTTAGTATCTGCAAATCTTGAACTCCCAATTTATCCCTTCCCACTCCTGGTAACCTTTTCCCTCCTGGTAACCATAAGTTTTTGTTTCTATGTCTGTGAGTCCGTGTCTGTTTTGTAAATAAGTTCATTTGTCTTTTTTTTTTTTTTAGATTCCACATATGAGTGATAATCATATGGTATTTTTCTTTCCTTTCTGGCTTACTTCACTTAGAATGATGATCTCCAGGTCCATTCATGTTGCTTCAAATGGCATTATTTTATTCTTTTTTATGGCTGAGTAGTGTGTGTGTGTGTGTGTGTGTATACACACACACACATACATATACATACATACACATATAACAGTTTCTTTATCCAGTCATCTGTCGGTGGACATTTAGCTTGTTTCCATGCCTTGGCTATTCTTAAAATGCTGCTGTGAACATTGGGGTGCATGTATCTCTTTTAATTAGAGTTCCTCCTGGATATATGCTCAGGGGTGGAATTGCTGGATCATATGTTAAGTCTATTTTTAGTTTTTGCAGGAATCTCCATACTTTTTTCCATAATGGCTGCACCAAACTACATTCCCACCAACTGTGTAGGAAGATTCCCTTTTCTCCACACCCTCTCCAGCATTTATCATTTGTGGACTTTTTAATGATAGCCATTCTGATTGGTATGACGTGACACTGTAGAAGCAATAAAACAAGAAAAAGAGATAAAAGGGATCCAAATTGGAAGAGAAGAGGTAGAATTGTCACTATATGTGGATAACATGATACTATATATAGAAAACACTAAAAGCTCCACACAAAAATTACTAGAGCTGATAAAGGAATTAAGCAAGGTAGTAGGATACAAGGTTAACATACAGAATTCAGCTGCATTTCTTTACAATAACAATGAACTATCAGAAAAGTAAAGTAAAGAAACAATCCCTTTTAAAATAACATCCATAAAAACAAAATTCTTAGGAATACATCTGAGCAAGGAGCTGAAAGACTTAAATACGGAGAACTACAAGATTGATTAAGGAAATTAAAGATGACTTAAAGAAATGGAAAGATATCCCATGCTCTTGGATTGAAAGATGTAATATTGTTAAAATAGCCATACCCAAATCAATCTATAGATTTAATGTGATCCCTATCAAATTACCCAGGACATTTTTTCACAGAACTAGAACAAATAATCCTAAAATTTATATGGAATCACAAAAGACCCAGAATTGCTAAAGCAATAAGAAAAAGAACAAAGCTGGAGGAATAACCCTCCCAGACTTCAGACAATAGTACAGAGCTACATTGATCAAAACACCATGGTATTAGTACAAAAACAGATATATGGATCAACGGAACAGAATAGAGTGCCCAGAAATAAACCCACAAACTTTTACCGTCAATCTTCGATAAAGGAGGCAAGAATATACAACAGAGAAAAGACAGTTTCTACAGCAAGTAGTGTTGGGAAAGCTGGACAGCCACATGTAAATCAATGAAGTTAGAATACTCCCTCACACCATACATGAAAATAAACTCAAAATGGCTTAACACCTTAAATATAAGACAAGACACTAAAAACTTCCTAGATGAAAACATAGGCAAAACATTTTCTGACATAAATCTTAGCAGTGTTCTCCTTGGATAGTCTACCCAGGCAATAGAAATAAAAGCAAAAATTAACAAATGGAACCTAATTAAACTTATAAGCTTTTGCACAGCAAAGGAAACCATAAGCAAAACAAAAAGACATCCTATGGAATGGGAGAAAATATTTGCAAATGATGTGACTGACTAATGCTTAATTTCCAGAATATATAAACAGCTCAACTTAATAACAACAACAAAAAACCCAATCAAAAATGGGTAGAAGACCTAAACAAACATTTCTCCAATGAAGACATACAAATGGCCAAAAGGCACATAAAAAAATGCTCAATATTATTTTCCTTCTTTACATGTTATTTTCTTGCAACCAGGTAATAGTTTCATGCAACCTTTTTTAAAAATAACACAGAATTTTGTCTCCAAGCTTCTAATATGCTTTAGATATGCTTAGTTGAGCAGAAAATATTCCCTCTTGTCTCTTCTGGTTTTATAATCCTATTGTCTTTACCGAGTGAGCTGCAAGACAAGAAGTCTTTCCAAGTTGAGCACTCAGTGATGACTACATACTCCTCAATTTGCTTAAGTATGTATCCTTTGTTATTGAGAATTAGTGTTTTCCAGGAAAAAAGGGAAGCCATGTATTTATCAAAAAGTATTAGTGCAGGCAGCTGTGAGAGTAAAATGAGAAAGAAAACCCTAAGGATTACATATTGGCCTCTGAATAATCTCATAATCTGGTACTCTGATCAATCTTCATAGTTCTATAAAGGCCCTGCTTTATCTCTGAAGAATAAGAACAATCCAGGAGAGAGTGAAAGGAAGAAGGCAAACAGATAAAGGAAAACTGGAACAGCAGCTGAGAGACACATGCTCACCGCTCTCTCTTCTTCTCCTTTGTTTTATTGTCCCAGAAGGAATTGAGATTTTGGAGCCACACAAATCCAAGTGTGAATCTCACTGCCTGAAGTTGTACAGCACTGGGCATTTTACTTAGCCTCTCTGAGTCACAGTTTCTTCATTTAGGCAATGTAGACACGACTGCTCCCCAGCCCAGTTGTTGGGTGGATAACTGCTATCAAGGTATGGAGGCTGGAAACAGAACAATAAAAAGCAGCTATTACTAATGGTAGCTGGTTGTTAATGGTCACCACTTCTTCATTTGTTCAACATTCAACAAATATTATTGATCACCTCTCCAGGGCAGGAATACAGTGAAGAAACAGATAAAGTCACTTCCCTCAAGGGGCTATGTTTCATCCTTTGAATACCCACAGTTTTCAAAATTCCATCCCCCTACCATTCCACTAAAACTCCTCTGGCAAAGTCATCATCGCCCTAGTTATCAAATACAAAAGATAGCTTGTGGTCCTCAATAACACCTTTTTGTAGCATCTAATAGCACAAAAACACAATTATCTTCTTGATATCTAGAATACTCTCTTCTGATTTCCTTTTAGCTTCCAACTGAAACTTCAGTCTCCATTACTAGTTTTTTCTTCTTCTGTTAACCCTTTAAAATGTCCTAGTCTTCCAACTTTAACCCTTTTTCTTTTATACTCTACACTAGTGGTTCTTGATCTTTTCAGAATCATGAACTCCTTTATGAATCTGAAGAAGCTCTCCCCTCCCTAGGGGAGAAAAAAGGATCTGCTAACAAATATACAAAAATTTGCATACATTTTCAGGAGTTTCACAGACCTTCCTGCCTTAAAGCCCATTGTTGAACTCCAAGCTGAGGCATTCCTGTGGCTTTAACTGTTATCCATATGTCAATGACCCTCAAATCTTTGTCTCCCACATAAACCACCTTCCTAAGCAATAGGCCTACTATCAAATAACTTATTGACAACACTATATGAATGCCAATCAGGCATCTTAAAACACACATCCCAAACCAAACTCATTATCTTTCCCCTAAAATCTGTTTTCCTCCTAGGAGACAACCGTCTATGCGAAAGAAAACACTAATTTTAAACCTATCAAACCTAGATTTAAATCCAGCCCTGGAAGCATCAGTAATATATGCAAGCTATTTGTGCTTTAATTTCTGCGTATTTAACATGAAGATAATATCTCCATTTTCTGGATTGCTATAAGAATGAAAATAGGCAATGGGAAAATCCCTACCCAAGCACCACCACAGAGCATACATTCCACAAATTAATATTACTGGATTCCCAACCTCAGCAAAAGCAATCCCATTCACCAACATCTTAACTCAAAAATGTAGGACTCATCTTCAACTTGTCCTTTGCCTCATCTGCAACTAACGGATAGCTATGTGGTATCAATTCCTCAGCTTCCCCTCTGTCTTTAATTCAGGCTTTCACGTTCTTTCTTATGGACACGGAAGTAGTCTCCTAACCACTTGATCTAATTCCAATTCCACATCCTTCCAACCTATCCTCGGTACTGAAGCCCAAGGATTTTTTCGAGACACAAATCTTGTAACGCCGGAACTCTGCTTAAACCTGCCCAGTTGTGTCTCATTGCTTCCAGGATTACATTTATCTTAGGTTCTGCACTGAAGGCTGACAACGATCTGGCCCCTGTCTACCTCCAACACAACTGGTTACCTGTGGATCTTCCCAGTTGCCACAGTGTTTTGGATTCCATATCTCTGTCCACACTGCTTCCTTTGACTGAAATGTCTTCACCCCTCTCATGTCTTTTCTTGGCATTCAGGCAAACAATTACTCATCTTTCAAAACACAGTTCAAGCATCACCTCTGCTATGAAGTTATTCCTGACAGCCTCCTGCCATTCTGCTGATCACTGGCTCCTCTCATCTCCACCACTACTTGATAGATGATTTCCTATCATGGCAAAGATGAATAAATATGGTCCCCAGTCTCAAAAAGCTTACCATCATCATTCAACCAGAAATCCTGTTATATAACCTGGACAAATAAGCCAAATTGAAAGAGAAATTATGAGGCATGAAAAAATGACGAGTTGTAAGTAAGTTCAACACTCAGCTCAGCAGTTTTCCTCAGAAGCCTCTGTGACTCCCAAGCCGTGAGCTGTGTGTGGACGCGTGAGCGTGTATGTGGACGCACGCGCTGCTATACAAAGGTTAGGTGTACAGGGGCTGACTTAATGTTCACAAACCATCTGAGTTGGGCATTATTATCATCCCCATTTTAGAACTGAGGAAACCAAAAGCATAGTGACTAAGTAACGTGCCCAACCTGACTGAAAATATCAGTATGAATAAAGTATGGATTTCAGTTAACTCTTAAAAAATGTAACCGACAAGTGAAAATGATATAGTGTTTATAAATAAGTCGTGTGGTGTATACTTATTGGGCCTATTAAGGGCCTAGTACACAAAGAGAAAAACGTATCTCAGAAACAGCGAAAAATAAAAAACTACGATACAAAGAACAGAAGACTACCTCTCGGGGGCAGTAAGAAGTTGGGGAGAGAAGAGGCTTTCAAATACATTAATGAGTTAATAAACGAAATTAAATGACTGTCTAAACGCAGCTGAGCAGCCCTCGACTCCAACCCGCTAACTCACCTGCACGTCAGCTTTTCTCCTCGCACGTCGTAGCCAATGGAACGGCGGCTCTACGGGGGCCTACCGTGCGCGTGCGCATCAGTGTTTCGACGCTCCTTCCCATCGATGTGCTCGGCAGCAACTCCTTCAGTCTGGCCACTGCCAGCGTAGACGCTGCCCCTCCTGCCGACGCGCCGCCATTTTGAAGACGGGAAGATTCAGGGTCTGGAACGGCTGGAGGCGGCGGCGGTGACTGGTACGGATGGTTTCCGCCCGCGTTAGCCCCTCCAAATTCGCCCATCTATGGGCCACAGCTCTCGGTGTTGCCCCTATTCCCACAGGGCCCCTGTCGCTGTCCCCAGTCGTCCTGTCACTCTGTCCCTCGGATCTTTTTCGCTTTCTCATCTTCCAGCTGTGCTCGAACCTTTGTTTAGAGCTGTCGTCAGGCCTAAGTGCCTACTTTCGAGCCTCAGGACTCCAACCCGCTGGACGGCTCCTCCTTCCCCGCCCCAGTCTAGTCCGGGTTGTTTTCTGCGGACACACACCGGGAGGGCTCAGAGCTGCACGGCCTCCGCTGGGCAGCGACCTGTGTGCCTCATGGGGGCAGGGGGCGAGTTCTGGTCTCTGTGGGGTCCGGGGAGAACCTGGACTTGGTCCTATCGTGGTGGAGGGACCCACAGTAGGCGATGGTGGACGTTAGCGACCGGTCTCCTGTTAGAGCTTAATCCGTCACCGGCCTGTTTTGTTTTGTCCTTTCCCAGGAATAACTTAACAAAAGGAAAGATATTTTGCGTCTGCTTTGCTGCCAGAAATGGCCAATGTGAGTAAATTAGTCTCTTAAGAAGCAGTATAGTAATAAAGTAGTTTGGGAACTTGTTAGAAAATGGAGGGACGGGTTTAATTCTAATGTCATTGGTGGCATAATGTTTCATATTGAGTATCAAAAATGTCAAGGGACGTAATGGGTGTGAAATTAGGTGAATACGGTTTGAAGACAGTTTGAACACAAACATATTTCTAATTACACGTTTATTTCTACATATACGTTTTTAGAAATAAATTCAGTGCCAGCATCCTTTTTTAATATTTTTAAAGTACATTATTTCAGGAAGTATTTAGAATCTATTTTTTAAGCTGTGTTCTATTTTTTTGGTTAGGTAAACTGGAGGTTTGGAGCCGTTTCAGTATAGGAAGTAGCCTTCCAAATACTACAAAATGAGAGCAAGAGAGATTATTCATAGTGACTGTCCAGTAATTACTTGCCGTAAAGAGTTCATATAGTAGGAGGCATGAGACATATGAAAACAGTTACCATAAAAGTAGAGGCTGATAATTTCATAAAAGCTACACAAAGGCACAATGCAGATTCAGAGCTTTGTGGAGAGGAAAAGGAGGGGTTTTGGTTCACTTAATCAGAGAAGCATTTAGTTTTGGTTTTGAAAGATGGGTGGGATTTAGGTCATCTGAGGTTTGCGTGGGGAAGACAAGAGATATATTCATCCTCCGTTTCAAAAATCAAGATGTAGGTTCTGTTCTCCTGAATGTTAGATGTGTGAAAGACTTTAGTGGAAAATAAGGTTGGCTGGTTTATTTGGGATCAAGTAACAGTCTTGAATGCCAAACTCAGTAGTTTGGACTTTATTCTTTGTATTTTGGTGGTTTAATTAGAGCAGTGTGTTGGGAAGACTGATATGGATATGGCAACAGTTAGCCTGGAGAGTATTCCTGTTAAGTAATAGTCTAATGGTGAGACCATAGACCAAGTCATAAAAATTGACCACTAGTCTAGCCTATGTTTTAAGCTGAATTTTTACCTAGCCATAATCATAGGAAGGAAATGTTGTGAAAGAAGTATGTGCTGCTGCCCTCAAAGGAATGAGATTAGTATGTTAATATTTGAATTGGCTCTATTTTGATTTGAATGAATAAATTAGATCAGTAAGATGAATATTTTGAAATATACTTTTTTAATTCTTTATTGTTAGAATTTTACATAAAATAATATTCAAATATACTTTTAAAAATTTATGTTAGTTTATATGCGTTGTAAACACTGAATGTATTTTGGTAATTAAATATGCAGGTATATGTGTCTTTAACAATTCAGTTAGCATGTACAGCAAGGGTCAGAAAGGTCCATGCTTCAGCAGCTAGACAGGTAAATTAAGAGGCCGTGGTGGGGACTTGTACAAACTGAAGTAACTCGTTTCTGCCAGTTACCAACTAATGTGTTGCCAACTAATGTCATTTGGGAATGTGAATCCAGTGCCACCAGATCTTAAGAGTTTTTAAGAACAGCCAAAAATCTGCCTCTTTTGTGTGAGATATCACAATTGCTCGATGTGGATATCCAATTCAAATTTCTATATACCACTTAAAATTACCATTTTTGTCTCTTTGAGCAGGTTGGGTACAGACCCAAGGAAGGATGCTTGAATTTTGAGGTGGGCAGAATGCTCTGGAAACAGGGAGGTTCTGTTTTTCTGGATCTAGAAGAAAGAGTTGGAATTTGCCAGGCCTAGAAGGAGAGGGAAAAGGGTGTTTTAGCAGAAGAATTATTGTGGCAGTTTAAAAGAAGGCAGAGAAATATGGGAAATGTTGAGTAGATATTGCTATGTGGCTTAAGAGTGGAATAAGGGAAGGAAGGGTAAAATTGAAAGAAATTATGTCAGAGATGTAGAAAGACCAGTTAGGATTTTTTTTGCACTTAGCATGAGAAATAAAGTCATAAAGTACACACGGGTTGGATTTCAGAATACTGTATGAACTGGAAAAAGAATGGTTGTAAAGTATTAAATGCCTAGACTGTTTCAACGTCCTGGTAATTAGTTTTCACACCACTCTAATCCCACTCCAGTCCATTCTCTATGCTGCCCTTAGTGGTACATTCCTTAACACATCCTTTAATTTTATCAGCTTAACTCTGTTCCTCCCTGCCTACAGATTAAAATTCTGAGTTGTTATCTTCATTTTATAGGACCTTTACTGTCTGCATCAGGTATAAAGCCTGTTACAGTTGCCCACAAGTTAACTCTGAAGCCTGTTTTGCACTATATTACCTTATTATATCTACCTTCAGTGAACTTGTCAGTTTTCTGAATATATCTTTTATGACTCCACACCTTTGTTCCTGAAAGTGACTCACTGAAATGCCCCTTTCCCTGGCAAATTTCTGCTGTTACTTCAAAACTTAGTGTATCCTCCATGAAACTTTTTCCTGTTCCCTCAAGAATCTCTTAATTTTTCAAATCTTTTAATAGCATTTGACAGGTGATACAGTGTTTGTTCTTAGATGTTTTTCACTAATCTAAGAGTCAGCATTTTTTTTTAAAGGACCAAATAGCAAATATTTTAGGATTTGTAAGCCACAGAGTCTCTGTGCAACGACTTAACTCCGCCATAAGGACATGAAAGCAGCCATAGACAATACAGAAATAAATGGGTGTGGCAATGTTGCAGTCAAACTTCATTCACTGAAACAGATAGGAGGCATTAAATTATTCTGACCCAGGTATTTTTGATGAAAGTTTATGCATGAAAGATTTATTCATCCATGGTAACTGACCTCAAGAGTCTAGGAAATGGACAGAGAAGCAGAAAATGTATCACAAAGGTGTGTGCTAAAATGGAGGAAAGTGAACATTGCCATAAAACCAAAAGGAAAAATGACAGGGGAGATAAACTAGTACAATTTGTAGCAGTAAAAGAAGAGAAGAGTTAGAAAGTAGATTGTGGTCCTAGGAAAGATTTTGAGAGTTCTTTATTTTGAGAATAGAAGAATCTTAATAGTTGTGCTACCTTTTTAGTGTTGTTGCTAAGTAGGGCACCTTTTAGAGGTTTCTTTTCTCTTTGTGTGGCACTCTTGATTCTGGTGTTTGTTGGAAAAGCCATATATTTTTAGCCATGGTAACTTCACATTTGCTTTTTTAATATTCCTGTTTATTTTTTAAAATATAAATGTTTAAAATTATAAATATGCATGATCTTGTCATGTGGTAGGTGCTCAATAATAGTAGAATAAATGTTGATTTTAGAAGATACATTGCAATATGAGAATTTGCCAGAGATTGTCTGTGTCAGTATAACGTTTATATCCTGAATAATTTTGATTTTTGTGTCATTCTTAGGTGCTCTGTAACAGAGCCAGACTGGTTTCCTATCTCCCAGGATTTTGCTCTTTAGTTAAAAGGGTTGTCAATCCCAGAGCCTTTTCAACTGCAGGATCTTCAGGTTCTGATGAGTCTCATGTGGCCACTGCACCTCCAGATATATGTAAGTAAAAGTTATTATTACTTTACTTATAATTGTTTCATAACATTTTGAGGTGTGTTTCCTGTAATATTTCTTCCTGAGGTTTTACTGATTTTTCTAAAGTTTAGTTTATCCCATTGAAAATAAAATCAGGGCTCTGCCTAAATATACCAGAAATCTACAATATTTAAAAAAAGAGTGAATATTGTTTTCTAAAACTTATTTTCTTGAACTTTAGTTTCTTTGTAATTATCTTCAAAAACACAGTTCCCTGAAACAAATCTTTTGGTCCTACTAAACTGCATTACTACTTCTTGCCATTCTTTGCTGAATTTCTTAAATGTAGCTAGTACTTTTTACTATACTACTGTTTATTGAATCATAGTCTGTTTTTTCTAATTCATTTTGTACACCACTATCATAATAATCATTCTAAGGTACTTTAATCATGTCACTTCCTTGATAAACCTTGACTGTCTCCCACTGCTTTCAGTAGCAGTTCCTAAACAATCCTTAAACTGTGGATCACTGTTCAAGGTCTATAAAAAATTTTCTTTTAAAGTTCTGTGATTAGTTAAGTTTGAGAAATACTTTTGCCATAGCCCTTCCTATCTTAGAGGTTTATAATGCACACTAAAATGTTAAGGGAAGGCTCTTAGAAACTTTACCTAATGTATCCTAAAAGGTTTGCCCGTGGAATCCTTTTTTCATGCAACACATTACTTAAAACGTAATGTAAGTTCACTTTGGCATGCAAAGCCTTCCCTGATTTTCTTGCCCCAGTTTTCTTTTATAACTCCATCTCTGATTACTCCTCAATTTTCAAGAATTGAAGACTAAACATATATGTATCATAAATGAATTTATTATTCAGAATATAAGGGTTTATATTGTGGATATACAGCCGGCCCTCTCTCTTCCTGGGTTCTACATCTTCAGATTCAGCCAATCAGGAATTGAAAATATTTGGGGAAAAAAAATTGCAGAAGGTTCCAAAAAACAAAACTTGAATTTGTCACACACCAGCAACTATTCACATATCATTTACATTGTGTTAAATATTATAAGTAATCTAGAGATGATTTAAAATATACAGGAGGCTGTATGTAGGCTACATTTATGGACATACAGTTGACTATTGAACAACATGGGTTTGAAGTGCACAAGTCCACTTATACACAGATTTTTTTCAATAATAACTACAGTACTACACAGTTCTTGGTTCAGTGAATATGAGGACATGAAACTGCCAGTACAGAAGCAACTATACAGTGAACTGACTACAGATTATACTCAGGTGTCTGACTGCATTCAGAGTCAGTACCCCTAACCCCTGAGTTGTTCAAATGTCAACTAAACTGTGCCCTTTTATATAAGGGACTTGAGCACATGCTGATTTTGGTATTTGGAGGGGGTCCAGGAACCAATCCCCTGTGAATACCTAGGGACAACTATATAAAGAATTTTTGTAGATAAATAGAAAAAAGACCACCCAGTAGAAAACCAAACAAAAATTTCAAAAATGGATCTGAACAGGCTATTTCTGTATGCGAAAACTTAAATGACCAGTAAACATTTGAAAATATTCTCAATCCCACTATTAATATTGGATATTTATTTAAAGAAACAGATCTGAAGAGTCTTTAAAACCCTTATTGTTCAAATATAGCTGGTAAGTTTTAGCTTGCGAACTGCCTCTAGTCAATCATTAGTGGCTGTGTCTGGAGCCTTGTTACTCAATATGATCTGCAGACCAGCATAGGATAACATCAACATCATCTGACATTTAGAAACAAAGAATTTTGAGCCCCACTCAAGACCTACTAAATCAGAATCTACATTTTGTGAGATCTCAGATGATTCTTAAGTACTTAAAGTTTGAGACATACTGGGCTAGTGTTTGGGTTGAGAATTATGTGATAGTGTCTGGGTTCAGTGGGAAAAAGTTCCATGACTGATGGGTGATGTCTGTCATAGATACGGAAGAGGGTTATGGTAGCACTTAGGAGCAGCCATACTGACATGGTGATTTTCACGCAGTTCTGGCAGAGTATTTATATTTTTGATGCCAACAGAAGTCTGTAGCAGTCGTCCCTTCCTTTCTCTAAACAAAACTTCTTCTCTGAATATTTCTTTGTTTGATTTTTTAAATTTTTTTTTTCTGGATCTTTTTAAATTTTTCACGTTAGGATGTTTTTAAATTTTAAGTGAATAAAGTAATGTGGTCTGTTCTTCCATAAGTATTTAATCTATATTAATTTGTGTGGCTGGTAAACAGGGCATTATGTCTCACTGGGTTCATACAATATTTTTTCCCCAGTTCATTAATATTTTGTGCCAATGCCCCTCCCCAAGGGTAACCACTATTAAATCTAGTATCTTTTTTTTTTCAAATCTTTCCTCTATATTTAAAAACATAAATATGAGGATAGAAAATAAATGTGAAAATGCTATTCTTTGGCTTAGCTTTTTTTTTTAACGTAATATGTCCTGGACTTCGTTCATTATCAGTAAAGATTTACCATGTTCTTTCTAATGAATATCAAGCATTACATAGTATGGATTACAGTATTTTATTGACTCCTTTCCTAATAACAAACTTACCTTTGAGCTTACAACTGGTTGCTTTGATTAATGTTTTGGAAATGACATAAAACTGTTTTATATTCACATAGGAAAGCAAACTTCACAGATCTGTTGATTAGGTAAAAACCTAATTAGAAGAAGAATATTCTTTCAGTTTACCAATATACTTAACTGTTAAGGAGAAAATGACTCATTTTGTTGTTTCTCTTCAGGCTCTCGAACAGTATGGCCTGATGAAACTATGGGACCATTTGGACCTCAGGATCAGAGATTCCAGCTTCCTGGGAACATAGGTTTTGATTGTCACCTCAATGGGACTGCATTACAGAAGAAAAGCCAGGTTAATAAAACTTTGCCTGATATTCTAGCAGAACCTTTATCAAGTGAAAGACATGAGTTTGTAATGGCACAATATGTGAATGAATTTCAGGTAAGTTGTTAATGTCATGTATTCTTTTTTTCTAATTATTAAATGCTATAATAATTTCTGATAACTTTGAGTATGTTACTTTCATTGAAAAAGTTAAATAAAAAAAACTAAGTCCAATATATACAAAAAGAATATCTATAGCTTTTAAAAACTCAGCATTGTCCTACACATAGTGTTTCCTGTACAATTTTTTCACTTAACTTTAGATTGCAGTCTCTTAGGTAATCAAATGTTCTTCAAAAAGATCTGTTTAAGTAACTGTTTATTCAAACATAAATAATTCTATACTTACTAGAAATTTAGATTTCCTGTTTTTCACTTTTATAAATGATAATTATAATTTATATATGGACCAAATTCCAACTAGTTTTATTCCTCTAACCATTTAGAAACTTAAGAAAATTTGGAGATCTCTGAAATTCTTCAGATATAGTAGACTAAAAAGGAAGAGTGTTAAATAGGTTTTTTTTAACGACAATTTCTGAGGTTTTTTTCCAAATGAGTTTTTTAAACTGGTATTGCATAATGAATTTTTTAAATGAGTTGTAAAACTAGTATTGCATTATTGCTTACTCAAATGGAAAGTTAGATGCAATTCAGAGTTTCTGTCAAACCCCTGATCCTTTACCATTTTTCATATTTCTGCATAGTTTCAGGCTGAGATTTTGATCAAAGCCATATTATTGAAAATGGCATTCCCTCACAATTAAGGGTTATATCGGATAACCGAACACTGGGACACAGTTGACTTTCCCTGAATTTTTATCTGAGATAATTTCTTCTCAGTCTTCTTGGCTCCTCCTCTGTCTACCAGTTATAGGATATCTCCCAAATGTTTCTGTTCTTGATTTTCTCATGCGAATTGCTCCCTGGTCACTTAAGTCCTTGGCTTTCTCTACAGGCTACATTTTCATGTTTCCTAATTTATTATGTCTATTTCTGACATTTCTAGCCCTATATTACTAATTGCCTGCCAAACATCGTTATCTGGATATCTCAGAAGTCCCCAGATTTTACATGTCTAATACTGAATTAGTCCTTTTTTCTCTCAAAACTTGTTCTTACTTCCTTATTATTAGTAGTATAAGTGACTTAGTCATCCTCCTCCTGTCCCAAAAATTATAGTGTCAACCTTAACTTCTCTCAGAAATAGTCACAGAATTACATTGCTTCCTCTCTGTAAGCAGCTCTTAAATTATTTGTGTCCTTTCAATTCTCACTAATACTGCCAAAATTTAACTGCCTTGTCTTAACTTCAGTTCTTAGAGGCATTATAATTGGATAGACTATGGAGATAGGATAAATCTGTATTCAAAGATTAACTCTCCTGTTTACTTAATTTTGTGTCCTTGAGAAAGTTATTTAACTTTTCTGAGCCTCTGTTTCTTTATATGTAAAATGAGGATAATAATCCCTAGCTTGCAAAGTTGCTATGAGGATCAAATGTGAGAATGTATACACTAAGTGATCAATAAATATTGGCTGCTGCTGGTCTATCACCTGCTCCTCCTCATTACTGTATATCCCCTACAGTAATACGTCATTAGCTTTTTATATCTGATTTTGATACTCCTCACTGCTTTTAGATTAAAGTCAGACTTTCTTGATGTGGCATAAATGGCTCTCCACAGTTTTGATCCTTTATCTTCTTTACCTTACCTCCCATTACTTCCTACTCCTGCACTCTAATCACAGCATTTTTCATTTTTTTTAAATTACACCATTCTCTTTAACCATTGCATGCCTTTGCACTGTGATTATCTCTTGCTGGACTTTTTCTTTCTCCTTAATTCTTCAGCTATATTCCATCTCTTCTTTACCTATCAGATACATGCATTAATTAACATGTAGCTCAAAAATTGTTTCATCCTTTTCCCGATTTCTCCCAGCAAGCAAGTTTCTTCCCCATCTGTACTTCCAGAACACTTTCTTCATAACTCTACAGTACATTTCATATTGGATTGCATTTATTTGTTGCTATTTTTCTTGTATACCTAAGAATGAAGACTGGATTTTTTTTACCATTTTTGTGCCTTCTTCTGTCGTAATGTCTGATGTGTAATAGGCACCCAGTAAATTTCAGTTGAATAAAAGCCTCTAAGCTCTTCCTATAGGAGAGGCTGTATATTTAATCATGTTATATTGTAAGTTAATGTTCTTACCCCATTTTACAGATTACAGAACAGAAGAAAGGATGATTAGATATCACAAAATATCAGAAGAGGTAACACTGTAAGACAAAATCATGACATTTTAGTTTCTTAGCCAACTTCTATTGTCTCAGAATATCAGTATATTTATATGTTCTTTTTTAATTCAAAATTTTTTTTAGAATTTTCAAATCTTACATTCATCACAGAGAAAATGTTGAAGAAAACACTATTCCTCCATCACCAGCTAGATTAAAATTATTAAAAACACTTTAGGGAAAACAGGTTCATAACAGTGAAGATACTTTATTTGAACTCCAGATTTTGTTTACTTTTATTTCCTGTTCCCCTTAGGGTAGTGATGCACCTGTTGAGCAAGAAATTAACAGTGCAGAAACTTACTTTGAAAGTGCCAAAGTAGAGTGTGCAATCCAAACATGTCCAGAATTGCTGCGAAGAGGTATGTTGTGCTTTATATATTTTTATACTAATGTGTGTTAGATAATGTCACTGATTTTTTAATGTGTTGAATAATGTACTCCATAGGAATTGTAATGCTTTGTAACTTAATATTTTAACATGTGTAGCTGGAAAATGATGACTGCATGGCCAAGATAAAGACTTTCACATGTCCCCAAACATCTGACCTCATGCTGCCATTAGATAGGAATAGTAGAATTTTTAATTACTTTTTTCGTAAATCTTTTACTGAAGTCATCCCACACCTGGGTGATTATTACAGCTGTAATTTCATGAGCTAATATATTAGTACTATTGAGAAAAACCTTAATAATAATCTTTTTTTTAAATTACAAAACCAACAACATGTAACCCAACTTACTCTTCAGAATTGTTGGCAGTATAATTCAGTTCATCCAATAAGAACAGAAGTAAATAAAAACTAAATTCATTTCATCCTTGTTCAAAAATAATATACATTTGTAAACCTAACTGGGTACCATAATAATTTAACTTAATCATTATTCTAAAGTATTTTATGCACTGTTTCTTGTTTTTTAAAAAAACAAATTATTTTTTCCTGGAGTTTTATTCTTATTTCATTTATAGATTTTGAATCACTGTTTCCAGAAGCAGCTACCAACAAACTAATGATTCTGACTGTAACACAGAAAACTAAGAATGATATGACTGTTTGGAGCGAGGAGGTAGAAAATGAAAGAGAAATGCTCTTAGAAAAGGTAATTCAACTCCTGACACTTTAATTTTATGATCCTATTTAAATACCAATGATCCAGTGTTTTAAAGTGATGGCTGTCTTTTCTAGCCTTTATTCTCTACTTCTGTATTTCAGTACTAAAGAACTTAATGTTTTCTGAGAATAAAAATGCCATGTGTTTTTGTTTGTTTGTTTGAATTTATGTCTGTTCTAGGAAATTTGGAAAATACAGTAAACAAAAAAGTTACATTAACTCTTTGTACCCATCTCTCTCTTTGTCTCTCTGCTTCTCTTCTCTCCCTCCATGTCTCCTTTCTTCTTCTCTTTGTAAAGCATGTCAAGTAAAAAGTGAAAAGTACCTCAGCCTTCTCTAAGGAATAAACAGTAACAGTGTACAGTACAATAATAATAAAGTAGTGTTATATACCCACATTATTTTCCCATCCTTTGCTTTTAACCAGAAGATAAGTTTTGACACCTTTCTATAGAATTACACAGATTATATTTCATTCTTTGTAAAATCTGCATAATATCATATTGCATGGGCAAACCATAAATTTTTTAATTATTTAAAAAAATTTTAGTAATTTATAAGTTGAAAATCAAACTTTTGCTATTACAGGCAGTGAATATATTTTTATGCATATATTTATATCTGTATATTCCTAAATAGGGAATTGCTGAATCATTTTACGTTTTGATAGACACCACCAATTTGCCAACAAAACAGACTGTCCTAGTGTGTATCCTGTCACCCTTACCCTGGATATTAGCATTACTTCTCATTTTTATCAACCTGAGAAATGATAAGTGGTAATTTAAAGTCATATTTTAAAATTATATAATTATTTATCTAGAGTTTGATGTTCGGTTATATCGGTTTCTTTTGCCTGTGTCACAGGTTAAGATTAACTCACTTGGACACCTTAGCCAACTATAGTTGAAAAAGTTCTCTTTACTAATTTACATGCAGGATAATATTTGGAATTACTTTATATTTTCTTTAGGGTTGGATGTATGGTTCTCTCTTCTTAGAAAAATTTTATATATTGAACAGAGTATTTTATGATAATGGCTTCACACTTAAATATTTCACATATAGCTTTACTAACAGATTCCATTTAGTAATTAACAATCATGAGCAAGTTATATGCTAGTTAAAAGAAGTTACAGAGAGGCATAAGACATTGTCTCTGATTTTAAAGATCTGAATTTGGAGAGTTGAAATTTAAATACACAATAACTCAATAAACATTTTCTATTTCTTTATTAAGATAATGATTAGTAAATGTATACTTACCACTATCATTTAGATGCTAGAGAGCTCACTCACATATATCAGTAGTCCTAATTTTTAATCTGTTCAAGATTCAGAGCCTCATTTGATACTGGCCTTAGTATAGTTGTAAGTTGCTTTTCTGTAACCAGTTTCAGGGTTTTGAAATGGCAACATACTTTATATGTGATTTTTAATTTTGTAATGACTTAAGCTTTTATTTTCTATAGAAAAACATTTTCCTATTTTAGATATGTTAGTGATTATTTTAGAACCACACATAGCTTACTGTCCAAGTAGATGTTTTACGTTTTGTGATTTAAATCTAATCTAGTTTTTTCCAGTTGATGTCAGTATTTGCTATTGATGAGAAGAAAACTTTAAGAGAAAAACTGGTTCATTTTGTGATCATTCAGGATTCTTTGTTAACTTTTGCAAACATTTGAATTAATTGTTTTGTTTATCTTGTAGTTTTTGTGTATGGCATTTTTTTTTATTAAATTGATACATAATTCTAATGACTTTTCTAGACTATATTCAGTTTTCTTATTTTTAAGAATTATGAACATTAATGAAATACAGGAATAAGTGTAAGTATTAAGTATGAAGATAACCTAAAGAATACAATATATTTAAATGTTTTTCATTAGTTTACAAGAAAGTACAAGTATACCTTGGAGATATTGCAAGTTTAGTTCCACACCATCATAATAAGACAAAAATCACAGTAAAGTGAGTCACACAAATTTTTTGGTTTTCCAGTGCATATAAAGGTTATATTTTCACTATACTGTAGTCTATTAAGTGTGTAATAGCATTATGCCTAAAAAAAGTAGATACCTTAATTAAAAAATAATTTATTGCTAAAAAATCTTAACCATCATCTAAGCCTTCATAGTGAGTCATAGTAGTAACATCAGTATAGATCACTAATTACAGATTATCATAACAAATAAAATAGATGAAAAAGTTTAAAATACTGAGAGAATTACCAAAACGTGACACAGAGACACGAAGTGAGCAAATGCTATTGGAAAAATGGCTCAAGTAGACTTGCTGGACACAGGGTTTCCACAAACCTTCAAATTGTAAAAAACACATGATCTGTGAATATAATAAAATGAAGTCCAAAAAAGTGAGATATGCCTGTATTCAGAGAAAATAGTCTAGCTTAAGTTGTATATCTCTATATCAGGAATCAGCCAACTTTTTCCATGAAGGGCCAGATGGTAAATTTTTAGGTTTTGCAGGTCATAGGGTCTCAACTACTCAATTCTACCCTAGTATTATTAAAGAAATCCTACACAGTATACAGATCAAAAGGCATGGTATGTTCCAGTGAAACTATGTTTACACAAACAGGTTGCCAACCAGATTTGGCCCTCGGGCTGTCACTTGCTAACCCCTTATTTAGGATGTGGCCCTTATGCCTAAGGCTTGGACTTTCGAGGATCTCAGCTGAATGCCAAACAGGTTGCCAACCAGATTTGGCCCTCGGGCTGTCACTTGCTAACCCCTTATTTAGGATGTGGCCCTTATGCCTAAGGCTTGGACTTTCGAGGATCTCAGCTGAATGCCAGAGTTGCTTAGTGAAGTCTCATCACTCTGGATGGGCTAGAGATTCATGTTACCCAGTACCGTACCACCCCGATAGCACCATTCAGCTCTTAGCCTCACCACTGGCACTGTGCTAGACCTTGAGGAATTTCTCCTTGTGTGTGTACAGCTCAACCCTTCACTACTGAACCAAGGCAAATTGCTCTGCAGACCACTTGAGAGCCCCATTCATGCACCTCCCTCGTCTCTAGTACCCTACCCAACAAATTCTGTGTGCTTCAACAGTGCAGAACTCTTGCTTTCTACCTCCTCAGCTCAGTGACACTATTACTTTGCTTGGGCCCCACTTCTTTGCCCTATGACTATGAAGTGTCCCCAGACGGAAGACTAGAGCATATATGGGGATCACCTTATGTTTCCCTTCTCTCAAAGATTACAGTTTTGTCTAACTGTTGTTCAGTGTTTAAAAACAGTTACCAGTTTTGTAGTTTTGGTCAGTTTTATAGTTTTCAGCATGTGGCATGTTTGATGGAACTGTACCCTTGCTTTTAAACATTTATGTTCTGTCCTTTTTTTTTTTTCCTTAACATACTAATCTGGTTCTAATATTTGTTACTGGTCTATTTCACTGCTTAGATTTCTGGTAAAACTAATACAGACATCATAAGAATTCAGAATTAAGACCAAGATTTTGAATAGGTGATAAATGCTCGTGGCCTGTAATGTTTATATACTGTACAAAAAATACAGAGAGGTGTATAGTGAAAAGTATCCTGTTCAGCTCTGTACCTAATCTATCCATTTATCCTGTTATTTTTATGTGCCTTTTCAGAATTATTTCATGACTGTGTGAGTGCATAAATGTGTTTTTCAAGAACACACAAACAAGAACATGTGTTTAAACAACTTTCATTCAAATGAATGTGTAGCTCAGATCTTTTCATTATGGCTATTTTGTTTTCCCTTTCTTACCTTATTTCTAATATCTCCCTAATGAGAAAAATAGCAATTACAGTTTATAATCCATGCCAAATTTGAGAGTTAATAGCACAGAAGTGAGTAAAAATAGTTTCTAAAATAGGAGATAAGTTAGAAGAAAAAAATAAACAATTTGGACTTTTTAAAAGAAATGAAAGTGTTCTATAAACCAATAGTGTTTTGAACTGGTGAAAATAATCTTAGGACTTCACAGTCTTAATTTATCATTAGCTTTAATTTTTTATTAATCTTACTGTATTCTCTATCTGAAGCAAAAGATTTATTTTAAAATGTATTGAAAAATAAAACAGTCTGTAGCAATGCTGTCTTGAGCATATATTTGTATCATCTTCTGTGCAGTTCATCAGCGGTGCTAAGGAGATTTGCTATGCTCTTCGGGCAGAAGGCTATTGGGCTGATTTTATTGACCCATCGTCTGGTTTGGCAGTGAGTAACGAAATACATTTTGAAAGCCAGATTATATAATTTGAAGTAGGAATGATCTTTATTAAAATTGTTTATAATTATAACCTTAGCAAAATTAAATCATTTAAGCCTCTTTTAAAACCTCACAGTTTTATGTGAAGAAGTAGCAAGAGTCAGTTGCATTCATAACTTTGAGGGACCTCTATCACTCGTCATTTCTCTATCACTAAGTTTCTTTAATTAAAAATAATAAAAGCGTTTATTGTTTTCCATCCTTGCTAGTAGATATTATTTGAATTACACTGAATTAGTGTGTTTACTGTCCATTAGTTTAAAATTAGCAATCAGTAGTTTCACTGAAAAACACCTGTTTTTAGAATTAAGGAAATATGGATGGTAAAGAAATATTTAGAAAAGTAACTTTTTGGAAATTAGCATTTATAAAGTTACATTTTAAAGAAAGTAACTGAACCACTACTGTGGTCACATTTTAAATTCTGGCTATATCTTTCAGTTACAAATAGTAATAAATTTTTTTTAATCTTAAAATAGGAGTATATACTGTTTATTAAAGTCACATAAGACTTAGTACTAGAAATGAAAATTTCACTTTGGGCTTTAGTTTCCTTATCCTAAAAATTATAAAGGTGGAACTATAGATGACTGCTTAAAGTTTATTTCATCTTTAAAAGTCATGTAATGTTATGCATATGGTTCTAGATAATAAGCAGTCTGCTAGATCATTCATTTCATATTTCCAGAATGCGCAGGGGAAAAGAGGTGTTAGGGCAGTTAGGTGTTGCACGTGACGTTTTTATTTTTTAATAAGAACTATTCTAAATATTTGGAGTATTAAAATTGATCTGTGTTCATGTTTGCATAAAAGTTGTTACTCCATTATCTTTCTTGCTAATGAAAATATGACTTCATTTTTTATTTCCTCCAGTTTTTTGGACCATATACAAACAACACTCTTTTTGAGACAGATGAACGCTATCGGCATTTAGGATTCTCTGTTGATGATCTCGGCTGCTGTAAAGTGATTCGTCACAGTCTCTGGGGTACCCATGTGGTTGTGGGAAGTATCTTTACTAATGCAACACCAGACAGCCAAATTATGAAGAAATTAAGTGGAAACTAGCAGTAATGGCAATTTATTTGCTCTATGATTTGTATCACTTGGGATGAGCTATAAACATTGTTAAAGTTTCAAATTTTAAAATTTACTTACTTGTAGGTATTTATTTCAACATTTGTGAATTCACAATATTGGCAAGTGGTTTGTGATTTTTAAATTTCAGATGTTCATTCATATTATCATTAAATACTTGTTGAGCACATCCACATTGTACAGAATGTGGAAATTAATTAACATGTGACCAGGGTATGATCTCATATTGTTATTTCTCCCCTTTATTGGAAAAACCTGTTTTAATTTTCTCCAAAAATAAATCATACATTTGGTTATGATATGTATTTTTTCATTGCAGAATCTTAAAAATATAGTTCTTAAAGATTCCTAAGAAACTAAAATATTTATCTTTTTAAAGTTTTTTTTTTAAATAAATACAATTGAGAATTCTGGATTCAGTGTAGATTTAACTTTTTTTTATTTTCTTTTTTCTTTATTACCTGTCAAGTGTCCTGGTACTCGTCTGAGTATCACTTTGAAAAATGTATGTGCAGGAAAAGAAGACTAAGAATAATACTACATCTTTACATACAGAAGAGTATCAATCTCATCTGTATACATGCTGAAAAAATAATTCTTAACTCCTGAGTTGAGACGGGTAAATGTAGTTTATTTTCAGACAAAACTGTGCCTCAGCTGCTAAATCATATTCCTCCAATTTTAGCAATAGATGGAAAATGCAGTACTCTACAGAAATACCTCATGTGGGATGGAGCTTGTTTTTACAGCATTTTAAACTTAGAATCATCTTTGATTTGTGAATCTTGTATCAGTTGATATAGAGATAAATCTCAGATGAACAAATAACTTCACCAAATGAATAAATTAAAATGGATTTTTCTGTATTTTTTAATTAAATGCTTGTTTTTTTAAATGAACACGGGATGATCAACTTTTTAATTTCGTTTACAATTTCCATTTAAAACTCTGCTTAGTTAACATGTAGCTTGATAATAAGTGTTGCTTATGATTCAAACAGTAAGCTACAATTTTTCATTCATTATGAAAAAAATGAAATAGTGATTTCCTGTAGCATTTTGAAAAATATTTATTGAAGGATAGGTACTCAAATTTTCATCTGTGTAAGGAGCACCCAAATCAAGACTGAACATTAGTGGAATTTCATAGGCTCATCCTACTGTCTTTCAGGCACTCCCTCTTCTTGCTTGCCCTTCCCACCAGTAGCCAGTATCCTGATTCCCTGCAGTATAAATTGGTTTTGTCTGTTTTGATGCTTTATATTTGTGAAACCATATATAGGATCTTCACTTTGGCTTCTTTCACTCAGCAATGTGAGATTAACCCTTACTGTGCATAATTATAGATCGCCTGTTTGTTTGCATAGCTTTTGCCTTCTCAGTGGTTCTGAATTGGAACAGTTTTGCCCCTTGGGAAATCTGGCGATGTCTGAAGGTATTTTTGATTGTCACAACTTGGGGTAGGGGAGTGCTATAGGCATCTAGTAGGTACAGGCCAGGGATACTACTAAACATCCTACAATGCAAAGGATAGCTCCACAAAAAAAAGTTATTTGGTCCACTACCTTGCACCACTCGTTTCCAGTGTGCATGTTGCTTATTCAGCATTTCCTACCTTGCACCATTCTGTGAGCCTTGTTTTTGACATTTCAACATTTGCTTTAACAATTCTAGAGTTCCATCTACTGGTTGGAAAGGATGCTTCCTCCCTTTAGGTGGCTATGGCTATGTACTGTAATATATGAGGCATAGGGTATATGATGGTGGGGCTCCTTTTAACATCTTGCTTTCTAACAGAATTTGCAGAAACAAGAGCATGAGAAGCAGTAACCGCCAGTTAGAGATTTTTTTTTTTCCTTGAAATGTTATGGCAAGATTTAGGTTTGGGAAATATAACCCAAGGGATTCTTACTGATAGTAGTAGAAAACAGTTAACTATTATGTACTGTAGTAAGAAGACATTGCAAGTATATTTCATCATATTCATCTGATTAGGACCTCATAAAGAATTGTTAAAATTATCATCTTAGACAAAAATTTGTTACCTTTTAAAGAAAGGCTGAGCCATTGAAATTGATTTTAGACCTGTCACTGAAAATTATGTTTTTGTTGTAAAATTTGTATTTTGACAAGAACTTAGGAATTAGTGTATAGAAGTTAAATGCTGGAAGGTGGTCTCTCAGATTATCTGACCCACGTCCCTCATTTTATAGTAGACAAAATGGAAAGCATAGGAGCATGCATCAGGTTCCACAGCTAGTGTTAAGACCCAGTGCTGGAACTTGGCTGTGAGATATATATATATTTTTTATATATATTTTTATACTTATATACACATACATACACACACATACATGCCGAGAGAGACTCTTCATAGTCATTAACAAGATCAAAGAATCTCAGAATTTAACTTCCAGGTTAACTAATACTGCTGCCACATTTCATAGATAGCCTTCTGAGTTCATTCCATTGAACTCTACATGCTCTGAATTTTCTTTGAAAATAGACTGAAACCTGTATCAAAAAATTCAGTTATAAATGCTGTACTTCACACAGTAGTTCTCTGGCTTCAAATTTAAAACCTTTATTTCTTGGGCTTCTGTCACTTGTAACAGCAATATAATCCTTATACATTTGAACAAAATTCTGCTTTTAGTTCCAACTCTATTTCCTCTTTTTATGACTGTGTCTCTTGTTGCTCCAAAGCAGTATTTATCCAGCCCAGCACTATTGACATTTTGAACCAGATAAAAATTCTTTGTTCTGGGAGATGTCACATGCATTTTAGGATGTCTAACAGCACCCTTGGCCTCCATCCTCTAGTTGCCAGTTGCAACCCTGGTCATGACAAAAAATATCTCCAAAAATTGCCAAATTTCCCCTGGGGAGCAAAAAATTTAACTAAGTGTTCTGTATTTTATTTGACAGTATCCTATCCCCAGTTGAGAACCACTGATTAAATGTACATCCTAACTCAGTGGTCCTCAGCTTCAGCTGTACATTTGAATCAGGTGGGAATGCATTTAAACATACTGATGATTTGGTCCCCACACCCACAGATTGTTTTACTAGTGTGAAGAGGCTTGGGCATCATTATTTTTTAAAAGCTTCCCAGGTAATGCAGATGTACAGTCAGGATTAAAACCATTAATCTGTTTTGAAACTCAGTAATAGAGGTTAAAGAGGCGTCTAAAGAAGTAAGAGCAGGATATGATAATGGATGTAATGCATTAAAGATATATAGGAAACAAAAATGAAGTCTCTAATGTTCTGCATTCAAATAAATTCAAGGATTCTTCCAAACTCTACTTCCTCTGAAGCTTCTCATAACTACTCCATCTGTCACTGGTCTTTCTTTCCCCTTCATTTGTATAGCACTTAGTTTACACCACACCATTTTGCACCTGATACTTGTACACAGTTCTTCTGTATTTTTGTTGTCTTTGTTCCTCCCATATCTGGAAAGTAAGCATCCAATTCCATAATAAACTTAAAAATACAGTAATAATCTTCATTCTCATACTAGCCAACATATTTTAAGCTTTTTCATAACTTTTCTCTGCCCTCCCTTCTTTGCATCAATATAATATATGTAAGGTACAACTGAATTATCCAGAAGACTTAAATTCAGGCTTTGAGCCTTTGCCTTCCGATCGTGTCATTGGACGTTATAATCACTTATAACCATGTTGCTACCATACAGCTATAGTAATCACAACAAGTGGTATTGACACAGAATAGACCGACCAATCAAGAGAATAAGAGTCTAAGAAACAGACCTGCACGAGTGGCCACTTGATTTATGACAAAGGTGACACTGCAATGCAGTAAGAAAAGAATGATCTTTTCAATGTATGTTGCTGGGTCAATTGGATATTCATATAGGAAAAGAATATATTTTTGCTTTTACCTTACACCATACACAAAATTACTTCCAAACAGGTTGCAAATCTAAATGTGAAAGATTGAATGAAGCTTTGGGGGGCAAAAAAGATACTTGTGACATTAGAGTAGGCAAGAATATTTTTAAACAGGACACAACACTAACCATACAAAGGGAAAACATTGATTAATTCTATCATACTAGAATTAAGAACTTTTAATTCCTCAAAAGACATGAAAGAGAAGGCAACAGAGTTGAAGACATATATCCAACAGTCCAGATACAGATACATGCAACAAAGGACTTTTTCCCAAAATAAAAGACTTATTAAAAATTTACAGAGAAAGCTATCCAAATGGCCAATAAACATAAAAAGGTTCTCTGCTTCATCAATCATCAGAAATGCAATTAAACCCACAATATCACACCTACATGTCCCCAGAAAGGCTAAAATGGAAAAGAAGATACCAAGCGTCAGAGATGTAGACAGCAATTACAACTATTGATGAAAAGAGTAATAGTATAAACACTTTAAAAAACCGTTTGGTGGTTATAAACTTAACATACCCTAGCTAGGACCTAACAGTTCCACCCTTCAGATATAAAGCCAACAGAAATGCACTCATCTATCTGTTCACCAAAAGACATGCATTCATAGAAGTCTATACCAGCACTATAATAGCCAAAAGCAGGGCACTGCTCAAATGCCCATCAGCACTAGAATAGATGAAATTGTGGCATATTCACATAGATGCTATGCAATAATGAAAATGAATTTGTTAGGACTACTTGCAACAAAATCATGAGGCTAATGTGTGAAAGAAGCCAGACACAAAAGAGCACATACTGTGTAATGCCACTAGTATGAAGCACAAAAGCAAAACTGCTGGGAGTCGGGATGATGCCCTTGTGAGGGGAAGGGTAGTGACTGGAAGAAAGGAAAAGGGGATTTCTGGGGTGTGGAGACTGTTTTCTTTTGAATTTGGGTACTGACTGCATGGATAACTTGAGTCGTACAGTAGTGCATGTTTTTGTATATATGTTATACGTCCATAAAAAGTTTTTAAAAATGCAACCACATCCACTCTTAAAATAGTGGTAAAATCTATTCAAATATAACTGGTACCATAAAAAGAACCCTTAAAATTGAAGACACTTTTAAAGAAAGGAATGGAAGTTTATAGTTAACCCTGAGAAATTTTGAAACAAAATTATGGTGTTTCTTTTTAAATATTTAGGTATAATTTCAGCTGTGCATTAATTTTTAGATTAAACAAAGAATCAAATTTCGAGGCACTTTACTTTTCTTATGTTGTAGTAGACACTTTTTATATTTTTTTAAAGCATGATCAATTTTACCAAGAGCTTGAGTTTTCTAAGAACATCTTAATCCTTGGATAGTTAAGTCATTCTCTTTTAGAGTTCCTATAATGTTGAGTCATCCTTATAGATTTTCTCTCTTTAATTAGTCATTGATCTAGCAGTTGTGTCATCATATTTGATTATTTCATGAAATGTTTCATTTTTTCATATTTGCAGTTTTACTATAGTGTATTTACATGAAATGCCACAGCCATTAAATTTGCTTCCTTAAAATGAAAACAGACTAAACAGATAAGGTTGCAGTGCTATAGTCTGCTTTGATCTCATTGTCCTATGTAAAAATAGAAGCTCTTATTTCTTTGTGTTTTGTGTAAGGTTGTATTTAAGTTACAACTTCTTACACATTCTAGTCTGAAAGAGCAGTATGCCTGTATTTAAAATGAGTGGCAATATAATGATACAAAAATAGGCATTAAGCTTTTTAGACTGGTGTTCACTCATAGCCTATGCCTTTCTGCTGTAAATTGAATTTTCAGTAGTTTTTGAGTAGTAAAACGCCATCCTTGTCACAAACTTCATGAAAAAGTACCTGCCAAAAGTCCAGTTTTGTTACTGAAGAAAGCTTCAGTACAGTGCCTGGCACACAGTTGTTCGGTAAAAGGTTGTAAAATAGATGCTGACTAATTTAGTGATGATTCAGAACAGTCATCTAGATTTGATGGGGTCAAACTGGAACTTTGTGTCCATTTTCATTGAAAACTCTCTATAGAGAGATCCTCCAATTAGTTTCAGATTAAATTCAGTCTGTTTTACAGTTACAGTGCCATTAGAACAGTGTGTGTAATGAAAACACTGCCTACCTCCCAAATATTGCATGGTACACACTTATGCTAAAAAGTTCCTTGCTTTTTTTCCTGAAATTTGAATTTACCTGAGTATCCTCTATTTTTATTCAGTAAATCTGGTAACCCCATGTGAATGACAACATTGCTATCAAACAATAGTTATTGTTAGTGGAGAGACTGTAAAGAGACTTTAATAGAATTCCAAACTAATTTTTTTTTAAATACAAATACCTACTAAAATTGAAAAGGGTACAAGCTTTGAGTACCCTGAAAAGTCAGCACCTTCAGAGGTAAACCTCCATGACTCTTCATTTTTTAACTTCAAGTTTTTACCTTTGAGTGTTCATGGTACTGTTCATTGATTGCTGTTTGTTTCTCCTATTCATTTTAAGGCTGTGACTAAGTTAGATCCTTAACATTGGAACCAATAATATTTTTTGGAAGAATTTTATTCTGCACATTCCTGTCTGATTACAAAAGGACACGAGATCCATTTGTAATTTGCTTACAGAGCATGTGACTTCATTTACCCTTAATTAGAATTATTTTAAATAATACAAATTCCAACTTCAACGTTGCACAATCTTAATTGTAAATTACTGGGTTTGGAGCAGTTCAAACTGAGTTAAATCACCAGTAGGGTCAAAAGGAAGACTTATTTCTGGCACTGGGACAAGCTGGGAAAGGGGAGGGGAGACTATGTTTATTGCAGTGTAACTAAGTTACAGTAATAAGATTTGTCCTGTGTTAAGCCGGGGTGTATTAAAATACCTTTGCAGAGTCAAGTGATCACTCATGGGAAATGAATTAACTCTCCTGGGACACTGGGCTATGAATTAGTGACCTGGAAGAGGCGATTAATCTCAAATGGATGAGCACTTGGCTTTTACATTGCTCTCTATTTATAGTTCCTTTAGAGTCAAATGTAGATCAACATAGGGTACTTTTATGCAAATAAAGACAAAAGCTCTACTCTGATTCAAGATAATGATGTTTCCAGGTGGCAAAAATCATTTTACCATATTGGAAAAAACCTGAGAGTTGGTCAAGGACTCTACAAATGGAGATATAAAATTGAGACTATTGAAAGCTTTATGGTATGGATTTTGTTTTGGAAGTTTTGTGTATAACAGTTAACACAAGTTCCTCCAGTAAAATTAGAGTGTAGCAATAAAGTGTAAAACCGGTGATATACTACCTAGGGCTGTTAGAACTGGCCTGCTTCTCAAATTAATCCTGTTTTCTATTTTAAAATTAAATTTATTTTCACAGGCAAGTTAAAGACTGTAGAAGCTTAATATACCACTTTTCTGACATTATGATTATTATGAATGATAACTGAAAAGCACTGAGATTAATTAATTCCATAAGTTACATGTAAAAATCAATCTCGTTACAGTCATTTCTGATAGTAGATCTCTATTATTGTTGGTACTGGACACATTGGTCCCAGACAAAAGAAGGGGCTGTGGAATGTCCAGAGAGCCTTTAGCTGTTGGCCTGTCCATTTCGTAGTGCAGAATAAGCTAATGTAATAATGAGTATCCTTTTACCTACATACATACACACAACTACACATACCTTGTGAACAAAACAACTTCTCAGAGCAAAAGAACTATATATGTTTATCTAATTTAAAATATTACATTAAAATGTATTCACAGTGTGAGTATCTCAAATGGATAAGAACCCCTAATTTTGTGCCTGTGACTTCCCCAACTTCAGTCATCCTTCTGCTTGTTTAAAATGATAGGCTTGCAGTGAAATGTATGGCCAGTAGGTGTCACCATCTAATTACCTAGAATTCCTCCAAGTTTTGCAAAGAATGTGAGGCTTCTGATTGTGTAAAGAGGAATATCCTACTTTATCAGTTCTACCAAGTTGGAATTTAAACTATTCTGTTTAGAAAAAGAGGTTCCTGTACATTGCTAATGATTTAATTTCTTGGCCTTTCTTTTTTCCCCTAATGCTGTTACCCAGATGCCATTATTTGGTCTGTGAGACGAACTGTATTATATTTAAAATAGAAATTGAATCTCCAGTGCAGTAAGTCATACTATTCAATAGTTATGAATATTATTTTTTAATGTTTTAAGTTGTAAGTTCCTATAAAAGTATGAGTTTGTCACAGTGCAGTCTAGTGGCTTGAATCTAGTGGCTTGAATCACAAAAGGAAGATGGAGAGAAAGACTCCTAGCTACTAACACATAAAAAAGGGGCAACAATGAGGAAATGCTGGGCTTAACCAAAAGATCTGATAGGGTCTCAGACTTCAAATTATTTTCCAGTTGTTAAGCAATTATTTGGTGCCTCCTGTCTCCACAAAAAGGGACTGTGTCCCTGAAATATTAAGAAAAGCAAAAAGTAAGGGTAAGCTGTCAGGCTTTAGAAATGTAGAATGTGTTACAGTTTTAGATTCATTTAAAAATACAATACTGTAAAATATAGAAAAAAGTATGCAAAAATGAACCTATTGAATTTGTTATGTCACTTTGCAGTATTTGTAACAGGGCATTCAAAAATCCAAAATGTCTTTTGAATCATAAAAGAAAATTCAAAATGTATAACTATTTTAACATTAAGAATTTATATTCTAGTTCTTTGAAAAGTAAGGTACATGGGAATAGACACATTCATTGAACTTTAAGGTTATGGTGAGTAAGAGAACCTTACACAAATAATTTATAGCCTCATAGGTAAGAAAAGAAAAAGGCTTAGAAATATTGATGTGTTTGAGGTATTCAAAACCAACTATCCTGCCCTTTATTTTTCAGATGAGAAAACTCAAGTCTTTAGAGTCCTACGTGATTTGTCCAAGGTCGCATTAAAATCCAGATTTCCTGGGTCTTTAGTCTGTGGAACTACTCCTCTAATTGGCAATTTCTGATAAGTCAGTCAGGTAGTTTTGAAATTAATATTTTCTATTAAAAAAAGAATATTCAAGTATAATACAGGCTTTTATACTATCAGTTTGCTTTACATGATCATCTATTTGTAATGCAATCTTAATTAAGAACCTCCCCCATTCTCAAAGAGGAAACTATAAGTTGCTCATAACACTCCTACTTTATTTGAGCATCTCTTTTCATTTATCATATCAGAGATGGTAGGAATGGTAAGACGTTCTGGCTATTGGTAGTGCTAGAAGTAGTAGAGAAAAACCAGTATCTTTATATAATAAAATACTGGATTTGCTCAGTAATGTTTACATTTTATAATCATACATCTGTGGCTATAAGAAAGCACCTTTATTGTTGAAATTCCTTACTCAACAATGTTATGAATCTGAAACTCCTGTTTTTTCAACATTGCTTTTTTTTTTTTTTTTTTTTTTTTTTGGAGCATGCAAGATTTCTTAGGAGTGCAACTATCACATTATAGCAGAATGGACAAGGGAGACAGTGAGGGCTGTTAATTAGATCTTGAACAGTGATATCCAGCATTCAATTATACATGAGACCTATTTATTAAAATAGGTTATGGCAGGTCCTTTGCTACTTACTTAAGTCATTGCTTGTATCACTATGTAAATATGAAAATAATTGAATAGTTTTAAAATGTTATAATTCATCGAATATTTCTCAAACCTCATACCTTTTCTTTGCTTTTTACTTAATCATTCCCAATGTATGTACACTCTGAATTAGTAAATTTCATTTTTTATTCTGATGTCCTTTATGTCTGCTCCAAGACATAGAGCTTACGGCATATCTAGAGGCTGTGGAAGAGACAACATTTGAGCTGACCCAAGGAGCGCAGGTAGGATTTGAATAGTGAGAAGAGGATATTCAGGCCCTAAGAATGTGGTGTGAAGAAGAGCACGTAGCATTGAGTGGACTGGTTTTCTTAGAGCTTCTTTGACATGCAAGGGAGAGAGATGACGCTAGGAAAATAGGTTGGGGCTGGATTGAAGGGATTTTTCTGTCCAAGAATGAAGAATTTACACTATATGCTATAGCATTAAACATAGAAAGTTTTTGAATAGGAGAATAATTTTGTTAAATCAACATTTAAAAAAGATCTTCTGGTAGTAAAGGGCATAAACTGTAGGAGAGAAGTAACTGGCAACAGGAGGACTACTGTTGTCATGGAGAAGACCTAAATTAAGATGGTGGCTGTTGAAAATGGGGTAACTGTTCCAAAAGAAGAACTGAAAGGAGTTGGTGACCAACTGCTCCCTTTGACTTGCTCCCACATCCTTCCCACATCTAGCAATCCAAACAAAAGATTGTGGTTTTCAGCCTGGATGACTGAGAATGAGAATACTAATAACCACCAACATTTCCATGGTGCTTACTATGTACCCGGCACTTGCCAAAGTGCTTTACATGTAGTAATTCATTTAATCTTCATAACGACCCCATGAAACAAGTATCATTACTTCTGCTGCACAGATGGGACACCTGAACCAAAGAGAGAGTATGTGGTGTATTCAGTCACACAGATAATAAATGACAGCCAGGATTGGAACACAATTGGGCGCCAGTCTCTAATGCCTGTCCTGATGGTCTCATTAATAAGTACTAATTTGTGGGTTATAACTGGCCCTCTTCAATTTAGATACATTGAAGCTGAAACAGTGGTGAATCTTCAAGTAGGAATATCAAGCAGGTACTTGGAGGTGGGAATCTAAAATTCAAGAGAATAGTATTGAAAGATACAGAATTGAACGCTACGCGGATCTCTCTAAACTAACTTGAATATTCAGAACATTCCGTTAGTGAATTTGAGATTAGAATTTAACCCACTGACTTTCCACAGTCCAGGAGAGGGCATAGGGCTGGATGTAGGATCAAGACAAAGGTTTTCAGCCCCATTGGAAATTGTGCTGACAGACTTCCTCAGCGGAGTGCTCAGGAGTGATGTTCTGCTTTTCTTTTATTCTCTCATGTATCCTAATACTTGAATCATGTGCTATATTAATTTCTATTTGTTTCTAGGAAATCAGGCGGCTTATATTAATTTCATGCTCATTTTAAAGGCTCCATCCTGTTTTAGGCTTCTGAAGTTCTCAGCATTACAACATGCCATGAAATATCATTGAGTTTAGCTATCCAGGCACTCATTAGGAAATCAAAGACCTTTGTGGCATTGTGGCTATCAAAAACTGGGCTTTGGAAGATACCTGTGTTTGGATCTTTAGTTCTGCCACTTACAAATTTTCTGACCGTGAACAACTTGCTCTCTGTCTCTGATGTAACCACCCATCTAATGGGAAGATTGTATGGTTTAGGAGAAATGACATATGCAAGTCATTTGTCACCATTTCCTACAGAAAATGTCAGCATATTTTAGCTGGTATTATTATCCGATCTGTGAACAAATTTTGTGAACATCTAAACAATAAAAGTTCCCCAAAATGTGTTTCCCTAAAAATATAATACAAACCACTTCAAAAGGAAGCGTGCTTGGCAGAATACTTTAGCACTTAATCTAACCACAATTTTGGTGAAGAAAAAATAATACCATCACAAACAGTTCATTACATCCAAAGCAAATAAACGGAATACTCCCACTAGCTGTTGATACATAGATAGTGTGTTAGCTCAGGTAATCAGAGTTCACTGCTTTAGATTTAATCAGTCATTAAACATCTGTCAGAAACTTTTTATTAGCATTTTAAATAGTTTTCCTATAGTTGGGTGGGCAGTGCCTCAAAGCCAAACATGCAAACACTGGATCCAACAGAATTCCATCTCAAAAATTTAGAAGGATGTATACCTATGTTGTGAGAAAAATAGAGATTTTTAAGGTATCAATATTTATAGTGATAGATGCTGTGTGTTTGTAGAGCCAAGTTTATAAAAGTGCTACCCTGATGCAAAAAAGCTTCCTATGTAGAGATTTTGCTAACTAATTGTAAAGGTCAAACTGTTTGTTCACATCTACTGTGGTGACTCTATTTATAAATCAGTAAAGGATTGTTCAAATTTTCTTGCACAGACATTAATCTGTTGAAATTTACGTATCTTATTTAATATTCATAAAAACAGTATGGGGTAAGTGAGGGTATCTCCAATTCATGAGGAGGAAATTGAAACTCAGAAAAAAATGGGAAATATTTAAGGACACAAAGCTTCTAAGTCATCTGGACTAGGAACCAAAACCCAAGTCTTTTTCATATGAAAATCCCAGTTTCGCACACAGCATTACCTTGTGAAAATCATGGGTCAAGCTACTTTGGGAAATAGCTCTTGAATAGTTTACTAGAAGGAAGGGCTCTTAATTATGAGGAAGTGATTTAAGTACGATTTAAAGTGATTTTGAGAAGTGATTATTTTTAGGTTCTTAGAAATCATAAATGTAAATATTTGATAGTACAAAGATGTTGTGGCCGGTAGTTCAGAGTATCTTCTACTGCCTTTGGAAACTAAAAGTTCAAGAAGCCTTTGAGTTCTAGTTTTAGAAATAGAGCACTAGTTTTAGATCAAGTAATAAAATTGAGATGAAATTAAAATCTGTAATACTGCAATCCCCAGTATGACTCATGAATAAAGTGGAATATCTTTATTCATATATAATTCATATACTATTCAACATAAGCACCTGCTTACGTGGTTTAGTGAAGAAAGAATATTGTAAATACCTTAATCAGAATTTTTAAATTTATAAAATGATCATATAAATGAATTAGAAACATCTTAAAAGTAGTCTTAATGGTCTAAATGGCTATGTTGCCCTCAATAAAAAAGATTAAAGACATTTATACGCATGTGTCCACACATATGCAAACATGCACAGGTTTGTTTTATTACTGACATTTTATTACAATATCCTGATGCTTAAGATTACTATGAGATTTTTTTCTTAACTATTACAATTCTGTCTATATTTTTTTTTATCACATCCTAGCTAGTATTCAAACTAGAAACACAAAATTTGGAAGCAGCAACCCTGTTGCTTTAAATTAGATATCCACTGCTACACTAAGGATATATGTTTCAGGGGTTCTCAACCTTTTTTCATGCCATGTGCCCATTTCTAGAATAATGGTTTTAAATACATCAAATACATATACTGTTAAAAATCGATTATTTATCAAAATATTTTTTAAATTTGTGATAGAATACATGTGTGTTTTATTAATGCTTTAAATTACAAGATCTAGCAGCAGGCCGAAAGGTCCTGTAATTTTGAATTAGTGAGAACTATAAATAATATTATGAGATATCTACAAAAGCTATCATGTGGTAGTGACAAGTCAAGAGAACAGCTAGTAACACTTAATTTGCCACCTATATTCATAATGAAAAGAAATGCTAAGTTTCAGATGAATACTAGTGAAAATAAAAAAATATATTTTACCAACTAAATTTATTCTACGCATGGATCCCTTTGGAGTCTGTGGACCCCACATTCGGAAAGCCTGTAGCTAATCTATTTTCTAAAGGTTTGAATCAACAATGATTATTTACTGTTATTTCATGCTTTGGGGCTTCTGCAATAATCCTTGTAATATTTAAAGTAGACAACTGCTATGACAAATTGAGCTAATGTATATTTTGGGGTCTAACACGATGGAGGTCTTATTTCTCAGTCATATGACACTAAGGCAGGTGGCTCTCCCCCATAAGGTAATTCAGGGACACAAACTCTTTCCCTGTGTGGCTGCATTAGCCACTAGGGCCTTGCCGCTCTGTAAATTCTGCTGATGGAAGGGGAAGAGTGTGAAGGGCCATTCCAGCTTCTTAAAAAGCTTTGGCCCAGAGGTGGCACACATCACCACCACCCACATTCCTTGATGAGAACTAGCCACAGGGCCCTTTCTGGGCACCACTTCCTAGTAACAGCACCACACACCGGAATGGGAAACACAAAATTTGAGTGGACAGTTAGCTGAATCTGCCACAATCATGTTTTTTCCTAGAGCTTTTACCAAATAGGTTTTGGGGGCAGTTTTCCTATTATATCATTCTTCACGTCTCTGAGATGAATCCTACTTGGTTTAGGTAGGTGGTGGTTTTTCTAAATTGTTGAGAGGGTGAGAGGAAACGCAAAAAAAAACAACCAACCAGCCAGCAGCTCTTGCTGTGAATGGAAGCGTCTAAGCTGCAAACCCAGGAGTCATTTATCTTTGAAGCGTCCTTCTCTTTCCTCCTCGAAGGTGATCTATCAGTTCACTGCTTTCTATATATTTCACATCCTCAATACCGCTTAAATCAGGACTGCCTCTGCCACCATGTCACTTCAGACCCTCACAAATTCTCTCCTCGACCACCTCTGTAACAGCCTCCTGGCCAAACGCGCTTCCTCCACCTTCGTCTCTCTCCCAAGGCCATTGTCCTTACCAGTGTTCTCAAACTTTCAAAACTTCGCACCACTATGAGTGAAAACGTGGGGAACACACCCCAATACGTGCACAATGGTTTATTTATAAGATACATACTTATCGAATCACTATGCTGTACACCAGAAATTAACACATTGTAAACCCACTATACTTCAATAAAAAGAGGTATACTTATTCTTTCACCGTTATGTATGTCATAAAATGGCATGATATGGAAAGATTACAACAAATATAAACAGAAGTTCTAAAATGATCTTCCCCATCCAATGGATTATTTGATACATGCAAATAATCAGATAGCAGTCTGGGTCTGTCCGGAGAAGGGACGCTACAAGTATTACAGGAAGAAGGGTTGTTTGACGTAAGAATTTCGACTTACCTGAAGGAGGGAGAAGCTAGGAAGTGAAGGTCTGTCTTCAAGGCCGGGGTCTTGGAGAAATAGTCGGGGGATTGGAGAAATAATCACCGGTTCAACTTGAGGCGGAAAAGCTGGAGTTTGCGGAAGTCTGAAAAGCAACAGGTCTAATGACAAAAGAGGACGAGGAAATGGGAGCTTCTGCAGAAGTCCTAGGAAACTGCCCTGTAGGCGCATCCCCGGGACCCTCACAGCTTTCGAGTGTAATAGGTTGAGTTTCACCTTTGCCTGCCGAGTCTCCGCAACTTCCTGTCATCAGAGACTAATGCGTAACTCCTGAGAAGGCAATTAAAGGGAAATCCACTTCCCGGCCTTGGAAGAGATGCACGTGCGGTGCCAGTTGACAACAACCAATCCAATACAGCATACTGGGAACACAGCAACTCGGAGACAGATACTCTATTCTGGATGCAGAGTGATTTTTCTAAAATGCACCTGATTTTGTCTTACTCAAAATACTTCTGTAGCTTCCTTTTGCCTCCAGAGCTTTGTAATCGTTTTTAGCCTTGCAAACTTTTATTTGCATACTTACATAGGAGCATAAACAGATAAAATAGAGTTCTTACGTTAAGCCTTGGCTGAACAGGGGGAGTGTTGAAGCCTCTTCTATGCCCTCATAACCCCGCATGGTACTGTCTTAGCAGAGGAACTTCAGAGAGCCATGGAACCTGGTTAGAAACCACCACCCTAAATTGTGACATCAAAGTAACCAGCAGGGCGTGTAAGGCCCTCCGTCATCTGCCTCCTGCCTGGATTTTCAGTTTAATCTTCTAGTAACCTTCAGGCCACCCTGCCTGCTGGCATTACCAACTTAATAATTCATACCTCAAAGCTTTTCCTTGACTATCTTCTCCCTTGTACTTAAAATGCTTCTCCTACCTTGTCCATTAGGTATATTCATATATATATTCATAAGTCATCACTACCTCCAGGTAACTTTTCCTGACCCTATTAATCCCCCTCCCATGAGTACAACACTCAATACAAAGGCTCCAGAGTTGTTGATTCCACAAACTCATGAGGCATGGGTTGAGCTATCTCAGAAGACCTTCCTTAAATTATACAATAAGCATTATCTCCACTTCTCATTTCTTGATTCTGTAGGCACTTAGAAAAAAATATATAGTGTACAATTTTGTTTTTGGTTTTCTTTTAACAGGGTATAGTTGAGTGTGTCTGTGTGTGTGTGCGTGTGTGCGTGTGTGTGTGTGTTTGTCAAAACCAAGAACCTTTCTGAGATTGTTTTCAATAAAAATAAGATATTTTGCTTTCACTGTAGAGAAATTGAATATCATTATAAAAGTTGACAAAGCAAGCATTTCTTGACTCTGGCATTCATAAATTCAAACTAGAGCCTCTAGAGTCATTAACTGTCCTATGCTCTCCATCCCACTTTGTCATCCACTGTTCCCCTATATTAATCTCTCCCTCCAGACAGTCTTCTTACTGTATCCCCAAGCATGTTAAGTTTAACTTTCTAGCCATTGCTATACTGTTTCCTCTCCAGGAGCATCCTCCTCTGCATTTCCTGTCTGCATCTTTTCAGCAAGAAAGATCCAATTCATAAACCACCTCATTTCAATAGTCCTTGTATCTCTATCAGATTAAATTTGTGTATCCATATTATTAAATTATGTTAAATTTAAGAATTTAAGAATTTAAAAGTGTATGATTTATGGCTTCCTATTGCACTTAGATTGAACCCTAAGTCCTATCTTGGAAAGGGTCCCTAGGCTGCACCCTATCCTCTTGAGGGTCCCATGTCCTCCCAGTCATCCCCTTGCTCCATCTGCTAGTGACACTGGCCTGGAATAGCAGCTGGTCGTTGTGTTTTCCTCCCATTCTGTTAAAAACTGTGTAACTTGGGACATGTCACTTGACTTCTGGGACTCAATCACCTATCTCTAAAATGAAGGGAGTAGACTAAATGGTTGTAAATGGTCTCTCTGATGTCATTATTTTCAGAGTTCCTAAAGTCACTTGTCTCTACAGCCAGGAAGAATTATTAGTAGGAATCATTTTTTAAACTGCTAGACAACAACAAAAAATACATGTTGGTAATGCTATGCTGTAATAGTTTATTACGCTTGAGCAAATACGTCTTCTGAGATCAGGATGATGGAAGTGAGTGCTTCATAAAGTATGTACGTGTCTGAATTATTCTGCTTTCTTTTTAATAAATGAGGATTTCAGACAGTCCCTAAAGTGACTGCTGCTAGTGCATACATGCCGTGTTCATTTATTTAGTTGACATATTTTTTTTTACCAGAAAAAGTTTAGAGGTTTTTCTTTTGTTAAACATCTTTTCATTGGGAGGGAGGTGTATTAGTTACCTATTGCTGTTGTAACAATTTACCACAACCCTAGTGGCTTAAAACAATACAAATTTATTGTCTTATGTTTCTGGAGGTCAGAAGCCCAAAATGGCACCTTAAAGAAAGATGGAGGGATTCAGGATCTGCTTTGGAGTCGATCAGTAGAACTTGCTGATAGGTTGATGTGTGAGTAAGAAAAGGAGAGGGATCAAAGTTTATTCTAGGCTTTGTTTTAATGGCACCATAAGCTGAAATGGGAAAACTCAAGGTGGAAAACAGTAGGAGTTCTATTGCATCCTCTTAAGTTCAACCAATCACTTAAGAATCATGTCCAAAGACTAGGGAATAGTAATTTGATTTTGATTGAGCGATTGATTCAGTCATTCAAAAATTATTTATCGAAAACAGTATATGCCAAGTAGTATGTTACCAGCTGAAAATTCAGATATCAGGGATACAGTCCTTTTCCCTCATGAGGTTTACTGCCTGATGGGTGGTGTTGAATAAATTCAATGAACACATCAGAAAGAAATATGAAAACAAATATTTATACAAAATAGATTTTTTATTTATTCGGTACACATTTATTGAGTATCTACTATGTGCATTGTTCTAAGACTTGCACATTGTTCTGGGACTTATATCCTAGTACAAATTGTTGTGCTTATGTAAGTTCTAGGAAAGGATTTGTAAAGTCCATGTGGTTTTAATTGATGGTGTGGTTGGGATCATTCAGGAGAGACTTTACAAACAAGTCAACTTTTACACTAGAGTAGTTAAAATCTAGACCAAAATATTTGGCAAGGACCATACCATGGAGGGCACTGGGAAGTCACTGAGGGATTTTTGACCACTGAAGTGATGGAATTGGAGCTTTATTTTGACTAGTAATTGTATTAATTTGATGCAGGTAGAACTAAAATAAGGAGAAACAGGAAAAAGGGAAGTTTTGAAAGACTCAGAAATTCTAATCCTAGGAATATAATCAAAAGAACTGGAAAAATATATCCACAAAAAAATCTGCATAGGAATGTTTATAGCAGCATCATTTATTACTGCTCAAAGTGGAAACAGTCCAACTATCTATCACCTGATAAGTGGATAAAGAAATATGCTATATCCATATAACAGAACATTAATCATCTGTGAAAAGTAATGAAGCACTAATTCATACTACAATATTGAATGATTCTATTTATTTGAAGTGTCTAAAATAGGCAATTCCATAGAGACAGAAAGTCGGTTAATGGTTTTCAGGGGCTGGGGGAGGGAAGGGTGAGGAGTGACTATAAATGGGTTTAGAGTTTCTTTTGAGGGTGGTGAAATTGTTGTAAAGTTAGATAGATGTGAAGATTGCACAGCTCTGTGAATATACCAAAAATCACTGAATGACATGCTTTAAAATTGTCATTTTTGTGGTATGTGAATTATATTTCAATAAAGATGTTATTTTTAAAATTGAGAGTCTTTAAGACTGGTAATACCATTGCCAGCATATAGAGGACATGAGGGGCAGCAGATTTGGGGAGAAGAAGAGTTTAGGACACATTGAAGTTAAAACACTTATGTAACATTTAGGTGTAAATATCCATTATTGTAAATGCTCATTCACAGCTTTAAAAGAGGTGTTATTTGGGCATTGTCTACACAGAAATGCTTACGGGGACCCTGGGAGTGGTCAAATGCTCTGAGTGAGAAAGTGAAAAAAGAAGAGATCAAGTCCAAGATAAAATCTTGAGAAATGCTATAGGAAGGCTGCAAGGGAGGGGACAGAATTCCAGAAAGAAAACCTACTTGGAAAAAAGTCTAAAGGAAGAAGGAGCCTGGACCAATGGGAAGAACTGAAATAGAAGGCCAATGTGGCAGAGCCCAGAGGTAAATAAGGGGAAAGATGAGGCTGGCTGAGTCATGAGAGGTGAGATTGTATAAACCTTGTAGGCAGGGTTGAGGATATGTGGTCCTTAAGCTAAGAACCACATGAATCTCTTAAACGGGGTAAGTCAGGGTTAGGTTTGCATTTTTAGCTATAGTGTGAGGGATGATCTGGAGAGGGTGCAATCAAAATAATCCTGGTGGGAGATAGAAACTTGGACTAAGATGGTGATAGTGGAGGTGGAGAGACTTGAGAGACATTTCAGAAATAAGATGATAAGTGAGTGATGACTGAATACGGATGTGAGGGAGGGGCAGGTGCCAAGGAATATGCCTTATTTTCTGGCTTACTTTTATTGGATTGTGGTGACTCTGAATGGGATAAAAGAGAAATCCATGCTGAGGGGTGGGGAATGATGTTTGTCAAAATCCAAGCAGAGCTATTGAGAAGAAAGTTGTATGTACAAGACTGCTGCCCAATAGATAGCTCTGAGCTGAAGATAATAACCTAATCATGTAGGCAGTCATTGTAGTCATGGAGTGAACGAGGTTAAGTAGGGAGAGAGAATAGAGTAAGAAAACAACAGAACCAGTCCGGGACTAGAGGTCAATGATCACAGTGACCTTGAAGAACACCAATGTTTAATGCTCAGATAGAGGAGACTGAGCCACTGTGAGAGAAGGAGAGAGAGAAGGGCTGGTCAGAAAAACCCTCTATCGTGAAAACCAAGGAAAGAGAGTGTTTCAAAGAGAAAGAGGTAATCAGCAGGGATGGATTATTCAGATGCTGCTAAGAGAGCAGCAAGGATAAAGACTGAAAAACGTTGGTTGTGAAAATTTGATATAATTCCATGGTGAAAATGTACCATAAATAGATTACCTTGCCAAACCCAAATCTAGACACAACCTTTGAATGAGGAGTTGTGACCAGTGCTGACTGTTGTTGAACATGGTTTGTGACTATTAAAAGGAATTCCTGATGCTGAGGAGGGAAATGAGACCTGGTGGCCTCTGAGCAGCTTCCATAATAGGACGTGACTCAGCCACCTGGAGGGTGTTCCAGGGGCGTAGTTTCTAAACTCATCGTCCCCTGGGTCCTCCCTTTCCAGAACCTACACCCATAGAAGGCCAGGAATGTGGAAACAAGTGAGACATTCCCCATCGTTTCTGGTAGTCCCTGAAATCAAAGAGGGAAAACACCCACGTTTGACTCACCAAATCTTTTGGTAATACAAAAACGTATGTATTTCTTAAATATAAGTTTATCTTTCTCTCTTTCATATACCCCACTCCCACCTCCAGCAGCCTAAATACCCATGCTCTAATTCCTGTTTGCTGAAGATATAACTAGTCAGTTTTGGGATGGGAGGGGCAAGTGGTTATCCAATGAGATGTGCAGCAAAACCAGCCACGTAAGTTACTGCTTTGTCCAACATTTTTGCAAAATTTTCATAATCCAGTAATGACTTCAGTGTTGATGGTTATCAGTGAGGTAGGATGGCAATTTTCTGTTATTTAAGGTAATTCGATCCAAGCTGAACATAAACATTATAAAAATTTGTATTTTCAGCTAGATCTATTTTACATGCATTTGAAAGCTAGCTGTATTTAATCACTTTTTATTACATAAGCTAATGATGTGGATAATGTTGTTGACTTTTTACTCATCTCTTAATGGGCAGTTTCAGAGCTAAACCACATAAGTGCCCTCCTACCAAGCTGCTAAATGATATGATCAAAATCATTGGAAGGAAGATGACAAATCATTCATCAAGAACCACAACCCTAACTTACAGGGAAGATAAAATGGAGCTGAAAGGTATTTACAGGAGCTCTTATAATTGCTCAAGAAATGGTAAACTATATTTTTGTTTGATTGCATCCAGCTCAAAAATATACTGTGGGCAAAAGCTAAGCTGCCTCACTAAACTTCTTTTTCCAAGTGTAACGAACGAGGTTTGACTTCTACGTTGTGTGTGCTTTTCAAATTAATGCGCAGTCAGACCCTTTTCAGAGGCCGCAGCTTGGTTGTCATGTTTTCGGACTGGAGCGCTCTCTGCTGCTCTTCCTCTTTTTCTCCTAGTCACCTCCCACCAACACACCTTTGGTTGTTGTTGTTGTTTTTGCCTATTTTCAAGACATGTCATCCCTTGTTAGTAATTCTGCTTGGCAAGAGAGCAGAGAAAGGAACTGAAACGTAATTCCATTCATTTGACCTCTTGCTGGCAGCAATGGTAGAAGATTTATTACAGAAAAGGTTGAAAGTATTGGCCGAAAGCAAGTTCAGAGAATACGGTATATTTCAATTACTTGTGCTCTCGCTCTATTCTTTAGACGAACAATCCAGTCCTGGGCATGCAGTCCCCTGTTCAGGTCTAATTATCTCAAGTGCAGGGTGTCCACATGCCCTGCTAGACCCCTCGTCGCCTGCTCTAACAACCCAGCTCTGTCAGCGGCCCTGTGTGCTACTAATGCCACCTGAAGGATGACAGCACAGGTAAAGCCTGGCTGCCCACTGCCCTCACGGCACCCTAAGGAGAGTAGGAGGTTGCAGCACTGAAAATGCAATCCTTAGGGACAGCTTAGAATCACCTGGGGATCTTGTTAAAGTGCAGATACTGACTAGACAGGTCTGGGGTGGGGCCTGAGGTCCTGCATTTCTAACACGTTCCCATGCGATGCTGTTGTTGCTGGTCTAGGGACCCACACATTTTGCATTAAAAATTTAGACAAACTGGTAGACCTTGATAAGCAATAAATAAGAACTCCCCATTTTACTTTCCATAGGGTTCAGGGTACAGGTAATAAAGATGCTCCGTGGTGTATTTTTGTTTAAATACAGAGAGATGTATATTTTGCTAAAAATCAGTGGGTTTCAAACAAGTTTCCTTTAAAATTTTTTTTATTTTATTGTGATAGGAACACTTAACATGAGATCTACCCTCTTAACAAATGTTTAAGTGTATAATCCAGTGTTGCTAACTATAGGTACAATGTTGTATAGCTAATTTTCAGCATTTATTCATCTTGCTTAACTGAAACTTTAGGCCTGTTGATTAGTAACTTCCCATTTCTCTCTCCCCAAACCCCTGGCAACCACCATTCTACTCTTTGATCTGCTGGGTTTGACTATCTTAGCTCCCTTATGTAAGGGGAGTCACGCAGTATCTGTGACGGGCTTATTTCATTTAGCATAATGTCCTCAGATTCATCCACGTTGTCACGTATTGCAGAGTTTCTTTTTTCTTAAAGGCTGCATAGTGTGTTTCCATCGTGTGTTTATACCACTCCCAGCTCCACCTGGGGGAAGCGAGGTGTTGATACATACATCTAACACCCCCACTTTTCTGAGGGGGCTCCCCGGAGGACTGGCTTCTGTCTTGCCAGTATGAGAGCTCTGACCAGTATAGCACAGTCTGGCTGTGGAAGGTAGGAGTGGAGCTGTCAGCTTGGGCTGGTAAGTGACATGGATTCCCCCCTGCTCAGCACGGAGCAAGCAAATGAAAAACATCTCCGCCCCCAGCTTCCTCCTGGGAGGAAAAGAGTGGAATCAAATACATTTTCTTAAAAGCAGTAGAACTCCTTTCTCAAAAGGAATTTTAAAATAATAAAATTTCAATGTATAAAACAGAGAAAAGTGGTTGCATGAAGGGGGATCTGCTAAGCCCTGACTATTTATCCCCTTTCAATTTCCCCCAGCCAAAAACAGCTCAGTGGAATCTAGTTTCCACAGGACACACAAACACATAAAACCATTGCTTTAGGCTCTAGTTTATATCTCCTGGTCAATGCCACACAGTAGGATTCATTTGTTCATTCAGCACATATACACTGAGTGCCTACTGTGTGCCAGGCACATAGTAAGGTTTTACATTCTAGTGGGAAAGACCAGCAGTAAACAATAAACAAAATGAAAAAATAAATTACATAATCTAATTACATTAGAAAGTGATAAGAGCTACAGAAGAAAGTGGACAGCAGGGTGAGAGAAATCAGGAGTCCTGGTGTAGGGTGGGGCAGGTGCAGCTGGAAATAGGACTCCTGATCAGAGGGCGCCTCATGGAGAGGGTGACCCAGTGCTACAGTGCTGGTGCATGGACCCACGGTGAAAGGCTGCTGCTGAGACCCACCCTACGTGTAGCTGGCCTAGAAGCTGTCTAAAGATGATCCGTGATGTGTGGTCGATCCCGCAGGTCACTCAGCCCCACCTCCATTGCTGGGACCATAGGGAGGCATGAAGCCACCCACTGGGTTTTACACCCCGCCATCTTGTGGAGATCAGTCAAGGTTTTGGAGTCAGCATCAATTATTCACTTACTCACTTATTCACTTATCAAACATGTATTAATTGTCCACTGTGTTAGGGACCCTGTAACAGGTGCCCAGGATACAGATGCTTGCCCTCTAGCCAGAGGTGCACATGCATGAAACGGCAATCTCCAAACAATGTGCTAGTGCGAGATAAAGTGATGCACCGGGGTGATGAGACCTCAAGGGCATCAACCCAGGCCTGGGGTCACAGAAGGCTACCTGATGTAAAGGATGAGCAGGACTTTGGTGATGGCACCTCACCTCCCTCTTAACAAACCCACCGGCTAAATAATTGCCCTCTACAAGTCTGAAGCGCTTTATAAATATCAGGTTTTGACTCATGGGTTTATTTTTAAATCATTGCTAATTGAAGTAAGTCCTTACCTTCAGATATTCCTGGACTCTACATTAGTGAAATGTTTTTCTTCATTTATAGAGTAATTTATTTTGCTATACATTCATTGTTCATGACACTTCCCCATGCTGAAATGCATTTTCTTGATTGTCTGTGGAGTTACCCAAGGGTAATAAATGTGTTGCTACATTTTGTAGACTGAAAAATGTCCTGCATGAACAAGCAATAGAGAGTGAGGAGGAGGGAGTGAAAAAGAGACACAGATGCTCAAAGAGAAAGGCAGAGAACAGACAGAAATAAGCCCCAGAGCAGGGAGAGGAGAAGCACGTTAGTCTACACGATTCAGCATCCAAGTGATGCTTATGTCCAAGTGATACAGCTTCGCTCACGCAAGGAAGTCCCAGGGTCAGCCTGCCGGTGCTCATTGCTGACACCATTGTCCTCAGACAAGGCGGCCAGAAGAGGAACTTGGATATGTGGCACAATATCCCAGCACTGAGGATTTGTGCATTGTGGGGACCAGACTTTTCAAGTAAGAGATCAAAGAGAAATCTCAGAACGGAAATCAGATTTGAAAGGATGTCGCCAGAGCGGTGCAGACAGGCATCTTGGTTCCTTTATTCTCACAGTCCCACCCCAGCCCTTCCAGGATGCCACACAGACCTCCTCTGGCTGGGATCCTCTGGCATCGGGGGTGTGGGCGCCCAGGGGGCTCAAGTGCATTTTTCTGCTTTTGGGAAACAACCACAGTTTGCCCTAAGGACCAGCCCTTTGGCACAAAAGCTTGGTGTCCTTAGGGGGTTCCTGGTGCCTTCTGCTCCCGTTTTTTCTGCCTCTTTCTTCCTTTCCTTCCTCAGCCCTCTACTTCAGAAAGACATAGCAACCAAAAACAGCTAGTGCACTTAACCCCAATCTTTTGAACATTAATTAGTCACCACCCGATCCCCACCCCCCAGGCTGGAAAAGTTCCATCACAATTATTCCTGGGACTGTCTTGTGACACAGATGGGCACACAGACAAGTCTTGACTGGCCCCTCACCTCCATTACCATACATGTCTTTTTAGATGGGAGGTCATCCATCACGGAGCCCTCCTCAGCATCTCGGAGCAGGCAGCCCAACCCAGGAATGCTGAGAGAGGCAATTACCTGTTTTCGAGTCCAGCTTTACTCTAAATGCTTGTATTGACAGAGGAACAAGCGCAGTGGACACATGGGCCACTCAGCCTATCATCCTCTTTCTGACGGTGACATGGAGGGACAATTTGCAGAAAGGCACAGTTTGGAGAATTCTCCCCAGGTTACATTACAATTTCGCAGCAGTCTCAAAAGATAAACCTCCACCACCCCTTGCTTCCCTTAATAACCATTAATGATGTACTATCCATGGGTTTATTTATACTCCGTCTCCATGATTTTTTCATGTTGTGCCTCTTAAGGAAAGAAGTTCCTTAGGTTTACTGTTTTTTTTTTAATTGAAGTATAGTCAGTTTACAATGTTGTGTCAATTTTCTGGTGTACAGCGTAATGTTTCAGTCATACATACACATACATATATTCCTTTTCATATTCTTTTTCATTATAGGTTACTACAATATATTGAATATAGTTCCTTGTGCTATACAGAAGAAACTTGTTATTTATCTATTTTATATTTTTAAATTTTTTTTTAATTTTTATTTTTTTTATTGACCTTAGGTTTACTATTGTGTACAGAACTTCTTCTTTTTCTGTGAGTGTGCTAACTTTATCTCTTTAATCTCAACTTCCAGTATTTGGTTAACAAATCTATGTTCTATACTGTGTAGGACTTTATTCATGTAAGCATTTATTTAATAAATATTTATTGAGCAATTTCTCACAATGACCAAAAAGTTCTACTTTTTGTTGTAGTTCACCTTTGCAGGCTATGTGCCTTCTCTCCTGGCTCACCTACTGGTTCTTACCTATGCATCCAAAGTAGCAATGTCTTTCTGCATGACTGACAGCTGGTATGGACTTCCATATTTCGATGCAAAGATAAGCTAATACGCTTATGTTTTGTTTCCGCTGCTCTGGCTAATGATGTCTTACATTTTGTTGCAAATATGACTGTTCGAATTTGTCACTACTTGCTGTTAGAATTGTTCCAAGTTAATGCCTATGTTTGGGTCTGTCTTTATCACTCCTTTGGAGTAGTTTTCCCCAGGGCCACTACTTTCTCCATGCTCAAACTGAAGTGCATTTGACATTCTAAAAAAACCATGTGCAAAGCCTAGAAAGATCTTGCTGATTAGCATCTTACTGTCTGGAAGATTTCATCCTAGTCTGCCATCTAAGTTCAGGTCCGCTCAAAAGCAGCTACACCTAATAGTTCTTTATTTGCCTATTAAGTATTGCACCAAATAAAAATTTAGCCTTATCGATAATTTTTCAACCCCTGTCAGTTATCTGTGCTCATAGAGAAGAAAGAGAACTAACTCATCACTTAACATACAAATCATTCATCGACCTCATTGAAGCCCATAATTATAAGACCCTTCACTATTGAATCTCCTCTTACAGTTTTTCACTGTCTTTGCCACTACCCTTTATCTTTCTATCAAAAACACTGATAAAAATAGTAGAGATGTGAAAAGCTGCCCAGATTTAAGCCAAATCCTTGATAAGCAAAGCAAATGAAGGTATCATTTTTTATTTTGGATGGTTTCAGGGTGTGAAAGAGATAGCTACCTGGCCACCAAAATCCATTTCCCCCTTTTCCTGGCACACACTTCAACTTCATTTTACAGTGTCCCTTCTGGTTCAGAGGGGCCACCTGGATGAGCCCTAGCTAACTTCTATCATAGTGAGCCATTGAATTTTTAGGTCTATTTCTTCCCTCAACTTAGTCTAACCTGACATGTGAGAGGAATTATCGCCTTTAAAGTCAGATTTCTCTCAGCCAAGAGGGATGATTTCCCTAATCTAATGAGCAGATATCCAGACTGCCAAGTCATGAGGTAGAATTCTTGAAGAGAAAAGAACACCGCTACTGACTAGTGCCAGCCCTCAGAGTCAGTGATTTTAAGAGGTTGGGATGAGTTTTATGTGGATGTCAGTGGCCACGTTTCCTGGTGGGCATTTCCCTGTGTCTAATTCATTGATTTTCTCCCCACCAGGCTATGTCTCTCATGGTTTCTATAATGTATACAGATTCTGCTGAGGGAGAAACATCCAGAAAGTCAAGGCCACAATTCTGTGAGTTTTGATAAATGAACAGAGTGCCATGTAACCACGAACACAATGTTTAAGAGGGAGAACATTTCCATCTCCCACCATATTTCCCCATGGCTTTGTAGCCAGCCCCGCCCTACACCTTCAGTCTCCTGCAGTCATTGATGTGTTTTCTCCAGAATCTCCTATAAATAGAAACATAGAGCACATATGTACCCTTTTGGATGTGGTTTCTTTCATTAAGATACAGCATATAAACCTCACCCACCTTGTTGCATGTATGAGCAAATCGATTCCTTTTCTACTGCTGAACTGTATCCCATTATATTGGTATATTGCAGTTTGCTTATCCATTCCCCAGTTGAGGGACATTTGGGTTGCTTTCAGTTTTTGACTAATTATGAACGAAGCCATGCTAAACATTTATTGCAGAATTTTATGTGAACAGAGGTTTCATTTCCCTTGGCTTAATAAGAAATGGGATTGCTGGGGTGTGTGGGAAGTGTGTATTTAACTTTATAAGAAACTGTCAAAATATTTTCCAAAGTGACTATTCCATTTTGCACTCCCACCAGAGTTCCAGCTTTTTAAAAAATTTATCCCTTCTAATAGATAGTGCCCTAAAGTATTTTGACCTCTTCTAGAACATTGTGAACAGGCAGGCTTTGAAGATGTTGCAGGTTCAGTTCCAGACCACCACAATAAAACAAAAATTGCAATAAAGTGTCACATGAATTTTTTGGTTCCCCACTGCACGTAAAAGTTATGTTGAATCTATACTACAGTCTATTAAATGTGCAATAGCATTATGTCTAAAAAGTGTACATTCCTTACTCAAAAAATACTTTATTGCTAAAAAAGTTAGCCCTCATATGAGCCTTCAGCAAGTTACGATAGTGACATCAAAGATCACTGATCACAGTCACCGTAACAAATATAATCATAATAAAAAATCAGAAATATTGCAAGGATTACCAAAATGTGACACAGACATGAAGAGAGCAAATGCTGTTGGAAAAATGGCACTGATAGACTTGCTTGACACAGGGTTGCCACAAACCTTCAGTTTGTAAAAACTGCAGTATCTGCAAAGCACAATAAAGGGAAGTGAATAAAACAAGGTATGCTTGCAAATGGAATCGATTGTCTGGCTTCTTTTGCTTAGCAGAATGTATACAAATTCATTCGTGTTATTACATGTACAGTAATTCTTTTTTTACTGCTGAGCAGTATTGCATTGCATGGCCAGATCTTTTGTTTATTGTTTATGCATTCACCTGTAAATGGGCATGTGGGTTATTTCTAGTTTGGATCTATTATGAATAAAGCTGTTATGAACATTCTTGTATCAGTCTTTTTGTGGACCTATGCCAGTCCTCTCTTGGTACATACCTAGGAATGAGATTTCTAGGTTATGGAGTAGATGTGTTTAAATTTATTAGAAACTCCTGCACCCAATTTTGTATTCTTTTTCTCAGAGAGGATCCTTGAAATTATATAAACTTCAGATCCAGTAAAGTTGAATCTGTCTTGCAAATACGATTTCAATCAAGAGGCCGAAGTCGCAGACAAATTACCTTCCTGGGAGTTAAGTCAGATACACTTGGCAGTTGTAAGTCACCATCACTTTTGCCCCAGAGTGTACATCCTGCGGGCAGCTACAGCCAGCTCTCCAACAAGCCCTGCAGGTGACCAGGCCTGGGCGGGCAGCTTAGGACACGTGCCCTGTGGTCAGCTTGCTCCTGTGTCCTGAGAGAAGGAACAGTTGCCCAGGTAAGCTTGATGCCTCTTGGCTAACTCTCAGTTAATTGGCTATGGCCATAAATAGACCTCTGGGGCTCTGAGTTCCATGGCATCAATTTGCCTACTTGTTGGGTGTTAAGAGATGCCTGACAAGTCATTAAGATATTATTTGTGACCCAAGTTCAAGCGATTGCCAGGAAATCCAGTGTCCTCCTGCTTGTCTACAGCAGTGGAAGATGCATGAAGCAAAGAGTAAGAGGTGTGTGCTGAAAGGCCCACCTGTGCTGGGAGCCTGTCCCCACCACCTCTGGGTGGAGCAGACCCGTCAACAGCTTTGCCTCAGCTGGAGGTTTCCCGCACCCACCAGACACTAAACATTTGCCCATCCCTGGCCGTGGTTTAACCCACAGCTCAGCTTGTTTCCCAGCTTTTTTGGACCAGTGTGTGTGTGGTTTATTTCAGAAAATGATCCAGTGATGAAAGACATGAAGTTGGTTATTCTACTCCCTCCACACAAAGAGAACGCTCACCCCCAGTGCCGTCCGAAGAGCCCAGCGCTCAGGCTTGGAGACCTGATTATAATGGTCTGATGACCCCACCGGGGGCACACACGGGTTTTAGCCAGTGCAGATTTACCTGGGCACCAGTCTTTCAGCTAATCCTATCAAAGCTTGTAGGCCGGGAAGCAGGATGAGATTACAAATCCAAACATATTTACACAGATGTCTTGTTTAGCCCTGCACACAGCCAGGGTTACATTTGCCTCTTGTAACAAAATCACGATTATCACAGGCCAACTTGGTTAGAAACCTAAGATCAGGAGACTGAGAGGGAGAAAACGGGAGAGGGAGAAAAATGGATGGAGATTAAGTTAAAAAAAAAAAAAAAAAAAAAAGCCCCTGGGGAAGTGGCTTCCGGCAGCAATCAGCTGAGAACAGCAAGTCTGTGTTCAGCCTGTGTGGTTATTTTCTGATTAGGTGGGCTGTCTGTCTAATCAGATTTTCTGCTTCCCTGTTACCCAGTTTATTAGGCTCTTTCTACATGTGCAGCTTAGGTAGGGTTCCCCAGCCGTCACAAGATGATTCAAAGTAATGCCCAACAAAGACCCCTTCTGTAGGATCGTATTTGTTAGACACTCCAAGTCAGGCCTCTCTGACTTCACCTAAGGAACAGGATAAATTTTCTTCCTCTTGCATTTGAGTCTCATGAGGAGTCTAGTTTTCATACAAATCTAATCATGGAAATAGTTTCTTGATTAATCAGAAAAGCTCCTCTGGGTAGAGCCTGACCGAGTAGGATTCCCTCGACATAAATCAGGATTACTCAAGGCCTCCTAAGTGCCAAGCAGCAGGCCAGGCAGGGCACCGAGTGAGGTGCGGAGCAGACAGCCTGCGCCTGTTATCGTCTGGGACACAGAGGGGAAAGCGATTTTCTTTCCCTGAAAAGTGCATGGATGGAAGGGAGACTGGGTAAGTTCTTGTATTATACTTGCTCTGCTGGAGGCGAAGTAACATTAGGAAAAATGTTCTTTCCTAACCTCCAAGCAAGTAGAGTGATCCCTGCCCGCTCAGCAGGTAGAACAGAATACCCGTGTGAAGTATTTATGTAAACAGCTTCTGAAGAAAATCAAAAGGACAAAAAGACTTCACACAACCTTTCTGTCCTTTTAAAGTTGACCATCTGAGGCCATAGGAATGATGGGAACAATCTGTGAAAATAGTATTTTAAAGACAATGCATTAAAGTCTCAGATAACTACATTACATGTTGTGCACAAAGTAATCTTACTTCAGATTCTATGACTAGCAAAAACAGCTCTTTACAGAGAAGGCAAATGCTGCCCTATGGCTAAGAAGAATTGAAGTCCGAGTCAAATGCGAGCAGAAAATTCAGCTTCTCTTTAAATGGCATTTACCCATGGTTACTAGCCTTCAGCTGTTTTACAAAGTCACACACTGTACAAGGCGTTTTGAAGATCACACGTATTTTAAAGGGTTTAGAGCCCCTTCTGAGCAGAATGGTATACAAATATGTCCTACTTGCTGCTGAATCCAGCTATTATTAGGAGAGAATTTCTCATGATTGGAAAAAAATATATTCCTGTTGACTTGCAAGTTCTCTGCTTCAGGCACAGAAATTTCCCTTAGGTCCGGCATGTAAGATGGAGACCATGTCAGTGTGAAGTCGAATGGGAAAGGGACGGGTGGAGATGGCCAGATGGGAGTCAACCTCCTGGGAATGGTCGGTTACCCCGTAGCATGTGTGAATCCTGTGTGAGGAGGAAGGGAGGGCCCTGAGGCCAGTGTTCTGGTCCAGGAATTACGCAGTGCAAGATTTCAGAGCACTGTACAAACCAGTACAGAGTAAGCCCCGCTTCCTTGTGTGCGGAAACAGTCTGAGAGTCGGGCAGCAAGAAGGGGGTGAGTCCTTGGGGCATCTCTATTAACTAGGCCTGCCTCTCAACACTCCTTCTCCTCTTGCCTGCCTGGCACTCAGACTGGCCCTCCAAACCCTCTTTCTTCATTCTCCTTTTCTATGACTGCTGTCTCAGTCCCAAACTCTTCTGCCACCTGCTCCAGGACCCTCAAGCTTTCCGATGCAGACAACACCCCCACTTCTGATCCCTCCACCCTCCCATGGCTACTTCCTGTATCTCCATTCTATTATACACAGTCACCTGTGTTATCAAACTTTTCCTTCATATACATCTTCTAAAATCTGCCTTTCCCTTAATCCCTAACAGTGGGAAATCTGTGTCTCCACTTCTCCCATCTCCAAGCCCTGAGAAAATTCCTTACAGCCACCTCCAGATTAACATCCCACTGTCTTTCCTCTTCCCCTGCCTCCCCTGATGGCCCCACCGTCGAATTAGGAGATTCTCTCATCAGTCTCTCCTCTGAGCCCCCAGGTTCCCACCAGACTCAGTGAGGTCAGTCTAGGAATTAAAAGGCCAAACTCAAACTACCTGCCAGATGCTTGAACCTCTAGTCCAAGCCCCCAGTGAGTGATCCACCCCCTGCCTGAACTCCCTGACAACAGGAAACACGGCAGCAAGGAGCCATGCTTTCCAGTTTTAAACAGCTCTAGCTGTGGGAACTTTCTTTAATAAGCTCAAGTCTGTATTCCTATAATTAATGTTACTGGTTCTAGTTTTGCCTTTTGAAGCTCAATAAAAGATATTAAATTGCTTTTCCAGATGACAGCCCTTGGACCATTTGGAAACTTTGATCATATTCTTGCTAAGACATCTCTACTCCAGGCCAATCAGCTGCAGGGCCTTCAAATTTTCTGAACATAACACATTTTGGGGTTTCTTCTCCCATTTCATTGCCCTCCCCCTGAACATTTTCCAGGTTTTTCATGTGGCGCACCAAACTGTACTCATTGCTCTAGGTGTGATGTGATTGGTGGAACTAAACCCCCACCCCCAAGAGACAGTCTTTCTATGAGGGCAGCCTAAGTGCTAGTTAAGTTGTTGTAATGGTGCGGATACTGATAGTGGTGATGGTGGTAATGGTTTCAGGGATCATGTAATACTGCTGACTCATCACAGTCAACTAATTAAAGCTAGGAACTTGTTTTCCCACTTCTAAGTCACATCTCTACCATCTTTTTCATGTGCTGTTGACTTTTTGGATCAAAATCAAAACGACTGAGTTTTATTTTGATGTACCTGAGCCATCATTTCAACCTAATGAAAAGCATTGTAGACCTTGATTTTGTCAACGTTTGTTTGCCATTCTTCCCAGCACCAGTTCATCTTCAGATGAATTAACATGTTTTTTGTAACTTCATCCAAGTTTCTGATTAAATATGAATCAAACAGTGTTAAAGCTAGAGGCCAATGAAAAGACACTAAAGAGTGTCCTTCAGGGTCACATCTATCTGTTAATCAGCACCCTTTGAATACAATTGTTCAATTCATCAATTTAAGTGTGCCTATTTTTCTTCTGTTTTGTCCCCAGGCTATCCTGAACTTTGGCTGCTCTACATGTATCACATTTCTCACTGCTACCGGTTTAATAACCATGACACCCCGAAAAAAAAAAAAAGGACTCATTTGACATGACCTCTTCAGTACTATTTAGGAATCACCAGGTTCCTCTCATACAGAAGCTCTCCCTACCATCTTGTTAATAAATAGTCCTAGAATCTTACGTAAAATCGTAAAATTGCCACAAAACCGTAATGAGGAAAATGCCTCATCTTCTTCATTTTTGAGAACCAGAATCACTCTTGCCCAATTCCAGTCTTTCAACAACTCTTCTCCTCTCTGTAATCCCCTCATTGGAAAACAACCCATTCCTCCTGGGAACCTCAGGATTTATTGAAACCTTATGAAACAAGTCTTACCCTCCCTTACATTAGGGTTATTTGTATAGATGTCTTTTTCCCTCCACTCACACTTGATTATGAACTCCCTGGCAACAAGAGATGCTGAGAATGTTTCCTGCTGTCCCCTGCCTTGCACGTATATTTGAGGGTTTGAATTGAACTGAATTGCACAAAGGAAGAAAATTAGTTTGATCTATGCAGTCACAAAATCATTTTTTTGGATCAAATTGGATTCTTCTCATCTATCTTAGTATCTAATTTGTGCGTAGTTGAATTAGTCTTGCAGTTAATCTGATGTGGTCATTACATCTACTGAAGACAGTAAATTCATTTTCCTGATCTGGTGGTTTTTAATTATATAGTCACAGCCACTCACACAGAAAAATAAAACAGCAGATTAAATAGCGAACTAATAGCAGAATGATGAATGGAATTATCCCCAGGCTCAAAGGCTTTCCCAGGCAGTCTATAGTTTCTGCTGAATCATTTGTTCAGTTGTGATCTGACACCCTTTTGTTGAGTGATAGCAATAGTCACCAATTACTGAGTGCGTCCTACGGGCGGAGCAGTTAAGTAAGACAGAATGACATGGTGGCTAAGCACGTGGGGCACGGCCTGTGTCCTGGCACTTCCAGTTATATTTGTGTGACCTTAAGCCAATTACTTCAACTGTAAACAAGGTAGAATCAATACTAGTTACATGGCCATTTGAATGTATTATCTCATTTAATCCCCACAACAAGCCTGCGAGTCACTATAATTTTCTTCTACCTTACAAATTTGCAAGTTACTAGGTGCTGGGTGCCGTAGGATTCCTAGAAATGGCTATATCAGCATCAGACATGGTCTTGCCCCCAAGGACTTCACAATCAAGTAAAGAGGACTGAATTTTAAATAATTAACTAAAATCAAAGGGCTGAATCCAATATTTGCCATCGCAACGTGACTGCAAGATGCATGAGAGCACAGAGGATTTAACAGATGACTTTCAATAAGAGGTAGAATTTTATTTGAAACTGGAGGCATGAAATCCAAATCATAGCAGAGGTTAAGGGCAACCCAGAGTGAGGGAGCCACATAAACAAAGACTAGCAGCATGAAAGAGGATACAGTACTAGCCAGAGAGTGGTTCTCAACCTGCTGGCTGTCAAAACAATTTAAGTGTGGTCCAACTAGAATTACTTTTAAATATGTACTGTATCAGCTAGGAAATATTAAAGCACATTACAGAAAAATTCAGATGCATTTTGTGAATGTAATAGATATGAGTATTGGGTTACAATATAAAGCTTATTTCTTACTATGAGTTGTGATCTAAGAGGCTTGAAAGGCACCCGTCTAAGAGTGTCTGGAAGCTAAGTGGTGTAGAGAGACGTGGTGTGGGGATGAGACTGCTGCTCTAGGAAAACAGCGAGCAGCTCTGGGATGATGTATTTGGTTTGAAGTGAGAGACAGAAGAAGGGAGGTGTGTTGGAGATGCCACAGCAGTCTGTGCCAACGCCACGTTAAGTCAGCCTACCGTGGGGGTTATTCACAGGAGTATATGTGGGAATCTTTCCATGAGCAAATATGATCATTTAACATGTAGACAGAGGTGGTTTACAGTAGAGCTAATGAAGCTAAAGCTTCAGGGACCCTTGTTTTCATGAGTCCAAGTCCGTGTTTTCCAAGGCTCAGTTCTGAATTTTGTATTCATAATTTTATGTTCTTCTTCTTAAAGAGAGCCTTCAAAAGAAAAAGAAGGCCTTAAGAGGGCTTCAGGATCCTCCAAACCTGGGTCTGCCCTAGCTTGCATATAAATTTGAACAGGTGCCTTTTTTTTTTTTTTTATAAAACAGGATTGCTCAGAGACTTTAAGATACTAATGTGCATTTTGAATTCCCCTGAGATACAAATTTTATAACTTCTCTTTTCTCAAACTCCCACACCTCCTAACCCTCGCTCTGAATCAACACTCACACTTCACATTTAATGGGCATACGGGAAGCCGTTCAACGCAGCCTCACTCATCTTCACACCAGTGAGACTACACATCACTGTCAAAGTTTATATGCTACAACCCATGTTTGGGGAAATGGTGACCTTTAAATTTTCTCTAGTTGACCTCATCTTTCTCTGATGCTTCCTTGTTCATTGAAAATAACTTGGTTTTTTTCAATTTAAGTCTTTGGTTATTCTCTTTGGGGTAAATACTCAATCTTTCAAGGTGTTTTCCATTTCCTACTGTTTTTCTCTTCTCTTTGGGTAGCATGTGGATCTAGTGGAAGCTTGTGTGCATTTCCAGCTGTGGAGAAGGAGCCTCAGGTCCACTCACTGTGCTTTGAGCCTTCCCAGATCCCAGCTAGAGGTCAGCTCATTCTAGTCTGGCTCTGGCTGTCCTGTGGCATCCTCAGATGAAGCCCTGGTCTCTTGCCACATCACAGGCTTCTCAGTCGAACCTCAGGCTTATTCGGAGACTCAGTTCCTCTCAGCACCTCCGCCTGTCCAGGGATCTGGAAACAGCTGCATTCTCACACCTGCAGGAGTGGGTTTGCATTGGTGGAAAGGCTCCACACAGCAGCTCTCAAGCACCTCTTACAGCACAGGAGGAGGGCATCCACGTGGGGAGATGAGTCAGTGCACATTGCCTAAGTCTGGGTGGGTGGGAAGGATGTGGCGAGAAGGAGGTGGTAGAGATGGTGATATCTCAGCTTGGCTCTTGGAGCCTGAGTACGTGAGAAGATAATCCATGCTGGGAGGTGGGGGTGGGGGGAGGGGTAGCAGAGACGGGCAGTTGACAGCATGCAAGGGCACTGATCAAACAAGCAAATATATTAAGGATAAGTGAAGTCAGGTTTCTCACTGTGGGAGAAAGGGGCTACAAATATAGAAAGGTGGAAAAAGTAGAATTTACCCAGCGGTGCTGCACTGAAATTAGAGATAGCAGTGTGAACTCATGGTTTCCAATATATATGGATAGACATAAAAATAAACAACGATGTAAATGTGTGCAAAAACACACATACATAAATACATACACATCTAGCTTTGTCCATTGTGAAAGCCTGGGAGCAGTGACACCCTAATAGTAATAAGCACCTGTCTTGGTTTTTTTTCAGAAACATGTTTTGTAAATACCATTCTCCACCAGGGCTCCTTAGGGAAAAGCATGATCCCAAGGCTGGGGTAGGGGAAGTGCAAGACGAGCCTGGAGCATCAAAAAATAATGAGGACATGTCAAAAGAACATAGAAGCTTGCTTAAAGGGCTTCCCCTGGTCAAATCTGGAGCTATTTAGCATCAAAGTAAATAGTGATCATAATAAATAATGATCCTTTGAATAAAATGAAAATCTATTAGTCCATCCTGATGTAAGTCAATAAATAAATAGATTGGATGTTTCATGAGGAATAGGAAATTTACATAGTTTTAAAGAAACTCTCTGCAAAATACTTATTAATTACAAAAGAGAGGGAAAGGTAACTTTACAGTGGAGAAGCCTGGCTGACATCACCTTCATCTGGTGATCCCAGTTAAAATCACCAGCAATAAACAGGTTGATGAAAAGCATGTGCCACGCGCTAGGGTGCAATGCGTCACTTCTATGATATTCCTGCCAAAGGTGCACAACCTGAACCCAGCCATAAAGTAACGTCAGATAACCCGCAACCAACAGACTGTCTACAAAGTAGCTGGCCTGCAACCTTCAAAATGCCAAGATCATGACCATCAAGGAAAGAATGAGGCACTAAAGCAGACTGAAGAAAACCAAAGGGATGTGACAACTAAAAGCAAAGTATGATTCTAGACTGGATCCTCTTGCTATAAAGGACATTATTGTAACAACTGGCAAAACTTGAAAAGGGTCTGAGTGACACGTCAGTTTGCTTTCCTAATCTGGCTGATGGCACCGTGGTTAGGGGGAGACCGCGCTGGTGGTAAGGTGTTTGGGGTGATGGGCCTGTGGTAGGCAGCCTCTAAGATGGTTTCTGTGATCCTCACCTGTTGATATTCATGCCTTTGTGTAGTCCCTGCCGCTGCATGTGACCCCTACCTAGAGATTCACTCCTAATTAGTAGAATATGCACAGCCCTCGGAGATGTGATTACACGAAGATTGTGGCTCCCCTCTCGGTGCTGTTTCCCCTCTCCCCGCCCACTCACTCTGGGAGAAGTCCACTGCTTGCTGTGAGCTTGCCTATAGAGAGGACCACGCGGCAGGGAACTGAGGGGTCCGCCTGCCAACAGCCTGTGAGAAACTGAATCCTTAGCAAGGAGCCGCGGGGCTGGAGTCAACAGCCTACGAGGCAACAAATCCTACCAACAGCCACTTGAGCCAGCTTGGAAGTGAATCCTCCTGTACTTGACTGTTCAGACAAGATTACAGCCCTGGCCAACACCTTGTTTGCAGCCTGAGAGAGATTGTGAGACAGAGAAGCCGGCTTAGCCACCCCCGGATTCCGACCCACAGAAACTCGGAGATAATAAAGGCTATTACAAGCCCTTCAACTGTGGAGTAACATATTACGGCAACAGATAACTAATGCAGGGAACCGTATGACAACTCACTCTCAAATGGTTATGTTTGAGACTGTTTAAAAAAAAAAAGCGTATGTGTGTTGAGCACACATTTAAGCATTTCCGTGCTTACAATTTTTTATTGGCTTCCCCATCCCACTGAGAACAAAATCCCAACTCCTTACCTTCCTTTTCTGCCCCTCCAGCCCCCTTTACCCCTCTTACCTTTCCTAACTTCTAGCCACCCTGGTTTTCTTTCAGTTCCTCGAGCAGAGCCTTTGAAAGCACTCTTCCCTCTTACCTGGATGCTCCTCCCCGGTCCCCACCTGACTAACCCTCCCAGGACTATTTCATTTAGCATCCTTTGACTCTCTCCTTAAACATCCATGTCCACTTAAGAAGTTTTCTCTTTTTTTTAGGGAAAGAGGTAACTAGGTTTATTTATTTACCTATTCTTTAAGTGGAGGTACTGGGGATTGAACTCAGGACCTTGTGCACACTAGGCAGGCACTCTACCACTGAGCTATCTCCTCCCCCTACCCTCGCCTTCTCTTTCTCAGCCCCTCACAGGATTCCTTCATATACTTACATGCTGAAATGCCATATACTTATCAGGTGTTTTAGTTCTGTACTTGTTTCTATCAGTCCCTGCCTTTGATAAAGACAAGCCCCATGGGAGGCATGCTTCTCCTCTACACCACTGCATCCCCAGTTGCTAACACAGAGTAAATACTCTTCAAATATTTGTTGAATGAACTGATTACTATAATGCTTGATGATCTGGGTAGGATTCTCAAAAGTTAAGTTTCATTTCTCTTCACTCCCAAAAAGAAATTTTAAAGCTATACAGAGAGTGTTGGATTCCATTACGATAGGCAATCAAACCTGATCGTAACAGACTCTTTATCTTCCAATGCCAAAACTGATTGTGTATATTGAACTGAATAACCCGATCATTGTCTCCTTTCTCTGTATTACTTTCTCATTATCTTGATCACATTTACTTGTGTCTACAAAGTTGGTTTTGTTTTTTTCTGTTCTTTCAGTCCCTATTTTGCAGAGAGCCCATCCCAGATTTTTGTTTGATGCTTAGTAAATTCCCACAAGCAAATAACAGCACCATCTTGCAAGAATCTGGGAACAGCCTTCATATGGATTTAGTGGGCCACAGAGCTGGCTTTGATGGTGGGGCTGGGAACCCTCTTCTGACAGTTACATACCCGCCCTCCTTCAACAGTTCAGCACCATTGGGGAGGAGAGAAAAAGGCAGACAGAAAGAGGCTGAAATCTCTCAGCTTGTTTCTGCCAGAACACATCAGTTCCAGGTCATGTTCCTGCAGCACACATGTCATGGAGCGAGCACAAGCTGTCAGATGGAGAACAGAGAAGCTCCTTTGACAGATCCCACGTCTACATTCCAAACCCATTACAGCAGGAGAACTCGTTCCCCTCGAATGAGCTGCCCCTCTCCCTCCACTGGGTCCCCCAGCTGCAGAAATGCACCCAGCGCTGGAGAAACCCTCAGTGTCGAGCCCTGGAAGAGGCCGTGTCTCCGCTTGCCACCTGTCTTTCCAGGTGCTTGCTTCATGGTTGGGGGCAGGGCTAAGGGGGACAACAGGCAGAAACACAGCCTGTCTCCCCCAAAGGTGCTGCCAGTCATTTCACATTCTCACCATGTGTGTTTCGTTCAAATCTAGAATCATAAAAAAATGAGCCTGAGTTAACTTCCTTGCAGTGTAAACCTCACACTTCTGAAGGTGGCTCTCAAGAAGTGAGTATATAAACACTCTAATGAAAATTATAAATGCTGCCTAATTACTCATTGCCTTTGCACTGTAGTTTCCAGATATGAGGGGGTGGGGAGGAAAGCAAAAACATACTCATTGACAGGGGCTATGCAGTTAAAAATTAAGGGAGAGGGGAAGTTCCATTTGGCAACAGAATGTGGTTTGAAGACCCCGATGCATTTCTTTCCCAACTTTCCACTAAAATCCCAGAAAACCCGGAAACTGATATAGATTTTTCACACTGGCCAGAGCTGGGATTGATAGTCACGCTATTACCAGAACCTCAGAGGAATTTCCATGAACTACAAGGATGGTGGAATTGGATCGAGAAATACAAATGCTTCTAATTCTTCACCTCTAGGAAGAGAGCAAATCGGGCAGCCCTTCTGGAGGTGGTTTACTTGGTTGATCTCCTCTTCTTATTTCTATTTTCCCCATGAAAAGAGAAGTGAAGTCATCCAAAGTGAGTGTGAAGGGGAGAGGATGTCGAACCTGCAGATGTGAGGAACGAATTCAATAAAGAACAGGGAAGGAGAGTGAGGACATATCCAATCACTTAGCAAAGGATGTATCTGCATAGATCTTCCTTCATTTGAGAATTTGCAAATGAAATAGGACTTGCAAATTAAATTAAATTAACATGGGACCGTCAAACCATCACTGAGGATCAAGAGAAAAGGAATATCCTCACTGAGACTTCAAGAAGAAAATAACTAGAAACTAACCATTTATCATAAGAGATACTCATGTCTAGCAAAATTTAAAACATGCATTCTCAATAACCCAGCAGCTGCATTTTCAGGTAATACCCTAGTGAAATGTGTGAACATAAATAAATAGGTAAATAAACCTGATACAAGAGATTTTGCTACAGTCCTCCTAGTAAAAGCAAGAAATCGAAGCCAACTTATATGTTCATAGCAGCAGTATGGTCAAATTAATTTTGGTATACCTATATGATGGACTTTGTTAGCACAGAAGTAATCTTGAAAACATAATGTTGTGAAACATTCAAGTTGCAGAAGATTATTCATAGTCCAGTAAGTAATTTGCACAAAATTTTCATATATATAAAACAATTTATGCTGTATTTATTAATACAAATTTAGAAAACATATAAAAAACAAGGACTAGGATCACAAAATTCATGATAGCAGTTAATTTTGAAGAGAAGAATAAAGATAAATGTGACCAGGGAAAGATGTATTCAACTTTATTGAGAATAGATTATTTCTTAAAAGATCAGATAAAATATATAATAATATTTGCTAATTCTGGGTGGTAGCTACACAGGTATCTTATTACCCTTTTAAAAACACTTCTTGGTGTTTAAATTATTTTTTCAAAATAAAAATCAATTATGAAAGTTTACAAATATGTTTTAAAAACACTAAAACTGGAGCTGAGATGGGTTTGTTAAAGACTAAATAGAAAGCTCAGTACAGACGTACGGTGGGCAGGGGCTCGGCAGTGAGTGAGCTACAAGACCCTTCAACATTTCACTCCGCCTAGGGGTCTGCAGCCGGAGCCCCAGAATGAATTTCCAGTCCCCCTCATCACCCGGTTGTCTCCACCTCGTCCTTCATTTCTGAGTTTACACATCCTTCTCTCAAGGAACTCTGTTCCTATTTTGCACAAGTGAGTCACACTTCCTTCCTTTGCAGTTGACCAGTTCTCTTTGGGTGCCTCACCTTGCAGTGGTTATCACTCTAGTATAATTTACCACTTACTTTGTCCCGCCTCTGACATCGCTGGCTACTTTGGTGGGGATGTGTGGAATCATCAAGAGAGCTCCAGCTGGCACAGTTCCCAGCCCTGAGTACCTGCTTCCTATATTTTTGCTGAATTTAGTAGATCCTGGGTCCAGACAGGGTACTGTAGTGAGGCTCTCTGGGGGCAGAGGGCAGAATGATGGTACTGAGTGCCTGAAAATGCCAGCAGGAAATGTTCAAGGCAAACTGTCTACTGAAAGTCTTTTGCCTAGAACTGGACTTGCATTTCAGAATCATTAATGTCTGAAGCTGATCGTCATGGGAAAAAAAGAAAAACACACACAGTAGACTCAATTTTTAAAAAGCAGCTGAACTTCAGGCTTGCCTTTCCTCTTTGTTTTATCTAAACACACACAGATAGAGAAAGTTGGCTCAGAAATCATTCAAAATTGGATTTTTTTACAGCTTCCCCTTAAAATCTCCCATGTAATAGTTTTCCACATAAAAAAGCCAAGCCTCAGCCCAACAGAAAACATCCTATAGACATTTTCCTATTTTTGGCATCTTGTCCAGTTTTGGAAACTGCAGGGACCACATCAGAACTACCCACTGTAAGTAATGGGGAAGAGATGGGTGGGGAAAACCATACTCCCACACTCCTGTCAGGCTTGACTTTAACCCATCCCTAGTTTTAAAATTACAACCTAATACTGATGCCCTTGACTTGAGAGCTACTGGTCAGAACATGTCAAAAGGCACGAACTACACTCTGATTTCTGAGGGACACAGGGTTCTGGGACTCGGGGAACAGCTGAGTCTAAGGCCGCGGGGCAGGCTGTGCAGCGCTTCCTGAGCGCTCTTCGTCCCCCCCACACTGGGCCTGAGGGAGCCCCGCGGAGCAGCGTGCTGCCCTCCCCCATGGGCAGCCGCTTGGCCGCGGGACTTGCTTTGGCCAGTGAAACGTGAGTGGAGATTAAAAGGTGCCGATCCCAGAAGAAAGCTCCAAGAGGCACTGGTCTTCCCTCCAGCCGTCTTGCTCTCCTTCCCCGCAACCAGGAGAAGAGCATGTTGCAGAAAGAATAAAGAAGGTCCGTGGAGCCAACTTGCAGCTGATAGAGAACGTGAGCAAGGAGAAAAACAAAAACAAAGCAAAATCCCTATGTTTTTGAAGCCACCAAGATTTCAGGGCTGTTGGTTACCATGTCATAACCTACTAAACGATGACCAGGGGTGAATTTAAAAATTTGAGTCAATTAAAAATACATCTGCACACAATGGGCCAGACTCCCTCTGCCTCCATCGGCAAGGGCTCTGTGGCAGGTGAGACGGAAATTTGCAGTAGGTTGGGCCTCTTTACTTCTGCAAGGCTGGTTCTAACAAATGTTCTCTTTCTGGTAGAAAAGCTGACAAGAAGCCTCTTGGGGTTTTTTTGTGTTTTTTTAAAAATTCATATCAAAGATCCAGAATTCTCTGAGTCCAGAACCAGCCCCAGTGTTCCTCCCAAGGCTTCCTAGGGAGATCTTTAACACATGTCTAGTCTGGTCTCAAATCACTGTTTGAACTGAGCAGATTATTTCCATCTTTTCTGTATCACTGGTTGGAGAAACCAGAATTTCCCAAATTAGAGTACTTTTTTTCCCTATTGATTTTGCCATTAGCTACCCACAAAAGACCTGGTCTCTCCAGGAAAATAGAAAGCCTTTCATCAAACATTCCTTGAATGTGGGCATAGCCCAGAGCCTGCCTCTGGCCATCCTACTGTATAGGAGCAAGACAAAGGTTTCATAGTTACAGAGAGAGAGAGGAAAAAGGCAGAGCTTCATGGAAGCATGGTGCTTGGCAGGGGTGGAGGGGTGGTGCTTTCTGGAAGAAACAGAAACAAACTAGGGATGGTAATACAAATAAATGCTCTATAAACACTGGAAATGTGGAGTGAGCCGTATCCATTTAATTTTAGTAGAGCCAGTACGCCCTTTTACTCAGCACACATAGGAACATCCTGCATATCAAAATAACTTTCTCCAGACCAAACATGTGTGTGCTGCCGAGAATTCAATATGCCATCCTTACTTCCTATTATCACAGGTACACATTTTAAACAGAAACAGAAATACATGACTACAATGGTTGCTTTCAATTTTTAGAATATTAGTTAACATTATTGGAATATTAGTAACAAACAGCATCTCAGCATCTTAGAAGCTAAGGGAGGATGTGCTCTTTTGCAGTAATTCATCTGCCTTTGGTATCAACTCTCTCTTTTTGGTTTCCCCCACTGGAGTCCTCTGCTTCCTTTCCCCCTCCTTTCTTCTCTCCTCTCCTGTCCTCCACCCTTAGCTCTAAACAGCTGCACTCTTTTTTGCCTGATGTCCATGTCCCACCTCCACCAGCCACCTGATCGCCATAACCTTGAGGGGGTCTATGTGGCGGCAGAAGGGGCACCGAGCTTACAGTCATGGGGTTCTGTGGGGGAGCCTAGTGCTGCCACCAACATACTGTGTGACTTGGGGTAAGTCACATAACTTCTCTGTGTATCCATGATCTCATCCAGAAAATGAACTGAGGGTGTTTGATTTAATTGTTTCTAGGATCTGCTGCAACTTTTCAATAATATGAATCTTCTTGTGTCTGTGCATATCAATTGGTCACTCGAATCTGCTCTAGCTTTGTTAAGCCATTTCTGCTACTTCTTTTTATTATTATTACTGACATTTGGGCTTTGAAAATAGGTATTCTGTCTTATCCAACACTTGATCTTTTATATTGAAACATAACATTGTCTCTCTAGGGATATTTCTACTTAATAGATTTTTTTTTTAAGTCCAGAATACAGAGTTGCAGACTTCTGGGGTGGGGCAGGGGATGGGAGAATGAGGGGCAGATTTTCTCCCGCCTGAGAATGGCAAGAGAGTTAATCCGAGTTTCCGGAGGACCATAAGCTACCCTTAACAGAATGTCGGCATCTGTTCTGCAAAGGCAAGTGTGCTGATTCCTATTTGTGTTCCCCAAGTTATTTTCTTTATAAGCCAAGCCTTGGGTGACAAAGGTGGTGCTGTTAGGTTTACCTCCTGGCTGGCAGAGTGAAGGGGAGGAAGTACAATCAGTCACATCAGAGTCAACATGGCCTGTGTTTGGCGGATCTGAGAAAAGCATCCAGGCTAGTTTTATGCCAGTTGACTCACAATCAGGCACCTGGTGAGTGCCTCCAGTCTTCAGAAAACTGTGTTCTGCAGGTACTCAATGGCCAGTTGACTCTCTCCTTGGACGATAAAGTAACCTGTCCCTTGAGCAGCTCTCCTGGAAATTATTCCAGGATTAGCAAGGTCGTTAGTCCTTCTTATTCACACGTCTCCTACTTTCCTCCCCTGAAGTAATTTAAACATTCTTGTTAATATTTCCTAGTGAAAAAAAGGAGCGATCACAAAGATAAAGTATTGACACTACTAAGTTTCAAGAGGCTCTACCGACACAGACACTCTCATACGCTGTTGGTATAAAAGCCTGAATTGGTACCATTTTCTGGAGAATAATTTTGTGATATAGGTCAAAATTTTAATGCAAAAAAATTCCACTTCTGTTAGTTGCCCTAGAGTTATTGCAAAAGGGTACACAGGTGTCCAATGCATAATTACAAAAGCAACATTTAGAAACAACTTTTAGGATATGCTGAATGTGGATCAGTGAGGGATGGGTTAAATAAATTCTGGTCCATCTGTACAGTGGAACACATACAGCCACTGAAAGAATGAAGCAGAGCTACACGTGCTGACAACAGACGCTATCCCAAAGGGACTCATGTAATAAGGTGCAGTGGAGAATCTGTTCTCTACACGTGTATATGATATCTTTCACATAATTAAATAAATACATTTAAAAGTTGCTTGCATGTGCACTAGAAGATATATAAAACTATACTCAGGAAATTATTGATAGAGATTATTGTGCAGACTCGGAAGAGGTGGGAGGAGAAAGGGAGGAAGATTTTACTTTTCTAATTAAAAACTTATCTACTTACCTACTTCATATTTCAATGCTCATGCATTCCCTTTATATAAAAGTATTTCAAAGTAAAAAAACTAGAAATGCCTAAAAAGGAGGAAATGGTGAAATAAATTATGACACAACCATAAAATGTAATACTAACCAACCACTAAAAATTATCTCTTACATCTCTACTTGCCAACAGAAAAACGTTTCAGATGTATTGCTAAATTAAAAAAAAAAAAAAGTTTACAAAGTGAAAAGAGCAAGAGGGTAAGTAAGAGAACCATTGGAGCCCTCAGGGACCGTCTCCAGCTCAAGTGTAGTCGCCCCAGTGCCAGGCCAGTGCCCAGCACACCAGGCCCGCTACACACCTACTCTGTGCTATGGGCTTCCACCGTTTCCGGTTCACCCTCCCAGCAACCTCGTTTATCCCTGTTTTATAAGCAAGGAGATTGAAGATTAGGGAGGGTTTAACTAGGGAAGCTTGGACTCAAACCCAGATTTGTCTTCCCAAATCAAAAGGTTTGTGGAATCAGTTAATCAACAAATCAAGAAAAATGACATAATAAATCACAGAAAGCTTATAGGACCACACCAGACTGAACTGATGAATATGGAGCCCAGAATTCAGGGAGAAACCCCTACCCTGTCACAGCACCTGAGCAGCGAGGGGCCACGGGCTCCAGACCAGGCACTGAGTCCTGATTTCTTGACTTTGGATTTGTAACAGGAAATAGATAAGAAAGGTCATTCGTGATCACAAGGTTCACTGCTCTTCAAACTCTAAGCTGTAACCCATTAGTGGGTCACTTTCAGGATTTTTTTAAAATGGTGAGCTGCAATAGAATGGAACACGGAAAATACTAGGTATTAATACATGTTGTAAAGGTTCATATGTTTTTATGAAACATATTTCAGTTATATTTTCACATGTAGAGAAATGTGTGCATTGAATTACATTGCAAAGTATTGGTATAAATGGCAACCAGAAAAGGTTTTAAACCACCAATTCAATTTCAGCTCATTCCTCAGATGGTGACTCTAAGATCTAGAAGGATTAGATGGTTCCTTTAAGATTAAATGGTTCCACCATCCTTATCCACAGGCAATAGAATTGCGTGGGTATGAAATCCCAGGGAATCTACAGATTACTGTTAGATTCCCCAGATAATTTAGCAAGGTGGCTGGATTGTACTCTCTGTGTAACACCAACGCAGAGGGGAAAAAAATGATTAAATATTTCCATGATGTCTTTGTCTGCAGAACCTGACTCCACCTTGTGTTTCCCCACTTACCTCCTTTGTGTGTTAATATTCCCATCTTTCAAATGTGGCTAATCTTACTGAGCTCACTTTTGACAGGGCCATCAGGGAAGATGATGTACGTATAAAAATGGAAGTTATATTTCTCAGGACTGACTATATTATTAATACAGGATGAACTGGTGGGCTCTGGCAGGACCCAAAGCCTTGGCACCAGGTGAACAAAGCAGGTTTTCTGGACTTGTAGCAACGATTGTGTGATGTACCTCTCATTGGTTTAATAACATTTTAAGCCAGCCGCAAATAGCATACATTTACCCCCTCAATTACATCCTACTTGCAGTCAGAGTTTGAGTCTAAGCCTTCTTTGTATTTAATAAGTCCTCTGCATCACTCTTGATCGGTGGTTCTCAAACTTTTGAGAGAAGGAGGGGGTCAGGAGGAAGAGAGGAAGGAGAAACCTCCTAACGCTTTTGGATTCAGTGTGAGTGTTAAAACGCCCTTCCTTCTTAGCACAGCATTTCCACATATTCAACGAACATGGGCTGGAGAGTGAGAGGCAGAGGCAAGAAATGCATTTTTCAGCATCTTTCCTCCTCCAGGGAGATATGCAACTTATAACTCCCGGGAGCTGAGCAGACTTGCCAGGACCGCAGCTCCCTGGACCAGAGTTCCCTTATCACAGACCAGGCAGGAGCCCTGCACCTGGGTACCTGGGTGCTGGGATGCCAGACAAAGGCAGGCTCACAACATCTGCCTGGAGGCTTTCAGCCGTGCTTTTGCTCACTCTTAATACATCCATTCAGTGGAAGGGGAAGTAGGGTTCAAGTCCACTTTGCTTTGTTTTGTCTTTATGATGTTGATTGTGGATGGGAGAGGTACAGTACAGAGGAAGAAGCTAAAGACGGGGATGGGGAGCAATGTCTACAGAGAGGTCCTAGAGGAGCCTGTGCACAGAAGGCAGGGTTGACCTTGTCCACGTCATAGGAAAGATAGCATCAGTGTGGATGGCATGAGGAGCATGATTTGGTGGCAGTAAGTTGAGGTGTTCTCTATTGCCAATTTTTCTTTTCCATATAAAGTAGGAGGAGTACCACTTGTGGAGGATGAGTGGAAATTTGAAGGTTTGAAGGGAACAAAACAAAGGTGTTGGACTAAGTTCTTTGTAGAGTTCTCCAGCCCTGAGTGCCTACAATTTCCAAGCTCCCAGACACTGATAAAGCATAGTGTTGGAGGAAGCTGAGGACTGAGGGTGGCTGTACAGGCAGGTCCTAGTGAAAGCCGAGAACCGCTTGGTCAAGAGCTTTGCACTAGACAAAAATAAACATTGCTAATCCCCTCAACCTACTTCTTAGAGCTGTTGCTCAATAACCCAGTTTAAATGAATTATTTCTTCCTTCTGGGCTAGGTTGGTATCACTGGACAGGATCAGCTAGTGGAAGATAACCCCCTAACTCTTATGCATACACTTGGCCAAGGTCAGGCTTTTCTGCAGGGACAACATCCACTGGGAATATGATATAGGCAAGGCCCTGCTATATCAATTTGATCTGGTCAATTAACAAATGTCTCTTCTGTGTCCTCTGTGTGCCAGAGACTTGGGAAAGAGCTGGGAATGAAAAGGAGATATTACCCATTTTTGTGGAGTTTACAGTATAGTAGGGAGTCATAATAATAACTAAATGATTATAAGTCAATAAAGTGTCAGAAGGGAGAAGTTTGATCCTAGAGCAGTCAACAGAAAGAGGGTTCCACTTTATTTTAGAGGGGAGAGGAGGTGCATTTAATCTAGGACATGAAAAATGGGCAGGTGTCTGGCTAGTGAAAAGAGTTAGCTGGTAGGGAGGGATGGGCATCAAAGGGTCTTGGACTTTGAATTGTAAGAAAGGTATGAGGTCAATCTTGGGAGAAGCTGGTAATGAGCTGTAAATGACTATAACCTGAAAGTTTTGGGTGCCAGTGGATCAGTCACGATTTATTTTTCTAGGCTGGTCTTTGCGAAGGCTGCTTCTCTGACTATTATTGACCATCCCTGATGGATTAGCCTTTCATGGCTGCCCACCTGGGGCAGAAGGACCCCAGAGCAAATACATTAGACTCGCTGGACATGGAGCCTGGTCATTGAAAAGCTTCCAGGTGATTCTAATGTGTAGGTGGCATGGAGACCCACCGCTATGGGGCTCTGGGAGATGTGGGTGTACTGGGGTTTGGTCCCAGGATATCAAACCCCAGGTCTCAGAACTAAGGCAGGAGCATTTGCTTCCCTCAACTCCACCCTCTTCCTTCAAGTCCCGCCAGGCGTTCCTGCTTCCACCAGGTCTGAGAGATTTAATTCTTGCATGTGTTTGAGTTTGAACAGGCTCTTGCTCTTTCTCTTTGTGAAATTTGCACGAATCTCAGTAATTTTGGCCTTATATCCTCGCCTAGTTCTTTCACAGGATCTCCCACCGCCCATCTGCCCTCATCCTCCCTGCCCAGCACTTTGTCTCTGTCTGGCGGGTGGGGCTGTGGGCGGTGCGTCCTCTGCGTCTCTCACCGCCGCCCTCCCCACCACTCGCAAAACTGGAAGAGTTCTGTTGTCTGCAGTGATCTACAATCTTTCATGCAACCTGCTCTCTTAAGCCTTCCAAATTTTGCCCTGTTCTTTCATCTTTGTCATTCGCTTTGTGCAGTACCAGGAATAAAGCGCCCCGGTACCAGGCTGAAAATATTAAAGTGAAAGTGTCCATGGTGGGGCTCAATAGAGGAATTTCCCTGTTAAGTCAAACGCTCGCCTCTGTGTCCCAAAGGGTGGGTCCGTCTTCTGAGAATCTGAGGAGTACTTGTCTACCCTACGTGTTCAGTGGATAGGATGGGCAAACAGGGGACATGGGGACTTTAGGACAAATCAGACTGCTAGTCTGCCTGGGTGGCTTGGAGCTCCTGAGGTGGGTGCACAGAGAGGCTCTCGCTGTCTCCTTTCTAGAAAATGAAGGTGGTAATGGACCGGTTAATTGAACTAGATACACATGTCGACTGATCTCAACATGTTCAACCCAAACCCAGCAGCCATGCTTTTCTCCTAGATTTTTAATACCCCATATAGACCTCTCAGTTCTTTAGACTTTAGATTTCCTACCTTTGAAGACAGAGAGTTCTGACTGCACATTTCCTGTTGGCCTCGGGCTGTCTGCATGCAGGAGGGTGTGTCTCTACACAGTGCACTTGGTGTTTAGGTCACTGGCAAAGCACACACAGGGGTCATTAGGTGATTAAATATGATATTAAAGTCAGGAGTGAGCCCAACTCTTGGTGAGTGTTTAGAAAGACTTTAAAGGTACGGGCAAGCCCAGTCTGACACGTGCCACGCCAAGCCAGGCTCTGTGAGTCACGAGTGAGCCCAAATGTGCTCTAATTGCCTTTTGAGGTCTACTCAGTACATTTTCACCCGGACATCTCAATGCAAAGCACCTCAAGCATGACCCCTGTCCCCAGCCAACGTGTCTCTACACACTGCTGTGAGGGGCAGCTGCTTATAGCTTACTCAGTCCTGTTTTACTGCTGGGAGAGGGTGAGGTCAAGGCAAAGCCCAGTTGATGGGCAGCTGTAAGGCTGGACCAGCAGCCTCTCCTCAGGAAGACCAGGGAGAAGGTAGGTGGGGCGTGGGGAGGGCTCAGGCTCTGGGTGCAGAATCCCTGCTACCCAGTCCTGCGCCCTACAGAGAGCATAGGGCTCAGACAGTAAGTCGGCTTGAAATTCTTCTCAAGATGAACGAATGTATTGAGATTGTGACTTATTTTAAGCCCTTCCTTTTGCATCATGCCTATTTCTGGTGATTTTTTTTTTTTCACTTTGGCTATACCCAACAGAGAAGCTTTTCATACACACGTCCCCACTTTGACAAAATGATCCTGTCCCCTCCATAGGAGGACTCCAGTGGAGGCCTGAATTCCTGGCCTGAATGTGACTTTTGAGGCTGGGTTTTGGCACTGGAGATGCTGTAAACCCTGAGAAAACCATTTCTGAACAATCAGTCATCTCTAATGTAGACAAATCATTCTGCTTTTTCAAGTCTTGATTCTAAAAGTGATTATATCTGCTGAATATTTTCCCTCTCAAGTTAGATTGAACAATCTATGTTTCCATCGGGCTAGCTTGCTTTCTTGACTACAGTCTGCCCTCTCTAGATTTATTCTCTGCCCTTCCCTGCGCTGCTTGTCCTTGTGGTACCGCCCATCCCGTAGGTGAGCATGGGAGACCTCTAAGCTGAAAACAGTTTCCATTGCCTGTGTCTTAATTACGTTGAGCATCAACGAGACATTTTGTTGAATTTTATCTTTTCTTTAACACAGCGGTGTGGCTTTCTCAGAGACAAATAGTCTGAGTTCTTTGGAGTCCAACTGCATTGGATTAAAATTTGCCAAAGGAAAGAGCAAGACAAGAGTAATATGCTAGTGGGAAAAGCCAGGATTCTGAAATGAGCTAAAGAGAGTAACTGCTGAAAATGAAGGCTTGATTTGAAAGACATTTTGGAAATCACCATTGGTTTTGTAACGCCAAATGATAAATTAGAGATTTTTATGTTAAAAAAATTCAGAGACCTGTGTTCCTGGAGATTCCAGTGGAGAAGACGCCAGGCTCAAGTCGTGCTGCCTCATATCCCCGCTTTAGTTCTGCTCCCCAGTTGCTGTGCAAGCTTAGAAAAACGCCTGGATCTCTTAAGGTCACGTTCTCCCAATTACAGTGTGGATTGATAACAGATGCTCAAAGAGTTTTCACATTTTTCAGTCCTAGTACGTGAGTTAACGCTAGTTTATTAAAAACACTTGTGAAAGCACCCTTGGCGTTACAGATAAAAGTCACCACTATGTAACCAAGGTACCACATATGGCTTTACATACCTGATATGCCCTAAATGTTGTCAATAAAATCTTTTAAATGTGTTAAGAAAGGGATATAAAATGCCTTTATAAAGTGAAGGATCCTTTTTAACCCCCCGACCCCAAATTGGCTTACCATGTTAAGTCTATGTTTTCATAATCAGATCTTCTATAAAAGCACAGTCTACCTGCAGTGCTGTTTACATGAACACAGAGCTCTTCACAGGGGTTAGTAAGAAGAGCTGTCTTCACGGAAGTTTCACACTTTAAGGAGCACCAATCATATCACCAATCCAGAGCCTAATAGAAAACTTCCAACTTTGGGGAAACAATGTTATTTCCCTGGAAATTTCAAAATATAGGGTGTTAAAGAATAACCAAGAATCATAAATGAGCTGGAGTTTTTCAAGGTCATTTTCAATGTCTCTTGTTTTACTAAGAAAAATGTGATAAATTAATTGCATAGGTGAAAATGACATTTATGTTATTCAAATGTTTGTTTTCTGTTGCAGAAGAAACCATCAGGGAAAAATGTTTCCTACTGTATCATCCCTAATGTAATTCACCCCAAGAACAGAATAAGGTTTAAAAATAAAGAGCGAATGGGATCGTATCTAAGTATATAGATGCATACAGACACGGACACATATACACACATACCTTTTTATATTTCCTAATTTAATAAAGAAAATGTTCTAGGGAAACTGCAGATCTGATTGAAAGGTCTGGTAATCTTTCCTTCTTTGATTTTCTGCAGTACTTACTGTCGGTATGAACCATTTGGCATGGATGAATTACCTTGTGTCTTTGCATGCATATATTCTTGTCTGTACAACTAAAAAGTGACCTCCTGGAAGGAAGTTCCCTGTGACGCTAAGTCGATGCCTTGTCTATTACCTGGGTGCCTTAATCATTGATTGGTCTATACGTTTGCAGGGAGGAGTCTGGTAAGATACACTTAAAACCTTTATTCATTGATTTACAAAATGTACAATATTTACAAAATTTAGGCATTAATCCCATATCAGCATGAACATGGTGGGGCGTCTCAAAATAAATAAATGGCACATAGGCTAATATACACATGGTGGCTCTTTGCACTTCAAGCCCTCACCGATGGTAGGACTTAGTGTAAAGTTTAATGTGGTAGAAAAGTCAGATGGATGACCAGTCCTGGGCCTTCCACATGAATGGCCCTTTCTTGGCTCCTTGAGGCTGGGGATGGTGAGCAAATCACTTTCTTTGAAGAGAATGAAACACCAGCCATTCTGACAGGCACATGGGGTGCACGCAGCCACATCTGTGTGGAGTTTGCAGTGACCCCCGGGGTGGCAGGTGAGTCTGCACCGTTGTGGACCTGTCCCCTGCACACCAGGCAGGGAGGCTTTGGAGTGGTGCTTCTCATGAAGAACCAAGATTTGGACTTTATCTCTTCTTCTAATCACATGCAGTATTTGGAAGGTGTCAGTGGAGAGTGACCCATGCACAGAAATGTATTTGCCGATATGTACAACATCAAATTTTCATTGTCTTCTAGCATCTTCAGACGTAGGATCAAACTGTCTTCTCTCTGATAGCAAAAGGAATGAATGAGGAAACCATACCTCCACCCCTCAAAGAGAAAACATGGTCTGGGGACACCCACAAATGACATCCTGTAGAAGCAGGACTAAAGAAATGCCATATGATGAGATGGACAAATTCCCATAATGTCAGACCTGGAATTCCAACTTCCCTTCCTGTTTGATCCCACCTCATCCCATATAACCTAAATCCGAAGGAAAGGCTTCACGTTATTGAGCTTCTTAGAGCCTCAGTACCTTCATCTGCAATGTGTAAATACTAGTAACACTATTCATAGGGTTCTTGCAGGGATTTAAGGACCTAACTTATGTAAAGTGCTTAGCGTCTGGCACATAAGAGGTGCTCAAGAAATGTCTTGCTTTCTCTCCCTCTGCTTCCCCAACTCCAATTGTAAGCAACATATAGATCAGCTTACCAAATTCTGAATTAAGGCCATTTGATGCAATTGAGATTATTTTGTATCAGAGTTACTGCTGTCAGTTCATATTTGGTCCCTGAAGGGGTCTCATTTTATGAGCCTGTGCAAGGCAGATGGACCCTGACAACAGCGTCCTCCTGATCAGCAACAAGTCCTCCGAAGTTCACACAAATACACCCCAAAACCCTGCAGAGAAACTCAACCAGTGACGGTCACCACCTGAATACTTCTGGGACAACACCACTGAGGAAACCATGAGCAAGAACCTTGAGGCCAGTGCATTACTCTTGCTCACAACATAAGTTAACTTTTTTCAACACTGGTGCAAGTATTATAGATAACTTTCAACAAACATATTTTACAAGCTCTACCACTGTTGAAAAATATGTATTCTAATTTGATCGTCTTGTTCAGAATAAAGAATCTTTTACAATATATTTTAGTTTCTAGTTATGCCATACAAAAATAAATATTGTATAAATGATTTATAAGGAAGAAGAAAAAATTATAACCTGGGATGCCAAAAAATATAAGAAAGCAAGCATCTAAAAGAAATAAAAACTTTTCACTGGATCTCTTTACTAGTCTCACCATCACCCCACTGGTCCACCTGCTTCTTATCCTAAGATATCACGTCTTCTTTCGCGATTAATCTGGAGACAACTTAATGCAGGAGATTCTCCCTGAAGTCACTGGGGATTTGGAAGAGGAAGAGCAGAGAGGGCTCTTTGACAGCATAAATGGCAGAAGAAAGACTTGGCTGAGACACTTAGTGGGTCCTCACAATGAACTAGCATCAGCTCCACCCATCTCCTTCTTTTCATTTTGAAACCCTCCGTCTGGATTAGCTATGCCTGAATAGACACTATGACCAGAGGAAATAACCCCATCCTGCTTTCACGTTCTTTGGACACCCATTGGTCCAAGTAGAATTCAGGATCTCAATCAGCTGCCCAATCAAGGCCAGTCTCATCAACACCATGAAGGGACAAACAGCCACCTTACCGATGCCGATTCCATTAAGTTGGGAAAACTCCTTCTCCAGCCACCCTTCCCCCAATACAACCAACTTTTATGATTGCCTTTTTTATGTCCCATGCAGAGCAGAGGAAATATTCCCATCGTTACGAGGAGAATATTGGGACACTTAAATATTAGGACGACTGAAACTGCTTACTACTTTTCTAGGGACTTGGTCAGAATCTCCAAGAAAATAGTCCATTCATTTGGGAAGCACAGTTTTGAAACTCTAAAGCTATAAATGAATTCATAATTGTACTTAAACCTGTACCTTTCTCTGGAAGAACACAGATCTATATGTGTCCATGTAACATACCACCCAACATCTCTGAGGGTCCCAAGACCTCCTGTGACTTGTGCATGTATTCTGAATTAAGAGCCCCAAATCTCAGTAAATGTAGAACTATTTCTTGGAGGGAAAACAAAGGTTTATGGTATAGGACTCAGGTCTGTTTTGGGGGCAGCCTGCTTGGATGCTTGAAATGACTACAATGAAGTAATGCTCGTTCCTCATGGGGAGTGGTCGTGCTTGGCCGTGAAGACACCATGAGTGTTGTGGTTTCGCGTGTGTGGCAATGGTCGGGCCAACGACTCATGCATGACTATGGACCATCGAGAGCCTAGTGGATCGCTATGACACCTGGTGCCTCTGAATTGCTATAACGTGAGTCCCAACCACACCCACAAGCAGGACACTATCACTGACACGCAGTGCGGATGCCCGTTTGTCTGATTTATGGGTGACGTCGTGGCAAATGTGGCATCGGTTTCATTTCGGGGGAGTGGCAAGTTGCAGATATTTCCTTCACAACAGGAAGTGCAGACCTGGAAGAAATGGAGAGAAAAAAAAGGGTGATGAGGAGCTGGCTGGTCTGGGAAGTGGACGGAGATTTTTGAAAGAACTCTTTCTCTCATGGCAAAACTAGTGAAAATGACCTGTTCTACAAAGGAGACAGCAACCCTGCATTTGAGAAAGTGGTATGAAATTTAATCTGGAAGCAATGTAGTCAAAGTAAAACCCCCCTTCCAGACTAAACTTCTAGGGATATAGGTCTGTTTTTGACATCTTGCCATGTGGTTATTGCATGGTTTCACAGGCTTCCTAGGTCTCAGCTATTCTGTGAAATGGGAATTGTAATACTTACCTTTCTCAGAGAGGCTCTCATGGTAAACTTTGATTTGCTGAGTCTTCACCGTGAAAGTGAAGTGGCTACAACCTAGTTAATTTAAACTTAAATATTTACTATCATTCAAACTTTCTGCAGAATTATCTCCATTCCCATGGGTGAGTTAAAATTTGAAGGGTTTTCATTTATGCAATTACTCCTGCTTTACACTGCTTTCCTCATGCATCATAATTGAAAAAAAAAAAACCCAAAAGATTATTGACAGAAATTACTTTAGGCCATGGCTACACAAAGTATAGTAGCCTCAGCATCAACTGGGAACTTATTAGAATTGCAGAATCTCAAACCTCGTCCCGAATTTAGCAAATTAGAATCTGCATGTTAACAAGATCCCTGAGTGGTTCCTGTGCACAGTAACGTTTGAAAACCTCTGTGGTACTTAATATCCTATACAGGCATTATCCTGCAGAGGTCTGAGTTTGGTCCCGGTTGACACGGGCTAGGAAGACATTGTAATGTTCAGGAGAGAAACTAGAGGTCAGAAGTGATTTTGAATTCTGTCTCTGTCATTTACTAGTGGTTATCAGCTGAGCACATGATGTCACTTCTCTGGTAGCTTCCTCCTTGGTAAAGTAGCCACCATAATGCCTGAGAGATGAGATTAGCTTGAGGGGGGCCATGGAAAACCTGTGGGTGTACTTTCATATTTTAGTTATTAGGAATGACAATTACCTCTCAAAAAAAAAAAAAAACTAGGAAAATAATTTAGTGTACTTGACAAGTTGCTTGAAAACTGGGCATCTTATTAAGAGAAAGAAGCCCCTACTAACAGTGAGACTGGGAGCTGCCCCCAAACCACCAGGAAGGCAGCCTGGTGGGGACGGGTGGGCAGACTTCAAACAAAGATCAAGGGCTGATATACAAGATCACATGCACAGCCAGCTGGAAACGACCAGTGGGAGAGTCGGGGTGCCTTTTCCTGATACTCTACATTCTCCTTCAAGGCTGCGTTTGAAGTGTGTTTTGCACTGAGCGCTTGGCACCAGATGGCGTTTAAGGAAAGTAAACCCACAACGAGATGGTTCTCTGGTCACTGCTCAAAGGAACGCCCTCCCCAACTCAGCATCCAATGAAGACACGAGCCTCACTTCACAGAAAGTCATCCAAGCGACACTGCCTTGGCCACCTGCAGCTAAATGAACCGAGGGCACATCTGCACTGCTCCACCATGGGGCATCGCTGCTCCGTCCCGGGGCATCACTGCTCCTCGCTCCTCGCCCTTCTGTAGCTTTAATACTTTCTTCTGAGTGAAGAAAGGTCTGGCAATAATTTTCAATACCCTCTTGGTGCTGTGTTCACATAATTTATGCTGGTTATCCTATGCCCCAGTATAAATTTATATGCTTTCGACACCAACAGGGAAGGAAGCAAAGGCAGTCAAGAGCCAGCCTACATGGTGGGGTGAGAATTTGCTTGTGTGCACTGGCGGGCGTTTGGGGAGGAGGAAGCTGGCTAGGCTGTACCAGTCACTTGCTTTGTTGCCCAGACCTTGTGGCCTTCATGCTCGGAGTCTCTGCAGCCAGTGGACAAGCAGTCTTCCAGGGGAACACAGCGTTTGGTGACAGAGATGCTGTTTCCTGTGACTTCCATCGTGTGCTGAGTGTAGCAGTATCTAGTCTCTGTTAACAGAGAAAATACAGTTTAATTGAGATGGCAAATGTTAGCCCATCCTGCCTGGATGGAACACAACAGGAGTGTCAACACCACAAGCCCTGGAAACTCAGCAGCACATGGAATGTGCACTGTGTTAGGTTTATATACAACACCAGAGATCTCCTTGGAGAGATCCACTTCCCCGTGGTAGAAAGGCAGCCTTCTGAAGAAGACTGTCTCTGCTCATATGATCCCCATAAACCAAGACCCAGCAGTATCACTCTTTGTCTTCCAACAAAGTATTGGTTTTTCTTTTTAGGGAAGGAGAGGTTTGGAGTGATGGTTTAGGATGTGAGAATCAGCAATTTTCAGGAAGATGAAGGGGTGAAAACGTTCAATGAACACAGGGTTAAAAGAAAAAAAAGTGAGGCAGGTAACAAAGATCTTCAAGGAAAGAAAAGACGGTAGTGAAGGGGGCTGTGTGTGTGTGTGTGTGTGTGTGTGTGTGTGTGTACGTGCGGGCGCGGGCACGTGCTTGGAAAATGGCTAGTCCCAAGTAAGACAGAATGGTTACAAACAGATTTATTGTATCTGGAGGAAAGGCTTTTATCCAAAAGAAAGAACTTCTTGCCTAGGAGCACACCGGATCCTAAAACTCAAGATGGTACAGAACTAACCCCAAAAAACAGGTGTTCCACAGTGAAGAGCACCATTTCTCCCCAACATGATCCCAGGATCTTTCCAAAAAGGCAGATGAAGACCATGAAATGAGATTCTAGAGTCTAAAACATTGAGATTTCTTCCAAAATTCCATGGAGAATTTTTTTTATTTGCAATTTAAAACCCAAAGAAAAATGGCTTTGTCGATGTAATTCTTTAAGACCTTCAGGCAGTGCTCAGCTTTCTAAGCCTGGGATTTAGGAGAATGTTCCTGCTTCACTTTCAGACTGAAAAAAAAAAAAAGGAGTAATTCCTAAGAAATGTCACTGAGCTGTTTTTCATCCATATCTTGGACCTAACTTTGCATGCTTTATACATTTTGGATATTTAGTGGCTAATATGGAATTACGGCCTTCTATGATATTATTTATTAGGCAATAAAAGTTCGCCTCACCAAAGCACTAATGTCAAAAGAAGCAAGCTCAGGAATTTTAGACCCTAGGAATGAGCTAATTCAGACCACACTGACACATGCTGGGGATCATGAAACTTCAGGGGTTTTAACGCTCTTCCCAGACACCCCCACCTGACAGGAACCTGCGTCTTCCTAAGGGCGGAAACTTGCCCGACAGGGGTGTGTGTACCTGGGCTGAGTAAGGGTCAATATCCCCCCGTAACTGCTGCCCCCACATGGCACCTCAATCAGAATTTCATCATTTGCGGTCAGGTCAAGGCAGTCTCTAGCTTCTTCAGAATCCTAGGGAGCTCTTTGAGTGGGGTAAGTAAGATCACACCATGAGCTCATAAGAAAACTTGAAAGTTTTGCACCTGATAGTGATTCTCCCAAAGCTCTAAAATATTTCAAAATTGGAATGATTGCTTTTCTGATGGAGAGGAGGTGGCATGATAGTTTTTACAGTTATTTTTAAGCCTTTAGCAGGGCTTAACAGGAGGCCAGTGCCCTGAGAGGTTTACCACATCTTCCAAAGAGCACTGGTTTACTTCCTTAGTATCAGATTTGGATGTTTATGGCCAGGCTAGGGACGCCTTTCTCACCCCCACCCCAGCTTCAGATGTTCAAAAAAGCAGTAAAAACAGGAATGTTCTTATCTCCTGTCTCCTCTTCCGCAGACAACCAGGAGCAGCTGCCAGAGGTTTTATTGCTCCAAATGTAAATCTGAGCAGATAAGATCATACATTTATGGACTAAGTAAATCACTATATGATTTCAGGTTTGGAAATGAGATTTGTCCCTCAACTATTGAATGATCTTGTTTTAGGTAAGCCTTAACATAACAATTGGTGAACTTGATATAACTACTTTCTGCTCATACTTTTATGTCCATAACAAACTTTTAATTTATTATCTGGATGCTCATTCCATTAAATGAAAGTAGAAAAAACAATTGATGAGCCTTTTTTTTTTCCCCCAGGAAAATATGCAAAAGCTCAGTGCCTAATAAACCAGTGCTTGCCATTCTGGGGGGAAAAGGGTGATGAGGCTGGATACAAGTATTTCTTACACTCACCGAGTCCAATCCATAAAACAAAGACACCCCATTACTTCCAGCAGTAGAGACCTCAAATCTGAAGCATCAGTCCCTTAAAAGTATCCATTCCTCTTCTTATCTCACAAAACCCCTAGGCGAGTTATGAAATGTTAATGTGGAAAAAGGGTCTGCGGTTAAATAAATTTTACAAATGCTCAAATAAAATTGGACAGGTTTCTTTAGTGGATAACTTGTGAGAGCCTTAAATCTGTATTGTGATCTCCAAGGGGGGTGGGGGCAAGCAGGCAGAATTTCCCTTGCAGAAAACGAGGTGGACCACATGTGGCTTATCACTGGATGGTAGAATTGATAAAAACTGAGTTTCAGCCACAGAGTCCTGCTCACCATGCATTTTGAATGATCCTTGGGTTAGTAATGCGGTTATACGAGACTCAAGACTGCTGATAACTTCACACTAAAAGGATTTCAAAGGCTTTTATCTAAAAGATAAAAGATGGATTTGAATTTCTACCAGGTTAGTTTCAGACTCTAAAATCTCATATTCTGTAACTGCATGGAATTCCCAGAGGTTGTGAAACAGAAGTCTTTCACTGTGAGACTCACAGGTATTCAACTAAAATCAGAACTGGGTAAGAGAGCGTAAGCAACTATTGGCAAACATGAAATATACTTTTTATGAAATTCACACATACACCCACAAACATACAGAAATTCCGCAGCCTAGTTCTGAAGTCAAAAAAAGGTTCAAGGAGATAAATTACAAGTTTCTATTGTATAGCACAGGGAACTATATTCAATATCTTGTAGTAACCTGTAATAAAAAGGAATATGAAAAGGAATATATGCATGCATATGTATGACTGAAACATTATGCTGTACATCAGAAACTGACACAGCATTATAAACTGACTATAAACTTAAATTAAAAAAACAAACAAAAACATTTTTTTAAAAGGTTCAAGGATAAAATGCAAATTTCCACTGACCTACTGATATTCAGTTTCCAATAACAGAAGCTGTATTTATGCAAAATACACATAAACTGATTTGAATTGAAAATGACTAACTTCCTGGTAACAGGCTTTCTCACCACTCAGTTATCTGTGTGGCCCTGCTAGTTTTGGTCTCTTTAACAAACACATGTAATGATCAGAGTGACACTCGAGAACAATTCACCAGGAGCAAGAAAATCAATGAGAGGAAAATCCGTCATAATATCACAAATTATATTGAAAAACAAAAGGCTAGTGGCATCTGGGGGCACACTCCCTGCCTGATTGCTGTGCACTTAACCCCTTACACCCTGCCAGCAACTTCCAGGTCTTCCACTGCAATGACTGTCTGCAACCCTGGAATAAGCCACACTTTGTCATGGTGCATAATTGTTTTATATATTGCTAAATTCTATTTTGTAATATTTTATTAAAGATGTTTGCGATTGTGGGAGTTCTTTGGTACTGTCTTTGTCTGGTTTTGGATTCAGGGTAATTCTAGATTCATGAAGTGAAGAGAGAAGCGTTCCATGCCCTTCTATTTTCTGGAAGAGATTGTGTAGCATTGGTGTGAATTTGTCTTTAAAAATTTGACAGAATACTCCAGTGAAATCATCTGGGCCTGGTGATTTTGGCGGCGGAGGATTTTAAATTACAAATCTAACTTTCTTAAATTTAACTAGCCCTGTAACTATTACCTATTTAAACTGGGGTTACTTTTGGTAGTTGGTGTTTTGGTGTGGACCATTTCATCTAAACTGTCCAACTTACGTTTCTAGTCGCTCACAGTATTCCCTTATTACCCTCTTTATTGTTTTTCTCCATTGATTTTTGCCCTTATTGTTACTATTTCCTTCCTTCTGGTTAGTTTTGTGTTCATTTTAGATGCTCTCTTTTCTAAAAATTTAGAAAAACGTCAGCTTATTAGGGATTATTGAACTACTAGCAAGCTTAGATGACTGATCTTCCTCTTCTCTAACAGATGCATTTAGTGCTGTCAGTTTCCCTCTCAGCATGGCTTTCACTGCGCCCCACACATTTTGATGTGTTGTGTTTTCATTTTCACTCAGTTCATTGCCTTTTTATATTTGCCTTAAGACTTCATCTTTGATTCATGGACTATTTAGAAGTGTGTTGTTTAGTTTCCAGGTGTTTGATGATCTTCCTGTTATTCGTCTGTTACTGATTTTTAGTTTGATGCCAGTGTGTCAGAGAACACACTCTGTATGATTTCAATCTGTAAAACTTTGTTGAGGTTTGTCTTATGGCCCAAGATATGGTTTATCCTGGCATATGGTCCATGCACACTTGAAAAGAACGTGTATTCTGCCGTTATCGGTAGAGTATTCTATAAATGTCCATTGGGTCCTATTGGTTGATTGTACTGTTGAGTTCTTTCATATCCTGGCTGGTTTTCTGTCTAGTTCTATCTAGATGTTGAGAGAGTTGTACTGAAGTTTCCAACTATATTTGTAGATTTATCTGTTTCTCCTTTTATTTCTATCATTCACATATTTTTCAGTTCTGTTATTTGGTGCATACACTCCTTAAGATTGTTATGTCTTCTTCATGGATTGACCCTTATATCATTATATAATGTTCCACTCTGCCTTTAGTAATTTTGTTTGCTCTGAAATCTTTTGATTCATGTTTACATAATATATTTTTCCACCCTTTTACTTTCAATTTGCCTATTGTATTACCTTTGAAGTTAATTTCTGACAGAAGCATACAGTTGGGTCATGTGTTTTAATACACCCTGCCAACTCATTTCTTTTAATTTTACATTCAATGTAATTATTTATATTGTAGCACTTAATTCTGTCATTTTAATTTTTATTTTCTGTTTGTTCTGGGGTTTTTTGCATCTCTATTTTTTTCCTGCATTCCTGTGGGTTACTTGAAGATTTTTTAGAATTCCATTTTGCTTTATCTATCATGTTTTTGAGTATATTTCTTTGTTACTGTTTTTTTTGAGAGGTTGCTCTAGGTATTAAATTATATGCATAACTTCTTACAGTCTGTTGGCATCATTTTATCAGTTCAAATGAAGGGTAGAATCTTACTTCTCTTCATGTCTTGTTACCCTCTCTTGTTTGTAGTAAAATTGTCTTATATAATCCCTTACGTACATTTAGAACCACATTAGACAGCATTACAATTTTTGCTTCAACTATCAAACTTAATTTAGAAAACTCAAGGGGAGAAGAACAGCCATACTGTATTGTCCAAGACATATTTTTACTTACCATCTTCAAACACAGTTACATTTGGGAGGGTGGGTTCTGGAGTGAATATATGAATTTGGGAGGATACAATTTAGCCCATAACAGGACACTTGGTGGTAAAGATAGAGGCTGAATATAGACAAACGAGAAGCTTCTGGGCTGCTGAAAATGGTCAATTTCTTAATCTGGGTGCTGCTTACACAGTGGGCTCATTTGTGAAAATTCATCATGCTGTTCACTATTCTGTGGGTATATCTATATTATGTATGCATAACTCAATTTTACGTTCAGTTAAATGAAAGTGAAAGAAAAAAGAATCTAAGATGAAAGAAAACAGACATTTGAGAAGAATGAACTACAAATGAGTTGCAGATAAGCTGAATTATTTAAAGTGTACCCTAATTAGGAATTATCACCTGCTCTGGTATCCAGGCACCAGATCAATCTCTTGGCTTTCCCAGTCCTATTCACTGCTAGCCATAGACCCTTAACAATTATCTTTTTCTTTTCTTGTCCCAAGGAGGAAATTCCTCAAGGCAGAAATTAAAAATAAATAAGTACTTATCAACCAGATTAAGTCATAATTGCTCTCCTTTATCCTGCAGTCAGCATCTGTTGAAAAAACTACCAGATACTTCTCTCTTTTTCAAAAACATCGTCCACACCTATTAAGGAGAGGTGACACACGCAGCTGAGGAACCTCTCTTTTAAAGTAAATCACTGAAATTCAGAAAGCAATGTACTTATTTCCAGACAAAGGCCAAAAAGGTGGCTGACAAAGTATGGAAAGGTAATGAGGATAAACAGGACTTTATAGTGGACAGGAGTTAAGATAAAAGCAATAAGACAAAAGCATCAAATAGTTACTTCCTATCCGATGCAATTGTGTTAACAGAAAATATTTGGGCAAAAACACTGTGAACTGGAGTAGGTCAGATGCTTTCGAGCACAGAAAAAAATTTTGTTTAGGCTAATAGAACTTCCGGTTAAAAAATTCTAATGAAAGAGTGAATCTGAGAATTACAGTGCCACCTGAGATGAACTACCTTGTGCCTTCTTACCAAGAAACAGTAGGACAAAACTAAAATAGCTGGGTAAAACGAAAACAATGGTAACAAAGATCACGTGAAAGCACAGGCGCGCTACCAAGGCGAACAGGATTTGAAGGGCAAGATACCAGCAAAACCAAAACCAACAGCGCACTAAGTTGGGCCCGACATCCTCTACCTGCTCTCCCCAGAGCACTTGCTGACTGAAAAGCTGCACAGGTGAAGAGGCTGAGAAGCCGGGCAGAAAGCCCTGCGGAGGAGCAGAGAAGCTATGCGGGGGCCTTCGTCAGTCTCGAGGGAATTGAGAGGCACAAACAGGAATTCAGAGCTAGCCGGGCAGCCAGGAGACAAGGCTGACAGTCTGAGAATAGAATCCTAGGTGGGCAGTTACATATTTCAGTGCTTCAAAGATGTCATCCCATCCACGTCTAGCCTCCATTGCTTCTGTCCATACTAAGTGTTGGCAAGGCCGTGCAGCAACTGGGACTCTCAGGCCCTGCCGGGGAGGCTGCGAGCTGGTACGGCGGCTCTGCGGACCCGCTAGGCAGTGGCCAGGAAAACCACAAAACGAGTGTCGCGTGCCCGGCAGCCCCGCCTCCTGGGACGGACCCAACAGAAGCGCAGACATATGCGCGCCAAAAGACAGGTAGACGGTGCTCGCAGCACTCAGAATCGGGAAACAATCCAAAAGCCTGTCAACAGTGGAATGGATGAACTTAGTACATCCATATGCTGATCTGCTACATGTCTGTGAGAAAGAATGACCCTGCTGCTCGCAAAACACGGAGATGAACTTCACACACAGAGTGTGGGAAAGAAAGGAGGACATTCTGTGTGGCTCCATTTATATAAAGATGCATGACAGTCATGAGTGCATTACTTTTGGGAGGTGGGGTGAAACGATGAGGGGATCCCAGTGGCCTTCTGGGGATCTACTGCTTAACATGAGTGGCAGACACGCAGCATGTTCACATGGTGAAAAGCCAAGCAGCTGTGCACTTACGATCTAGTCGCTTTCCAGAATGTATGATAAATTTTAACTTTAAAATGTTTGTTTTAGAAAAAGGAGGAAGTCAAAGACTTCCCTTTAGCAATATGACAGGATAGATCATCTGCGTATCACCTCATTACGTAGCAGCCAGAAGTGTTGGATTATATACAACCACTACCTTTTATAAATGTACAAATGAACTCTCCAGAAAGTAAAGGGAATCCCAGGGGCCAACCCTGGGTTAGGTACTGAGTTCTCTACTCTGGTGGGAGAGGGGAGGGTTAATAGATAAACTATAAGGAGATTCAAGATCTTGGGTCCTCACGGGGTGCAGAGGTAGAGAACTCTGTATAATGGTAGAAACCTTGAAGAGCTAGATCCTACGGGTCAGGCTGTCTAAAAGTGAGGAGGAAAAAATCCACCCTTAAGTAAACAAAAAGGTTGTCTGTCTCAGCCTGCACTCGGTCTAAAAAAAGTCAACAATAAAGAAGTCTGTCCTGAAAATCTGTAACCGTGGGGCTTGTCTTCACTTGAGCTGGAGATCACATTTATATTCCCTGCTTATACCAGGTAACGGATAGAGAAAGAGCTGCCAAGGGCATGCCCAGATTTCTCTTCACTTTCACAGAAAAATAGTGAACTGCGTAGAAGCTGGAACCAAAAGGATATGCATCCTCTATTTCAAGATTTCTCTTGGTCTGACTTTCTATCAACAATAATTTCCAATGAAGATTTTGCCTTCGAGGGAGGCATCTGCACTTCATAATTAAGAAGGAACATAAAAGCCTTGGCGGCTGAGGTATCCTCCACAGAACAAGCCTTTTAAAAAAACTGCAGTGTTTTTGACTTGACATTTAATTCCACCAACTCGTAATAAACACTTAGACAGTCCCTGTCTCAAGGAGCTTTTAATCTCACAGCACAGAGAAAAGTCACAGGCAAAACCTCGTGGAGCTGAGCAGGGGACCCCCAACTCTGGTCCCTCACAGAATAGGATTTCAAGATCCTTTCCCTTTCTGGTTCACAGAGTCAAGAAAATTGCATAGATTTATAACGAGCGGCTGATGAAATTAAGGTTATTGTAGAGGAAGTGCTCAGGGACCGAAGACTAAATGGAAGCTGAGGAGGTGAAGCAATGGCTGTCCATGATGGAGGGCATCTGAAATTCTCATTTCTTGGGAAGGAGTATGGTCCTATGAATCTGTGAGTGCCAGAGGCAATAACAGTGTAATGGAGGAGGACGTACTTACAGAACACACATTTCAAAAGTCAGAAGTGATGGGGAGCTTGAAATCCAGTCAATCTTCTAAGCAATTTGGGATGCAAGCTTATTCCATAGAGATAAAATTAAATACTTACATGAACTGATTTTTTGTCACTTTCAACCAGTTACTTTTCACATCATGTGATAATTAGAACCTAGTTAAATATATATCACACACACACATACCAAAAAGAGAAAAAGAAAAACCAGGAATGTCCCAGAAAGCCAGGATGTCTTTCCATAGCAGTTACTGAACTGCCCTTACGAAGCCTGCTGGAAGTTTATAGCTGCTTCCAATAAATTAATAAGAAACAGAAAAAAAAAAAAAGTAGTGTTCATCAGGAGTTTATGGTAGACAAATTTTAAATCTTAATCTAATAATAATGACATTATTTTTGTTAGAAAAATCTGGAGAAAACCCAGAGGAAGGGTGGATGGCTAATGGAAAACGTTGCTGGAGAAGAAATCATCTCTTCTCAGGTTACAGCGTTAGTCCTCACTCCTTACCTGATGTTCAAGGCCCCACAAAAATAGCCTGGCTCCCCTATTCTGAGCCGACTTCTCCCCAGCACATTCTGCTCCACCCAGTTCAGGTGTCCCCTGCCTGCGGAGCCCACTGGGGCGCACGCCATGCCCCCTGCTCTGAGTGACTTCCCGGAGCACAAGCGCTCTTCACTCTGTGCCTTCGTCGCCCACCTGCCAGGCTGCTGTCTCTCCCCAGCCCAAGATGCTGTCACTGGCCTCAGCCCCAAAGAGCAAGTCTTCCCTTAAACCTCCACAGCATTTAATGCCATGTTTCACTGGGCACTTGCTTTTGTCCTGCTATTTTTGACATTTGATACGTTCAGATCTTATCTCCCGGACTCAACTGCGGGCTCCTTGAAAGAAGAAACCAGATTCCTGTCTTTCACCGCATAATCCCCCTGAGGGCCTGGCATGGTGCTTCTGTGTCTTGAACCTCGGGGCATCACTTTCCAGGACAGAAATTTCAGGACAGAAAGATAAGAGGGAGAAAAGAGAAGGGGGGGAGGAGAAATTGTGTAAAGCCCTGGGATACTTCCAGGCATCTGTATTTTAGAAGGATAGATTCTGACCTCGAAAGAAAGCATCTAGAGAGAACTCTGTCTTTTCTGGAATGGAACTCCAGCACAGCGCTACGGGTCCCTGCTTCTCCTTTGTGACAGGATATCCTTGCACACCTTCAGACCTGGACTGGGCCCCTGTGACATACAGCCCAAAGCCCAGGAGAGCACCGGTTCACAGCCGCTCCCTTCCCTCTGCATCAACTCTGCCGGCAGTCCCGAGAGAAGCACTGTTGGGTTTCCTGTAAGGTCGCTCTGACCAGTGGCAACAGTTTCAAAAGCTCATCTGCCAGCTTTGTCCCAGCAGGAACCAGTCCAAAGGTTATCGGCTATCCAAGCAAACCATCCTGTTTTTGTCCAAAGTCACTGTTTACAATGGTTCTCAAATTTTGTTGCCTATTAGACCCACCTGGGGAACCTTTAAAACTCCATATGCCTAGCTGCACACGTACCATTTAAATAGGAATCTCTGGGAAGAGACCAGACGTCAGTGTTTCCCCCTGTGATTTCAAAGGGCCGCCAACTGTGAGAAGCAGTGGTTTAACTGGTCTATCAGCAACCCACCCAAACGTTCATTCTGTAGTGGGAACGTTAGAAAACACGGCTCATTCCTAAAGGAGCACGTGACTGCAGACGGCAGTGCAGATGGGACCTTTCTTTGATTACCTGCATAGCTGGACACCTAGCTTATGTACTCACAAGATTAACAGCTGATCTTAACAGCTGATCTTCAGGGTCTCCACGTTTTCCTCTTCCCTGTGGTCTATTGGGACCCTACTAACATCTCTACCTCAAAGTAAACAAGAGGAATCTAGAAATGAAAACATGATTTCACTTTCTATGAGTGAGGAGAGGAGCTCCCAGTGCCTCTTGCCCTGACAGTTCATTTGAATCATCTGGGATATTTGATTTCCCTGATGCAAGGCCCTAATCTCAGAGATGCCAGCTCAAACTGGCGTAGAGCTGGGATTCTTAATACCTGGTCTCCAGACAGGCAGCATCTGCATCACTGGGGAATGCTTTAGAAACGCAAATTCTCAGGCCTCATCTCAGACCTACTGAATCGGAAACTAGGAAGGAGCGGGGAGGCAGAAGTGGGGGCAGAAACCTGTGTTTTAATAAGCCCTCCAGGGACTGATGGTCATGCTGACGTTTCCAAACCCCTGGTCTAGGCTGGACACAGGTTCCGGTGATTTCAGAAAGACCCATGGGTATTTCTCCTGGGCAGTCTGGGTGCAGACTCATGGATTAAATAAACAGTGCTGGCTTAGGTAGCTGCCACCTGTCTCTTCCCTCAGTTCCCACACTCTCCGGATGTCCAGTCCTCCAGGGGAAACAGAGTGCCTTCCACTGGGGTGAGTTCAGGAGCGCTAGCGTTTGCTGAACAATCACAGATTTGGGGTGGTGTGTTCAGTGATGTTTCACAACTGAATTAGAGCAGCAGCAAAGCCTTTGTTACAGGGATATCCTTGCATATCTAACTCCTCGCTCAAACATTTGTCCATAAAATATCCCATGCTCATCATCTCCCCCTCAAATGGATTGACTTTCCTTCAAAAATAGAACAGCTAGCTATTAGACTCCATATCCAAATGAACCATCTTTTTTATTCAACAGGATAAAAGAGAGATGAATACAAAACATCGACTTCATTTTGAAATGAGCCTTTGGGTCAAAATTTCATGCTTCGATTTGGTATCCATCTCATCCTTCAAAGAGAACTTAATAGTTTAAAAAGCTCAGTTTTTATTTGTGCAATGATGACATTTAGAAGGCTAGCTTTCATGCAATCTCAGGATAGAAGCCTCTGGCAAGATGTGTAATAAATGGAATCTTTATATGAACACCAATTCACATTTTTACTTAAAGGAAGTTACTGTGCAATGACTAATGCTTCAAAGAGTGGATTACAGGCTGGTGGTTCTCTTCTTGTCCTGCATTTGGCGGGCCCGGGGGTGAGAAGGATCACTTACCTCTTTTGGAGCTCCAATGATGCTTTGCAAGAAAGGGGGCAATCCTACAGATCAGTTTATATGTCTGAGAGTCTCTGATGGTCAGTTACTGATGTGGCATAAAAGATCTACTAGTAGCCTTAGAAAAGAGAAGGGGGTAAGAAGGCAGCAAGCTTCTCTCTGCACCTGCATCATCGTCAACAGGCTGTTGGCTTGCAGACAGCTCTGGGGACCTCAACGTGTCTGTGAGAGTTTACCTCGAGGACAGTAGATGTCTGGCGCCCATCGGTTGCACTCATAATTGTCTGCTGCCTTTTCACAGGTGAAACACTTGAATCCACCAGGGTATGGTGTGGCTACAAAAAGGATCAAGAGAAAAGATCAATTTTTTTAGATGGAGCACAGAATCCTGCCTTGTGAAGTTAGACATTTTCATTTTTTAAAAAGGATTCTCAAAATAGACTGACAGTTTCTTCAAAAAAATACCAAAACAAACACTAAACATGCAACTGTCGTATGACTCAGCAATTGCACTCTTGGGCATGTATCCCTGAGAAATAAAAACTTGCATTCACACAAAAACCTGTACACAAATGTTCACAGCAACTTTACCTGTAATAGCCACAATCTGAAAACAACCCAGATGTCCTTCAATGGGTGAAGGGTAAACAAACTGTGGTACACCCATACCACAGAACACTAGTCAGCAATAAAAATGAAGTATTCATACATTCAACAGCTTGGATGAATTTCCAGGAAATTATGCTGAGTGAAAAAAGTCAATCCCAAGGAGTTATATACTGTATAATTCCACTTATGTGACATTTTTTAAATGAGAAAATTTTAGAAATGAAGACAAGATTAGTTGTTGCCAGGGGTTACAGGTGGGCGTGATGGTGGGGAGGGTCAGAGGGATATGGGAGTGAGGCCAACAGGGGGAATCCTTGTGCTATTGAAGCCATTTAGTGTTTAGACTTGGTGGTGGATACACAAACCTCCATGTGATAAAATTATGTAGAACTAAATACACACACATGCAAATGGACACAAGTAAAACGGGAAGTCTGAATAAGACTGATGGATTAATGTACCACTGTCAATAACCTGGTAATGATATTATTTTACAGTTTTTCAAAATGTTACCATTGGGGGAAATCCAGTAAAGTAAGTGTATATTGAATCTCTGTGTATCATTTCTTACAACTGGTGATGAATCAAAAATAATCTCAATAAAAATGACAATTAAAAAAAGGCACTCTGGATTTCCTATGATTTATTTTTATGTGTCAACTTATGTAGACACATCAACATGTAAATATAAATATTAGGTTCAATCATTAACAATTTCTTGATGTTTGATCATTTCTTACCTACAAAATTTCTTTGGTTCAATCTAATATTTTATCTGGTTAGAACTTACATGGTTAAGAATCTCAGTGGACAGACAGTATCAGCTAAGAGAAGAGTCTTCATGGCTAAAATTTACGCTGCCTGTGCAGAGGTGACCTTCCTCAGGGGCCCATGTCCAGTGTCCATGGGGCAGCGAGCTGAGGGGACATAAGGATGTGGATGCCCTGAGGCTCCTAGCTCCAGCTCGCTGGATGCATAATTCCAGAAAGTCCCTCTTATCTATCCGCTCCATTCCCCACCCTGAGCTGCCTCTTCCTGCCTTCTGCAGGGATGTCCTCCAGGTATGGGCATTCTTTGCCTTGTGTCTGTGTTCAGGGAGGGATGTGTCGGCAACAGTCAGGCTCTAGAGTGTCCAGCACACGAGGGTCCCCTTGGCATCTATGGACAAGGAGCCACATGTCACGCCAGGCCGTCTCTGCCCTTCTCCCTGATGTACCTTCACTTGCTGCTTAGTTCAAATCATTTGCTTGCTTTGCTGCTTAGAGTTTTGCCTGTCATGAACAGAACCTCTGTGTGTGTGTGTGTGTGTGTGTGTGTGTGTGTGTGTGTGTGTGTGTGTGTGTGTGTGTGTGTGTGTGTGTGTGTGTGTTTTAATTTGTACAAGTACCTGGCCTCTTGGAAAGCTGCAAACATGTAAACACTTCATCTGCAGGAACCAACTGTTCTCCCTCGCAGATGGCTGAGCCTGCAGGTCCCACTGGCGGAAATAATCATCTCAGGGTAAATTGCTTTGCCCACATGGAACCAATTAAGTATGTGATCAAAAATAAATGAAGAAGGAGGCAGCAGCTTAAGGCCAGAATTACGGGCCTGACAGAACTTTGATTTTCACCTTGCCTGGAATAGCTGCTCCTCCTCGCACTTGCCTGCAGTATTTCACAGAGCCGATTCTGACAATAGCCAATACCTAACACGATCACAAGTCACACGCTGTCTACAAAAGACAGGTAACTGGAGCTTTTAATGGGTGCATCTGAGAGTTCTACGCTCCTCAGAGTGGCCAAGGACTCGAGTTCGTGAACAGAATGATAGTGAGAACGGGGATCCTCTTAAAAATGAGCGGTGGAAAGCCGCTCAGGCAGAGCCATCCAGCTGCTGCAGCCCAACATGAAAATTTCACTCTGGTTAAACACGTCCTCCCTCTTATCTAATTCTAAGAAAACAGAAGTAAACCATGTTGTAAAACTACATACAGGTAATTTTTCTATCTTCACATCCCACCACCTAGAGAGTATGGGTTACAATTGAGTTAAAAGATTCAGGATTTTCTAAGGTTGGATTAAATTTAATTAGGTAAAAAAATTTGTTATTAAAAATAGGTTAATACAAGACTGCAATTTTATTCTCTGTTAAGAAGAAGTTTTCTTGAAATTCTGCTTCTAATAACAGATTGTGTGTGATTCTTGGCCTTTAAGCAATCTGTATTTGCTTTTAAAATCTTTGGTTAAGTAAATAAGTATTTAACAAATTATAAAAGTTCATTGGATCTCCAGCTAACTTTGAGATGCTTTAAGGAACCCTGAGGCATCTTAGACATTAAATTAACTAGGATTATTTGGTATGTTAAGTTAAATGTAATCAGTCATAATTCTAGTAATTGTAAACAAGTCTCTCTTTATCAATTACAGTTACTTAGCTATAAAAAAGATTCTAGTTTAGGTAAGCACATGCCTGAAGAATTTAAAATAAACAGGTTCTCATATTCTGCAGTCATTCAGTATTCTTATGGACATTTTAAGTCGCTTATTTTTATAAATACCATTACAAAAAAAACATACAAAATATTTCAGGGAATTATCCTGATTGGATACATTAAAAAATAGTTTCACTATTGACTTTAAAATATTTAATATATAGTGTAAAAGATAGAACTTTAAAATAGTTTGTGAAATTTGGAGTTGGTAAAGTAGGAGTTTTGAGAAAAAGGATGTAAATGATTTGTCAAAGAACAGCATTTTTCAAAAAATGTTCATATGCACCAAGGTTTATGACTGCAAACTAACCATAATACTTCAGTTTGCATGATTAATTCACTAGAGTAGCCAATTTTATCTGTCTGTCACTTCAGCCAGTAAAACTTTGAGCTGGAATGTTGGATTAGTTATTCCTGGAAACTTTCCCATCAAAGAGATAAATTAAGAACTTTGAATGAAGATTGACTATCCAGCCGTTCCAAGAATAAACTTATTGAGAACCTAGCATGAATCAGTTGTAGTGTTCCCAAATTTGGATTAACAGACTCTTCAAAATTATCTTTTGTAAGACTAGTGACGTATTTTAAACACTGCTATTTCGTTCACAAGTAGGCCTTGACTCTGAAATTAACTCAAAGTACATCCAAATTTAAACAGGACTATGAGCCAAAACACTATAGTAGCCAAATGAGGTTTTGTTTAAAATCATTTATCTCCGAATGTGTTTATCGGCATTTATCACTGACAATTCACCGAATGATCTTATTTGCGGTGAGTTTTATTTTTAAATCCACAACTTCATATCTGTGTGCATTTTCAATGACTACAGTCCAATATTTGCTTATAGGAACTTGTTATTTCCGCCTTCGCAGGTAGTACCGATCAGTGAATAATCAAACCCTTTTCAGTGACAAATCTCTATAAACAGACTCAACTTTGAGTCAATAATTATAGCACAATACCAAGTAATGGTTAAATTCCCCCCCTGGAAATATTTAGCCAGAAAACCAAGTCCACAGATGAACAACTATCTCCAGTAACTTGCTAACTGATACTGCATCTGATAAAGAAATTTATTTAAAAAGGACGGAAAGAGGTTCCTAAGAGAGGTGCTATTTTCTTCTTTGTTACTTCAAAGCAGTACAGAGCAAGTAGGCTTTCAAATCGTTGTGGCCCCAGCTGTGAATGAATCTAATTTGGCTCCTGATCACAGAGTTAATAAAGCTTAGTCCTCTGTATTTCAGGGCATAAGTCCTTGGTCCCTCAAGAGAAGGCGATTGTAAAGAAAAAAAGAAATGCCAAAGTGCCCAGTTACTTCCTGTAATATAACCTGTCCATTAACTCTCATGGTCAGCCGTAGTTCAACCAACCACAATTCATTTGTAAGGCATCAGAAAAGATTTCGTCTTTGTTTCCACCTCTTGGAACTTTTACCTGGACAAAGGCCTTCAGTTACCAAAACCGTGGTGAGAAGAGAATCTTGTTTTGAAATGTATGCTGATGTGTAACGCAACCAAACTTTTTTGTGTTTGTTTTAATTATTGCCAAGTTAATCTCCATTGTTTTTGGAAACTGGATGTAAATATAAAATTTCTAGAAATCTAATAAATTGACTTTCCTTTTCAGTCCATGAGGCAACAAAATTTTGTCAGTATAATTTTAATACTGTACACGTATTTCTGATAGAAATGCATTTCCTGGGAGCTGTCTAGAAAGTCCCCTGCCTACCTAAGACTTAGGTAGTGTAGAATGACAGGATAACTTCGCCGGCTTTCTGGGCATAAACAAGCCCCCTGCAGAGATACAGCTCTTTGGTCGATGTGATTAAGGAAAGACTCAGAATATGCAACCAGAGGAATATTGAATTTCTCAGGAAAGGTTTCTATTACAAGGAAAGAAATGGAGGCCAAGAGCAGGTTGAAGCCACTTAGGATGTTCAATTCTGCTATCTTGTATAAGGTCTAATAACCAAGTATTAGCTCCATTTCTCCTAATACTAACTCCTGCTTTGAAGGTTTTTATTAGGCTTGGGTACTTTAGTCATGGGCTAGGAAGAAATTCATCATTTTTCACATGAGAAAGAAAAAGAAAACTCATACAAATTATAGAAATGAATGTTATTGAGGACAGTGCCTCAAGTTCGAAAGCCATAAAGTTTATTTCTTTTAAAGGCTTAGATGTTTCAAAGATTAGAGAACCAGAGAGCAAAGGAGATTAGTCATGGGAGGATGAACTTTCTCAAGCTGGGTTCCAATCTCACCCCACTTCTTATCTCCGAGGGCTGTTCGGGGCCCGGAGAAGTGAGTTTATGTTTGGTGGAGAAAACGCGTGTGTCTTCTCACGACTGCAGCATCTCTGCGCTTCTCCTAGGGCAGGTTCTGAGCGCTATCTAACATTAATGGAATCTGCCTCACTCGCTGACCCTGGGAAAGCTATTTGTGTCTCCATCTACAAAGTGAGGCAATTATATTAATAATTCAAAATCAAAATAATCCTACACTTCATATATTTTTTATGGTCTGTGTTCTACAGAAACCTGCTTATCTGTGGAGCAATGTCTTCATCTAAACATAGTCTAATGGGGGCTTCTCAGGGTCAGAGGACCAGGACCGATAAAAAAAAAAATCAAAGTCTAAAAAAGCAAAAAAAAAAAAAAAACCCAAACTTTTGAAATAGTGCAGAGAATTGTGAAGTTAACTCTGTTTAAAAGCAGACAGAGTAAACTACATTCTGGCCAGGTAGGAACTGTTGGCAGAAACTTCGATCCAGTAAGAACTTACACTCCTGGTGACCAGTCCTGGAAACTCTGAAAGAGAACTCAGCCCAGACCTGCTGATGAATCACCTACACACAACGTGGCTTCTACCCTTCTTTGTATTCCAAAATCACATCAGAAAACGCCACCATTCTTTCTGTATGGTGAGTTCCTTTCAGTCAGGCCCTGGCTCTATTTAATCAACACAGGTCATGTGAGCGGAACTTTTTCACCAACTTCTAAAGAGCAGAAGCAACGGCTCCTCTGACCTGATAGAGTGCATCCTTCAAGGATCTAGTTCTAAAATGGGCTTTCCAAATACAGGCCCACTCAACCCAAGCACTGGCCGACCACACCACTGAGGCCAAGGCAGTCTGTGCGTTCATTTCATTCTTGTTCACTTACATTCAGTCCCCTTAATTTTCCTTCCCACCCTGCATGTACAATCACAGCCTCAGAGAAGGTCGGGCCTGGCTCTGTTCTGCCGCCCAGTGACTTCTGAGTCTGTCACTGAAGTGGACAGAAAATTTCACAGAAGCTGAAAGTCCTGGCAGTCAAACCCAAGAGACTGAAACCAAGGTTTTTGTTCACCAACGCTAATAAAAAAAAAAAAGCATGGCTATTTGGAGAAAAGAACAAAATGCAATCCTGGAAAACAGAGAAACTATCAAGGCACCTTCTTTTCATGAATGTTACTAAAATAAACCTCCCCGTAAGAACAAGTCTAAAAAACCTATCTGCTGCCTGTCAAAAGTAGATTTGGAGTTAAAAAATTAGTGAGATATGTTCAGCATCCTCAGTTTACTGTGGGGGCCGACTACAACACCACCATGTGTTTGTTGTTACAAGCAGCCGGCTGCCTGCTATGCGTGTGCCTAGCGTTTTGCAGGTACTATTTCTAGTCCACAAAATAATGCTACAGGGTATGTATTATTTTAACCACCTTAGAAACGGAGAAATCAATACTTTAAAAAAGCCCCCTAACGTTTACTGAGCATTTACTATGGCTCTCAGCGCGAAGTGCTTTGTCTGCATTCTTTTATTCAGTCTTCACAAAGTTAGGGAATTTATTTCAAGTCAGAAGGGTAGGAAGCAGCTGAGCGAGGTGCTGGCCCAAGGTCAGGTGGCCTCCAAGCCTCTGTGTATTCCTCGGACTCACCTCTCACTTAACCAGAACACCTCAATGTTAAATATTCAAACCCTGAGGCATTGAGGGAGTCTAAGTGATCACAAGATCCCCACAAGTAAGGACTATGGCTGATTTGCATTTAGTTCTTTCGTGCCCATCACAACACTTGACATACAGTAGGTGCTCAGAACGAGTTTGTTGAACAAAACATTTCAAATAAGTAACGCAAACCGGGGCAAATGCTAAGCTCAGCACTCGCACAACACACCCAGATCTCAGCCACCACAGGGGCAATCCAGAGAGGGTCAAGTAAAAATAAGAGAGATGAGATAAATACAGAGATGGTGACTAAAAGAGGAAATAAAGCTGCTGTTTCCCAAAGTGTGATCTTTAGAATATTAACAGCAGCAGCAGAACCTGAAATTCTTGCTGAAAGCAAAAATCCACCAGGACCACCCCAGATACATGCAGTCAGACACTGCAGGGAAGGGACCTGGGATGCACATTACTAAGCACTCCCTAGGTAATTCTGAAACACAGGAAACCGAAAGGGATAGGGACTAGGAAGTGATGGGAGGCAATTATGCTGAAACTGAGAAATTAGATGCACAGACAGGAAGACCAGCTATTATCTTGCCTATAAAGGCCTGATCTTTTACAAACACCTTCCTCCTGGGACACGGCAGTTCACTTTGATAACTGACCAAGGGCTGGCACGAGTCAGAGGGAAGGATGCTCAGAATCAGAGTGACGGTGCAGGGAACAGAGCCAACATGCCTAATAATTTAACTTAAAATAAAAACAAACAGCCTATAAAAAGGGGACGGTGAAACATACAGCGTGTTTTGGTAGCACCCGCACCAAGGTTTCCCCTGCCTGAAAGGCTGCCTCCTGCTGGCCCTTTCTCAACTTTCAAATCTTATTTGAAGTCAAGTGACCTTTCCACAGCGGAGAGAACAGAGCCTTACTTGAAGGGTGGAGGTAGACAATGTCTTTCACGGTGAAGTCTCGGGACTGAGTGGCTTTCAGACAATCAGCCAGCAGACTCAGGAGCAGGAGCCAGGCCAGGGCAGGGCCAGCTTCCATGGCAGACCCAGGTGTCACTCATCCAGGGGGCTGGGGAGCGGGGACTTGGGACGATGAAAGAGGACTCGCACCTGAAATAGAAAAATACAAAGCAAGAGTCATCTCAGTGTCCAATTCAGGAAAGCCCCGTCGGGAGACAGCCGAGCTCCCGTGCAGGCAGGACGAGCTGGGGAGGAGCAGAGAGCCCAGGGCCCGTGGGAGTGGGCAGACATGGAGAGCAACTTTATAGACTGTGATTGCACAGCACTTAGAAAATTTCAGCCCAAATCTATTCTTAATTAGGTTGCTAAGGCTCCACTGGTAGCAGTCGCCTCTAATATCCAGCAGAGATGGTATCGTGAGAGATGGAATTTTAATGAAATCCAGCTATTTTTGCCAGGAGGCCAGGGGACCGCTGCCAGAATGCAACAATAAGGAAGTCAGGTGCAGAAGCTCAGACACATTTCCTTGCTGACGGCGAAGAGCCGGTGCGAGAGGGCAGCCTGCCTGGGTCGAGCTGCCCTGCAAACCTGCACATGGTAGGCTTCCAGATCCAGGGGAGGGAAAAAAAGACATGTAGGTACACTGGCCTCTCTTGAACCAAAATGTCTCTTTATAGCTCAAAATCTCCTTACCATGGCTAACACTGGCTGGGCACTGTTAAAGTCATTTATGTGTATCAGCTATGTTATCTCCTCACCACCCTGTGAGGTCCGCACTGTTACCATCTCACTGTGAGTAAACTGAAGTCCAGCAAATAAGGAGAGGAATTGATTCAAACTTGGGCAGTCTGGCTCAGGAGTCCACATTTTTAAACACTAGGTGATACTATGTTCTTCCAAAGACTGATTCAAAGTGTATAAATAAACCCTGAAGAAACAGGATCAAGGTGTCACTGTCATTTAAGTAATTTAAGTAATCATCATTTTAATCTTTATTCTGACTCTGCCCCTTTCAATTAAAATTGAGAGCAGTAAAATCTTTCCCTAGGGTTGGACTGCCTAGCTTACTTGGAAGGGAGGCATATATCTTAATTTGTATGTGCTATTTGCTTGCCACCTTACTGCTTTTCTCTAGAGTCTGTTGCTCATGTTCTACTATTTTTCCAAATGCCATCATTCAGACGCCAGGCAAGGGGGCAAGATAGATATTCACTTTATTTTAAATTGGCTAAAAAAACATAATTTGGACATTTTGTTTACAGGTTTTAATACAAATATTCAATGAGATATTTTAAATAGCATAACAAAATGATTCTAAAATTATTCTGTCAAAACAAATAGACCAAGAGTAAATATATTACAAACCAAAATCAATAGAGAAAATCAATATGGACTAATCAGATATTAGTCACACAGGACAGAGTACTATTAATCAAAACAGAATGATAGAAAGTATAAAAATGAATTCAGAAAACGGAACACTCTAAGGAGCTCAGAAATAGACCCAACTATTTACACGATACAAGCAATTTTTCAAAATTACAGAACAAAAAAATTTATTAAACGGTATGATAACTTTAAAAATTGTGAAAAAGATTAACTGACGCCAAACAATGCACAAGAAACTAAAATTAACTCCAGATGGGTTGGTGTGTTCATTATTTTTTTAAAAAATAGACAAATTGTTAGAAAACAGAGTAGAAGTCTTATCACCCTGTAACAGCTTGATGATGCCAGCCTTGCCAATTTCACGCTCACTCCGCCATCTCCTGTTTACAGTTTGGTTCCCCAAAGCAGATTTGTATTCAGAAAAGGAAGGAGCTGCTCATTCACTTGATAAATGTGACTGCCAGGCACTGTGCTAGGCACTTAGTACTAACGATGCAATGAGAACACAAATATCAAGGCTCTCTTTCCCTCAGTGAGTGACAGACACAGCATTATCTCATCTTAAACGTATGCAGTAGTGCTTCCTTGTACAACCGTCTGGTCAGGTGAGGCTGCAACCAAGTGACAGGTTTGCACTGCGCCCCCTGGAGACTCGAGTGAACAGCACCAACACCCCTATCTCCTCTCAGCCAGGGCTCAGATCAAGGTGAGGAAAGCTTTCTAGTTTTATTTTGAATAATTTAACATTAAATATCAACTAGTTGCCAACCTAAGTTCTTTTTAATGCGAAACTTGGTGTCAACATGTACCAAACACTGCAAGTGGCCCATTTTCATGAAAGCATTTCTCAACCACAGAATTCCTTCCAGTTATTGATTCAAAGGTCTCCCTCTGCACAATCTTGGCACTAAGTATTCTGCATTACTTAATGTCATCTGAAATTAGCCTTCCTGCAGCCTCTGAGGCATGGCTACCCAGCCACGAGCCTTCATTTCACAGCTTGTGTTGAATATATGTGAGTGACATACAGAAGGGAAGAGTGAGATGCCTGGATCTGAAACCTTACTCCAATGCATTCTTGCTGTGCAACCCCGAGCCAGTTACTTAACCACTCTGTGCCTGCATTTCCTCATTTGCAAAATGAGGATAATACTACCTACCTCAAATATGTGCTATGAGAATTAAATAAATTAATATATTTAAAGCAATAAGAACAATGTCTGTCAGAGTCAATGCCACGCAGTATTTCCCAAATTTTTCCTCTTATGGTTTTGCTCAGAATCAGTCAGTCTACTTTTCTAAGTCAAAGTAAACATGGTGCAGTTAACTTTGGTTCAACACACAGCTCAATTTCCTTAAATCAGAAAAATATGACCATTCCCCAAACTACTAAGTATGACAAATTACAATCCGTATGTCTCCTATACCCCAACTTCGGCCCCATGCCAGCCAGGCACAGGCGCAAGCCAGCGAGGGAGAGGCATTAAAAGCCACCAGCACTTTCATATGCTGCGGTTCATGCAGACCCAGGCGACTTCCTGCCATCCTGGTCAAGGAAGCAAACAGGTGCGTGCTGCTCCTCCCCACCCTCCCGTCTCTCCCCAGACTACCCTACAAGGCCTGCGTTCCTCTCCATGATCCTCACATAGCTGCTCTAGCTAGATTCCACTTGTGTAAAAGATCTTGAAGGAGCACAGGTCACGAGCACGTCCCCTGTATCCCTTCCAAGGCGCGTGTCTCCGTGTGTGCTCACACGCCCGACACGGTGGAGTATCACAGATTAAGTTAAAACAATCACTCATTCGTTAAAAGAGATTCTGCTCTACTATGTATTACAGGAAAGGGCAAGCTTGACTCTCTCAGCCTGACATGTTTAGCGCCAGTTTTCAAATGTGGAGGGTTCCACTATTTTTAACTATGAACTGTATGTGTTCAATGGAGAATTTCCAAATTTTTAAGGTGGTTGACACTTTATTATTCCAAAATATTTTACTCATGAGATTGTTCCTTCGTTAGGAAAAAAAAGTATATATTTCTAGGCAAAAGGACTGAAAAGACCAAGACCAAAATGATGTGGGATTTTAGATAATTTTGATGTTATTCTTTTTGCTCAATTTGCATGCTCAAAGATTTTTGATGGGCACGTATTACTTTTATAAAGAGGAAAGCAGATTTTTGAAAAATAGTTCTCTTCCAAGAATGAATTTGACAGAATAACTTCACCCTTTATGCACAAATAAGTCAGCTTTTCACCTAAAGCCAATGAATATAACCTCCAAAATGCTCAAGTTGCCTCTAAAATAGTAGACTCCATGTTTGATAGAATGTCCTCTCTTCCCTCTCTCACCATGCCCTTGCCCTTGCCCTTGCCCTTGCCCTTGTGCAGTTGGCCAGGTGCTTGTCACAGAGTCTGTGCGAGGACTAAGGGCACTAAGATTTTCCTAGGGAGGAGCAAGCTCAAGACAACGTGGGTAAAGAAAAAGGAGAGACAGACAGACAGAAGTAAAATGAAACTAGAAAACACAAAGCAATGCAATCCTAGGCTGCTATGTGGCTCACCACGTCACAACAAGTCGCAGCGAGATGGAGGACCCCAAGGACCATCTGCACTCAGTGTGGTCGGCGGAGGGAGAAAGGACAGAGACCGGATCTTCCGGGACCTTCCTGTCTCTTGTTTCCCACTGACTGAGCTTCACTCCACAAAGAACTCCCTCCCCTACACTGCAGCAGCCAGAGTGGAGGGTCAACCCACTGACCACAAAAGAGAAAGAACTCACCACTCGTAGGAATCTGAGACAACACTCAAGGTCTATCGCTAGGGCATGTGCTAGTAAGCTTGGTAAACACCACCTTGCCTTTTGTTTTTTAAAGTGTCTGTTATTTTATTTTTAAAAATTTTATAGAGATAAAATTCACATAACATACAATTCATCATTTAAAAATAATACAGTTCAGTGGGGTTTTTTTTTTGTATGTTCAAATTTCATGTAACCATCACTGAGTCTAGAATATTTCCATCACCCCCAAAAGAAATCTTGCACCCATTAGCAGTCAATCGCAAGTCCCTCCTCTCCCCACTCCCTAGCAACCACTAAGCTACTCGGTGTCACTGTGGATTTGCCTGTTGGGAACATTTTGTGTAAACAGAATCATACAACATATAGCCTTGTGCATCTGGCTTCTTTCTCTTAGTACAGTGTTTCCAAGGTTCACCCATGGTTGTAGCATGAAACAGTACATCATTCCTTTTTTATGACTGAATACTATTTCATTGTAGCAATATACCACTCATCAGTTGATACACGTTTGGGTGGTTTCCACTTCTTGGCTATTGTGAACAATACTGCTGTTAGCATACATGTACATTTTTTGTGCGGACATATGTTTTCATTTTTCTTGGATGTATATACCTAAGAGTGGAATTGCTAGGTCTTATGGTAACTTTAACTTTTTGAGGAAATGCCAGTTTCCCACTGTCGCTGTACCATTTTACATTTCCATCAGCAAAATTTCTCCACATCCTCACCAACATTTACTTTCATTAAAAAAAAAAAATTTATTATAGCCATCCTAGTGAGTTTGAAGTGGTATCTCATTGTAGTTTTGATTTGCATTTCCCAAGTGGCCAGTGATGTTGAACATCTTTTCATGTGCTTACTGGTCATTTGCATACCTTCTCTGGAGTAATGTTTATTCAAATCCTTTACCCATTTTTTCCATTAAGTTATTGTCTTTATTTGAGTTGTATTGAGTTGTACTGTCTTACTGTTGAGGTGTAAGAGTTCTTTCCATATACTGGACTCTGGAAGCTTTTCAGATATGTGATGTGCAAATGTTTTCCCCCTTTCTCTCTGTTGACTTCTCCCTTTCTTGATGGTGTCTTTTGACACAAAAGAGTTTTTAATTTTGATGAAGCCCACACATTGCTTTTCATAAATACAGATTTTGTTCCCTTATTCAAGTCAAGCCCAACACAGTGCACGCATGAACACACACACACACACACACACACACACAGATCTGCATACAATGCACAGTAAAAGAATCCATCTACTTTGTAGTAGCCAGAGCTACATTTCCCACCTCTCTTCTCCATGAGAAAATAGGATGGGCAGGACTGTTTATTAATATCACCAACTGGTTACATTCCTGCAGCAAATCATGAAGCACCACTCACTCTGTTAGTATTTTCTAGGAACTGAGAAGTGAAAGATGAGTGACGTGCATTCACAATGAGTCTAGCTGAAATACGGGCTCTGCTGAGGGGATGTATCTTTTCTGTACAGATTCTCAGTAGGTGATGGAGCTTTAATCTCTAAACCCCATAGAGAGGATTCTGGACATGCTCTGTGATATGAAGGGTCCCTTCTAGGACTTTGATGCTTTTCCCTGGAATTCACTGTGTCTTTGGACTATTCTAGACTTTCAGGAAAGATGCAGCGTTTTCATTTTGCGCACTGCTATTTGAATATGCACTGAGGATACGTCCCTGACTACGGCTCTCTTATGAAGAAGTACATTCTCATTTTCACGGCTCTGTGACCTTTCATTTGTTATTTATGAGCTTTTGCAAATCTAATACCACTCTGACAGATTTAATTTGTGCTCTGAATTATCTTTGCATGAGTTACTCAGTTGCTGGTTTTATTCCAATAGATTACTTGCTACATTCTGAAAAAGAAAAAAAAAATTAGTTCGAGATCTATTAGACTGCCTCCACTTGGGAAAAAGTTGAAAAGAGTTGCATTCTGATTTTCCACTCCATGGTACTAGATCATACAAGAGGATTTCTAACTCTAGTCAGAGAGGCAAAGTGATAGAACCATAACCCAGGTCAAGTTTTACAAGCCTATACCCTAACTGCTATTTCATATAGAGTCCATAAAAGAAGGTTACTCCCAACTCCTGCAACTGGCCACTGGAAAACAATGAAGCAGTTCTGAAGCACAGTGACTAAAGTGGCAAGTACTAGAGGACTAAGTACTAAGTACTAGGACCTCCATACTAAATCAATACGGAAGCAATTATGCAGTAGAGAACTAATCCAAATCTAAATGTTTTTCAATGCTACTCATGTTAAAATTTGGAATGCCTTAATACGAGAACTAAATGGAATTCTAAAGCCTGAAAGATCATGACAAATCTTAATTTAATGTTCAATATATATAGACTAGGCTTGGAGCCTTAATGACCTGAAAAAGTTAATCCAGTTCCCCAGAGTATGAACTAAAGGCATGACGTCACAAAGCTAAGTCTACTTAAATATATCACCTTGACCACAGTACCTTTCTCCCAATTTGAGGACTGCTCATAATATGTGGTGATTTTAAAACATGTCTGCAAATTCATTGACATGTCACCATGAAGAGGTGGGGTCTACATTCTTCTCCCCTTGACTCGGAGCCAAACTTATTGACCAGTTGACCAGAGTGTGGTGGAAATGACACTGTGTGACTTTCAAAGCCAAGACATAGAAGGTGATTCAACTTACACCCAGCACTCTGGAACACTCTCGCTGAAGCCAGGTGAGCAGTCTGAATGCTTCAAGTGCCATGCTGTGAGGAAGCTCAAGTCATTCAAACACGATGTACCAAGAGTTCATGAAGAGAGGGAGCTGCCCTGCCAGCCCCCAGCTGCTCCAGCCCCCTCTCCTCCCCTCTGCCCCAGCTCAGCTACTGTCTGATTGCCACGGCATGGAGACTTCAAGTGAGATCTGGTTAGTCAAGCCCTTCCCACATTCCTGACCCACAGAAACCAAGAGATAAATGAAATGATCATTACTGCTTTATACCACTAGGTTTTGTGGTGGTTTGTTACATAGCAGTAGATGTCTAGAAATAGGGAACTACAGCAGGAGAGATAATTAGGAACTACAGCTCTGCTCATGAAGATAATTCTACTTGTCAGATTGGTTACAAGGTACAGAAATCCAAATCAAACAGCCTATAACCAAAACGGAGAGAAAGAGGGGAGGAGGAGGAATTTTACAGTCTCACCTGGCTGTCCAGCTTAGACACGGTTGGACTTACACCCTGTTATCAGGAATTTCCATCCCTCAACTCTGCTTTGTCCCCTCTCTCTTGCCTTTATTTTCATTCAGGTCTCCCCAAACTGTGGCCATCAGCAACCTCAGAAGCCTTCCTAGGGAGGCCCTTTCCCAAGTGTTTCAGAAAAAGTCCTTAAAAAGGAGGGCATTCCATCCTTAGACTGTAAGTGGCCAGGGGAATGTGGTGTTCCAATTGGGCTGCATGTCACTAGCATGTCGTTGAGATGAGCACATAGTATCAACTTCATGGAAATCACGTGGTTTGAGAATAGAGGTACGGGTCCCCCAAAGGAAAATCTAGGAATTGTCACCTAAAGAAGAGAAACTGGATGCTTGGCTAGCAGAACCACACAGATTGTCCACTGCAATAATCAATACAGATTTCTAAATAATCTCATTAGCCTTGAAGTGCAAAAGTAGCTCGTGAATATTTCTGCAAATGCCAGGAGGTGAAGCGGTTTACCCACCGACATGATTTTCTTCTGTAAAAATGGAGTATCACTCCATTACAACTTTCAAATCAAAATATAAGGCTTAAAGAATGAAAACATAGTTCAAGTGGGCATTTTAGAATCAGTTTTGCCCTATACTTTCCCCTTCTCATCGGAATGGCTCTTCTATTGGCATGCGTCACGTGTTGCTGTCGGGCAGTGCCATGCTCTACGTGGTCCATCCTACAGGTCCCTGCTGTCTGGGCCAGGGTTGGAATCTGATCCAAGCCAAGCCCAGCAGATTCTTCTCATATATTTTAAGCCAGAATTGGTAAACGATAATCAGCCCTCTCTGAAACAGAAGCCCCCAAGAAGTACAACTCAGGAACGTGTGTCTGCCACATTCCTCCCCATGTGGAGGGAGAAGAAGAGAGTGAAGTACGTTCGCCAAGAGAGACATAGAGGAGAAATGGAGAGAAAAGCTCAAGCTATGTGCAACCGCTGCCTTTTTGGCTAGTTTTAAACTCTTCCCTTAGAAGCCTCCATCTCCATACCACAAGTACCCCTTTTGCACAAGCTACTTTGATGTGGCTTTCTGTCCCTTGAAATCAGGTGCTCTGACCAGTTCAAGAGTCTTCCAAAAGGGTCCAGCCATCAAAATTTCCTGTGTTGTCAATAACAGAAAACCAGGCAGAGATGACCTCTTTTAGATTTTGTAGACACTGATGTTCCATTTTCATAACCTCCAAGGTGATAGATGTTCACATATTCCCAATTTGAGTTGAGGGTCTATTTGCATAAAAATCAATGCTTTACAAAAATGTGTATTTCATTTTCTGGAACCCCATGGCAAGGCTTGAGTTACAGGGAAAAGCTGCCTTTCTGTTTGGCCCCAATCTGATTTAAAGGTCAATTGCATCAAAAATGCTTCAATTCCTGAAGGATAAATGATGTCTGGCCGAGCATGCCTGGCAGTATGTTCACGTTCCTAAAAGATGTCGTGTTCACTCTCTTCTGCTTGCTGGCTGTATGCTTGTTTGCCTCCTCTATCAATCTGAAGGTTCTAGAGAACTGATGAGAAGGCATTCTGAAGTGCAAACAGCCATAAGGGGACAGAGTCAAAGAGCTGTCCAGGCAAGAACGGGACACAGGGTACATTTCAGCTACAGCCTGCCATCTTTTATTTACTTGGAAGGGAGTGGCAGAGTTTGGAGAATTTTTTGCCTTTGTGTCTTTTATTAAACATTCCTCTATGTTTAAGAACCTTGTGTTTTTATTTTATTTTATTTTCCTAGGACTTTTCATCTTAGAAACCTTTCAAAAATGTGAAAGTTCAAAATGTACTCAGTAACAATATGACGGCTCTAAGTGGATTAAATCACAAACACATTCGCTCTTGTGTCCAAAATAACCCAGTTCCAAATCCAACATTTAGATTACCAGGCACATGCCTTCCACCTCTTGATCAAAGAAGAGTAATCCTGGCCCTGCACAGAGGCAGGCTTCTCTGCGTTTGCAGGGCTGCACTCATCTTTCCTCTATTAATTTAGAGTGTTTCCAAAACTTCAGTAATAATCACTTATCAAGCAGACGCTTCCTGCTGTGAATCTTGGAGATGGTTCTGCAGTGTTTGAACCACGTTTTACCAGCAAGACCATTGCATGGTGTTTTGAGCTACTTGGTTTGGGTTTTAGAGATCTGGTGTGAAGATTCTTTTTGAGGCCTTGAGGCCTCTTAATTCTTCCACATCACCCCTCTCAGTTGCCCTTGGCCACTGCCCTGCTTACCCATAATCCTAAGTGCTCTCTGCTCCTCCGGCTTCCTCTTTCCAGTTCTCTGAAAGCCAAAGTGACCCTGACATCTCCAACCTCTTCATGAAACAGTCCTTCCATTGCTTTGCATATGGACTAAAGCCTAATTCACAGGGAAATTACCACTTCCTCTCGGACTTCTCCCAAGCTCCATGGATCCTGGGGGTAGGAGGAAGCCAAAATCCCTCTCCCTCCCACTTACAAATCATTGCTGTCCCTCTTCAAACAATTTTGGTCCTCATCTCAAAGGCTAAACCAGCTGCCCTTGTGGCTATCATGAAATGGTTGTAGAACGTTAAGCACACGGCCCACCATCCACCATTAACAATCACTCAGCTAATCTTGATCCTCACCCAAAACTAAGAACCAATTCATTTTAAATCTTATTTACTATCTTGCATGGAAGAGGCTTTTGTCCAGGGTTCCAAGAATCCTAATCAAGTTTTTGTCAAAAAAGACCTTGAAGATGGTTCCCATTTAGCCATTTATAACTCATGTTCAAGAAAAGTGAAATTGCTAGTATGATGGGCAAGGAGAGCCCTTTCAGAACATTGTACAAGGTAGGAGAGACGGCCCGTGCTCTCTCCTCTTGTGGGAAAAAAAGAAAAAAGTAGTAACAATCATCAAAGAACCAACATCAAAACAGTGGCTTATGTAAAAACCTTAACAGTTTTATTTTTCCCAAATCACTTGGTTCTTTGTCGCTAGCTATAGACTGTCCCCATGTGTGATGGCTCAACCTTTGACTGTACCATGGTGTGAAAGTGATAATCATTTGGTAGAAACAGTACTTGGAATTTTGATCTTCTCCTGGGCTAGCGATATGTCGTAGGACCCTCCCTCCTACTGCTGAGCAGTGAGCTGCAGCTCCCAGTCAGCCACACCATCACCATCACACCGTCACCTGAACAACCAACACATTTACAACCGTTTTGTACCCATAGAACATTCTGTTCTTCTCTTTCAGTACAGTATTCAATAAATTACATGAGATAGTCAACAATTCATTATAAAATAGGCTTTGTCACACCTGTAGGTTAATGTAAGTGTTCCGAGCACATTTAAGGTAGATGAGGCTAAACTCTGATGTTTGGTAAGTTGGGTGTATTAAATGCATTTCAACTTCATGATATTTTCAACCTATGAAAGGGTCATCCAGATGTAACACTATTGCAAGTAGAGGAAGATCTGTACTGAATCTTAACCAGTCTTTCTCATTTAATAAAGAGTATGTTTTTAAAAACAAACCCATCCACATAGTCATCCTCCAAGTTTCTAATCAACCAATACCTTGAACTACACATCGTACGTCTCTCTCCCGATAGCTCAAAGACCATCACAGTTTCATTTCTGTGAAACTCACAGTCTAAACTATAACTTGACTTTTTATGCACATTTAACAAATTAGCACAGTCATGATGAGGAAGGAAGGATTTCTTCACCCTGGGTTTGAAGGTCAAGGAATGTATCAAATAACCCCCTAACTCTGCAACCTTGAGGTAGGCATTCTTCCTTTGTAATGCGCCATCTTCATTCACAAGTCTCCATAAACAATGGTTAGTAAAGAAGTTTATTATTGTAGCAAAACAGAATTTAATGAGATTTTACACGGTATTCATCTAGGCAGAAAAAGATGTAGGAGTCATTAATAAAAGAAAATTGTCCTTGATAATAGAAATTTTTTGTTTTTGCATCTAAACTAATTCCCTTCTTGGGGGAAAAAAAAACATACATACTGAGTAGCTTCTTGTAGGTAAGGAAATGCAGGTATCTAAACTCCACTCCCGACTGCTGATACTGAGTTCAGCCACCAGCCACAAGAGAGTGATATTCCTCCCCTCTCCTCCTCATGACTGAGTTTCCCTATTTCTGTCCCTCAATTGTCCTCCTTATTTTCTGTTTCTCTTTTTGACTCATTCATTCATTCATCGTCCTCTATGAGGCAGGCATAGATAACATTATCAGTCTTACATGTTATTGTTAATCGCTCCAGCTTAATAAACAAATACTTGAATTCTATTAGTAAAATCATTAATGAAATGTTTAAAAATCTCATAAAAATGAGAGATAACACATCTCTAAGTCATGTAGTCGAGAGTGATCATGGTGTGATACTGACCTGCTGTCTTTAGACCCAAGCCCACGTATGTGTAAGATGCCAAATAGAGGAGTCAGATAACACGACGTCTGCACCAACACTACACAGGCCCAGTCACAAGACGTTATCAGTGAAACCCAACAAGAGGTCCATATTCCTTTCTATCAACAGGGCAGCTTAACTGGAAAAAGGAAGAAGGGGAGAAATGGAGACAGAATGACCCATTTCATCTTATAAAGATCCACTTAACCTCTAGATTCATATGAATAATCAACTAAGTATACTAGTAAGAGGATATTGGAAATATGAGGGATTAGAGAAAAAAAAAGATCCTAAAATTCCAGAGTGTTATCTCCAGTGGTGGTTTCATCATGTGGTGACAGGTAAGCCTCAGGGTCCCTGACTGCAAGGCCCTTTCCTAATTCCAGGATTGTAATTCCAGTACTCTTTCCCTTAACGAGAGCTCCTTCCTAAAAACCTGATCAGCCACCCCTGGCCCTAGTAATGCAAAAAACAATTTTTATTATTCCTAAGAATACTCTTGCTTTTTCTCTGAAAGGGGTTAGGTCAATGAATAGAAATACATGCTGTCATTCTACTCTCATAGAAAAGAAAAAAAAAAAAAATAGAAAGAGGGAAAGCCAGCGCATTCACAAAGGCAGGCCTTCTCAAAATTGAGGAGGTGGTATTAGAGCTGGAGAAAGCAATCAACCAACCGTGTAACTCCACCCCTCTGGGCGGGTCCTCCAGCACTGCTTGTGGGCACATCTCCAAGGAGCACTCAATGAGGAAAGAATGCTGGGGCACGCTTCGGGCTTGGGGCAAAGGGGCTATTCAAGTCAAAAGAATTAGCATGTGTCTTCTAACTATTTTAAGGGTCAGGGAAACATTTTATCCAAAGGAGGGGCAGAAGCACCAGGACTGGAAAGAAGGCCACTCTATGGGGAGCACCCAGCCACACCCTGCAGTCACATGCAGGACTGACCAGGCAATGGGCGGCAAAGCCGAGAGGGTGCTGAGCAAGGAAGACCCCAGACCCCTTTACCTACCACCTAGGGCTGTTTTGAGGACAAACAGATAATGCTTGGACAGACTGCGGAGCAGGTGCTAAGAGCTAAGAGGTCCATATACCTGGAGCCACCGGGTTAGAATTCTGACTCTGCTGCTGAGAGCAGATGGACCGTGGGCAGGTTTCTTAACCTCTCTGCACCTCAGTTGCCACATCTGTAAAATGGGGAAACTCATACCACCTAAGTCATAGGGCTCTTATGAAGATTAAAGGAGCTAACACGTGTAAAGCACTTTGAACCATACCTTGCACATGCCTGCTAGCTAATATAATTCTCAAAATCAGCCCTGAGTGGCTGAGCAAGGCGTCTGGTAATTCATTTGGGTCAAGACACTGGTTTGGAACTGTCTGCTCTACAGTCCAGAAAGGAGGTGTGAAAGGTCTTCAAAAAGGCACCGATGGAATATCCTGTTCTATTAGCAGAAATCAAAAGCCCAGGTTGCTTGTCAGATTTTCTAGCTGATACCAAACTAAGATAAGCATCCTGCTGTGAGGATAAAAAACACAGGGCAGGTGAAGTCAACAAGGCAGACTGGGAAGGTCTGGGGCAGGATTTCTCAAATTTGAAAAATGCTTTCTTCTTTAAAGAGAAAAAAGGCTTATGGACAGAACCACTCCTACCTCTACTGTCAACTAATTAACCCTGATTATAATAATTATACTGCTACTTACATATATACAGAAAACTAGGATTAAGCTCCTTTGCTTAAAGCCCATGTAACAGCTTTAAAGCTAAACAAAAATTATCAAATGTAAATAAAATCACATTCAAATTAAATAACTAAATAAAAGGGACAATAACCGTAATAACGTTTATTGAGCACTTACTATAGGCTTGAACATTATGAAATTGCCACTATTCGATCATTTTGCCCTACAAACATGGCGATTTCATATGGTTCAACCCAATGTGTGCAAGTCACTCTCTAAGTGCTTTCTTTAATTCCCACAACACTACAAAGGAGGCATTGTTACTGCCCCATTTTCCAGAGGAGAAAACTGGAGCACCAAGAAACGAAGACACACATTTTTAAATCCCCTTCAGAACCGGCAGGTGCCCAAGAGTTCATTTGTAGGTGCCCAGGAGCGAGCAAATACCACTTTTGGAAGCCTTAACCTATAAGGCGTACAGCACACCAGGGATGGGGTGAAGGAGGAAGGGCCAGGCCCAGAAAAGAGTTCATTCGGGCAGTCAGTGAGCACTAGGACACCGAGTCGGGGACAGCATCCCCCTGCCGGAGGGAAGGGGCCACTAAAGACCACCTTGATTTGGTGTCCTCTTGTCTCTGTTCTGGGTGGGGCAGAGGGTTTGGCTGGCCCTCCTCAGGGATCAACAGTTAAAATGAACACGTGGAGAGACGAAGAGCAGGAGAAAGAATGATAAAAGGAGAAAGGGCAAGTAAGAGAGAGAAGCGGGTGGTCAAAAAAGGACCAAGGTTTCCAAATTCGCCGCACTTCAGAATCACCCAGGATCCCTACAAACTGCTGATGCTGGCTCACACCCACTACAATTTCATTGGTACAGGGTGTGAATTTGGTATTGGGATTGAAAACACCCTCCAGGGGATTCTAATTTGCAGCAACGTCTGGGAAATTTCATCATGCTTCTGCAAGTCGCTGGTGGGAGGAAACAGCCCCGAAATACATTCCTTTCATCCCCAGGCATCAGCAAACCCCGCTGAAAAGTTCCCCACAGAGTTCTATTATGGAACTATTAAGCAATCCAACACGATCAGTGTAATTTATTCTGCTAGTCTCCTCTGTCATTCCTTCCTGGGCTCCTCAGAGTACTCACAGGAAGGGAACAGGCAGGCAGTGAGATAAATATAAAATGACCACGGCTTCCCATCCGGTTTCTACACTGCTCTGGCTCCAACCCTGACAGGCATCTTGGGTAATCACTTTCTGAAAGTGGTTCTCAACCTATTGATGAAGTGATCGTCCCATGTTGCCCTAGAAATGCAGGGAGTGAAGCGCACGCTACTTTTCTTCCTAGCGCATTTCGTTTACAACAACAAAAGAGAAAACGTCTTGAGGCATCTCCTGGGACAGAGATACCCTCTCAACCATTCCTCTAAAGGCAACCAGAGAGATGGGTGGGTTTTTGAGAAAGGAAACAAATACACCAGTGTTTTCAGAGGCGGCATGGAATGATGGACAGAGAATGACTTTTGCACATTGCAGGCTCGAGCTCAGACTCTTTCTCTGCTGCAAAGAGCCATGTGAACTTGAGCAAGAACACCCACCCCACCACCCGCCACAGTTCAGTTCCTCATCTGCACTGATGCACCGAGATGCTTTCAACTCACTGGGACCCCCACCCCGACATTTCCACTCATGATCAATTCAACTGTTGATCCCACGATGACTGAGGTGGCAAGTTTTCCATCTTCTCTGACTTTCCAGTCACTCATTCTGATGTCATTCACAGAAAGAAAGCAAGGCTGAGAATAAAGGCAAAAGGGAACAAATTCAAATAATGGTGTTGAGAATAAGCAGGAAGGGTAGTAATGCATTCACCCTAATTTCACTCTGTAAAGTGAAGACCACACAGTTCTAATATCAAAACCACACAATGTATGCAGTTGCTTTGTATCCTGCCGGGTCTTTTTCATATGGGTGGGAAAAAAAGCAGTTAAGCATATACTGTAGAGAAGTATCCTAGAAGAGGCAAAGGAACTGGAGCAAAGATCTTTAAAAGGTTGGGATTTGATATGAGATGACGGGCTACCCCAATTCCTGTTCTCATGATCATAGGGATCTGAAGTTTCTAGCTGTTTGTGCTAGGGAGCCTAATACATCGTGATGGGAAATGCTACAATAATTCTTTGTGCACAAGTAAAATCGAGGGTCTAAGTAAGTCCCACGGCCCAGTAGGACTTTCTGCAATGATGGAAATATTCTATGTTAGGGCTGCCAAATTCTGGAGCCACTAGCTACGTGTGCCCGGGGAGCAACTGAAAGGTGACTGAGGAAGTGAATTTCATTTTATTTAATTGCATTTTTTTTTAATGAGGGGGAGGTAATTGGGTTTATTTATTTATTTACTTCTGGAGGAGGTACTAGGGATTGAACCCAGGACTTCGTGTGTGCTAAGCGTGTGCTCTACCACTTGAGCTATACCCTCCCCCTAATTGCAATTTAAACTAAATTGTGACAGTGGCTACAGTGTAGGGTAGTGGAGTTCTAAATTAGTGATAAATAAATGAAAACCAGTTACTAAAGTTGTGACCTCAGAACCAATTAGGGCTAAGGTGATGTAGAATGATGATCGCCCAGCTAAGTACCAACACAATGTGTTAATTACATCCAATCAGGAAATACAGGACAATGGCTTTGATGGGGGCACTCTTGGCCTTATCATTGGTGCAGAGGTCAAAGGGGATAAAAAGGAAATGAAGCAGAGCAAGGGGCCATAGTCTCAGGAGTGCCCCAAGGAACCACTCGACCTCTCCTGCACTTCATTTTCAGTTGGCGGCTAGAAATGTTAGCTTATTATGTGACAAGAATCATCCTGTATGCTTTCCATGTGAGTCTGTCAATTACTTTATGGGGTTTTTTTTAGCCCAATTTCTATAGATGATTAAACTTAGGGAGATAAGTCCATTGCTTCAAGGTCACCTGGACAGGAAGTGTGGGAGGGGACACTGAATTCAGACAATCTGGCTTCATATGCCATGCCTCAAAGAGCCCTTCGTAATTTTGGAGTTAGAGTGAAGAAAAGAAAGCCTTTGAGAGGAGACCGGCTTGCTCGAAGTGTCCTGGACATACTATGACTGTGTCACTTTAAAAGAAAGTGGTCATTTCAGCTTGAAGAAGCATAAAGGAAACAGGTGAACACTGGACAACGACTGAGGAGGGTGAAGAGGAGGAAGCAAATATGGAAACCAGGTGTTCTGGAAGACTCACTTTGCCACTGTCCCCAAACCTTCTCTGAATTCACTGGTTTCTTTCTAAGTCATTAAAGTCAATGGCAAGACTGTGGATGGAGATGTGAAAAATAGCTCAAGTCCTGAGAGAATTAGAGGAAAGAAGTGTTTCTATTATATGTTAACAGTTGCTCTGTAACTCAGTTTGCTTTAAGGGTAAAAATCTTGTCCTTACAGATCAAAATGTAGGTAATTTTAAGGGGCTATGTCCCCTTCTTTCAATCCTCCATTCTTACCCATTTCAGAAGGTTCCAAAGTTTCGTATTCTAAATAACGCCGTGAGTAAGTAGCATCCTTGCTACTACATCACATGGTCTAGTCCCCATTATTTTCTTAGAATAAACTGGACATGGGGACTAAAGGAGATGAAAGGACCCTGGCTTGCACTGGGTGGACCAAGAAGAATGCTGAGGGTTTCCCTTCCCTGGAATCGTGTCACAAAGTGATGAGGTAAGTACTTCCCTCTTGCAATCAAGAGGGAACGAGAAGAATCTCTCTTGGTCCTTTCTTCCTGTAGGATTTCATGAAGCCAAAAATATCAAGTTCAAGTAAAATGAGAACCTGTCTGAGTTTCCCATGACTTAATCGAACCCACTCCATTTATCAAGAGACTTGTGAACAAGGTGTATCTTTTCCAGTCTTCATTTACACTGCAAGTTCAACATCTCCCACTAATAACTCATGCTGTAAATAGGGCCCAAAAAAGCCTCATAAATTCCAAATGAATTATTGGTTTAATTAGGATAATTCATTCATTTAAGAAATATTTACTGTGTCTAATACGTACTGGGTACTGTTCTACATTCTGGGGTTATGGAGTAAACAAAACAAATGAAAAGAGAATTGATATTCTGGTTCAATATATTAATGGTTTATCCCAGCTCAGTATTTTGGGAATAAAAAAAACTGAATTAACAAAAATTATTACTGGGGTTCAGTTCAAGATCCAGCTGATTAAACACAGCTCATTCACATTTTTGGCTCACCGCTGTTCAAGTTTCTTTTAGTGGTATAGTCTTTGGGGAATCTTTACTCTAAGACGCAACAAGAAAAATGTAACATGTGGAAATATCTTTTGGCTACTCAGCAGACTCCAAAACCGCAGAATTGTTCTGGACATTTTTTTCCTCCTGATGTGCAATTTCTCCATTTTCACTGGTCTTGTCTACTGAATACTTTTCAAATCAGTCTCATTTTCTTCGTCATGCCTACATCACTCTGCTCAGGTCCCTAATATTTGTTTGGATTACTGCAATAGCTTCTAAACTATTCTGCGTGCCTCTGGTTTCTTTTCTTTCCAATCTTTGTCTTACAGTTTGCAAAATCAGAGATCCAGCCTAGAAAAATCTACAGCTCTACCGTTAGAAACTGTGAATAGTTCCCAGAATAGAGTTTAAATTCATTATCAGTACACACAAGGCAGTACAGAGCTATGGTGAGCCCCAGCAGGTGAACCAGAAAATAGGCCCTGGGATTCCAGATCAAGGCCACACCATCTGCAGTAGAGAAGTAGACCCTTTGTGTGAAACAGCCCCTGGCATTCCATTGAGCCCTGCTAAAGACAGAATGCTTGTTCGTGTGATAGCAAGTGACCAGGTACCCGGAACCCCTCGTTATGAGCTGGGTTCTGTTTACCTGCCCATTCATAAAGGCATGCACACCCAGCAGAGCCTCAGTCAGCACTGTTGTCTGGGGGCTTACAGAATGCCCGAGCCCCAGGCACGGAGTCCTATACAGCACTGTGTCTGCGCAGAACCCACTTCACAGCAAGGAGATGCAGCTCTGGGCCCAGGACCACGAGATCCACTGTCGTATCACACACCGCACCATCCGGCAGCAGCTGGCCTCACCAAACGCTGGAACAGCCTTCAAAGTCCCAGCTCAGAGGGGACCTCTGAAAGGATGGGGGCCATCCTTCAGGAGGCAGCACATGCATTAGATCAGAGTCTCCCATATGGTGCTGTGTCTCCAACAGGAGGAACACATGGATCTGGAAACCAAGGGGTAGAAGCAGGAGTGGCCCCTCTTACCATCACTGCCAATGACTCGCATCTCTGGGCCCTGTGATGTTGCAGGTCCTGGTCTCCAAGGGAGCACGCTCTGACCAAAGGACACAGCAAGGGTCCCACTAAATTACAAGTTTCAGCTGCATCACAGGACTCTGCACCCAAGGACCAACAGAGTGCCACACTGGCAGAGCTAATTGGCCCTAAACAGGAGAAAAGGCAGGGCTGCTTCTATCCAATGAAGGCAGGGAGGAAACCACATGAAACTAGGCCATCCACTGGGTGCTTCCTGGGATCCTTTACCCAACGGTGACTGTGATAAGACACATGCAGCAATCCCAGACTGTGGGGCCTGGTTACCAACATTCCAGACCCCTCAGGTAAGAAGACTGGGGCCACGCCATCAGGCAAACCATCAAGACCCACCAAGGTGATGGTCAACGATGTGAGGCACTCAGAATGGACACTGCAGGAAGAAGGGCTTGAGTACCAGTTGCCCCCAAGTCAACTGCAGCGAGGATGGGTTATAGTTTATCCCACTAACCTTCATCTTCTGGGTTCCTCCTCAGGAAGCGCAGCCCACGGGAATCACGGAGGTGCTGCTCCTTGAATTTAGGAGGAGAAGGAGGTCTGTGGCACAAAGGGCAGACTGCAGCGGCCCTGAGAATAAGCCTCACGCTTTCTCACTGTGGCAAGCCTTACAACTTTAGCTGCTGTGCTCCAAAGTCCATCATCACGTTTATACCAGAGCCACACTTCCAAGACACTGCTCCCAGCCAGTGACTGAGCAGGGCAGGGACACTAAGGCAGGCTCATTCTGGAAGACACAGGGCTCCCCAGTAGGTGACTTTGGCTCAAGGACTCCCCATCTTCCTTGCTAAACTATCTTGGAATTGCATTGAAATCTAAGAGTCCCCTTTCCTTCCTCCCTCCCTTCCTTCCTTCACAAGGGTCAGGCCTGTATTGCATCTGTCAGCTCTCCCAGCCTCCTCCAGTTCCATCCCTCCCCATCCCAGGTGTGCAGTAGGCTATTGCCATCTCAGCATCTGCTTCGCGGTCCTTCACAGTCTGCCTGCACCAGCTCACTAGGCCCCTCCCCTGCTTCCTCCCAGCGCCCCGCCTGCTGCCTGCTCCACAGACACCACACCACATGGGCACCCTCCTCTCCACATCCAAGCCTAGGAAAACCCATACTACGCCCTCTGCTTTTTCTCTAGGGACCAAGGTTTGGCACCAATACAAGCACCAGACTTTGGCCTGGCCCCCTTTTCACTATTTCTGGTTGTGCACGACCAGTTCAAGGTGATCTGCTGGACCACAGAGCACAGATTCTTCCACATCGTGTACCGAGCTGTGGGTTCCTCATATCCATCCTACAGGCATGTGCCCCACAAAGGGTTTCTGTCTCACTAGATGGTCATAAGAGTCTAGAGTCTGTAAGGAACAGCCACACCAGCTCCAGCTGAATGCTGTCACGAGGGCTAGTGAAGTGAAATTTGTTGAGTTTTTAAGAAACCTCAGAAATCCAGATTTTTTATTGTGAGATTGCTGCATTTTAAAGGATATAAACTGATTCAAAATTAAAACAAAACCCATCAGGAGGACACACAAAGCACCCCCACTGACTGCTGTGGTTCACGCCTGCCAGCTTCTGGCCACCACTCCACAAGGCTTCAGTGACCTTGGGTATGACCCCCGTGGAACGCACCCTCCAGGGCTGAATGCTGGGGTTTCCACACACCACGGCCACGCCTCTAAGGAGCTGCGCTGTCCTCTCTTCTAAAAAACTGAATCATTACATTTTTGGACTTTTGTCTTCTCGAGTGTCTCATGGGGTGTTTCATAATCCCCCACTACTGTGGACTGTTTGCCTCAGCAAAGAGGCAACTAATTCATGATTTTGTTAAAAAAAAAAAAATTTACCAAGGACTAGCATGGGCCAAGCCCTGTACTAAGTATGGAGGCTCGGATTTGAAGGAGACCCAGCCCTTTTCCTCAAGAAAATCATAAGTAGGAAAGACAAAAATGTAAAAATACAATGTTATCTTATTGAGGGGAAGTCAATTTTATTAAAACATTTATTCCTTACTAAAGGCAAACATCTTGATCTCTCAAAGAACATTACATTAACATCTTTTAAACAAACGGTAAAACCAAAAAAGAAAAAAAAATTCAAAAAACACCTAAAACTATGCTTCAATAAAAAATAAAAAATTATTTTTAAATAAATAAAGTGAAAAAAAAAAACACCTAAAACCATAACCTGGCTAGTTGAAAGATTTTAATGGATGAGAAATCTTTTAATTATAAAATCTGTAGAAAGTAAATGAGGATTTAGGAAATATGGATAGTGAGCATTTTAAAAATATTAACAAATATTTAGTAAATGTCTTAGTAAATGTTTTAATAAAAATCACTTCAAACGTGTACCTCATTCTCACGCTCTGAGATTTCTTTTTCTGAATAGTCGCCTAAAACACTAATTTGGGAGAAGAAAACAAAAAGTATAATACAATTTTCTTAACTGAATGTCTATCAAAGTTCCATTGCTTATGAAGCCCTATTTCCAGTGATGTAAATTCATAAAGCTGCATAAATACACCACCAGCTCTTTCTAGGGAAACTTGGCCATGGGTTCTTGGGTTGCTGAAGGCCCGTCCATGTATTATACACAAGTGGCAGCCACTTGGCCCCGGTCCCTAATGCACACACATCTGCCCTGACCTGGTCCTAAGGGTGTTCTCGCTGTGCTGGAAGCTGTGGTGCACAGATGGGGCCCAGATCTGGAGTGCACTTGGCAGTTGTTCCAAACACCTCTTCCCTTCTTTCCCCAGAAGCCACACTCACACTGCAAATCTTTGCCTGCTCCATGCCAGTCCCACAAAGCAGGTGTGTGAACTTCACTTTCCTAACGACCCTGGCCAACACTTTACAACACACAAATTGAAACTGCTCTGTGTCAGTGAGTATTGGGAGAATTTCAACAACCGGATTAAAAGGCCAATCAATTGGAAAACTCCCAGGGGAAGCCCTAATGCCAGGGAATAGATTAACTGCTAAGTGATTTCAAGAACAAATGGAAAGTGCAAATCTCAGAGAAATAAGGTTGGGAAGGAGAATAAAATAAGCCAGCTGAGAACAACTGAAAGAACGTGGGCCACAGAGTCTGTGGTTTGGTAAGTCTGTAACATTGCAGAAAGATGACATTCTGTTCTGAGTTTTTTTTTTGAATTCCTTCTTGTTTTTCTAATTAAGTTTCATTTTTCTTTACATATGATAAATTTGGGGCTGGTTTTTCTCTTCATCTGCTTTCCTCCATGACGTTGTGATGAAAAAGAAGGCTGAAAATATATCAGAAACTCACAAACTTAACCTTCTCTTCCCCTACGCCAGTCTCACTGGGGCAAAAAAGGCTTGCAGGGTACCTGGAGCACCCGGCTGCAGAGTCCTAAACAGCCTCACTTTGCCTTGGTGAGGATAAAAACTGCCGGATGGTGCTCAACAGCAGCTTAATCCTTTATAAAGTCAGGGAGCAGGGAAAGGCAAACCACAGGAGAGCGTTTCTGAGAGGTGTGTGACATTGTCAAACCAAGAGAAATGCAGGGAAAATTAAAAATACCAGAAACCTAGCCAATACGGTTACTATGATTGGTCTTAAAGTTCAGCTCCGGGCTCCCAGGCCCAAATGGCAGTCTGGGGAGCATGATGACTTAATGACTCTGAAGGAAGCACGTTTCTTTGGCACATAATTCACAGACACATTCTCCTGAAATGTTTATCCTCTACCTTCCATTTTCATTCCCACCACAACAGACAGTTTGGTCCCAATATGAGATGACTTTTGACACATAACTGTTTAGCTTAAAAAAAGGAAAAAGGTGGTAAGGTATTTTGGCTCCCAATGATAACAGTGCCCACAATGAAGTATTAATTGCTCATTTCCTGTTAACTGGATAAAAGAGGGCAGAGACACTGCCTGTGAGCGAGACCTCTCCTGGACACCGTGTTCACACAGTGCATTATTAGAAAAAAGTATCCTGTTCGAGAGGCAGACTCAGGGAGTCTAAAGAAGAACCAGAAAATCTGTACTTAAAAAAACAAACAAATCCAGGTATGGAAACTTTAGGATTAAATCATGAAAAACATTGATAAATATCATCCTAAACAGCAGTCCACAAAAAAAGGAATAAAAAGAGCAAATAAATCTTTTTAAAAATGATCAACCTTATCAAAGTTAACAAAGGTGAATCAAAACAATTGTTCAAAGAAATATAATTTGGTTGCTGTAAAAGTGGCAAAACATTGTGTTTGAGAATACCCTATGTTAGTGAGTGTGTTAGGGAAAAGGGACAATCTCATTTGAGAAGTAAATTAGTTTCTCTTTTTTTGGAAGATAATTAAGCAGTATCCATCAATTTTTTAAAATGGGCAGACTCTTCAACCCCAAAATTCCATTTCTGACAATTCACCTAGCAGATGTATTGCAAAAGGGTGCCAAGATACTACAGGTGAGAGTGGTCAAGATAAACTAAGCTCCTAAGTAGTAAGAGGTAGGTTTATAGGTTAAAGTACAGCCTTACAAAGGGATAGTGTGTAGCTTTTTAAAAGAGAGAAGATCCATATATATTATGAAGGAAAAAAAAGCAAGATGGAGATGAGAATGTACACTAAGATCCCTGTGACACTGTGATTTATAGTAAGAAATCTATATTTGCACGTCATCTCCCATTTCTGCACAGAGCCCCTTAAACACTTGGAATTTCCTACCCCAGTGTTCACAGCAGCACTATTTACAATAGCCAAGACATGGAAACAACCTGAATGTCCATCTGATTGGATACAGAAGACATGTTACATAAACACAATGGAACACTACTCAGCCATAAAAAAGAATGAAATAGGAGGGTTCAACCCTCCTACACTGCTGGTGGGAATGCAGTTTGGTGCAGCCACTATGGAAAACAGTGTGGAGATTCCTCAAAAGACTAGGAATAGACTTACCATATGACCCAGGAATCCCACTCCTGGGCTTGTATCCAGAAGGAAATCTACTTCAGGATGACACCTGCACCCCAATGTTCATAGCAGCACTATTTACATTAGCCAAGACATGAAGACAGCCTAAATGTCCATCAACAGGTGACTGGATAAAGAAGATGTGGTATATTTATACAATGGAATACTACTCAGCCATAAAAACCGACAACATAATGCCATTTGCAGCAACATGGATGCTCCTGGAGAATGTCATTCTAAGTGAAGTAAGCCAGAAAGAGAAAGAAAAATACCATATGAGATCGCTCATATGTGGAATCTAAAAAACAAAAACAAAAACAAACAAACAAACAAAAACAAAGCGTAAATAAAGGACAGAAATAGACTCACAGACAGAGAATACAGACTTGTGGTTACCAGGGGGGTGGAGGGTGGGAAGGGATAGACTGGGATTTCAAAATTGTAGAATAGACTACACTGTATAGCACAGGGAAATATACACAAAATGTTATGATAACTCACAGAGAAAAAAATGTGACAATGAGTGTGTATATGTCCATGAATAACTGAAAAATGGTGCTGAACACTGGAATTTGACACAACATTGTAAAATGATTATAAATCAATAAAAAATGTTTAAAAAAAAAAAGAATGAAATAACACCATTTGCAGCAACATGGATGGACCTAGAGATTACCATATTAAGTGAAGTAAGTTAGACAAAGACAAATATACATGATATCACTTATATGTGGAATCTAAAAAAAGACACGAACAAACTTATTTATAAAACAGAAACAGACTCACAGACATAGAAAACAACTTATGGTTACCAAAGGGGATAAGGAGGTGCTGGGATAAACTAGGAGTTTAGGATTAGCAGATATAAACTACTGTATATAAAATAGGTAAACAACAAGGTCCTACTGTACAGCACAGGGAACCATATTCAATAGCTTGTAATAGCCTATAATAAAAAGAACCTGAAAAAGAATAGATATTTATATGTATAACTGAATCACTATGCTGTACACCAGAAAACTAACACAACATTGTAAATCAACTATACTTTAACTAAAAAAAAAACCTTGGAATTTCCTAAATGAAGAGATAAAAGGTGTCTTTTGTTATGTTAATGAAGTAGGCCTTTGCACCTAAGGATGGGGGCTGGTTGCCAAGAGAACTAACCATGTGATTGGAGGGTTGGGACTCCCCGTGACATCTGTGGAGGGGGAAAGGGCTGAAGGTTGAATCACTTGCAATCAGTCATGTCTGTGCAATGGCGTCTCCAGAAAAACTTCAAAGGATGAATTCAAAGAGCTTCAAGGTTGGTGAGTACGTGGAGGTGCTGGGAGAGTGGTGGGCCTGGAGGCCTCATGGAAGCTCCCCACCCTTTCCCCGTACCCTGCCCTATGCATCTCTTCCTTCTAGCTGCTGCTGAGTTATAATCTTTTATAACAAACTGGGATTCCAGTAAGATGATTCTTTGAATTCTGTGAGCTGCTCTAGCAAGTTAATCAAACCCAAGGAGGTAGTGGTTAGAACCTCCAATATATAGCTCGTCAGAAGCACAGGTGACAACCTGGACTTGAGACTGGCATCTCATCTTGTAGGGCTGAGCCTTAACCTGTGGGATCTGATGCCATGTCCAGGTACTCAGGGTCAGAATTGAATTGACTTGTAAAACAGCCGGCTGGTGCCAGAGCATTGCTTGTTAGTACAGGGAAATGCTGCACCCTCCACACACACACATTACAATTGGTGACCAGATCTTTTAGTCCTTTTTTTTAAAAAAAAAAGGAAAATGCATAAATACACATACATATATATATGGGTCCTATGCATAAATTTTATTTCCTGCAAAGATACCCAAGAGATTATTAATGATTATCTTTGGGGAGATTGCCTTCCCTGGGGGAGTGGGAGAAGTTTTTACTTTTGCCAACTAAAAACTGTCACTTGCCATCTGATTCTACACGAATGAAGTCACTAGTCACTGCAATAACCTGCAACACACCCTGAAAGGAGTTCAGGGCGGAGGTCAGGACTGAGGCGCTCTGTGCTCTGGGAAAAAACTAGCAGGACAGGTCTTCAGACAGGTATTTTCAGGAGGAGATTTTACGAGCCCAATTTCTTGCATCTTCTCATAACTACGAAAGCACTAAAATCATTGAGACATCTGTTCCTCATGACTAGCAGGAACCTTCTCGTGACTAGCAGCAACTTTCTGCCGAAAGGTGTGCTTGATTTCACGTGTCCTCCCTTCACTAAAATCATCCATATACTGACCTTCCCCATCCCTCTTCGGAGCAGGTCCTCAGAGCTATCTGAGAGGCCATCTCTCTGGCTGTAGTCCTCATTTGGCCCCAAACAAAATTTAACTCACAGCTCTCACATTGTGCGTTTTTTTTTCAGTCAACAAACACTTTCATTTTATTCCTGTCTAGATGTGTACATTTTCTTATTATGTATAAGTAAGTATTCAAGGGCATGCATAGAGTTTTCTCCAAGATATGTTTCATTCCATGCCAGCTTCCCTAGTGTCTACCACAGTGCTTAGTCAAATACCTCCATGGTCAGTCACTGAGTGAGTCAATTTATTTCAAATTCTATGGTTAGTAAGCCAACCCACCTACTAGCAAATGGATTTGGGAAGACCTAACATAACAGACTAAGAGTAAGAGAGTTAAATAAAGGAAGCGAATACAATTTATGGAAAGCAAAGGAAAATACAAAGCCATGCAAATGTACTGACTCTGACTGAGCAAGCAACACAGCTCCAAGTTTCCTGAAGGAAAAGGCAAAGGTGGGAACATAGTGGGTGATATCAGCCTCCTCTTCTGGGAGAAGATTTCCAGCCTATATGTCACAGAAGACATTTTTACCTGGTGCTGAATTCCAAGAGACATGATGCAAGACACTTTGAAAACATCTTGATTTTATGGCCTTTGGCTCTCAATTTGCTCCTGCATCAGAACCACCCGGAAAGCTTTTAAAACACAAATTTCTGGGCCCCACTCTCAGAGTTCCTGATTGACTAGGTCCAGGGCGGGGCCTGAGACTGCATGTCTAACTGGTTACTAGGTGACCGTGCTGCTGCTGCTGCTGCTGCTTGGGGACCATAATTTGTGACACTGGGATCCTAGAGCAACCATTCATTCATTAGTCTTTTATAGTCAATGACTCCATTGATGGTTCTACGGACCATCTGGAGGTACTCTTCACTTAAGCATTTCAGTAAAACATTGAAATGTACCCCAGTGAAAGCATTTTTAAAACTACTGAGGTCCAAATATATGGTTTCTTACGACCTAATCAGAAAATAAAGATGGAACTTAAGAATAGCCAAAGATATAAACATATTACACACGCCTTGGCCCTTCTTAGTACAAACGTATTCCACATCACCTGACTCTGATAGGGCTGATCAGTCAGGAGTTGATAATACAAATTCATGAAATATCGACTCACATTAAGAATAGCTTCATTCCATCCACACAGGAGGTGGGTCTCCTGCCAACATCCAAAATATATTATAATTCAACTCCAAAATCAAGAATCAATGACCTTTAGACAATCTGTGTTCTGTTTTTTTTCCTTATGACATGAGGAATAGAGGATTAACTGTACTAGAAATTAACATAGGACCTTTCTCCTGGAGAGCTAAGAGTTCAAAATACTTTTCAGATAAACAACCTCATTTGTCTTCCAATATCCCTGGAGGGTGAGCTGCACCTTCCTGACAGCACTGGAATCCTGTCTGAGACCACCACCTCTAACCCATGCTTGGTTCATGGTTATCAATGCACGTGGTGCCGTGGGAAACTGTTGGTGTATTTAACAACTGCACCCACATACAGATCACACACACACACACACACAGACTTGCATCAATAACCTGTATGCTTCACAAGGTTAAAAACATCCCCAACTGACATTTATAAATGTATATATATGTTGTACTTCAAAAAAGAGAAAAGTAAAAAAAAATTTTTAAAGAACTATAAATACTCTGAGATCCCTGAATTTCAGTAAGTTTAACTTGTTTCCAACAGTTCAGTTCAACAAACTTTAACTAAGCACCTACTGTGTGCCAAGTACTGTTTTAGGAGCTGGGAGTAAAGGTTGGGATACAAACCCTACTCTGATGTGTAATGAAGAGGCACTTATCTAAAACAGATTGTTCCAGATGAGATGGGTAAGTTAGGTGTTATCTTAACTGTATGGCTAAAGGGTGCCATCAACACTCAAACAATGGTCACCTTGCCCCTCCTGGGGCTCCCAGGAGGCTTCCTGGAGGAGGAGGCACACACAGAGCCCTGAGAGATGAGCAGGAAACAGCTAGAATGAAGACAAGGGGCTTGGTGAAGGATCCTGGGCTAAGCTGCTGGTTGCATATCCAAAATCCAATCACTCCTTCTGTGTTACAAATAGAAATTCAATTTTGTTCAGAGTGGCATCTAGCTTGACTCAAAATACATTTCCCAGAGTCCCCTACAGCTAGGGTGGCCTAGTGACATGTTCCTGCCTAATGAGATGTAAGTGGAAGCCACAGTAGGGTTTCCAGAATGGCACTGGCTCACATTTGGCTTTTGCTTTTCTTTCTTTGCTCTTCACCCTTCTTGCTGCCTGAAACACAGAAGAGTAGCCCAGAGGTGAAGCTGTCATTCTGGGGAGTGTAAGAATTGGAAAGATGGAACAAGACTGGTCTCTGGGAACTGTCACATCTGCCCTGGACTGCCTACTTCCAGTCTCCCTGTTACTTAGAAGAGTAAATCCTGTTTGAGTTAAGGTCCTGGAGTGAGGATGCACCCAGATATACGCAAATGGAAACCCATCTCATACATGGAGACAGTGCTATTATGCATTACTATTTATTTATTTTATTTGTTTGCATATTCTGGGGAAAACTCCAAATCTTAGAGCAAATGGCAACATTCAAAAGCAAACTCTCAACTCTTCACTTTAATCAAAACATGAAATGAAGGACGCCATGACACGTTTTAAAAATGCTGTTATAATTAAGTAGCAAACACTATTAACAACTGTATTACCAGAAAGTTTATATATGACACTTAATCTGTCTTGGTTACTGTAGCTTTATAGTAAATCTTGGAGGCGGAGGGGAGCTAATAAAATAACAAGATTACAACGGCCAGTAACATTTGTAGTTTTCTCCAAAAAGTTCACATGAGTATAGAATCTCAGGGTTCAAACAACATTAGTTCCTCTCTCATCCTCCAGAAAAAGAATTATGATCCACCCCACTCTCTCAAGCACACGCACGCGCGCGCACACACACCCACATTCTGCCCTCTGTTGTTTCCTTCCACACCATCACTAGTGCCAAGCGCTGATGCTGCTCTCTGCTGTGTAAGCAGGTAAATAGCCACGAGACCTACAACCAGCAGGAAACCGTGCAAGAGTTTTAAAAACCTGTTTTTATTGTTACCCCAGTAAGGATGTCAAGAGCCGGTCCGCCTTGCGGGTGGTTACACAGCCTGAAGGGGACGGATCGCCATCACCGAATGCTCCTTCAGGTGTGAACGCATCGGGCGATGCCCTGCGGCTCTCACCGCTCTCCCCGCGCCCTCTTCGGCTGGGGAGGGCTGGGGGGCCTGCAGCCCTGGGGCTGGGTGCTCCGTTCCCGGCTCCTGCCCCTCGGACAATCACACGGCCTTCTCCACCGGCAGAATAAGGGGTTTGACCTGCACGGGTGATTCTGAGACGGCGATTTTGTGGAGCAGTAAAATCAACTTGAAAACAAGCCAAAAAAGCTTTGCCAACGTTGTATTCTTCTTTAAAAAGACATACCAATAAAGCAACGACAAAAGTCAAAACAGACATAATGTTCCCAGCTACCCTTTATTGGGAAGATTTGCCCTCGTATGATGAAGGATTCTATTCAGCCTATTTTGGAAGTGTGAGGCTGTCCTCCAAGCCTCCTAATGTCCCTCTAATGATTCCGACCTTTTACTTACTTATTTTTGCTCTGCATTTTCAGCTATTTTCCCACTTGCCCTTCTAGGCCAGTAGTTCACCCCAACGGCCCCTATAGCCAGGAAGTTCTTGACCTTTTGGGGAAAGGATCCCTTCAGTAAGCTAGTGAAATGTGTGGACACTTTCCCAAAACAGTATTTTTAAATGCATAAAGTGAAATACATAGGATTATAATTATATTTAAATACCAGTATCAAAATACTAAGGTATACGAACTCATGATACAGCACTATACATGCTTCTTTATTATGACATTAAATGTCAAGCTCTCATTGTGATATGAACAACATTATAATTTCAAGCAATGATGAGCATAAATGATATTTCAGGATGTCTGCAGCAATTCTAATGTTATATGAATATGGTTTTGATTTACCTATTGATGACAAAGTCACAGGTACCACTAATACTCTTGTGGTTTCATTAAAAATAATGAAAATGAAGACGCATTTTTCCTTCCAAATTAAAGGTTATATTCTCCTATAATTCAGAAACAGAAAATTTACACCCTATCCTAACACCACTGTATTTTTTCATAGCCATTCAATTCCCCATTCAACTGCATAACTGTATCCATATGTGAGGTGTCACTTTGACATAGGGGTACAAGTCAGTGAAAAGGAAGCCATCTTCTCAACCCTGGTCCGCCAGCCTCCCATTTGCTCCTCTCCAGAAGCAATCACTGTCAGCAATTTCTTAGGTATCTTTGCCATCTACTGAATGTTTCATTTCATTTTGTTTCAATTCTAGAAAACTTCTTGTGCAATGGGGTTACTTTATACCTTTTTCTTTTTAATTATCATCTTTCTCCTCCATCCATTCTATTTGACCAGCATCATTTATCTTCTGCTTATTATTCTGGGATGGCTGGGTCAGTCCCCTTACCTTGGTTTGCATGGCTTACTCATTGCTTTATTTACCCTCAGAGTTCAGGCCAAGCTATTGGGACATTCTGAATAGCAACAAATCCACGAACTTTGGGTGAGTCCAGCTGGCTGGCAATCTGTCTTCTGTTGAGATCCCCGGGAAAACCTCTCCGCACTCCCCCCACCCCATCCTTAGCCTTCTCGGTAGCAAAAGAGAGTGTTCTGATAAGAAAAAAAAGCAGCCCCCAATAGAAGCACTTTCAGAGCAGCTACAAAACAAAACAAAACCAACACGCACACACACACACACACACACACACACACAGAGCTACCTTCTGCCATCCCCATCATCCAAAATAGGAAAATTAAAATCTTATGATAAAAGGGCATATTTTCCCAAGAAAAGGCAGTTGACATAACAGTTACAAATAACAAGAACATGCAGAAAAAGGAGCAGGTGAAGGAAAGACAAAAACTGAAGAAATAATGGAAGAAAATTTCCCTATTTTGCAAAAAAAAAAAAAAAAAAAAAAAAAAAAAAACTTCAGTTGGCAGGTTGAAAGAGCCTGTCCAGTTCTAAGTTTAAAATGATTTTAAAAGATACATATCAATGCAAACTTGTACTTGCTAGAATAAAGTTATTGTTTTTATGCATCTATCTTGTAATAACTCATCATATTCCCTTCTTAATTTTAGTTAGCTTTTTTTTTCCCTTAATAGAGTCTCCTGGGTTTTCTAAAAATAATCATGAGCTCAAAGAGGAAATTTTATCTTTTCTTCTTCAATTACTCCTTTCTTTTCTTGTCTTACATTTTCTAGAACGTCTAAAAGTCTGTTAAAATGTGGTAATAGCTTTCTTATTTCTGATTTTAATGAAAAATCTCAAAAGCTTCTAGACAGAAACAAATCACCTATAAAAGAAAAAGAATCAGACTTCATCAGCACACTGTTGAGAAAAAAGAATCACATTGCCAGAATTTTTTACCCAGACAAGATATTCAACTCTCACAGTAAAAGGAAATACTGAAGGCAATTTAATAATAACAACAATAGTATCCTTAATACTTATTTGGCATTTATTCAGTGACAGGTTCAGTTGTAAGCATTTAACTTATTGTCATAGTTTGTCTGCATAAGTAGCTGCCATTAACTCCTTCCCTCCCTCTCAATTCAAGCTACTCCTCCAACCCAAGGTGGAGTCTAGTCTCCCATCTCATAGAATCTGGTAGAAGTGTCACTGTACCAGTTCTAAGCCAAGACATTATGAAGACTGTTAGCTTTCTGTGTCTAGGAGCCCTGAGTTCCCCTGTAAGGAATCCAGGCTCCTCTGACAGACAGAGAGGTTGTATGAGGGAAACTGAGACGTGAGTGAAAGAGCCAACTTGGACCTCCAGCCTGGCTGATCCTTCAGACAATTCTAGCCTCTGCCGCTGGAGCCCGACTGCATGAAAGCTCCCCAAATAAGAATTGCCCAGGTAAGCCCAACCAACCCAGAGAACCATGAGAGATAACGACAAATTGCTGTCTACACTGTTGTTTTGGGGTAGTTCATTGTAACAACAGATAGCCAGAAGGCTTATACCAACTCATTTAATCTTCACATTTGTATAAGGTAACTATTATTAGTATCCCTGTTTCACACTTAAGGAGATGAGGTCCAGAGAAATTAAATAACTTTCCCCAGGTTTTACAGCAAGCAAGAAAGTCTTTAAAGAAATGCAGCGATTCAAAATAAATAAACCTCAGTCTTCATATGTAAAAACTATTGAGAAAGACTCTAATGTAACAAAAATGCACCAGCGAAGAGACCTCAAGGTAGAGGAAATGGGAAAGGAGAAAAAACAGTAGTAAGAAGTATATTTGCAAATACATTGTGAAATCTAAGATACTATGGATATCATGACTGAGAGCATGTAAATTAAATGTTAAAGATTTTCAAAATAAGAGACAAACTGTGAGGCTAGAATAACTGTCAAGAAGGAAAGAAAGCATAGGAGTTAAGGAGGAGCAAGGCTGGAGGCAGAAGGAAGAGAGAGAAGTGAACATAGTCTAAAGTTCTTGGTATGAATTATTGCAAGGTATAAATTAATAAAACTGACTCACGTAGAAAATCAAATAGACCAATTACCGTTGGAGAGACTGGGAGAGTGGTTAAATTTCTACCATTAAAAAGAGAGAAGAAACAGATGATTTTACAGTGAGTTCCATATAACTTATAAAGAATAGAAATATGTTATTTAAATTATTCAAGACTATAGAAACATAGGGAAAGCACCTAAATCCATTTTATAAAACTGGTTTAGTCTTAAAACGAAAACTGATAAAAGTAATACAATAAAAGAAAACTACGGAGTAATCCCACTTGTAAATATTTGCAAAAATGCTCAATAAAATATTGGCAAGTAAATCTAAAAGTAGATGAATGAATATTGCCAATGGTCAAGCTTTCACACCAGCAAATCCAAGAACATCATTGATGACAGCAACAAATGCACGGAGGAAAAGTGATTGGTTATATCAATAGGTTCTAAAAAAAATTTGGTAAAATTCAACAGTCATTGAAAGAAAACTCCAAGCAAAATATAAATAGAAAGAAACCTCTTGACAATGAAAATACCCATTTATTGAAAATCAGTTGCAAACATCATTCAAATGCCAGGAATAAGATGGGATGCTATTACTACAATTCAACAGTGAACTGAGGACAAGGAAATAGTTCATATAAATAAATAAGGAGATAAGTTCCTCTCTTTTTGCTAATGATATGTTTATATACCTAGAAATTCCAACTCCAGTTTAAAAATGAAAACTACTAGAATCAATGAAGGAATTTGTTCAGGTGGCTGGAAAAGTTTAGAGCTTTGCAATGGAAATTAAAAAAAAATATTATTAAAATGAAAAGAAAAATTAGAAATGAACCTATAAACTCAAATCTCATATGTAAATTTAATGCAATGCCAATTAGAATCCCCAGTTTTTAAAGTGGATATAATAATTGTTTCAGCAAGATTGAATGTCCAAAAATTGGCAAGAAATTTTTTAAAAAGAGTAACGAGGGGGAGGGCCGTACCAGACGTAAATCCATTAGAATCAAACCTGGCATGAGAATAAATGACAGAACAGACTGAAGAGCCAAGAAATGCAGCTCAGTATCATGTCTGGAGTATACCCCATGTGATCACTGGCAATATTCATGGAAGAGAAGCCTCTATAAGACAACGTGAATAACAGTGCGACCCACTGTGGAGAGAACAGCTCATTGATAAAAATGGCGTGTGGGCAACCGACTATGCATATGGAAAAAAAGGAATATATGGGGCCCCCACATCCTATTATGAAGCCTCTGAAGAGAGTGAGTCAGCTGTATGCCATCTCAAGAAGGGAAGTCCATGACGCACTGCTCAGCAAGAAAGGGAAGATTCAGAGGAGATATGTTCCCATAATTCACCTGTTTTGGAATGTCTTGTCTACTGTTTAGAATTGTGGATCATGGATCCTGAGCACATGACCAACACTGCTTTGCAGGATGCCTCTTTGAACAGGACAAAACATAAATATATATGCTTGTAGATGGTTACATCATACAGGGAGAGAAATGTGGAGATGTATAAACTAGGTTGTTCGACACTGCTTGACGGTGGAGCTGGGAATTCCTGGAGATGAAGGGAGGGAAGGAACAAACCATGTAATTTTTAAAAGGTTTCCTTCCATTATAAATACAGAATGTGTCATGTCATCTAATTTGTGAAGAATTATTAGCACACACACATATGTACACGCCAGTGTGTTTGGGAGAGACAGGGAGAAAAAGAGCGAGGTGAAAGGATGGGCACTAAAATGTTATGTGTGGTCCTCACGGAGGCATGAATTTCGGATGATTTTTACTTTATGTAATGAGGAAAAAAATTCATTATCAATAAAGGGCTCAAAATTATGAAATGCAAACATATGGCTATAAATTTGGCTTTAAAATACTATATTTTGAACGAATGTAGACTCAGAGGGTCTTCATGTTCTATTTTTTGAAGTTTAAATAAGGCGGAGAGTGAAAGCCCATGGCACAAACCTGACACACAGAATAACCATCGCTGCTATTATCATAATTTCTGGAGGTTCAGAGGTCACCTGTGTACATATATGTGTATGTGTGCTAATACTTCTTTACAAACTGTGTAAACCTTTTAAAACTTCCGGAAGTTCAGAGGTCACTCTGTCTAGTTGTAGAAAAGGATGACCGCAGGGACCCACCATGAAGGGAAGCTCACAGAATCACTAACGGCTGTAAAAGCACCTCCGTGTAGAGGAAAAGGAACGCCAGCTCCTTCCCTCCACACGCTGTACACTGCGAAGAGATGGCGTCCCTGGGAATTAAGAGTTGAAGCAAAAGCTCTTTGGCTTCTGCCTTTCCAGAGAAGGTCTTAAGTACTCCTGTCATCCTGATCGAAATATGACAGCGTTAAGCTGATTACACACTTCTTATTCCTCACTGTCCCGTCACTGGATCTGTAGGCAGGCTCGGTGTAATATTGCCCCACCTCCGTCACGGAGTCTGGAGAAGCCTTTCCAGTCTCGTCTGGCACCTTGGTATTCAAGCCCACCACGAGGAAAGCAAATCACGCTGCTACTGCCATACCTTTAGCAGGCTGCGCTTCAAAGCCCCAGGAGCTAATAGATGGTAATAGATTCCAGGAGAACTTCCAAATCCCTGAGGTTAAAATACTTTCTAAAATGTAACCATTCTTTCTAGCTGGGGAAAGCTAATCTCATCTTCTCTCACGGTACACTGCAATCCAGATCCCTTAATCTTCCTCAGATGTGTGCATAATACCCTCTGATGTTCAAGTAATGCCGTGTCCAAAAAAGGCAGGTCCCTCACACTGGGTCTGCAGCCTGCCAGCTGCCCGCACAGTGGGACCGGGACACACCAGTCTCAGCCTCTTCCTGGTGAGGCTGCCCTGCCCATCCTCCATCCCCTCTGCCCGCAAACCCAATGGCCTTCATGCTTCGTAAACTGGTTAGTTAGTCCCTTCCAATATCCCCATAGAGCAAGTGTGCGGTTATTTATTTTGAACATGCATGCTTCTGTAGCTGCGAGGAGGAAATAGCCCTGTCTTCACACAAAGAGCTTCGACTTCATCCAGCCACTGTAGGCATTTATGACCAGATCGACTTCACTTGTTCTACTGCTGAAAATGCTGGAAACACAAGAATGGGTTTTCAATGGAAGCTCTCCAAATTGGCCCTCAAAATACTTCTGATGGCATCTATTTTAAGTATAAAGCTGAAACGCTATAGATGGATAAATGTATTCAGAACTCTGATTACAATTACCATGAAAAGGGGCTTTTGTAGTTATCACTGAAGCAGCCTAACACTGGAAGTTAGGAAAGACGTCTGCGGGCCTCTAGCTGAATCAGGTGAATATACCAAAGAACTCAGGACACACACTTTCCGTCACACACCTGAGCCAATGTGCAAAGACTGTTTTTCTAGTGGGGTCCCACGTAAAGCATATCCTTTCAATTGACAGGAAGCTTTCCCTGAGGGGTGAGATTTGGACCTGAAGGGTTTCAAAAGGATACATATTAAAAACCTTTTCAATATCCTCAAAGAAATGACTTAAGGCCTCTTCATGGCAGCATCCTGCTTCTATAAATGGGGATAACACTCACTACTATGCAGTCACAGTTCCCTTTTCCTTGGGGGGGGTCGACAATCACTGTGTGAATTTGCGAGATGTTCAGAGAAAGGCTGAAGTATGCCGAGGAGTCACAAATCCCACCCTCCTCTCACTTTCGGTCCAAACGCCCAGGGAGAAGTTGTTTTCTACAGCCACGCTGGCTGTGCCTTTTAGGCTCACACTCACACACACACACACACTACGCCCTGACTGGCCTAGGGTGAGCTCTTCCTCCCTAAGCTTTACCTCTCTGCCACCACACACACTGCAATGCACTGAGCAGTGCTCCCCAAATTCATATGCTGAAGCCACACCCCACAATGCGATGGTGTCTGGAGATGCAGCCTTGGGGAGGTGATCAGGTTTAGATGTGGTCCTGAGGGTGGAGCCCTCTGACGGGATTAGTGTCCTTATAAGGGACACCACCGAGCCTGCCGTCCTCTCTCTGCTATGTGAGGACACGCAAAGAAGGTGGCCGCCTCCAAGTGAGGAAAAGGGCCCTCACCAGGAACCGAATCAGCTAGCATCTTGATTGTGGACTTCCTGGCCTCAGGGACTTGGAGAAATAAACGTCTGTTGTCTAAGCTCCCCAGCGTGTGGGGCAGAGTCATGGCAGCCCGAGCGGACACCCTCCTTCTGCAGTCTCCCTCTGCTCAGTTCCTTGACTCCTGGTGTCCTGCTGAAGGCACATCCCTGATTCTCAACTTCCCCACAAACCAGCCAGGATATTTATAATCACATTTCCTTCTGTTCAATATACCTTCTCATCTCTCAGAAAGCTTCTCTTACCAACAACAGCTCTTCCTCCCACTGAAAAGGTGATGTGTCATGGGCAGAAGACACTGGGTCACAGCCAGCCCATCGCATGCTCTTTAGTGGCCTCTGAGAGTCACGTCTGTGAAACAGGGATCGGATATCTGCCCATATAAGGATCAAATTAAATAATGTACCTAGAAAGCATCATATAGGTTGTAAGGGGCCATATAAATGTGAAACGTAATCACACTTAGCTGCTTTTGTGGAATCTGACTTCAATGCAGAAAGCCAGTAACAGCTCCAGTAAAAAAAATATAATTTTTTAAAAAACATAAAAGAATTTAGAATAGTCTATGCCATCCCTTAAGTTAAGTAGCTTTAGAACAAGTACTTTTCTCCATAAGCAGAAAAAAAAAAAAAGGGATGAAATAAGAGAATGCTCAAAGATGGTTTTCAGGACCTTCTATACCAGACGTTAGACGCTCATTCAGTGACACTGAACAAGAGGTTCCCCTAGTAGACTGTGAAAATCTTAGGGGCAAGTGTTGAGTTTTATTCACCTTTAAAACTCCCAAGTCCAGTTCAGTACCTGGCACATAGCAAGAAAGAATTAATCAATCATTCATTCAATGAACACATATGTTGTCATGTTCAAGAGAATGCTGGAAATGTTTTCTCCGCTGAGAGTGGTTAATGATCACTCCAGGATTCGTCTGGTAAATATATAGCAGCCTAGCGTAATGGAAAGCTTTAGCTCTGAAGTCCGACACGCCTGTAACAATGATGCTGATTCTGCCACTCACCTTGGCCAAAGGTCACAATTCGTTCATTTGCAAAATGGGGATAGTGATGCTCACCATTCAGGCTTGTTGTGAACGTTAGAGGAAATGCACACGGAGCAGCTGGAGCATTGTCCAACACAGTGCATGTGCTCAACAAAGACCGCTATTATCAATGAGTATCTCCAAAAAAGAGTCCACGTATAAACACAAATCCAATTATATCACTACATCATGTCACAACCTGCTCACCATCTATTAACCACATCTAGAAATTCTTCCATTTAATTACTGTCTACTGACTTAACGGACTGTCATACTTTGTGCCAGACATCAATGATCCACAGTGCGGAGAAAACAGCATGGGCCATCACAAGACCTCACATCCTGAGATTTAAAACATAAACTAGGGTATGTACCCCGATGTCTGGGTTCAAGCAGGAGGGACAGGGCCTGCACGACTGAGGAGGGTGGGCAATGCGGCATCACTCCAAGTAGCAACGTCCCAAGGAATTTTCCAGAAAGTCAAAAAAAGTAGGCTGTCTCTAAGTAGGGCAGAGAGCCACTAAGTCAATGTGCAAATCTGCAATGAAATGGAAGCACAGGAAGTGATGGGTGAGTGAGTAGCAGACAGGAACAGAAGACAAGTGAGGGCTTTCCCTAAACGTCCTAACCCAGTCAGAAGCAGCCAGCACGGAGCCTCGCAGCTCCGACCTGTGTGCAGGTCTCCCGTGAGGGACAAGAGATTACTTCAGGAGGGATGAAGTAAGACGGTGCTGAGAGTAAGGGGCCAGCAAGCAGACTGCGCAGCAGAGCTACGAGGCTAAAGGTTTTCAAAATTGGCTGTGGCCTCTTTCAGATCCTCAGTATAGAGCATTTCGAAAATTAGTCAAGGTCCAAAATATGAGTGAACTACCTGAACGGCAAATCTCCTCAGAAGGAATTCAAAGCAAAATAATTATTATAATCAACTGCACTTAGTTAACAAGGAGGTTATAAGGCTTCCCAGTGTTTACACGTATGCTTCTCCATTCGGTAACAATGCTAGGAGGTGCGATGCTGAACGGTCAACAGCCAGGGATGGGCAGGGGTCTGCTAGTGTGATCCCAAGAGAGCGACCACTGCGCTAGCCACCCAAATGCCTCAGTCCAGGGGGTGCACCCCTGCACCACAGCCTCAAAGAGAGAGGGCTTGGGGCTCCTGTGCTCACAGGAAGCAGAGGCCGTGGGAGCAGGAGGAGGGACTAACTGGAAACATGAAGCTGGTCCACCTCCACGCAAGGCCCGGCACAGGGAGAGATCAACTTTGCCTTGAACAAAAGACTTTACAGACCAAAAATAAAGACACCATACTGAAGCCCCATTGCAGTAACAGGTCAAAACTCTTAATCTAGGTGACCTTCCTGCTATTCAAGTGCAGCCATTGTGATGACAATGTGCCTGGATTCAGCTTGTAAGGCCAGAAGCAGGTGAGCACGGATGTTCCCTCGGGCCAGCCATTAATGCGCGGGGCCATTTGGCTTCTCTGTTTCTAATTTTCATATTTCTCTAATTTAGTCCTTTTCCTCTAAATGCCTAACTCGGTCATTCTCCCCGCAGCCAGGTCTCTGCCTCGCTGTGACGGTAACATTTTTATGGCTTAAAATTTTAACTTCTTCAAGTGTCCTGATTTCTGTAAACCCAGGAAAACATGAGCAAATCAATTCAAAGAGACGGGGCTACCCTCTCATCCCCCACCCATATAACTGGCCCCATCTCTCTCCGGCATACACAGGACAGTGTTTCTGCCATGAAAGAGCTACCTAGGAAAAGGTTAGGGAGGTTGTTATCAGAATGGAAATTAAGAAAAGTGATCAATCAAATGTCAAAAGCAACTATAATTTCCTAAGTCTTTAGAAGCTAAGGCTTAGGGTATTTTTTGCCTCCCAGCCACTCTCCCCTCCCCCGAACCATGGTATAACTGACTTTTAAGTCCCATGCTGTAACCTGATTTGACAAAGTCCACTGTAAAACTTAAGAAATGGTGCAGTATGGTACTAACCCGTTCTGTTGGGCAAGGAACTTTCTGGAACTTTCCCAGTCCCTCCAGGGAAGAAGAAAGCTAATGGACCTAGCATTAGGAAGGGTTAATTTAAGTTCACCAGGCTGTTGAGAGCTTTTAATCTTCCATTTAATGTAAGTCATAGAACCATTAACTTGAATGTTATTGAAAACAGGTTTAGTTGAGTGGCTCATAAAAAGACAACACAGGGCAGGAAAAAAGGTATTTGACTTCAGGGAAGCTAAGACAAGTTCTGCATCCATGGATACTGAGGGCTGACTGTACAATGCCACTTCATATTAAGGGACTTGAGGATCTGCAGATTTTGGTGTCTGTGGGGGTCCTGGATCTAATCCCCCTGTGGATACAGAGTGAAAACTGTATGTGAAGAACAGATTCTAAATGTAGCTACTCATTTTATATATATTAAAAAAGAAAAAAAGAAAAAAACCCAAGCAGTCAGGCAATAATTACATGACTCCTTTCTCTCCCTGGAATCATACCCCTGATTACCCAGCCAGACCTCTTCACCCCTGCTGTTGAGTTGTGAATATTCCACGGGCAGAACCAATTCCCAACCAATTCCCAGATGTTTCCCTGACATGTCATTTTTACACGAGAACTTCACTGAGGGTAATTTTCCTTAGTTCAGGAAGATGGAGCCCAGTACTTCTCAACCTTCTCCTCTTAACCAGCCCCAGTGGTAGAGTAGGGGAAGTGCCTACGGGGTGGGGAGGTGGGGTTGAGATCCAGCTCAAAAGAGGAAGCAGAAATTTCCTTGATGCCTCATGTTCTATTTTTTTTAAGCATTGATTGCCTTGTACTCCATAATAAATACATCTGTTTTCACATAAAGCAATGTGTGAATTCATGTGAAATGAACACTTAGGGAGGCTGTACCAGGTTAACCCTATAGCTTGGTATCAATTCACCCCATCATCTATTTCCATGGACATTCACTTAAACTTTTAATCCTCTTTATCTTCGTACATCAGCTTTGGGGGAAAAAATAAGGTGAGAGAAAGGTAATTCAACATATTTAATTATTTAAATAAAAGTGAAGTCATTATTTTGGAACATTTAGAAGAGAGTATTTCAATGTTACTCTTTTCCCTGTTTCCCCCTCCATCCCTTCTCTGTCCTGTAGAGAATATGGTATGTAGACATTTTTCTACTTTCCCACTGCCTTTTTTCTGTGTGTGGCTACCAGGACCCTGTACCAAGTGGGAAGTCCACCGGGGAGTAGTTTAGGGACTTACAGGTTTAAGTCCTCCAATATCTGTAAAGGGGGATAATATCTGACCCAGACCTATCTCCCTAGCTACAAAGATTGGTTCAGGAATGGGCACATGGTCAACCAAAGTCAACGAGAGAACTCCCCAGCACTTCTTGCCCGTGGTGTCTCATCCTTATTACCTGCCCAGTGAATGATCATCCTTCTATCTCAGCGCAAGCAGGTCCTCCTTGAGAACTCTTCCCCAGCCCTTTCCCACTGAGTGGCCCACCTCTTTCCAGCTTTCTTAACCCCACTCTCAGAGTGTGTGGTGCTGTGGCCACTGTCGGTACACCTGCCTCCACACCCCCCGGAGCTCCTCCAGCCCCACTTCTCCTATTCACCTCTGCAGCACCAACATCTGACACGGCGCCTTCCTGCAGTAAATCTTATGTGAACATTGATTACATACATAAAAGAAGGAATCAACGAAACGCCCTTCCACTGGTCAGTGCGATTTGAATAAAGGGCAAGGTGAGAAAGGAAATGGAATTAGATACCATTTTGCTTCCTTCCACCTGCAACTCAACCGAAGACCTCGATTCCTGAAAAAGATTTGTCCTGAGAGAAAGGTATGAGGAGGAGTAAATTCACCAAATTTGAAGTATTGAAACATTCTCTTCACTCTCCTGCTACCCAAACTCAGTCCCAATATCTGCCCTTAATTCTACTCATTTTGAAGAAACATTTTGTTCAGGCGTTCCTATAGGAACTGAGAGTTAATACAAAAGTGGAGCCTCTCAAACTAAAGAGGTAGTTAGCTTTCTGGAAGGCCACCTCAATGTTGCTGGAGGGACAGTGTCGCTGTCACGCTGGATGCGTTGAGATTCCTCCCTGTGGTCTCCTCCATGATCACTGCAGTCCTGAGCCCTTCCAGGAAACACAAGGTTGGGGGGTTATGATGGGGATGGGGGCAGAGTGCTATGTCTTCACAACCCGGAAGCTGGATGGCTGGTGGGTAAGCCTCGATTTGGCACACTCCATGCAAAGGTGACAGGAAGACAGTTCAAGTCGTAATAAAACACATCTTCGTATGTTCTCCATTTATTTCATTGTTTATACTCAACAGGGAGCTAATATGCATGAGGGCTGCACACAGTGGCAAGCTGCCACTCAGAGAGGGGACATCGGTTATGGTCTACCAGAAACCCCACTCTGTGCTGACTACAGAGCACCTTACAGCCCTTCCCTCCCTTTTCAGGAATCCCATTAGTCTTCAGAGTCATTCCAAAATGTCTATTTTCTGAGTCATAGCTCTTTGCTGCGGGAGAAGGCGTGTCCCTCACTGCCAGTGCCATCCTGTGCTAACCACCTCCTTCCTTTCAGCAGGTGGGAATATGTCTACAAGCAAGGCCTGCAGTTCCCACCTGGGAAGCAAGCATTCCGGTCCCACCTCTGAGCCTGGTAAGAAAGGACCTGCTTCCACCCTGGCTGTTTCCTGAAGGCTCTGTATGGCAATCAGGCTCCTTTTGGAGAGAAGAGTTTCTAGCAGGTGAAGGCAAGAGGTTGAGATCAGCGAGAAGCAGAAAGTCTGGACCCTCCGTATCAATAAGCATTATTAAAATTTAAAGTACATGGTAGATGAGAAATCTGAAAATCATCTTACAAAGAGGGGGCAATTATTCGGCAGCTGAGAGAGAAACAAAGCTATTCCAAACCTAAGTGCAATAGGAAACAAAACCTCCTACCCTGCCATTAGTGTTCTGAAGACTCTCCTCCCCTTATAATTATAACTCTGTTCAGGTTTGTCCTCATTCTTCAAGAGGGAACTTCCCCCACATGCTACTTACCTTTTTACAGAAGATTCAAAAGGTTAAAATAGATGGCTTAGGTTTTAAGGACATTTTCATTTTGGAATGCATAGGCAATTAAAATGGTTAATGACAGGCTTGGGGGGAAATTCTTGATCTTTTGCCAAGATGGACTCATGTAGCCGCACCGGGGAAATAGTGGCCCAGGGAACAGTGGCCACGTTCTAGACCCAAGTGCTGCCCTAACCTTAGTCCGATGCCTGCAAAGGGAGCCAACCCCACCCGGCTCTCCAAAGCAGGTTATTCTCCTGTTCTCGCTCTCCCTCTCCCCACCCCACTCTGTATATATGCGTACTTTTTCCCAAGTGCCGGAGAAAAATCAATCCTTTCCCCCAGCTCCTCCGTTCTGGGAAGAGCACAAATAAGACTTGATTTCTCTGATAATCACAGGAAAGGGAAAATTTCACAATCTGTATAGAGCCAGTCTCATTGTTTGCACTGAATTCACTGGTCATTTTAGTACCAAGAACATAAATTTATCCAACTGCCTGGCTGAGAAGACCAGTTAAGTCCCTGAATTCTTAACAAGAAAGTCGCCCAGGCAGCCCTGCGCAGCAGGCAGGACGGAGAGGACGGCTGTTGCTAGTTGTCCAAACTGCTGCCCTCTTCTGCACTACAGGGCTTATCCCTCACTAACACTGTTAAACTCCGATAAATCCGTATGTCCCTGCTGGGCCTGTCCTCCTGGGGGCTTAGTGAAAGCAACGTGCCTTTCAGATGCTTCTGCTCTGAGTGCTGAGGTTGGCAGCCGGCCGAGTTTACTCACAGTGGATGCGACCAGGCACTCACGTACACCCATCCTCACTTATTTTCACTCTGCCACCTGGAATGTGGTGAGCTCACCTTCAGGCAAAGGAGGGATCAAAAGAGAAGCAAAGGGGAGAGAGAAAAATGAGAGGACGGGTCCCATGAAGCCACTTGAAGGTACAGGGTCTCTGTATTTGCACCTGGACGGGGCCTCGGGAGGAGGGAGGGAGCCCCCTTGTGGTCACAGAGATCTACGGTGACGCCTCAAGACAGGCTGTTCCCTTTGTGCTGCAATTTCCTCTGCAGTGCCAGCTGCAAGGCCACCACTGGCACCCAGCTGTGACCAGCACCACGCCAAGTGGAATGTTTCCCTGACGGAGCCCGTGACCAGGACCAGGGCTGGGCCTTTCCACAGGGACAAAGCAGATGATGGAGAGTCACTCGGTCACAGTGGACTTGGAGGAGATCCGTCCCTGGCTGGAGCCTTCTCAACTCTCAGGACAAACAAACACAGTCATCCACTGTGAGTTTTCCACTTTGAGTTTTCCATGGCCACAGGCAAATGTCCAGGAGTTTGTGATTAGAATATTTTGTTTTCAGTTGATGTCACAACTTTATGTCAACACATAAAATTGGATCCTATATGTATTTTGCCAATCGCTTTGGTAAATAAAACATAAACATCTCAAAATTGAAACACTATCAAAAAATGAAAACTCCAGTGTGGAAGCTTAGATTGGTTAGTTCACGCATTCAGCCAGTCGACAAATACTTAATAGGTTTCCGTCGTGTGCTAGGAACTGTGGTGGGAATGCAAGGAGGAACAAGACATAGCCCCTATCCCTGAGCAGCTCACGGAGAAGAGGAAGTGAGAATTTAATGTGAACTTTCCTGCAATCTAGATTTTTTGCAGAGCACTACTGGACCATAAAGAAGATTCAATGGCTGTCTCTGGGGTTTGGGGAAGGCTTCACAAAAGAAGTAGCATTTAATTTGGATCCTTTAAGGATGAGTATCTGTTAAATAAGTGGAGGAAGATGTGTGGGTCATAGTAAGCACACCGTAAGCGAGAAAACTCACTTTTATTATTTAGTGGTCTGTATCATCAGTTACTAGGAAATCACCACTGCTGCTATCTAAAAACAAGTGCATCAGTGGTTTAAATTGAAGTTATAAATTTGCTCAAAGTAGATTCGGTTCATTATAATTTACCAAAGTGATTCCTTTCTAGGGTATTTACACAGTTCATGGAAGGCTTTGACCCATAACGTCTGAAAAAGATAAATGCTTCTCTCATCCTGGTTTCCACGTACTGCTTCCTCTAGTCATCTGTTATTTGGGGTCTCTTTAAACTGAGCTGACTTTCATCTCTGGACTGTACATATGGCAACACACATGATCGTCACATCTCTTTGATGTTCAACTAACAGATGTCGAGTTTAATTTTGTGGAACTTGGATAAAAGGATTAAGGGAAGGCTCCTGCAAGCAATCGTCTTACCTGAAAAGCTGAATTTTAACAATAACCAACGAGGCCAAAGATGTGGTTAAGCCCAAGCCACTAAGAAATAAGCATGTTACAAGACGAGCACTTATATTGGAGTATTTTTGACCCAAAACACAATGACTGCCCTATTCAAGCTTAAGGCCTTATTCAAGGGGAGTCAACTGGTACAGAAAACTTAAATCTTTTCATGTGATCTGAAAAACACTTACTGGGCCTGGGGTAATGAAAAAGTCCTGGTAGTAGAGCAGGAGCAATGGTTGCACACAACATTGTAGCTATAATTCATGTCGCTGAATTGTACACTTCAAAATGGTTAAAATAGTCAATTTTATATTCTCTATTTTAAGCGCAATAAAACACCCCCAAAAGCACTCATCAGAATGTTTTCTTTAAAAACCAAATATTGTCAAAGTTTTTTAGGCTCTAAAATACTCTCTTTAACTAAAAGCCTATTACCTTGAATCCAGACAAAAGCCATATGTAAAGTATTAACAGCGTAAGAAAACCTAGTCTATCTGAAAGAATCCCAGAGGTCAGGCCACAATGTTTTCATAACTTTCTCTTAAATTGATGAAGTAACAGCGTTATAACAGGCTATCAATTCGAGTATTCACTGCCCTTCTGCAGACACTTTGAAATTATTTCAATTCAATACGTAGTTTTGATGCCTGACTAACATTTGCGCATAGGTAAGCTGTTCTGCCACGAACTAAATCTTTCACGAGACTTGAGTCAAGCTGCTGAAAGATTTAGAAACTCCAGTAATTTATGATGTAGTCACTAACACCGAACCGAGATGCTGACTGGTGCCAATGTGAGTTTCCCAAATATGATTTGGGGCCGCAGACCCAGGTCTAAAACAAGGTGAACAGAAGCCAGCGAGCATTCAGAAGGTGGAGTATGTTGAAGAGTTTGTTTTAAAGAGTCGACATTTTGAGGAGGTGGAGATGTCGAAATTGACTAAACCGCTTCTAATACAACAGGAAAATGATCAGTTCTGTCTTAGAAACTCTCATCATCCCTAAGGGAAAATGAGAGCTCTTCTATCCCAACGTTATTTGTTAGCATCGTATGAGATATGTGTGCAGAGTGAGGAGGATATCCTACCTCGTTCCTATTTATAACAATATTTTGCACTTAAGGAAATGACAACTTCCCATGTTAACAAAAGTATTTCTAAAAATGTATATGACCCGGAAAGCAAACAGAATGTCCATTAACAAGGCAATGTTTTTCCTATTCACTAGATTTCATTTTTAAGTTCTGCAAGGATTTTCTCACCATTAAACTTGCTGGACTACCCACTGGACTATGGCTGAAGATGATGAAACTCAACCCTTAATAGTAACGGACGAAGACTAATGAATCTAATCTTTTCTCTCTAGGACTATTCAGAGCAATAAAACACAGAAGGATAAATATAGATCCTGTGAAGTACACTGATACCTGGAAATCATCATTAATTAACACTCATTAACAAATTTCTTCTGTATAGCACAAGGAACTATATTCAATATTTTACAATAACTTTTAATGAAAAAGAATGTGAAAATGAATATATGTATATATATGCATGACTGGGACATTGTGCTGTACACCAGAAATGGACACATTGTAACTGACTATACTTCAATTCTAAAAGTTTTAAAATTTAAAAAAAAAGAGACGCTTAAGAGAAGAAAAGAATTCTAGACTGCAATTCAGGAGACCTGGATTTGAGTCCCACTCTTTGACTAAGCTGTGTGATTTTAGCACACCCAGCTCTCTCTATCACCTTATCGGGTTGTTGGGATGATCTGTATATGGGAAAACACTTGGTAAGTGGAACAGCACTGACAAGTGTGCACTGATACTGATAAGAAAAACCACCACCAGCGTTACAGCCTGCAGTATCAGACTTTAGTCCACGCATGCTCCCGTTCTCCTGGATGACAATGTTCTCCCTTCTCTTTTTCTCTTCAAACTTCTACCATTCTGTACCCTAGCGTTACTCTCTGTTGGTGACCTGTCTTCTCACTTCACTGAGAAGTCTGAAGAAATCAGAAAAGAGCCTCCCCACGCTCTCACCACCACCTCTACCCACCTGCCAGAATCTGTGCCCAAACACACCAGCCTTCCTCCTGCTCCAGGGATGAATTGTCCACATTCCTCAAACAGGGCGCCCTCGCCAGTAGATCCTCTCTCTTCCCACCTACTCAGCCACAACATTCTAGCAGTTCTCCCCTGGATATTATTAATTTTGTGTTCTCCACCAGATCAGTCTCAGCAGCAAACAAACCTTCTGCTGTTTTATCCATCTAAAACCAAAAATGAACAAAACATAACAATAATATAGAACAAAACAAACAATAAAATAGAGCCCTCTTGACTCCAGTCGCCCTGTGAATGACGGACCTATTATTTTTTCTTTTTCTTTGCAGCAAAACTCTTCAAGAGTCACATATACCTGTCTCCAGTTCCTTTCCTTCCATTCTGTTTCAGAGTCCCTCAAACAAGGATTTGCCTCAGCATTCCACCGAAACAGTTCTCATCACGGCAACCGATGACCCCCAGGTGCTGCGTCCAATGGGAGATTGTCATTATCGTCTTACTTGACCTGTTCTCAGCATCTGACACAACTCTTCCTCATAACTTCTTCACTGGACTGCTGGGACACTCTGTGTCCTGGTTTTCTTTCCTTTTCAATGGTTGCGTCTCCTCACGTTCCACTGCTATTCCCCCTCGTGTCCCAGACTCATGATACTGAGTGTCCCAAAGTCAGCCCTTAAACCTCTTCTCTTTTCTACTCCTTCCTCATCCCTTGGTGATCTCCTCCAGACAGATGGCTTTAAATGCCATCTATATGCTCATGACTCAAAACTATGTCTTTTCAGCCCAGATCTCTCCCCTGAGCTGCATTCTTCTGAATCCAACTATCTGTCTACTCAACACTTCCTGCTGGAGGTATAATGCACACAGAAAACTTAAAATGTCTAACACGGAACTCCTGGTCTGTCTCTAGACACCTGCTAGACTCTTGGGTTGCCCAACCTGAGTCAATGACAACGCCATCTCTCCAGTCATTCAGGCCAAAATGTGTGCAAAATCCTTGACTCCACTTCTAGTCTCGTACTTACACCTAATCCATCTGCAAATCATCAACATATATCCAGATTCTGACTTCTTCTCACCACTCCACTGCCACCATCACCTCGTCTCTGGAATTCTGCAACAGCTTATAGACTCCCATCTGGTCTCCCTGCTTCCAACCTTCACCCTTCCACAGTCTCTTCTCATGCACAGCAGGCAGTAATTCTTTAAAAGTTACATCAGTTAATGTCCCCCCTCTGCTTAGAACCCTCCTGTGACTTTTTCTCACTCCAGTAAAATCCAGAGGTATTACAAAGGCCCCCAAGACACAATCTAATCCAGCCTCCATTACCTTTCAGATCTCACCTCCTACCGCTCTCACCTGATCACTTTTGTTTGCTCTTTTTGAAACTAGCCAACAAGCTCCTACCCCAGGGCATTTGCACTTGCTCCTTCCTCTGTCAGAAATGCTCTTTCCCCAGAGATCCCTATGGTTTGCTTCCTCACCTTCATCAAGTTTCTATATAAAACCACATTTATGGTGAAGCCTCCCTAACCTTGTTTAAAACTGCACATCTCCCCCTATCCTTTCTCTGCTTTATTTCGAGGTAGTTCTCAGTAGTACTTACTTTTCACCTTCAAACACACAATATCATTTAATGATTTATTTTGCTTACTGTCTGTCTCCCCCCAACCCACAGATGTAAGCTTCTCAAGGGTAAGGATTCTGTCTGCTTGTTCCCTGCTGCAGACCCGGCACTTAGAACAGCGCCTGGCACTAAGTAAGTTATGCTTGATAAATACCTGTTAAATTAATGAATTACATCACAGCTACTAGCCATAAAAGATTTCAGATTCCTAGTCAACAACCTTACTGCAGTAGGTAAGAAGACAGCATTCCTGTTTTCTAAAAGGCACAGCCGACCATGGGAGGGCCACGGCACACCTTAACCTAAAGGAGCAGCCGACAGGGACAGGGCCGAGCTCAGGGCAGGGCTCCTGACCTCTTGTGAAACAGAGGAGAAACAGATCAAAGCACAGATAAGCTTAATTACAGCATGAGAATAAACTCCCCTGCTGCTGATTTTGGTTGAACCTGATAGTAGACTTATCGAGATTTTTAAATACCAGTTTTTAAATGGAGGTCTACTCCACTCCATGAGGTAACCTTTGGTAAGATATCTTTTATTCCCATAATTTTACCATTAAACATTTAAGGTGAGCAGTTTGTAAAGCTCAGGCTGCTGGTGGCTTACCAGTTTTGTACAAAAGGCCCAAGGTGAATTCTGATACACAGGACGTGGTGTCCCCTGACTGTCTCTGCTCCATTCACCTCCCTCTTCCTCTCAGGCTTGAGTCCTCCAGTTCCCACTGGCTCCCCATGTACAGCTACTCACTGGATGCAAACCAGCTGCAATCTGAGTTTTCTCTCTGAGGGCATCCCTTCTGCCCTCGCGTTGGAGGAGCTCCAGTTCCACAGATGCACACCCTCCTCCCTGCTCGACCCAACCCAAAACTGGTTTACAGAATGCCCGAGGGTCCCTTAGAGAGCATGTTCCTGCCAATTCAGTGAGTGAGCATCTTCTTCAAATAGCCCACGATGATCATAAAAATGTTCGCTAATGCTCAGTATCTCAAATAGAATCACTTATAAAAATGATTCTCTTATAAAAATCCATGCAACCTGTACTTTCTGTGTAGTTATATTCTCTGCAAGACACTTTGCTAAACACTACGGAGAACACAAAGGTGGAGGCATGAGATTCCCGGATGGGGCAGTAAGACATACATTGCAAGACAACCCAACAATGCCAAGCTGGGGGAGAAGAGCCCTGTAAATGGACGAAGAGCATGTCTGAGTGATGGAGACCGTAGCATTACTCCCTGTGGGGCTGGTCAGGGTGGGCTGAGGGGCTAGGTCTTAGAAGGGGATAAAGTAAGATGGCCAGCTCTAAATGCAGGGCAGATTGCTGAGAGTAAAACTTCCCTTTCAGTTTCTACAAACGCTCACTTAAAAGATCTGTGAAAATCAAAATAACCACTCATCAGAAACAGGGCCCATATCGTACTTCACAGATAATAGGCTTCGAAAAGTATCTGTCAATAAATTCGTAAATATTAGAATAAGTTAAAATATTGCTGCTAAAAACAAGAGGACTAAAATGAAATGACAGGACGAGTACTATTATTAAAAGTTTGAGCACATAAGCTCCCTTGATTCTTACTATGAATTAGACACAGCCAGGAGATTCAGTCCCAAGCATGAGTACAACCAGGCATCACCAGCTTTAGAAAGCGCCTAAAAAAGAAGAGACAAAATGTTGACATGAACTGTGTCTTCCTGGATCCCCAGAGCCTGGGGCCTGGGAGACAAGTAGTGCACGTGTGATGAGTGAGTGCAGAGGCCAAGAGACTCCAGGGCAAAAATAATGGTAAAGCCAGCAAACCAAGATGATGATGGAACACTGGAAGGACCAGAGGGGCCCTAACCTAGTTTCCCTTGCTTTGCTTTTGTACATTCACATTTTTGCTGGGACTGGGAGAGCCACTGTGCCTTCCAAAGGTTAGAGCCCAAGTCTGCAAGAGGCATCCCCTTAACGTCTGACAAAACGGCTCCTGTGCACGGCGCCCAGCGCAACCCAGGGACCTGTTCAGCAATTGTGGTTTTCTCGGATCATTAAGCAAAGTAGGCAGATTCTTACATACTTTCCTTGTACTCGGACCCAAGGGAACCACATGATTCAGCAAATTTTCCCAAAAAAGAAGAAAGAAACAAAAGTAAATAAGTCATCTACTTTGCTACAAAAAAATCACTTGCCTAAGTCAAAGCAGAACAGACTCTTCAGCTTTCTTGTTAGACAAAGTTCTCAACCAGGGGCCATCAATTTTCTTAGCAGCAGTGATCAGAAACCCAGGTAAGACAGTGGGCTTCCATAGTGGATGACTCATATATGCATAACCATGTGCAGCAGAAGTCTGATTTAATGCCATCTTCTGACACTGTGTGACAAAGGAGGTGGTGTTTGGATACTGCACCATGGACAGTTTAAATAAAACCAAGGGAGAAGGACACACAAGCTTTGGACTTCTCTACATTCAATCAGATGAATTTAGACATTACTGCATCTACCAAATCAGATTGCAAATGAGGGGATGTTAGCAGTGGTTCCTCAGGGGCTCTGCTGTCTGTTTTAAGGATTGTAAACCTCAGTTCTACTCCTCCTGAGTTGTATGATCTTGGATTAAGTTGCTTATCCCAAAGAGATGCTGCATACAAAGCCAGAGGGAAGACAGAGTGAGCACCTAGCATCATATCATGATTAGACCTTTCACATATATAGGCACATAATGAGAGTATATTTTTACATTACACTTAAATAATTCACTTAATTGCATTTAATCCATATAACATCCCTGCCAAGTAGTTATTAGCAGTAGCCTTTTACAGATGGGGGTTCTGGTTCACCTGACTCAAGCCTTTGTCCTGTAAACGTTTCTCTATGGGTTTTCCAGAATAGAAGGGCCCTACCTGCTAAGCAGAAGAGTTCAGAGGCAATGAAGAAAAAAGTACTGGGGTCGTGTGGGGTGGGTGATGGACCCCAATCTCTATTAATATTAATGGTATTGGGATGAAATTTGGGGCATACAAAGAGACTGCATAATGTGATTTAGCAGCCAGAAAGCTCTTTGATATTGCCAAGTTGGAGAGAGCTCTTTCTTTTGTACAGGTTTTGAATTGCAAATCTGGAGAGTTGATCTGTAGGGCTGTTTTCCCAAGGCCTGCAAAACAGAGCCAAGACAAACCACTCTTCCCGGGCACACGCTGTTCAACCCCAGCTTCTGTTGTTTCAGCCCCGAGGCAGCTTCCAGGCCGGCAGGCAGCCCTTTTCTATTTGTGCAGCTCCATCCTGGGCCACGTTTGCTTAGGTGTGTTCACTGCCTCCAGCCCCGCTGCCTCCTCTTGCGCTAGAACAACACTTGGCTTGTGTGCTAAGAAAACGCTGCAGTTATGATTTGCAGTGGGAGCATTTTTGGAACCAGAAGCCCAGTTCTGTATGCTCTGCATATTTATGGCATTGTTCTCATTAATAATGTCCTGTGTAACTCGCATATCTCAGTCCTGGGACTTCCCTGCCTCCAGCCTCACTCTTGTTGGAGTCCCCCCTTCCACCTGTCAAGCCCAATTCCTCCCCTCTCTGCAAAACTAGTAATAATAACAACAGCAATAATAATAACAAAATGATCCCTGTCTGGCACCTGGGAGGGACTTTCAAATGTCTTGGTATCAGTTATAGCAGAGGGTTTGCAAGAAAGCATGGTGGAAAGGCAGGAAAACAAGAGGACACCAAGAGCGAACAGCAGGAGAACCCCACTTTCCTGATTCTCTGCAGAAAAGCTGCATCCAAAATCTCGTTTGAGACTGTGGGAACCTAGGGTCAGAGAACACATAACAGTTTTCTGGGCTTTACTGTCATCATGCAAGACAGAGAGCAGGACTACGTCTCTAGCAAGTGATTAAAAACCAGTAGGCATCATTCTCAGCATCAACCAGCCCTCAGAGGATGAGAAACCTCTTCCTCAAGTTTCTCTCCACTCACACCCACGTCTGTCTACCTCCGACAGCTCCGTGACTCAGCCTCAGCAAGTCCCGGAACAGTGTAGTCTGGTACTTACTTAAAAAGTTCCTTCACACTAGTTCTTCAAGGAATGATGGCAAGCCCTGTTTTGGTCATCTCTGAAATAAATCCACACATACCCCACCTCCCTCTAAGGTGTGCATTCTAACCCAGAGTAAACCCTGAGGTCTGTGACGCAGCGTGAGGTCTGTGACCAGGTCTTCCGCTGGGTCACAGACACTTCCCTGAGTCTCTCTAGATCCTTGGAGACTCAAGTTCACCCGGACCAAGCTGGACATCCAACCTTCCCTGAAACCCTGGCATAGTTCCAGAACCAATTAAGCTCCGTACTACTTTCTCTCCTTGGTCATCCCAGTACATGTGAAAAAGAAAAGAAAAAAATAAATATAAATATAGCTTTTTATATAATTACATAACATGTCATTAGACATACAATTTTCCTTTTTTTTTTTTTTAAAGTTAGTAGAACCTTTTCTATTCAGAAAAAAACAAAAGCAAAAAAGTTTTCCAACTACCCACAGGAGGGGTAAGGGAAGGGGGAGGTGTTTCTGCATCCAACCCATGTGGTTTTGGGAGCAATAACAGGTGTGGAGGGAGAAAGAGACCCCAAAATGAAAATGGTGTATGTGTGTGTACAGGAAGGAGATGGATGCAAAAACAGCGCTGGGGGTGGGGAAGACAGACAAAATACACACACACATATATAACATTCTATAAATACGACTATGCTGTAAAATCAAATTTCATCCTAAAAATATGAACCGCCTATAACAAGAGCCTAAAAGTGCCACCTTCCCATTAAGCCAGATATTAAGGCTCTCCCTCTTGACATAAGTATATAAAGAACCTCACTATAGTTTTGACCTTTCAATTCTCAGCAGAACCCCGTAAGTGGAATAAGAATATGAAATTTAATACAGATCATTTCTCTCAAGAGCCTGAGACTCAGAAAGAAAGCAAGAGAAAGGAGATTGTCAGGGGCAGGTTTTCTATTCAGACTCAGATGTTCAATATCCCTCGGGCATCTACTGCTTGCTGGGCTCTAGGTAATACTCAAATCGGTGCCTTCGCCCCCAGGACTGTGGGACATCAGGTCCATGGCCAGTGTCACCGTGACCCTCTGGGATGTAAGAGTCACACGTCTCTATACTTTTCCATGCTACTGGCCAAAGCATCATCTACACAAAATACCTCCTGCACTAAAGACCTGAGCACAATTTTGAGATTCTTTTTTTCCCTTTTTTCTCAGCTTATGTATTTAATTCAACAGAACAGTATGTGTGACTTTTGAAATAATGTGGCACAAGTACTGACTGCCCTGGTTTCTTTCCATTATCAGGATTGCTGTAATAGGTTTAGGAGATGCTGGTCATTTATAGCCCAGAGGGATACTTAGCCTCAATATCAGCTGGAGAGATCTAAATTTCCCAAGAAAGCTCACGCAAGACTTTGTCCCTTAAAGCAACATGAATCAAGTCTCAACACAGTTCATTTCCGTGTGGAGGCCAGGAATGGACCATGGAAATGATCTCTTTAAAAATCCTACTGAGTAAATATATGGACTTAAAAATCATTTCCCACAGCATTCCCTAAATTCAATTTGTTTGACTAAAACAACTAAGAAAGTGGGACCCCAATTCATCCCTTCTACATTGTGCTCTAGAATTAAACTTTAATTTAAATGTTGTTATGCAATTAAATGTTACATAAATGATGGCTATTTTGAATAGACAGCTAAAGCAATAAATATCCTGCTGGGAAAAAAACAGGTCTTTGTGATGGCTGCTACCACCACACCTCCATGTAAACCACTCTAGCTGATGTGACCACAGTCTCCAGGCCGCCAGATCCAATCGAGGATTTCAGCCCTCAACTTACCCGACCACGCTGACCACTCCCTGCTCCTAGGAACACTTGTCCCTTGTGGTGGCACCACAGTCCCCTCGCTGCCCCATACCTCTCTTGCCTGCCTTTTTAGCCTCGGTTTCTGACTCCTCCCCTACCTAACCGCTAAGTGAGGCAACTCCCCCAGGCAGAGTCCTGGAATCTCTTCTCCCAACTCTATACTTTCTACCAAAGTGACCTCATGCATTCCCATTGCTTTAAATACCACACCAGCAACTCACGAATTTATAACTTCAGTCCAGACCTATTTTCTGGCTCCAGACTCATTTACTTAATTACCTACTTGTCATCTCTAAGGCTGGCTCACAGGCATCTGAAACTCCAGCTGGTGTCTTGATGTCTGGGGAGTGGCCCCTCCATCCAGACCACTGATCTGGACCCTTGAGAGTCATCCTCAGCACTTCCTACTCCTGTACCCCACCCAGCCCCCAGCCCCTTCTCTCCCCACCACTGTCTACTCCAAGTGCCCAATGTCTCTTGCTGGACCACTGTGCCAGCCTCCCAAGCCACTGTCACTGCTCTCACCCTTGTCCTCATCCTTTGTCCAGCAACAACCAGACAGAGCTCTTCCAAGTACAAATCTCACTGAGTTAACTCCTTACATAATCTTAAAACCTTTCAAAGGTTTATACTGAGAATCTTGAACAATGTCTAAGTCCAAATCAAAGTCTTGGAGAATGACGGCATAAACTCTTAGATGCGAATAGATTTTCTATTTCACTGCTGTATAGCTCCATGAATTTGCATATATGTATGTCCTCGTGTAACCCCCACCCAAAGCAAGATATAGAACATTCCCTACACTCCATAAGCTCACGCCTCTGTCCCGTCCCTACTCTTTCCAGAGGTAATCACTGTTCTGGCCTTTATTACAACGGATTCCTTTTGCTTGTTCTTAAATGTCCTGTAAGTTGGATCATAGAGATGAACTTTTTGAAACTAAATCAAACTCTTCAAACGCTCCTGCACGTTCATGATCAGACCAGCTCCAGGACAATAACATCCCGGAGTTCCCTGAAGCCAGGTGTGCAACTCTAGCATCTCAAGTTCCCGAAAGAGCTTGTTAATCGACAAGTGAGAATGAAACCCACATAGCACTCCAGGTTAAGCTGTCCCCGTGAATTGTCCCTAGGTATCTAAGACAACACAGGGATTAAAACTTCTACTCAGGGGCTTTGGGCCAATCTGGATAACTAATCTGCTGGGCAAACTCAGTCAAAGTACTCTTTTGATTCAAACAGAGACTTCAAAGTGACAAAAATGTGACAAAGTGTACAGTTACAGTCTCAACAGAGGAATGGGACTTTATCGGGCTTAAGGTCTTACCAGGAGAGTTGTGTTACAAGTATTAGGGCTTAATGAGGATGGGCTGTGGTGGGGCAGCTTAAAGCCGGGTAAAGCCTCACCAGCACCCATCTCCCTGGAGGAAGGCCCTGAAACGTCTGTGTTCAAGGCACAGCCCCTGATTTGCCCTCTGTCCAGAATGAGGGCCAGTTCCAATACAGAGCCCAGGGAAGCCAAGGCACTGGAATGCATCAGCCACCCCTAAGAGCTTATTCTGGCACCAGAAACCCAAAGATACATCTCCCCAGGGTTTGGAATTTCTGAAGCCTTTTTGGGGGGTGGAGGGGGAGCAGAGGCCAAGGGACTTGTTTTGGCCCAATACCCCACCCAAGGATCAAGAAGAGAAATTCCAAACCTAAATTAGGATTGACTGGGAGTATTTTCGAGACTTAACCAAAGTCTGGAAGTGACAAAACATGTCTTACAAGGCGTCCCTGCTACTAGAGTCCCACACTCTGCACCCTTTGGCATCTCAGTTAAACACGTGCTAAGTGTCTCCGCAGGTGAGGCCCACTGATGCTGGCTCAGTGGCAGGCATGGATTTTGATGACATAATTTCTGACATATGCAAGGCATTCAAAAAAGCACTGGTGACTGTTACCATGCGGGAATTACCACAAACCACAGTTAGCATCCTAAATATGAAAGAGTAAAAGAATTGCTTGCTCTTCAGTCTGAAGTGTTGGTGGTGGGGAAGCAGAGGATAAGAAAGTAATCTGGATAAAATCACCATCATCTCACCCTCCTTGTGATGAACTGAACCAGAACGCTTCCTGGAGGAACAAAAAAAAAAAAGTCTGTTTCTTTAGAATATGTAATGCCATACAAGTCTACTTTCTCTATCTAAAGTTCCCTTGAACCACTGTGCTGGTAAATTTCACTTACCCTGGCTTAAGGTGCATGGAAAAATCTTCCAGATCCTCTAGTAAATGAAATGATGGGTGGGAGGGCAAGTCCCAGGCAGGGCCAGATATCCTCAGCTATGTTCTTTAGCAGTGACTGTTGTGGAACTTGAGAGTAAGTCCCCCTAAGCTAGGATCTCAACTCTGCAATGTCCTGATGCAACCTGGAGACAGCCTCGTGAGAAGGAAAACCGTGGTGAGGAGACAGGAGAAAAACAAACGCTAACTGAACAACTGTAACCAGCCCTTAACCCATACTTTTGTTAGTTGCACTCACATTTTTATGTTTGCTGGAATGGAATGTTCTTTGGCTTACTTAGGAATGTAGAGAAGTTAGCATTGGACAGGGACACTGGGTCCAAAAAGGAACTCTTATAAGGACCCCTAGTCCTGGCTCCAGCCCTCCACATCAATCCTCTGGTGCTGGTGTACGACATACCAAATTCTTTTGCGAGCAAAGATATTCAGTGTATTTAAGGAGTGAGAGGAGAAGCTGGGTTTTTGTAGCATGTGATTAATTCCTGGTAAGAGGAACTGGTTTTAATTTCTTGGCATCCCACTCATTCCCCTCCAATTCAAATAATCTCCATTGCACCCCTCTTCCCTCTACTTCAGCAAGAGCGATGGCCCCCTTCCTATCTGAGCTCATCCCTCTTCCTGTGTCCTCTCCCACTTCCTCAAGAACCTCATCCATCAGTAATGCCCTCCTTCACCTGTCTCTTCTCAATCCCAGTTAAATGACTTTCTTCCCCTTCCTCCACACAGAAGTACAGTTATGCCTTCCCCATCTAAAGAAAAACCAACCAGCCAACCAAGATTGCCCTCTTATTTTCACAGATTTAACCACTCAAAGTCATCAATTCACTGTCCTCCTCTTCCTCAATTTGACCTCTCTGTGGGGTCAGTGGCATCTAAGACCATGGACCACTTCCTCCCCCTTGAAATGCTCTCCTTGTCTGGGCCTCTTGACCCCACCCTCTACCTGTCTTCTTGTCTCTTCTGGTCTTTTGGGCAGATCATGGTACACATGAGTCCTACCACACCCCTCTTCCCTGAAGGTTGACCCCAGCAGGAGTGGGCCCTTGTTAGCCATATTAGTACTGCATGGACTCAGGAGTAACTCCCTAAGATAGAAAGAAAAACCAGATTAACCCTCCCAGAAAACAGGAACTGGGGTGGAGGAGCAGCCAGTGGGACTGGTGATCTCTCTGGGGAAGGTTTAGACTCAGGGGCGGTGCGGTTGCCACACCATTTCCTTCTCCTCCTCTCCTACAGTTTCCCCTTCCCCCTAATTGCAGGGTCAAGGGAACCCAGCTCTACCTCTTTTCTCTTCTGGATCTGTACCCTCTCTCTGTGATCTCCTCCACATGCTTGGCATTAACTACCACCTCTGGGCAAATAATTCTAAATGAAATCTAAGTCACCCAGCCAGTCCCCTCTTCTGAGCTCCTGATCTATATAACCCGGAACACTGTTCATCTCTGCTGGGATGTCCCACAAGCCCCTTAAAACAAAGAATCACAAAAATGAACTCAAACCCATTGCTTTTCTCATCTTTTCTATGCTGATGAATCACCCCACCCTCCACCCAGTCATCTAAGTCAGAAATATGAGGCAAGCTTCACTTATCCCTTTGCTCCATTCTCCATGATCACTTCAATACCCATAACTTAAGGATTCTTAGGAGTTCTCAGATATATCCTCTCCCCTCCATTCTGACTTTATCATATTTCATACCCTATCACTTCATCCTATTTGGCCTTCTTGTTTCCTAACACCCCTCCCATCCTCCTCTATTTCTAAAACACAAATCTGGTTGGAGACTCCCCTAATTCTTTCAAACTCCTTGGAACAACATCCAAGTACTCTGATAATGATTTGACTCCTGCCTACCCTGGCAGTGCATCCTCTACCACTTTCCAGTGGGCCCCTAAACTCTGTCCACATTGAACAACTGGCAGTTTCTTGTGGTCTCAAACTTCCTCCTACCTCTGAACCTTTGTACCTGATGCCTGTCCCCCTCCCTGGAAAGCCTGCCCACATTTCTTCAAAGGCTAACTCAGCTAATTCAGCACAGCATCACCTCTTCCAGGAAGTCTTCCTTGAATATCACCTAATACCTACCCACCTGCGCCTTGGGATTAGGTTTACAGTTTCTGTGCTCCCACAGTCCCTTCTGCATAACTTTTTTACAGGTCTTTGATGTCATTTGATAATTGTCCACTTCCATCTGTGTCTCGTTCACAAGACTGTAAGTCCTTTAAGGGAAAAGACTATCTTTCTGATATTTGTATTCATGGTGCCTGCCATTCAAAACAGCCTTTCTGGATATCTTGGAGCACCAAGCAGGGAATTAATGACAGAAAAAAACTGAGCATCTCCAGAACCAGAGTATACACTCTTCCTTCTGTTATAGCTTTGAAACTGAGAAGGAAATCATGAGGGTGTGTTTTCTGCCTTTGTTTTGATAAAGCTCTGGAGCTTTCTCTTGCTTGAGATACCACAAGGAGGTGTTTCTCTACGTGCATATATTTACAGGGTGGTCTTGTCCTGCCCTGCACAGTACTGGCCCAGGGCTGCAGGACCCAGAAAGCGCTGGCCAAGACTTAGCAAAGGCTCTATAAATATTTATCTCAGAAAAGACAAGGTCCCTTCGCTCAAAGAACCCAAGATCTTTAGGGCTTGTTGGAATGAAGCCATGTTTCTTCTTGGCAGAGGGTCCTAAGATGACTCCATCCAGTATTAATGCCCTGTATAACCTTCTCTCCTTCAGGGCGGGCAGGCCTACTACTGGTTTCTAATCAATGGAATATGGCAAAGGTGATGGGGTGTCTTTTTTTTTTTCAACAAAGAATTATATTATTTTATAAACATATAATGGAATATTATTCATACATTAAAATTTTAAGAGATATTATAACAACATTAAAATACTAATATGGTAATATTAAGTTAAACACAGTTTGAAAATTATATATGACACATTATCTTGACTTAACAAGTATATCAAGAATTGACTGTAAAAATTATACTGAACTATTAACTGCTCTTGTATTGGGTAATAAAATGTGAATTTTTTCCTCATTTTTATTATCAAATTTTCAAAGTATCTTTAACAAGTGTACAACTTTTGGTGACGGTGCTGGGGAGGAGGCCCACGCAATACAGAGCTGAGGGTGACCTCCCCAGCAGCTAGAAACTGAGGCTCTCAGTCCCAAAAGCCTCCAGAAACTGAACTATGCAACAACAGTGTGAGCTTGGAAGTGGCTCTTTCCCTAGTTGAGTCTTCTGATAAGATCCCAGCCCTGGTGAACAACTGATCGCAGCCTTGTGTGAGACCTCAAAACAGAAACCTGTCATAGAGACACTGCAGGAAGATGGTTTAAGCCACCCACATGTGGCAGTTTGTTATGCAGCAAAGGATAACTAATACCATCTTTTTATTCCTATTGAAAGTCTAGCTACCTGAGGGGGAGGGTGAAACTAGCATTTTTCAGCAGGTTGAATAGAAAGCCATCATCAACTAAATGTTTAACTGAAACCATACCCCCTAAAACCGAGTTCCCTCCCTAGTTTATGATCAATTTCTCTACCCAAAACTTTATTCCTTTGCTTGTCTCCTTTGACCTTAATCCCTTTCTTGTTCCCTCTGACCTCAGTTCTGTGCTTACTGAACGCAAATCAACCAGAGTCAGATGACTAAGATTGCTCCAGTGGGGAACACCACTAATGCACTACAATTGCTATCGTAGATGCTAAAATCGCTGTTGTCAATATCACTCTTAACGGACAAACTCAGGCTGTTTCCCCAGGCAGGATGAGCACACAGACCCTGGAGCCATGGACCACCTGGCCAGAGAATCATAAACTGGAGATATATCACGACTCTCAAAGCTGCAATTAAGAAGTGTCACAGAAATGTCACAAGACGTGATTAACTCCATTTTTTTTTTCTGTCCTTCTCCTTTAAAACATCCCTAACTCAAAGACCAAGATGGAGTGGATCTGAGGCATGTCCCCCACTCCCTTGCTTGGTGTCCTGCAGTAAACCCTTTCTTTGCTGCAAACACCTGCGTCAGAGTTTAGCTTTCTGTGTCTGTGGGCACACGAGCTTGGTAACATAACTAGAAATGAAATTCCCTCTAAAAACAGGCTTCAGTGTCTAAAAGCTGAGGCCAAGGAATTCACACAAGACAAGACAGTGTGTAAAATAAAGCAGGGGGAGGGAAGGAAATAAGGGTAAAACTTGTAAAGAGGCTCTGGAGAAAAGTGCAGCTCCATTGGTATATTCAACTTTTAAATCTTCTTAAATGTGTTAGATGCATGTTAACATTCACGGTTCACTGACTTTTATTCTGACTTCTATAAATAGGCACACTATGAACCCTAATAAATGACTTCAAATCTTGTTTGACTTCAATAAAGAAATTAGCATGTTAATCTTAAAAAGCCTACCCATAGAAATGAATGAAAGCTCATTCTCCGCCAAGCCCTCCTCCCTGCAAGTCCGCCTCCCCAGTTCCTGGGCCCCTCCCTGCCACCCTTGTTCTTTTCTTTGGCTCTGTGTTGATAAAATCTGGCATCTTCTCAAACCCCTTAGATCTGGCAATCTTGCAAAAACAAACAGAAGCTACCTGGGGCCCTTGATTCCCATTCATTTACATTCTTTCCATGCCAAAGGTCAGAGGATGTCAGCGCTGGTGGCAGCCAGTCAAGTCCAGCATGGGACCGTCCTTATCTACCAAGGCAGTGTTTTCCTGTCTCCGAGCGTGCCGGCATTTACTTCTCTAAACTTATAAATGGAAACAGATGTAACTGCCACAAATCTGAAACTAGTAAGTCCAAAAGTTGAGCCTAGAGCTGCAGCAACAAGTAGACCAGAGTCCACGCAAAGGTCATAAAAGAGCAGACAGTGGGTGGAGGGGGAAGACACAAGCTATTTGACCTAAACAGCATAGGGAAAACCAAGGCAAGCTTGAAATTCCAGGTGGTTTGATCCATGGAATGGGTATTTAAATAATTAGCAATTCACATTGAAGCAACACTGCCTTTTAAGTAATTCATTGGTTTGTAGTTTTTTAAACAGCCTTCATTTAAGAGTAATGTCAGTTTCACATGCTCCACTAGTGACACACAGATGTCAGTTCCATCTGGAACTCCTACGACCCACCTCTCTGCCCTGACAGCCAATTAAGGTCATCTAAATTAGTTTTTCCATTTACAGGATTTTTGAGCCCCCAAGATGAAAACTGGTTGTTAAGAGTCCAAAATAAAAACTTACACGTAACAATAGATGGTGGCCCTCCAAAGCTCAGTCCTGCTTGACAAGATCTTATTCCTTAGCATTTAATTTCTCTCATTAGAAAGAATTTAAATTAAATTAATTTTCCTCCCTTGGGGAGGGAGACAGAATGAAAAAAGAGGTTGAGAAACACTACTCTAGATGCTTAGAATTCTAGATGAGCATTTAGGGAAGAAAATGAGCAAAGGGAAGCAGGGTAAAATCTGCAGATGCTAAATAAAATAACCTAAAACAATCTAATAACCAGATCCATTTGTGTAATAGAACAGGGGCCGAACTAGGGAAATCCCAATGGCAGGTTACGGCACAGCATTAGACTCTGAGCCTGAGGTCAGAAGACCTGCACTGAGCCAGCTCCTAACACATGATCACTACTGTGTGACCTTAGAGAAAAGTTGCTTATTAATTGTAGTCTTCCTCCTTTTCTGTAAAAAGAGTGAAAATGTCAGATTCACAAGGTTATTGAGACAGTTAAATGAGATAATACTAGTGAGGCACTTTGCAAGCAAGGAGATGCTGTTCAGCTGAAAGGTAACACCCTTCGTAAGAAATACCTGAACACTGGAAAGCGCTGTGTGGGCAGGGGATTATATTACTAAACCTAATGTTGACACTACTATGAATTATTGCTTCAAGGTGGTATTAGACTGAGTGTGTGAAGAGGCTGCTCGTGGGAAGAGCCTGTGCTATGTAAACAAAACAAAACAGGAATGACCTCAAGAAACTGATCTATTCTACTTTAAGGGGCTAGGGAGAGACATTTAGACTACAGAGAAGTGATGAGAGAAAAGCTCCTTTCTTATCTTTCTTCCATCAACCAAACCAGCGATTCTCAGCTGGCTACACTTCGAATCACCTGGGGCACTTTTGAAAACTTTTCAAAATGTCTGAACCTGAAAGATTGTGAGAACTCCCTAAATATTTATTGAAGAGGTGAGCGCTGGCAAGGTTGCAGTGAGATAAGAATTCTCATCCGCTACTGGTGGGAGTGTAAATTAATACAATCTTTAAGGAAAGCAATCCTTAATCTGCGCCATTTTTTCCCCCATTTTGTTCAGTTTTGCTTTTGTTTTTGTTTTAAAGCTCATCCTCTTGGTTAACTAATTCTATGTCTAAGAACCCATCAAGGGAAATAATGAAATCGAGGAGCAGAAGTGTGTACATGGAATGCCTGTGCCAGCATCATTCTACGTTGGGATCCATACCATCCAGGATAGCTTGAGTTGCTTTGAGCATGTATAAAACACTTGTGCTCTGTAGACCCTGTGCTATGGGAATATCTGACAGGTAAATAAAAGAAACACTAAATCATGACAAGGTGCTGCAAAAAGCCGGGTGTCATCTCAGCCAAAACCAGCCTCCCTGCAGCTCATCAGTATTTTAAAAAGTTGAGAACCTGCCAGTCGGTTCAAGCCTGGTCAGGTCACGTCTTAGCTTTCCACCGTCTTGGTAATCTCAACTAATCTCAAAATCAAATGGCAGACAGTGAGCAATTAAACATCTGTAAAGGAAAGTAACCTTGCAGGCTAAGGCAGGACAGGGGAAAAAAGTAAAATTCACCTCAATGGCTTACTTTTTAAACTTCCGATCTTCTTGAGTCAGGACTCCCCGGGGTTTGCAGCTCATTCCAAGCCTAAGATTCTCCACCACAAATGACAAGTATCCTCAAGGGATTAATTGTTCCCTTATTCCAAAGAACCCCCCTGAAAAGCTGCTGAAAGCACTGCAAACCTTCATCAGCCCTACCTTCCTGTGGGCCACAGGACACAAATATTCTCTCAGGAGTGCGGGAAAAAGGGAAAAAATGATGTTCTATGCCGAAGACTAAATTGTGAGCTCTCAGGCTTTTAGCATCAGTGAATACAGTGAATTCCAAAATACAGGAATGATGACCAACAGGGCAAAAGGGCATTTTTATCAAACGTGTTCATCAAGTAGGTTAAGCACCTACTTACCAAATGAGTCAGACGTCGTGTCTCATCACTACGTAACCCTGGTCCAGGGGACTGTGAACGATATACAAGCAGCCAAATCGATAACAATAAACAGAATAAGTGTCGTGCCTGATACATCGCAGGACTTATCCTTTGACCCTCACACCAACCCCATAATGTAAACAGAAAAAGAAAGATTTGGCAAAGACAGGCACACAGATCTAGGTTAGCTGACTTGCCCAATTTACAGAGCCAACTGATTAGTGAAGAATCAATATTCAATCAGAGCTCTTCCAGTTTTCCTCACGTCCTGTCACACAAGGCCAACACACGTAGACTCGATACATGTGCCTTGAGCATGAGGTTAGACTAGACACAGAGGTGCAACCAAGACCCAGGAGCCAGGCTGCTCACTTCAAGTCCCTGTGTCGTCACCTATGGCTAATGTGCTGTGGGGCAAACTACTAGCATATGCTGTGCATCAGTTTCCTCATCTGCCAAATGGGGATGATAAAGAGCACGTAGCCCTGGAGTGATGCTGAGGATCACATATTAAGTGCTGAGCACAGTGACTGGCACACAGCGAAAGATCAAGAAATGTGAGCTACCATAATTACGCGGGGCATTGATGGAGCATCAGGAACGACTCTGCTTAATCAAGATAAGATGCAAATATACTGAGTCCGTCTGCAGGTCAGGTATGTGTCGGGGCCATAACAGTTTCCTACTGCAACACATGACCACAAACTTAGTTGCCTCAAACGACACTAATTTATTATCTCATAGTTCCGCATAAACTATGGGCTACAATCAAGTGTCAGCAGAATTGTGTTCCTTCTGGAGGCTATGAGGGAGAATCCATTTCCTTGCCTTTTCTAGCTTCTAGCGGCACCTGCATGCCTTAGCGGATGTCAAAGCACTCACTCCAACCTCTGCTTCCATTGATTATCTCCTCTCTCCCCCTGCTTCCCCCAACACACCACGTTCTCTGCCCCTGACCCTTCTGTCTTCCTCTTAGAAGGACCCCTTCTGCCATGTAAAGTAACATTCACAGGTTCCAGGAATTAGGATGTGAACATTTTGGGGGGACCACTATTCAGTCTACCATGGGAACCAAGGATGCAAGACTGAATCTGATACAACTGCAGAGCTCAAACAGTTCACAGACTACTGAGTAAAACAGAAAAAAAAAAAAAAATTCCAGTACATATCGAACACCTGAAAACAGTCTCAGGGCTATTAGAGAAGTATAAACAAAGTGCTCTGGATTCGTCTATCTCATCCAAGAAAGGAAGAGGAGGCCTCATGATAAGAGTGGCAAATGCATAGAACTGAGCACTGATATGTGCTTAAACTTGTGGTGAAGGGCATGGGAAAGCCCATGAAAAAGTTGGGAATATTGAACAGGTTGGTGTGATTAGAGCCTGGGAGAAAGTGACAGAAGAAACTGTTGAAGAGGGATATTGAGGCCACATCATAAAAGGCCACAGCAAGGGAGAGGGACTTTACAGAATGAAAAGGCAATGAAAGCTGTTGAATCCCGCACTCAGATGTATGTTTTCCAAAAAACACTCTGCCGGCAGTGAGGAGAGTGAATTGCAGAAGGCAGACCCAACTTACAAGCTACTTCAATAGTCCAGAGAAAAAAAGAAGACTCAGCCAAGGAAGGAATAGAGGACATGAAAGCAAAGGTGGATTTGAGAAACGTTTCCAAAGTGAAATCAACAGGACCAAGTGACCGAGTCAATACAGGAGGGAGACAAAGTGACGCTCAGGCAGCTGGTGGATGTTGGTGCCTCTAAACGGTCCAAAATTCAGACATAGAGGGGGGCAGCTGAGTGAGGGATATGTTTCAGATTTGCTGATGAGAACCTTTATGGGGGCCAACTATGATTGTTTAGTGAGAAGAGAAAGCATGCAGAAATGACATTGATGAGTCTGAGAGACTAGAAAGAGGTGATATTTGGAGTCAGAGGACCCAGGCTCTGGTCCTTTCCCCACATTTATTAGTGACTTAAGATAAGCTGCTCCAAATCCCAGACCCTGGGTTCCCCATCTATGAAGTGCAAGATTTGGAGTATTAGGCAACCATTAAATTCCCCTCTCATTCTAAGTTATATAGGTCTGACATCTGAGTCTTCATTTTCTTCTCAATATTTTCTTCAAACAGTTCTCCCAGTCACTCTTGACATTAGCCACTAACAGAAACTTTGAGGGGACCTGATTTTCAAAAAAGAGCTAGAGCTTGAAAGGGGAGGACAAGGGCACTGTCACTGCACACCTACCATGCACCAGGCACAGGGGTCCTAGAAATGACCTGTGTCATGAAAATCAAAGGTGGGAAGCTACAGACAGTAGCTTGTGTTTTCTGTTCCAACTTCGGTGTTTTATTCAGTCCCCAAGTACTCCTTTCCTATTAGTCTTTAAAATGTGTTTGTGCCAACAGGGCAACAAATGATTTTTCTTCTTGGATATTGAATAATTACACAGGGGTTCATGAGAGCCTAGAGATGGAGAAGGCAAGTAACTAATTTTTAAAGTCTTTTATTTAGAGAATAGTAAATCGAGATAGTTCTCTAATGAGGTCACTGATATTACAGGACAACATCAAGCCCCCACTTTAAACAATTCAGCGGCACCCGCTGAGTCTGGCTGTAATTCTCAGCGGGGTGGGGCATGGGGACTTAGCACAATCATCCTGTGGGTTTTTCAAATGATGAACCCGCCCCTTTCCTCTATCCCACAAGATCCTTGCACTTCTCCAGTATACGGAGTATTCATCTTCCTCTTAAATTTAGAAGCAGATAACAAAGAGACTGCAAATTACTAATATCTAAAATCAAAATCCATATTCCATAATTGGATACACACATATGTTCTTACATATGTACATATATGTATATGCATGTGTGTCCAACTAGGACATATATATTGTATACATATAGATATAAAACACCTCACTGGGTAGACCTCTACCCATTCTGTTGTGTCTCCCTTCTACCTACACACGCCCTCATCCTGACCTTATTCAAACACACGACTTCCTTCAATTGACTGTGCTGCTTTATGTCTGCGTCTTGGTTCACATTCTTCCTTCTTGTCCTCCCCAGGTCAGACGGTGCCCTTCAGCTGTCGTCTTCTGGTTAAGCCTTCCCTGATCTGAACTGACCACTCCCTCCTCTGTGACCCACCGCACCTTCTGTCATGATTTCTGTAGCTCTTTATTGGAAGCTTCTTATATGTCTCTCTCTAGTTTTCAGTTTCCAGAGGTAGAACAGGCAAGTACATGATTGATACTTGTTGACTGACTGAATGAATATGGTGATAGAAGAAGAAGAAGAAACATCAAGTACACGATTTGGGCTTCATAAGGTGAACGTATATTCCTTTCCTCAAAATCCATGTACAGGCCCAGAGAAACAAGTTTTGTTTATTTACTATCAAAAAATTAATGGTAAGAACATCCAAAAGTGCTGCTGTTTTTGAAATATAATATATTCCATGGTTTAAGGGGCAAAGAATGAACCATGCACACAATATGGTCAGCAAAACTTATTTGATTAGAATTTTTAATTCTATTTATTCTTCCATCATGTCAATAAAAAGTAGAATTAAACTATTACCACCCTAAATTTCATGCCGCAGCAAGATTATAATTTGTAATACTAAAACAGTGGGACATTTATTTTTGTTCCATCAGTACTGAAACAGCTACAGTTTTACCCTTCAGGGACATATTTATGGCCACATCAGTCAACAAGCCCAGAGAAACAGCTCTCATGGAATATGATCACCACTGACAGCAGAAATAAAGTTAGCATGTTAACATGTGCCGCGTGAGACTGTTATTACAATGTTCACCTACAGAACCACCCCGAAGCACACTCCCCTGAACCCTGAAGAAGAGAATCAGGGAACTGTGTCTAAATCTTCCCTCCGTCCTAGGAGACAATGCCTTTTCTAGCAAAAAGTCAATTATAATGCAAACCTCAGCCTGTGATATAGGCACTTGAAGTTAAAGCCCGCAAAGCTCTCTTTAGTAAGAGAAAAATCTAATTCAATGGTTAAATGCCAATCAGGGTGGGATAACGAGGCAGCAGCTGAAAACACAAGATTTAAAAATCCACTGCAACTCCTTTGGGGACGCGTTACTGCCGCATGGCTGTCAGAAGCAGAACGTGAGTGAGTTAGCACCATTAACTTGGGAACTAAAGAATGACTCCTATTTAAGTGAACACATAGAGAATCCCAGGAAATTTCTTAAGAGTTACATGTTAAATGGGCCTGGAAAACTTGCTTAGCCTTGAAAGTATATGCAAATGAATTTGAATAATGAAAACAAATTAGGAAGTAAGGCAAAACCGAAACTACATTTTCACCAACTGTTGTACATGTTATACATACATAAAGACTCAAATATCTCCTAAGGTAGTCATGAAATTTGGGCCTCATGACTGATCTATTCACCCTGAGAAAACATTTAGCCTTTGGAAAAGGGCATTATCTGCTGGGCCTAAAGTAGGCTGTGAGCTTCGTCATTCGACCTTTTCACTTGCTTCTCCCGAGCTGCTGCTCCTCTCTGCATTCCAAAAAGGAAGATGAGCATCACTGGGGCTCAAGGGAAAAGACCAGAAGAAATCTGCTCTAAATCACTGACCCAGGAGTCTCCTTCTGTCTACGCTAGGTCTTGTCCCAGGGTCTTCACCAAACCATGAAAAGCAATGGCACGGCAAGGCAGAAGTGACCAAAACAGAAGGCTCCCGGAAGAGGCCGGGAGTCACAGGTGGGGAGAAAGAGGTGAGGTGTCCATGGATGGGGAAGAAAAACATCTTATGTGTTTCAAGGTTCTCCAGCCCACACTGATTCTCCTTTTACTGGCACACAGGACAGGAGCCACCAATGACAAGTACAACGTGATCCTACCCGCAGCCACAGCTAATTGGTCCAAGTTGACATCTGTCCCAGGCTGGGCCAATCAGCTCTCTTCTTCAGGACTATTGATTCTGGGAAGAGAGAGAGCATGAGTCAGTCCCATGTGGTGGCACAAGCTATGAGATGTGTCCATCTTAGGAGCATTTGAGGTCACCTTTTCTGCACCTGGGCTGCAGTAAGAAAGAATGAAACCAACAAGATGAGAGAAATGAAAAGATGGGGAGAGTACCAGATGCATTCAAGTCCCTGCTAGCGAGGCCCAACTATAGACCTGGCCTTCCAGCAGTTTCACTGTCTGACTCTTCCTTCAACTATTTTCCATTTATTCATGTAAGGGAGAGGTGGCACAGTCCAACACCATAAAAATATAAAGCGTACAGACCCAGCAATCCTTATAGAGTCCAAATAGAATAAATTAGGAGTAAGAAAAAGATCCATTCTGCTCCACACATGAGACAGTCCTTCAAAATAAATTTTCCCAAGCTAATTTGAGTTGGGTTTTTGCCATTTATAAACAAGAATCAAAATACTTGATACAAATAATAAAGATTTTATGCCTGAGTACCTTCGAACATAACAGGAGACTCAGAGGGATGGGTAGTTTGAGAAGCCAAGCCCTCCCTGACTCCAGCCTTCTGAGCATGCACAAGTCCTTTGTCATGCTGATCGTGGGGTTTCCTGGGAACTGTTCACTCATATGCATGTATATGTGTACATACATATGCATGTGGGTTTATGACAATCAAGTCTTAGCACCAGAAGGAAAAGCCAACATCTCCTCTTCCTGACTCAACGCAATCTCGAGAGAATGTGAGACTATTCTGCGAGAGTAACAAAAACAATTTTGCAGCCCTCAGAGAAATTTTGAGAGTTTATAATTTTCTAAAACTATATGCAAGACTTTGATAAAGCTTATAAAAGGCTAATGTGATAAGCATTACAGGTAGCAGAATGTATAATGTGGATGTGATAAAACTGATTTGAAGACCAGGTTTCATGCAAGAAATTAGACTTGACACTTGAAGGCAGACTTAGTTCCTATCAGATCAATGTAAACTATGTACCTTAGCAAAAGGTGATGTCACCAAAAAAGTGTAGAATGATATTAACAAGTTTGGATATTTAGAGATAGAACCCTGAGACTCGTGCTAGTTTTCTTGGTCACCTCTGGGTAGTCTATTCACAAGCCTAAAATATTAAAAACACTCTGACAACATTCAATATAACTTTGAAAAGATGAAGCCATTTACCAGGAACAAGTTTTGTCCCACAGGAAACAATATAATTAATTTCGGCCAATTTTAATTAAACAAATTCTAGTTCTCTTCAGAACAGTATCTCAAGGCTACTTTACAACACACAAGTACTCTCCACCTACATGTCCATTGGTCCTCAAACCTCCCAAATGAGCAATTCTCAGGACTCAAGAGCTCCCAAGGCAAACAAACTTCCACTTCCCGGGTGAGTGAGCACAAGAGACAGTTTTCAGCGGGCCCAGAGGCTATGTAAGCCGATACTGTCCAGGTGAGCTTCTTCTCCAGATTTTGCAGAGTATTAATATGCCTGCGCTTCTGTTCAAACTCAAAGTAGATTGGCTTTTTCACACAATTAAAGGTCAATATCTCTCCCAGCCCCCTTACTCCACAAAGTGGAGAGAAAAGGTGAGCCCAGGTGGCTGAGGGATTCACATCGCGGTTTTCCACCAACAGAGACACATTCCTTAATACACAGGGGACAAAAGAGGCCAGAAAGAGCCAGCTGTGGCCTCGTCTGGTCTCTTGTTCCTACAGGGGCTGATGCTCTGTGCCTTTATTTTAAATGACTTTGCCTTTTCTCTCTTAAAATGCCACAGGGAAGAAGTTACCTAAATGGCCTGGGCTATCGGGGGTAACCGCCATAGCCGCCAGCATCACCACCCCACCTCTTACTGCCTTAAGCACCAGTGCCATCTGCCCACAGAAGTGGGGCACAAAGTGTGTGGGGAGGATAGGGGACTAGAGGAAAGAAGCACAGGATCTTCTGTTCGCATCGTTCTGATACCAGCCCCTATCTAGTCTTACCTTCTTGTGCCAGACTTTAGGATAGAACTCCTCTTAAAAACAGCAAAACACGCTGCTAAAGTTGTATTTGATTTTCTGAGCGAAGCTTCAGTTCCCTGCACAGAAGGCAGAACCACCGTGCCTGGTTCCTCGTTAAGCAATGATCCTCATCCCAAGCCCCACTGCTTTTACCACCATCTGACTGATGCCAGAAAGTTTTGATTTGCAAGCTGGACAGTCAGTGAACAGAGCTTTTAAAACGTTCCAAGGAGCAGAGTTGTTTTTTGTTTTTTTTAATGAGCATATTTAGGTTGTTATGAGTCAAGTTCAAAATTCAAGTCACATATGAACAATTTTTATAGGGGGAGGAGTAACCTGATGTTCAAATTCATTTGCCTCCCATTCGAAGTAATCCATCTTTGAAATTTCTGCGAAAATTCTACAGAGTTGCCCAGAAAACGGCACCAACCATCTGTAAGTAAAAACAAAAGCTCTCTATAGTATATATCACAGGTTCAAAGCACTTTGGCATCGGCAGATTGAACACGTTATTAAAAGAATTTAACTGCAAGAAGAGCTACCATAATTACACAGCAGCTGGTCTAATGTTGACAAAACAACTTTTAAAGGCTTTCAGAAGCCTTAAAGGCTAATCAATTAAAAAGGCATGAATAGCAATGTGCGTCCTATCCTTAACACCGCAAGCTGCATCTCCTGCAGATACAGTGAGGTTTTCATTTTGGAACAACCACTTCTTACATCCCACAATTGAGCCAAACATGTGAATAAATTCTCAGCTGTGTCTAGGTGAGACTATTATACTTAAAATAACTCCATAAAACTCAATTATAAACGTTGAACCTGATGAGCATTTCCTACCATACCAGCAAAGTTTTTATCAAAATGCCAACAGCTCATGCCAGAATTTGTGCTGACTGTACCCAGAGAAGGCAGAGAAATGGCTTAGATGATTGTCTACACCGGCTGACCATGTGCTGGAGGCACAAAGAATGAATGAATGAATGAATGAATGAACGAATAAATGAGTGGATGCTGCAGTGAGTCTGGATGCTGTATCCAAGCTCCACTGACTTACTCCCCTTGAGACTTGTCCCGGTGGTCATACGGAATGGCCTTCTCCGCCAGGACCAGCAAGTTTCCTTCAAGGTCCAACTCCAAGCCCACCTCTCACAGGAAGCTCCCCTACCACTCCCCACAGGTTTCTTGTCTGAACCTCTTACATTCAGAGAATGCGAGAAGACTTGACGTATCCCTGCATCCAATCCTCTTTGGGGCCCTCACATTCTTCTCCACAGGGGCAGAGAGTAAATGATTTAGGTCTCATCACAACTACCCACCCCTACCGTGACGTTGTGAAAGCAGCCGTCCCCACGTAAACACACGGACACGACTGGGTGCCAACCAGACTTTATAGAAGGAGGCAGGAAGAGGACTTGGCCCAAGGTCAGTAATGTGCTGACCCCTGCCCCACCAGCCTGAGTCCCCTCCTTCCCACTGAGTGCCCAGGGAGTCTCCTTGGGGACACCTCCAGGGAAGGGGCCCCTCACCGCCACCTCCTCTAATTTCGGAAGCTTCCCCTCCCATGGACCAAAATGAGTCTCCCCACCACGGGCAGCCACTGTCACACCTTCGCTTTCTGTTCACCCTTCCTCTCCTAAGTCATTCTCCATCACCAGCGGGCTCTGCACAGACAGGCCTCCCAGAACCATTCATTTAATTAAAGACTCCCCTCTAGTTTTGCCTTCTGGAGCCGCAAAGAGTACGCGTTGTACCTCCTCCACCCCACGGCCTTTATGCCTTTGAGGATCCCTGGGGGAGATGCGAGTTTAGTCTGACCACTCATTTGGGATCTATCTCACGGTGTGTTTTACTGTTAGTTTTCTTCGTCCGCGTACACACTTTTTTCCTCCTCATTTAGATGGCAAGTGAGGCATAGTCCCGGGCACACGGGCTCCATTTAGTTTTACGAGACAGAGTGGCAGAATGACCACAGAAATATCAATTGACAAATCTTTTTAAAAACCTTTCTCCGCAAAGTCAGCGGGGACAGCTCATCCCCGCAGCGGTAAGGCTGCTGGGACGGGCAGTTCTTCGGAGGCGAATCATTCTCCGAAGGTATCACCGGGGATGATCATTCTAATGTGAGGTATCATCCTAACGCGGCAGACTTCACGACACCAACACCCCAACTGAGAGCTCTGAGGCTGGGCCCAGGGGGCCCTGCTCACACACCCAGCAGTGGCCTTACCACGGCCCTGTCTCGGTCATGTGAAGACCCTGTGCTATGCAGCCCTCTCCTCAACGATCTCCACCCCAGAGCAACACACACGCCGTTGATATTTATGTGACAGCACGTAGCCAGCCTTCAATAATCCACTCTTAAATTTTAAAAATGAAGAAAACCCTTAAAAGCACCCCTTATAAACAAGGAACTCTCCTTAGGGAGAGAAAGGGGGTCCCTCACTGAACCCCTACTTTCAAAACACTAGTGAAATGATTATTTCACCATGTTTACTTCCAAAATCTATTCTCCAGGATAATTCTCTTTCATCCTCAGTTATAAAATAATGCATTAAATAGGCTAGTTTAATATCATATGTTTTAACATCAAGGGTCTTTAAGACCATAACACTTACGTGATCTCATCCAATACCATTCTGCTTTTTTATATTCCTTCTCCCCACCCCTATCCCTGAAGGACAGGGAGGACGTATTCCACAAAGTCCTATACCATCTCCAGCCACTCCAGAAGCAATGATGGGTGCTGTGTTTGAACAAGAAGGATCTGCTTGTGGACGCTCACCACGGTGGTGGAGGGGCCCCAGCAAGGGCAGGGTGGGCACCTGCCCGCTCTGTGCTCCAGAAAGCCCAAGACGAGCCATCAGCTCGGCCACACTGTCCAATTCAGCAGACACTGGCCGTATGTGGCCATTTAAATGTAAGTAAATTAAAATTTTTTAAAAATTAGAAATTCAGTTCCTAAGCTGCACCAGCCACATTTCAACAACTCAGTAGCCACATGTGGCTAAAACTATCATATTGACCAGTACAGACACAGAATACTTCTGCCACCACAGGAGAGACTAGAAAATTCTACCGGACAGGCTAGCAGGTCCACCAGGCTGCTCACTGACTGCTGGTCTCCAGCCAACACCTAAGGGGTTGTGCCCTGCACCTCCCTGAAACCCAAAGAAAAAGTAGAGATAGGGAAATATCACAGCTGGTTCTGCCACACCATTACCACCACATCATCTTCAAGGCATTCTTGAACTACAATGAACAAAGAAACACGTAACGTGCTCTTACTCCAGGGAGTCCTGGCAAAGTCCTCAGCTTCCCCAACTCCACAAGAAACTTTAACCCAGAATAAAAATGAGACTTGAGCCTCACCTAGATTCTAGCAAAAAGTAGGGGGAGAGGTAGCAAGAGGCAAAATTTTTCAATTTGTTCTGAAGTCAGCCTCCTTTATGTTATATTATGAAGTTCATTCTTGCCTTAATTATCACTTTGCTTTAAAAAAGAAGGCAGGGTTTTATGTCCTTTATAAAATATGACTCCAAAGTTCCAAAGAAAGCATTAAAACACTTACATGCCTTAGATTTATCACCAGGCAAGTAAAGTTGTTCAGTCCTCTGCCTCTAGGTGACACAGCATACAATTTTTGTTCAGTTTTACTGAAATTACTATCTCCCTAAAAGCCAAGAACAAGAAAAAGTTGCTAATAAATTTAAAATGTCCCACGTAGTGACTTCAGAGAACATAAAATTATGAGAGGAACTAAATTCAAATTCCAGGCTGCTTTCAGAAAGATGAGATGACCTCCCAGAAGTCTATAAAGTCTGTGGAACATCTGTTTTGATAACATATGTACTTAAAATTCCCCACATGTCAGTTTCGAGTTACTACAAAATATAAGGTGGCACCAGCTGCGAGGATGAAGGGGAGAAGCTGCAGCTAAAGGGTCGGGAAATTTTTGAGATTTTTAATGGGACTCGAGGCTCTTAACCATTTTCATGTCTCGATCCTGGGAAATAGATGGAACAGGGACTGAAAGTCCTACCCCTTCCACAAGTGAGTAAATTCTACTGGGATCTTTGTACTAAGGGCTGTGGTGTGTTTAATTCTCGAACCTTTCAACTAAATGCCCACCCCTCATTACTTCCACCTCCCCAAATATTATCCATCTGCAGGGACCAGTTCCACTCTCACACTTCCCATGAAAGCTGCTTTATCTCTCTGGCCTTCACTCTCCTAACTTCTCTCGGCAGCTATAACCAAAAAAAATAAATAAGTAAAGGACCTTACAACTGCCATTTACTTGTCCTTACTCTGCTCTGACAGGCCCATCTGATCTCCTCGGGCTTATGAATCTCCTCCTGTCTCACGGCTTTTACAGAGACAGTGACATTCTCCAAATTATATCTTCAGCCCAGACCTCTCCCCTCTCCCCAGCCACTGAGCCCCTATCCCTTATGTCTGGATGCCTAATAGGCATCTCGAAAGTCAGGTGTCCGAAGTCGATCCTCTTCCAAATCCACTCCTCCTCAGCTTCCCCACATCACTACATGATAATCCCACACGTTCAGTCATCCAGCCCCAAACCTTGGAACCATCTTTCACTCCGCTTTCTCACTCATTCCCCACATCCTACCCTTCAGTAAATCCTATCTCCTCCACTCCTTTCAAATAGACAAAAAAAAAAGGCTCTTTTTCACCACCTCCACTGCAACCACCTGGATCTAAGCCAACATCAGCTGGATTATTGCAACAGCCTCCTTCAGCCTTGTCCCCTCCCTCCTATTATTTATTCTTATAGTAGCCAGTCGTCTTTTAAGTTGTACATTTAATCAGGTCATTCCTTGGTACAAATTCTTCCAGTGGCTCCCCAACTCAATTGAAAGAAAGAAAAGGAAGGAAGGAAGGAAGGAAGAAAGAAAAAAAGAAAGGAAGGAAGGAAGGAAGGAAGGAAGGAAGGAAGGAAGGAAGGAAGGAAGAAAGAAAGAAAGAAAGAAAGAAAGAAAGAAAGAAAGAAAGAAAGAAAGAAAGAAAGAAAGAGGAAATGTCTTTGAAGTAACCTCCAAGGTTCTGCTTGATGGAAGGGCTGCCCCCTTCTGTCTTTGACTTTTACTTCTTGCTGTTTGGAGAGCAAGCAAATTCAAGATGCCACCAGAGCACCTTTCTGCCTGGAGGTCCCCAAGGCTCTCTCCCTTACCTGGTCCAAGGGCTCATGTGACACCCTCACCGTGGGGTCTCCATGACCACCATGTTAAAGTCACCACCTGCCTCCCACTCACCTCTGACATTCCCTCTCCCTCTTCTCCACTTTAGTTTCTCCACGGCACTTATCATCCGCTGGCATGCTGCATATGGTCTTATTTGTGTCTTATTTTCTACCTCCTCCCCTCTAGAATGGAAGCTCTTTGAGGACAGGGATTTCTGTGAGTCTCACTTACTGATTTACCCCCAGAGATTTCTGCTTATTTCATTCATTATTGTGTTTTCCACCTTGCACTGTGATTGGCATGAGTTGGTTCTCCTACATTTATAGAGAGACAGAAAGAGAAGCCATTCTAAGTTTCACAAGGACAGCTGCCATGTCTTCCCCTTCCTTTTTATATCTTTGGATAGGTCCCAGAAGAAAGTACTTTTGCCTGATTATTGCCATGTTTGCATTGGCAAGTGTGAAACATTTGGTCATTAAAGATTTTGGACATGTTAAATGTTGACAGTGTTGATGCAACATTAAAAGATGTAACTATTTTTTGAAGATTTCAAAGCTATTTAAACTTAAGTTCATCATCTATTCAAGTATGAACAATTCTCAAGATCACCAGTAAGAGACAGTGTCTTAAGTGCTGCCAAAAAAATGACATAAACACCTGCCCAAAAAAGATGGGAAAGGAAACCTTAATACTGTCATTTGTTGGGTAAATTACAGCAAATACAGTCAGTTTCAATGCCAAGTCCCCAAACAAAGTCATTTAAGTTCTTCTGCTTGATTATTAAAATAAATAGATACTTTTAATAAATCAACTCCACTTTGCCAAGCAATGACATTGATAATGTCCTAGACAAATTGTTAGGGAATTATGGATACTGTTTGAATGCAGCGGAGAAAAGAGGAGACTTTCCTCTCCCCTATTTGAAAAGAGAAAGGTGTATACCCTGTTACCTTCCAAACAACTGGTCTTTTGAATTGAGATATAGTTGATGTACAATATTATATGTTACAGGTGTACAACACAGTGATTCATAATTTTTAAAGGTTATACTGTTTATAGTTATTATAAAATATTGGCTATATTCCCTGTGTTGAACAATATAACCCTGTAGCTTATTTATTGATACATAATAGTTTGTACCTCTTAATTCCTTACCCCTGTCTTGCCCCTCCCCTCTTCCCTCTCCCAACTGGCAACCACTAGTTTGTTCTCTAGATCTGTGTGTTGTTTCCTTTTTCAAACAACTAGTTTTTAATAAGGGAGACTTAATAGTCAAGAAGTCTGAGAAATGGCGGGGAAGACTCAATCTTTCTACACATCCAGAGCACAGCCTATAAGACATCAACAATCAAGTACAGACCAAATGCAAAGGTGATTTTTTTTTCACACAAGATGACTTGAAGTTTATGCAGAAAACTCTCTGAAAATCCAGCATCCATAAAGTGACTGAGCACTCCAAACATGCCAAAACAAATCCTACCTAGTGGTTTTAAGGCACTTAGGCCCCATCCCATAGAGAGCACCTCATTCCTATGTGAGAAGACTCAGTCTCTTCCAAAGCTCATTGAGCTGCTGCAGTACAGAATCAACTGATGGATACATCTGTTTTGTTCTCTGAAACGTGTACAAAAATTTCTAAGTAGAGTTCTTTTATCTGTTTACCTTTAGAAACAGGGAAATGAACATTAAACACTAACTAGCATCATGTGGGGGGGTTATAAAAAATTTACTTTTAATTGTTAAGAAAACCAGCCTCGTATGCCAGGCAATGGTTACATTACTGGCAGACAGGAAGCACTGCTCGTTAACTCATCTGTTCATTTATTCAGCAAACACTGATGGAGTAGGGAGAGTGTCTGCTCTTCAGATACCTACAGAGCATCTACTCTGGGCCAGGGCTTGCAATGTGCGATGAACTAAAAACACCATTCATATGTTTAAGGGAATAGAAAAGGTGGCCTCTATAAATGAGAAAGCCAAATTCAAAGACCAGGGCACGGCACAGCTTAGAATCTTCACCAGGACAAGGAGGTGAGGAAACACGAGTCCTCCGAATCAAGCCCATATCATTATATGTTTTTTATCACTTGGGAAAAAAACAGATATAAATTGTTCACCAAATTTCAAAATTCAACTTAGAGTTTAAAAATATAACTAGGGAGGGTGGGTGTAGCTCAGTGGTAAAGGGCATGCTTAGCATGCACCAGGTCCTGGGTTTAATCCCCGGTGCCTCCATTAAAAATTTTTTTTTAATATTAAACATGTACAACTAATTCCAACTTTTTAACAAGACCAGAAAAATTAAATAGGAATATTGATGTTTCATCAGAGATAAGCTTGAATTCAAATAACAGAATATCTGACAATGATTCTTAAAAATTGTAAATAAAGGTAGAGCAAAGACAACCAAACTTGAGACATACTGCAACATGTAAATTTATATAAAGGGGAAATTATTATCCTATTTTGGCTTTTGTATACTAATGTTAACTAATAAATTATTTCTTTAAAAAAGGCTTCTCAGCATTTTGGCTAAGATCAAGTATAAAAACATATAAAGAAATTTAAACTCATAGCCCACTGTAAACCGTCTGCTGTAGATTACCTGTAGGTTACCCACAGAAATTTAGATTATTCTAATTTCAGAGAATTCACGAAGTGCAGCAATGACCATATGAAAACTAGCCGTTGTGAGTCCTTATTCTCTAACACAGAGATGACACACAACCACCGTGTTTTCCCCTGCTCTCCACCACCTCTGAAAGTGGAGCTATTTCAGCAGTGGTACAATCTAGATGGAGCCACGCTGTGCCCTGGACTCCTGCCTCTATTCCCCCCTCCAAACATCCCCACTTTTACCAGCTCCTCATCGGCAAAGGGTGAATCTGGCAGGAGCCAAACAGAAAATCCAAGATTGGTGTTGGTGGGGTGAGATGTGGTAAACATCTTCTGGAATCCCGAAGCTGAAGGGATGAACAGTGCACATTCTGTACACAGTCCGTATTCATCTTTTCATCTTCACGTTACAGCGCTGTGATTAACTGCATTGCTTTGCCCAGAAGTGCCTCTATCAGAATAAAATCTGGGCCTTTTATAAATTACTTCTTTCTAAAATATTATCCCCTCTCTATTAATAAATGTTTTCAGTGTTTTTATGAGGGACTGTGCGTGTGTATGTGTGTGTTTGGGGAATTCATTATTTGTGTTTTGACTGCCTGTGACTTCTGCAGTCTAAAATACAAAAGTTACGGGCAAAGTGCACACCCTGCAGGTTTGCGCCATCTCAACGTGCTCTTAAAGTAGATGCAGGGATTTTCTAACAGTACATTTTTGGTCAAAAGGTTTATGTACAACACAAAAACTCTCCCAGGTGAGAGGCAAGAGGCTAGCTCAAAAAGAAACAGGAAGAGAGATGAACTATCTAACTGTAGATTCACGGAATTTAAAACTCGGAAGGACCTCAGACAACAGCTAGTCCAATATTCAGTGCTGCACAGAACACTGCCCCTCAAGATGTACATTCAAAATAGGTTTAGTTGTTTAAAAGGTTGGGGATTCACTGAAGAGTACACTTCCTCTTTCAGATATTCAGAGTGATCGTTCACTTACTAAAAATTCTGAGAAGTCTTACAGTTGAAAAGCATTTAACCCAGTGTTTCCCAAACATTTTGGACCATCGTGCTTTCTTTCTCCCTCCACATCCCTTGGATCCAGTGTCTTTCTGCAGATCCCACTCTAAAGGGACTGATCTCGTACACCCATTTTACAACTGAGGAAACGGAAGTTCAAAGAAGTTACCTGGCTTGGCCAAAAGCTGGCAGTTAATTGGTGGTTGATAATTCAGCAAATAGCCTGATCAGAGTTTAGATAAAAGTGGGGCATAAGCAAAGATCCCTACACCTTCCATTTCCACCCATACCTCACCACAAACTTGTTGCCTCTTCTGTGTTTCTGTCTCAATCCCCTTGGATTCTTGGATTCCCTCAACTTTTACCTCCTACTTGACCAATATACAGCTGTTAACCAGCTTGGGTTCACTCATTGCCCAGTGTGTGCTTCCCCTCAGGGAAGCCCTTTGATGAAGATCTCTTAGACTCTACAGTTGAGAAAGTGCCTTACCACTGGCACGGCCCTAATGGAGGCTGAGGCAGGAACACGGCACATAACTTAAGGCAGGTAGGGCTTTGTGGCTCTCCTTAAATTTATTTCTCTTTATTTTAGGGATTCCCCCAGATAAGATGGGAATCAGGACTGGAAAGTTTTCTTAAAGTGGCTACAAAATAGATGATCCTTTCCTTCTTGCAAATCCTCTAGCGCCTTCTTGTCTGTACTCTTTTTCTTCTTTCCATTTTCCATGTTCAACCTTACTCAGTACCCTGTTCCAGGAGAGATCTGAAACCCTCGTGCAACGTCAGAACTGCCCAGAAGCTATGGGAAACGAGTTTACCTGCTTGCCCGCAATGTCTTCTAGGTGCTACAGCATTCAAGTTTCAGTTTCTTAAATTCGCTTGGCCTAGCTGAAAATTACCCCTTCTAGTAAAGGTTTTTCCTACATAGGTCCCAAGCTGAGAAGAAAGTACCATTCCAAACAGCTCCTCTCCTTAAAATGCTATTCCAACCCCAGTGTTCATAATAGCACTATTTACAATAGCCAAGATATAGAAGCAACCTAAATGTCCATCAACAGATGACTGGATAAAGAAGATGTGGTATGTATATACAGTCAAATACTACTCGGCTGTAAAAAAGAATGAAATAACACCATCTATGGGTACATGGATGGACCTAGAGATTATCATTCTAAGTGAAGTAAATCAGACAGAGAAAGATAAATATCATATGATATCACTTATATATAGAATCTAAAATATGATACAAATGGGCTTATTTACAAAACAGAAACAGACTACAGACATAGGAAACAAACTTACGGTTACCAAAGAAGAATGGGAAGGGAGAGATGAATTAGGACACTGGGGTTAGCAGATACACACTACTATATATAGTAAGGTCCTGCTATATAGCACAGGGAACTATATTCAATAACTTGTAATAACCTATAATGAAAAAGAACATATATGTATCATTGAATCACTTTGCTGTACACCAGAATCTAACACATTGTAAATTAACTACATTTCAATTTTTAAAAAAGCATATGTAGAAATCAACCAGAAAATGCTATTTTATTATATGATACGTATTGCCGTTCATTTAGGAAGTGGAGTCTCTGAATCACTCTGATGGAAAAAACACCTTTTGCAATCTGTTGATTTTTACTTGCCTGGTTTGGCTATACCAAAGAATAACAATACTGACAACAGGAGGAGATGAACCCTGAGTTGTTTCTCAGAACTGGGTGGAGCTGATGCTGATCCAGCACATTTCACCTGGTGATCCTTAAAACAACATTTTAAGTCAGCTGGCTGTGATTCCAATCTCCAACAATGGAACAGGAAGAACACTGGCTATTAGAGATTAAACAGATCTAGCCTTGTCTAGTTCTCCGTTTAAAAAGCAAGAGCCCTAACTATGTATATTATGCTCTTCTATGAGGTGGTTCATGAAACAGTTTTCAATAGCAAAGAAGGACTTTGTATATGTTTATGATGTACTGTCTTCTATTTTATTCTATTGGGATAAGGATCAAACACGCTGAACACGTGCTATATACACGTAGCTAGGGGCCACCATGGAACTGAGAGACGAAGAATGCTATTAAAGTAGTAAGAAATTACATATGAATACTTAAATCTGGGTGAGGGGAAAAGAAATGATTATTTTCTTCCTTGAACTTTTCTGTTCTTTTCATGTAATAGAAATTATCTATACACTTTTAAAAAGCATAGTACAGCTTAGTATGAAAGAGTGGAACAGCCAGCTTTCTATTTCCACGGGTGAAGATGGCATATTTCACTTGCCCAAGTCCTAGGTTATGGTGAGTGATGGCTTAGAGTCTGTTCCAGAAAGACCCTCAATATCTAGAAGGTATTCCCAAGAAACAAAAGCAAGGAAGTGTCTCTGAGGAGAACAGTCACAGCTTAGGGCATTTGTGTGTTCTTGATGGACATCCAGAGACTAAGATTAAATGGAGGTTGTCATAAACTACAAAATCTCTCCCTTCCATCTCAATCAGTCTTCTGTGATCCTTCGCCCCCTCCCCCCACCCTCATCCTCACTCTCCCCATCCTCACCCCCCAGCCAGTCTTTATAGCTTCTTCTCTACAAAAGCGGTCAATCTATTCAACACAGTCATTGAAGGCTTCCTCTGTGCAAGATAATATGCTCATGCTAGCATTCAAGAGAAAGAAGACATGATGTAATAATAAGCTAGAATGTAAAAAGCCATGTCAGTGCAAAACACAGGTATATGTAAAAAAATAAAATTTACACTGATGGGGGAATCAGGAAAAAAGGCTTCTTTGAGGAGACTGCATTTGAACTAGGCCTTGAAGGATTAAAAAGACTTCTCAATTGGGAAATAATGGATGAAAAGACACTCCTGACCAAGGACATGTCTGACCAAGAACAAGTCAGAATTGCTACAAAAGTTTCTGAGAATTCACTCGGTTGGATGACTAGGAATATGAATTAAAAGGATTCCATAAACGAAAATTCTTCTATGAAGTTACACATAAAAAAACCCCATGTACTTCTAATACCATTCTTTTGATCCTGTATGGAAAGACCCTACATAAATGCAGAATATTGCTTCTGTTAAAGTCAGTATTTTTAAGAGTTAATATTTTTAGAACACTTGAAAGGAATTAAATGTATTCTGCATGGATAATCAAGTCAAAGAACAGTGAAGATCTACATAGAAAGAAAAGAACAAATTCCAGGGAGATATGCTAGATGTTTTAAATTTTTTATTATAGATCTCATGCTCTTAGAAGCCAAGACCTTTGTCTTTTTAACTTAGCTTGTTCTCAATATCAACATTCTGCCGACTTTCAGTTGCTCAAAACCATTTTATTAGATCAGCATTATTGGGTAGTTTTAAATGTCAAAAAAAATATGTTGGCTCCCCCTCATCTGGGAATTTAAAGTTTAATTAGTGCAACCCCCTGATTTTATAGTTGAAGCAAATGAAGCCCAGACACAGGGCGCCAAACTTGCTAAAGGTCAATCGGCTAGTTAATGGTAACCAGTTAAACTGGAGGAAACTCAGTAAGTCGCCCAGAGTCACACAGTTCTGGCAAATGGTGAGGCTGGAATTAGAACACGGGAGATCGAAAGCCTCTAACCTTGCTCTGCACTGCCTCTCTGCCAATGGAAAATTGACATAACCCCTCATAAACAGGTAGAGTCCTGTAGATGAAAAGCTATACAAATAAAGAGTAATAAATGCTATCACTCTATGCACGAGTAAGTGTATATATTATCTAAATTCCTTTAATGGCATAAAGAAACTAGTATTTCTACATGTCTTGATGTAAGCAAATAATGTGTACATTTGCTAGTTTATATACTACGTGGTACTAAAAAGGGAGATGGAATGGCACGAGAATAATGCAATCTTTATTTTTCCTGCTTTTTAGAGCACAGAATATTAAGAAACATATTTTTGAAAATATGCACCAAAAATCCTACCACTCAAACACATTAACTGTATTGTTATTTAATCATTTAGAATGCTTAGAGATACTTATTTTAGTAATTCAAGTAACAATCATGATTTCAAAAAAATAATGACAGAGCGAGTAGGACAATCTTGGCTTTAAGAACCTCTTACACATATGGCTTCTAAAAAGCCTATAAAAAGAGAAGATTTTACACCCAATACTTCTGTTTTGCCCAGCAATCCATTACGTTGCAATCATTCATGCATACACCTGAATGTTTTTTGGAATGACTTTAAATTTTACCTTGCATCCCCTCTTGGCAAAAGAGAGAGTAAGGATGAGCAGATGAGACGCCGGACAAGAGACAAGGGTATTTCATAGTCTTTGAGCTTATTACTTTCTGTCAAATATCTACAGATGTGTTCTAGTTCTAGTTTTTTATTTTCATGAAAAAGAATCCAAGTTCACTCTATTTGTAACTGTGTGCATGAGAATTTGACTTCCGGTATCTGCAACCTCATAGAGCAAAAATGTCAAGCAGGTTACCAGTTATGGTAACTAGTCACCAACTATAACTATGACCCCCAATTGGTAGACTGGGAGAAAACTAAAATTACCTGATGGGGACATCATACTTGGGGCTTCTCTCAGGGCCATGATTCTGGAAACTGGGCACACCCCTGATAAGATCCTGGAAGCTTTCTTTGTCTATGGAGTTGTTACAAGAGATGCCAGCTTCCATTAACTTGGTTCTTCATATCCCAATAGTTATGGCAAAAATGGAATGCCTTTTAATTCCCCAGTTCTCACTACCTAGGGAAAGCACGAGTGTTCATCTTCAGCCACACTTTTTCCTAGTGCCAAATGCCAAAAAAAAAAAAACAAAAAAACCCCACAATTTTTAAACATGCTGCCTTTTCTATATAGGGAATTCTGGGGGTAAAAAAGGCAAATTTTTTAATCACAAATTTTTCAGAAGACATAGAAACAATAATCAAGTGAGTCTTTCTTATAGTAAGACTATATGAAATCCGAGGTTATAACACTGTATCTTATTTTCATAACACTTTTTCTTATAAGAGCAATATATGTTCATTGAAGAAAATTTGGCAAATATTGAAGAAAAGGAGACAATAAAAACATCTGCAATCCCATAAAATCCAGAGATAGTCACTATTAACGTATTGATGTATTTATTTCTATGGAGATAGATGAACAGATAAGTAGAGAAGATTTATACAAACTTACTCAACTACACATTTTTTAACGGTATTACACTAATATAGAATTGTACATACTTCCTTTTTCTTAACATTGACTTTAACTTGGTGGACACACTTTTTTTTTTTAAGAGAGCTGAGAGAATATTATCCAGCTAGGTTGACCGCTGATGGGAACAGAATTTAAAAACATCTGTAAATGTGCTTGGGATTGCTTTTCCCAAGTACACTTATCTTCAATCTTCCATTTTGACTTTAATCTTCTATTATTTTTCTTCCCATTTAGGTTGTCTTTTAAGTTATTCCTATGGTTCAACTTTATCAGCATGGTTTTCACTTACCCATAAGAACTACATATCATCCGTAAACATTTATAAAAGTTGAAATAAAACCATGCCCAAACTAGTTCCCCTGGAGAGTTTATTTGTCCACTCAGACAAGTATCTATTTATCTCCACTCTTTATTTCTTCTTTCTTGGCCAAACGAAAAAGTCATGAATAGGGAGGGCACTGGGATTTGAAATCCAGTCAGGCTTTTTGAAAGTTTTAAAAAAAATCACATTTTCTGCAACATTTTAGCACAAATAGATTTCTGCCTTAAACTCTAATACATTATTCCCATTCTCTCCAAAATAAGTTGTATTACTGTAATCTGTGTTCACTTTGAATTCTGATCTCTCAGTTGTCCACAGGGACATGGATCTGGTTTGATGGCTCCAGGGTCCTACCTGAAACCATTCCCCTGACAAGAGCCCCCCAAGGCCATCAGCAAATGTCCTGGAAAGCTGTCACTTACACACTAGGGTTCAACACGCCTGGCTGATGGCCATCCTGGTGATTTAGTATCTAGTCTGTTGATTAGGTCTGGAGTATCCTGAGCACTTGCCATCTTTTGATCTATTACCTCCAGTGTGTTTATTGCTCGAGAAAGCCTGGGTATAGGAATACCACTCAGCAAAAGCAGAAGCAAAGAAGTCGTTTACACTGTGTTCCCTTTTTATCTCTGAGTATATGTATGGTACGATGGAAGCCAAGTACTTCCACAATTCTCATTTCACAATATGAAAGAGCCTTTCATTATTGTTTTTGGGGATCCATTGCAAGGATTTTGCCACATTCATTTCTGGCTATCTCATTTTTAGTGTGCCTGGGATCTGTTACCCTTCATGGGCCTAATTTAATAACCTGACCCTTCAAATATTCCTAGCTACATTAATGCAAACAACATTAATTCTACTCATCTTAATAAATATTACACAATATCACAAACACAGTAAGCAATAGTTTTCCAAGAAAAGATCTGCAAATGATGGGTTTTTAATAAATAATCAGATGGGCAGGTCTGTAAGCTTCTTATTGCTAGCTATACAAGTGAAAATATAACCTCTCTTTAATCAGTGTCTTCTGTTGCATTTGTAAACTAGTTAATGAGGATTTCAGGACTTTTGTCCAACTATTTTATTTTTATTTTTCACTTTTAGTTTTTTTTCTGGGCAGAGAGGGGAGGTAATTAGGCCTTTTTTTTTTTTCTTAATGGAGGTACTGGGGATTGAACCCAGGACTTCATGCATGCTAAACCTATGCTCTACCACTGAGCTATATGTTCCCTGCCAAGGACTTTTGATAAGTGTTTTTTGTTTTTTCCAGAGTGGTTCTGGGTTTATTTAAGTAAATTGTTTTCTAAGTCCTTTTTAAAATTCAAACACTAATCATTTATTAGAGCTTTGTTGTAACTGTCTGTTGAACTCATGAGGAGTTTCTGCTTGTAGAGTGGGAGACGTGTATTTCTCAAACATCTCTGCCACTACTAGTCACTTGATTTTCCTGAAGCACTACCATAAGGACATCATTCTTCAGGGTTTTGATGATTTGTATTTATAACAACTCATTAATAAAAATAATATATCGCTTTGAAAATGATAGTTCCTTAAAAACCATTATTAGCTTTCTCCTTAAATATTTATCAGCCCACACATTAGTGGGAGTTAAGTGGTACTTAGCAGAGAGTGGGAATGGTACACAATGGTCCCGATGCTATGGGGTGGAATAGTAAAAACAGGTACAGAAATTAGAACCAGGAAAGAAGGAAGCCCAGCACAAAGAAAGGAAGGGAGGGAGGGAGCAAAGGAGGGAAGAACTTGGAAAACAAAACAAAACAAAAACTTGAACTCTGCTATTCACCTTGGAAAAGTCACTCAATCTCTGAGAGCCTCAGTTGTTCCACCTATAAAATGCAGGTGATACATAACTTCCTCAAAGATTCTTTAATTAATAGATCTCAATGTTCCCTCTAAACTGTACAACATGATGCAAAGGATGGTTTTTTACTTGGCATTATTTGCTATAATTAACCTCATTTACGCAGCTTATGCTATAAACATTCATTTTATAAAGACGATCAACAGCTTCAATACGTAGACCCAGGAAATCGTATCTACATTTTTCGGGTGTGGAAGCATTTCTGATATTTTTAACCCAAAAAACTAATTCAAATTTTTAACAGCCTTTGTGTGTTTGCAAGCTCCAAACGCTTACTGTATGCTCTCAGGACTAGAGTTCTGTAAAAACCATTTTTTAACCAAGGAAGATTCTTTTAAGTCTTGTTTCAGTCTGGTGCCTTTGGCCAAGGTGGAAACTAAAATTGAAAACAGATAGATGTTTTACATTTAAATAGGTTTAACATAAACCTGCATTAAGCCATTTCATGGACGATTGCACAAATATCTTTTGCAAACTTAGTACACGTGAGCACATATACAGTAACCCTTAATGTCTTCCAGAGAAATAAGGTGCAGATCCAAAATTCTAAACAGCTACTTCGAGTTCCTCTCACTGAAAGAAAATGTAATGGCTTTCAGGGAATTGCTCTAATAATATCGAGGCATCTGCAATGGCTGGCCAGAGCAGAGCAGAACAGAGTGTGTGTCACCGTAAGTCAATTTAACAAGAAATAAGCTTCCCCCTGGAGATTCTAAACTCTCTAGCCTCCCACAAAGAAAATTGAATTTTGGAGGTCACACCTTGGGTAAATTACCAGAGGGAGAACCTTAACATTCTTTCTGTCAAACGCTCTGGGACGTCAGTGCTATTCTGCCAACAAATTCGCCACCAAAGAATTGCCCCCTCCTCAACACCCTCCACCCCCAAATTATAACAAGTCCTTGCAGTCCCCTAGGAAATGGCAAATGATTGTGACACTTAAGATGCCAGGGACCAACCACGCCAGATGCAATCAAGCTCAAACAGCAAGTTTTGAACCGCGCCGTGAGGAGCAGGATCCATACTGAGCGCAGGGGTTTGGGGGCGGGGAGCTCGTGAGACTGTGACGGGGGTCAGAGCGAGTCGGATAGACCCACCGATAGAGAGCTTTAGGTTAAAATACACTAGCCAAATATAACCAACGGAGCTGCTTTTACTGAGGAGAAAAGCAGGTCGCCAAGTCAAGTCCAGGCGAAGCCCTGGCTCCGTGAGTGAACTGCCCCCTAGCCGAGTCCCCGGAGTGGGTGGTCGGAGGGCTTGGCGCGTTCTCGCAAAGGCGGGAGGCGCCCCAGCTCACTGCACCTGGGGCACTCCCCGCCACGGCCGCCACCCCTCTACCCCCAGCCCCCGCACGCCCCGCAGCAACACGTGGGGCGCTGCCATTCCACCGCCTCGGTTTTCCCTTCGGCTGGAGTTCCTGGCGGACGCACGCATGGCCCTGGGAAGGTGCTGAATTACTCCTGGGAAAGATTCCTGCAGCGTTGAACTTGGCTGCTCCTGACATTTCCATCCCACCCCCTGCGCGCTAGCGCTACACACACGCACACACACGCCCCTGTGGACCTGCCCAGGTTACGCGCAATGCTGGCTGCCCACTCAGGGGCACAACACCGGAGAGGGATGCAGAGGCCAGGACCCTAGCTCTGCTGGCCAGGGGCGAGGAGGGTGTAGGCGGAAGGACTGTCCTAGCACTAGGTAGTTCCAGGGACTCAGCCCACTCCGTGGCTGGCCCAGGCCCCGCATTAGCTCGGGCCGCTGGCACGAGCCCCGTCTCCTTTTGTGCTCTCCGGGGAAGCCCGCCTCTACTCACCCGGGCTGCACGCGGATTCCGGCCGCCAGCGGCAGTCCGCTGCCCCATCCCACGAACACTGCGGCGCCCCCAGAGTGTGCAATGCGGCGCCCCGCCAGCGCGCGGCCGGAGCCAAGGAGTGCGTGGAGGGAGCGAAGGAGCGAGGGAGGGAAGGAGGGGGAGAGAGGGAGGAAGGGAGGGCCGCGGAGAGTAACAGGGCGGCGGGGGCCGCGCGCGCCACTCCCACTCGCGCTGGGCACTCGCCGCTGCCCGCAGCCGCTGCCCGCCCGCGGGGCCTCGCGGGCCGCCGGGCCAATCAGCGCGCGGGGGGAGCCGAGCCCTCCGCGGGGCGCGCTCATTGGCCCGGAGCGCACGACCCAACTCCGGGAGAGTGGGCCCGAGAGCCAAGTCTGCAAACTCCCGCCCGCACGAGCTGACGGTCCCGCGCAGGTGGGGTACCGAGCTCCACACTCCGGCCGGCTGGGCGAGCCTCCTGAGTTCTGCGAACTGAACCGGGAGGATCTGAGACCTGTCCTTGAAGCCCGTTCGCAGCAAGCGTTCAAAACGAGCAACGTTTGCTCGGGTTGCACTGATCCCTTCCTGTGAGCGACCCCCTGCGCCACTCGCTTCACCGTGGCCGGTAGCTGAGTGGTAGGAAGCCTGGCAGTGTAAAACGGCCCCAACAAATCTTACTCCCCGCCACCCCCAGGGCCGTGCGAAACCCGCTGCAACTGAGTACCGCAGCTTAAAAGCAAGTCGAGCTCTGAACCCAGGGCAAACCTAGACAACTTGACATTTGCAGTAGAAGACCCACACCGCGGGGCGGACCACGGAGTGGGGGAGAGAGCCGGGGAGCGGGTGGTGGTGGCAGATCCTCGCGAGAAAGTGAGTGTCCAGTTGTGAGTGTCAGTGGGAAAAACCCCGGGCTTAATTCTCCCACTCTCTGCCATACATTTCCTTGTAAGGCCCCTACCCCCAACCTCCCTGGAGGAATTGATTTTTCTCTTCCTTGTTATAAATCATGTTTGACTCTCCTGGACTTTTCAATCCAGAGCCTCAGACGGGAAGCAGAGCATGGCCCTATTATTCCCCTACTCTGGGCACCGATGAGGGCTGGCAGCGACCGGTGAGTGACCAGGGAAGGTCCCCAGAAAGGACTGGAGGAAGGACTGCGGGTCTGTCCGGGAGCTGGGAGTTTGTCACCAGCTGCCCCACCATCATCCACCTGCTACCTGGCCTGCAGGCTACCTTTGCGAGGACGGCCCGCCCAGTAGCTACATTTGTCCATCTTTGAGGCCCCTCTCTCTCCTCTTTGGTGTTTCTATTCTTCGAGCTTCTTGTCAGGCAGATCTCTGAATCTTCCTGACTCTGCTCCTCCCTGTGATCTACTCCCTCTTAACATAAAAATATCCTCCCCTCCACTCCACTCTTTTTTAAAATTTCCCTCCCATTCCCTATATTTGGAAGGGTCTCAGATAATGTATTTTTGATTAACAGCTCCTGGGCCTCAGAAAGTTTTTGTCTTATTTAGTTTATGTGCACAAGCTCTAGGTTCAAGTGGGCAAAAATAATTAGCACTCCTTTAGAGCATTTGGACACGGGAGGTGATCACTGCGGGGCTGCCTTCCTGCAGGGCTCAGCACATTGAATGAATTGAACACGAATTAATCAAACAGAACCTGGAAATGTCCTTCAGTAACTGGGCAGGTCACCTCTCTGAATCTGGTACTAATGAGGGCATGTCCTCAGTGTCATCGTTGCCTCTTATTTAGTTTCCAGGGAAGAAATTCTTTCTACCAAAGTTCCCGTCTATGTACTTAGTTCACTTGATTCTTTTAAAATTTTGACTCAGTTCATAGTATAGTCAAAACTTGATATTTGGGTTCAAAATTAAGTTCAGTATATTAATGCAGTTCAAGAGACTCTGAACTCCTGGTGGAGACTGAATCCTTAGGAAGTCTTTTCAAAAATGTATTTCAGAAGAATGATGGAAGGATAGGCACTCAATATGTCGGCAGTGATTATCTCTTTGTGCTGAGATAATGGATAATTTTTTGTTTTTTTTTTCAATACTTTGCTGTATTTTCTAAAGAACATGTAATACTTATTAATCAGGAAAAACATTTTTTAATATGTTAACTCCCTATATACAGTGCTCCTCAGGCATCAGAAGAGCTAAAGCATTCAATTCTCCCTCTACTCTACCCTTCACATCTTATGAATCACCAAGTCCTGTGAATTCAGTCTCCTAAAACAGTTTTAGGGTCTGTCCCTCCTCAACATCTCTACTGCCATGGCCACACCCTTATCATCTTAACAGGGCTTCAGCCATGATCTTAACTGCTCTACTGACCTTGTCACTTAAAAGCTTACAATCCTTCAGTCTCCCCAACTCCGCTGCTATGAAGTTCAAGCCTATCCTGGCTGGTGAGGCCTTTCCTTCCCATCTTGATCCCTGCCTTCCATTCCAGCCTTATCTGCTGCACCGACACTTCCCTTCATGGGATGATCCTACCCCACTGCGACTTTATGTCCTTCCCACAGGTGCTATGTGACTCCACATGCCCATGGCTAAGGCTGTCCAGTGCTGGAACACTGTGCTTCTCTCCCCAGCCTCACCCCAACTCCCAGCCCCACCAGCAAGTTCCTACCTCTGCTTCCAGACTCACTTCAAATGTCACTTTTTTAATGAGATCCCAGAAGCAGATTTAGCAACTCCTTGTCTCTGTACTTCAAGAGCAAGCACTTTATTTACTCAATGATTGTTAACCCAGCTCCTATTATGTGCCAGTCACTATGAAGAAAATATATGTTGTATTTGTTTTCCTGGAGCAGACCGTGAGAGAGACAAACATTAAGTCCTGTCACACAAATAAATAATTGCAAACTGAGATAAGTGCAACAAAACCACTACCTGTGCAAAAAGAAGCATGGTTTACTTTGAACATGGGCCAACCATAGATCTTACCACATTGCGTTATAATCTGTTGATTTATTTGTGCAAAGTTCTGTCTTTCATCATATTCATCTGCGTGCCCTCATCTAGAACACAGTGCCTGGCTCATCATAGGTGCTCAGTAAAAATTTTTAAATAAATGAATGAATGAATGAATGAATAAGTGAATGGGTATCTAAAGCCCCCATGAAGAATTTTATTTCACGTATTTACATGCTATAGTTGGACAAAATCTAAAAGTCTTTAGTTCTGTGTTTTAAAAATCAATATTATTAAATCCTTGTCCCATCTTTCATACTGTAACCTGGTTTTCCCAGCATAAATTATCTAATTTCTTCTTCTTTTTGATGTCACATGAGGAGACATAGCTAATGTACTATTTGTAGATAATCTATTGTTGCTAGGAGGAATTTATTCTTTTTTTTTATAAATTTGGCTTTTAACATATAAATATACAATTTTAAGATACAAAGCGCAATCCATAAAAGAATAAACAAATTGGACTTTATCAAAGTTAAAAATGTTTGCTCTGCAAACAAAACTGCTGACAGAATGAAAAGACAAACATAGCCTGGGAGGAAATACCTGCAAACCATACATCTGACACAGGACATGTAGCTGGTATATGTAAAGAACTCTCAAAACTCAGCCATAAGGAAACAATCAAATTTATTAATGGACAAAAAAATTGAACAGGCATTTTTACCAAAAAAGATATGCAGATGACAAATGGCAGGTGAGAAGATGCTCAGTATCATTAGTCATTAATGAAATGCTAATTAAAACCACAGTGAGATACACAATGAGATTAAAACCACAATGAGATAACACTTAATATAATGGTTTAAAAAAACTGATGACGTCAAGTACTGATGAGGACGCAGAACAACTGGAACTCTTGTTCATTGCTGTGGGGATGCAAAATGGTACGGCCACTCTAATAGTCTCACCACTTTTATAAAATTCAATATATACTTATCTATATGGCCCAATTTTCTACTCCTCATTATTTACTGAAGTGAAATGAAAGGTCTATATTCACACAAAAACCTCTAAACAAATATTTATACCAATTTACTCACTAAAACCTTGAAACAACTCCAAAATGCCTCAACTGGAGACTAGATAAACAAAATGTAGTACATCCATAGAATCGAATACCACTCAATAATGAAAAGGAATGGACTGTTAATACAAACAACATTATGTATCCCAATGCTCTATGCTAAGTGAAAAAAAAAAAAGACTCAAAGACTAAATGGATGAACTGGTTAGGAACGACAGAAGCAGCAACATAGAAAGACTTAAGATTTTTCATGATGGTGGACCTGCAATTTAACGTCTGGATGATCTGTATTTAGATCATTCATGAAAATTCCACTCAACAGTCTTCATGAAAGAAGAAACTGTGACTCTCTTATTTACCAAAATATCACCAGTGCCTCATACGTTGCCAGTACAGAGTGGCTACTCAGTAAATACTGGTTAAATGAATAAACAGATAAGAATGAAGATAAAGCTGGGATTTTACAGGACTGTAACAAAATTTTCCATTCGGATGAGTGTTTTCTCCTCCAAAATTGCTACTTTGTCACATTACATTTTTCATTCCAGTGATGCTGCTCCCATTTCAAAATATGTTCCCTTCTCCTTTCTACTTATTAAAATATTGCCCTTTCTTTAAGGAAAATTATTTCCCTTAAATAAATTATTCACTTTCTTTCTCTCAAGCAAACAATAAATTTAACATGTCTTGATATTTTACTCATTTTTCAATCTTCCAAGTAGTGTCTAGTTTATCTTCTGTTTCCCTACAACAAATACCAGAAGTTTACATAGCAGGCACACAGTAGAAATAAAAATCCAGATTTTATGCAAATCTTGAGAGATTTTTGGCTCAAAAAACCATCATATTTCCAGATGTATCACTAAAAGTAATTTTCATTTATTGGACACTGATGGTTGACATTAAGCTCTGGAAATATCATTAAAATATTTCTACTCTAACCAGTTCGCACAGTCAAGTGACGTTTAAAAAATCATTTAAAGCTAAGCAGTTATGGAATTTATTATAAGAACTCAATTTTCTCCACCAGTTTTTCTATCAGGAAACAATAATCTTGGCTGCCAGCAGAGACCCCTCAGTTGCTTTAAGACATCAATCAGTTTTATACCTGTTTCTATCAGGGAGTACTTTTTGCATAAACACAGATACCACCCTACATAGAATTGACACTGTAATTCTTCCCATAAATAAAGTTGTCTTCTAATTACCATCTGACCATGAAAATATTGGAGATTAAGGAGAGGAAGTCATGAGAGATGGGCTATGTAAGTTAAATAGGATATTGTAAAGCATGAATCTAAAATGGTCTAAAAGTTTTATTACCTTCATTTTCCCCAGTGTCTATCACTGAGGTAATCCAGTACTGGTTGAATTTTTGCCTCCAACCCTGCTTCTGAACTCAGGGCAAAGAAAAAATGAGATAAAATTTCAAGAGGTTAGATTTTCATCATTTCATCAGTGTCTTCCCTCATCCCCATTGCTGATGCCTTTAATTCCACAATCAGAACAAATTTCCTTAGCCAGGTCACAAAGAGGGCTTATCTTGAATCGCGTGCTAATCTGATAATGGCTGCCTGGAACACTGTGCTGACAAGGATCATGAGGCCAATCTGATGGCTTGATTAGCAAACCTTTGGTGAAGGAGAGCAATTATCATTTCAGTTTTGGACACATGCAGATCGGCGTGGCTGTAGAACATCCAGATAAGGTTCCCTGGGGGTGGTCGGATATGTGGGCCAGAGCTCATTAGAGATAAACATTTTTGAAACTGAAGTATAAAGTTTAAACTCTCTCCACTGTCAACTTGTGCCCAGAGCAGACATGTGCTGTGCAGACATGTGCTGAGACCCCACTTGGCTTCAGCGCCCTTCCGAGTTCACTGTTCCTCAGAGCAACCGCCAACAGACAGTTGTTGCGACAAAAGATGTAAACAATTTCACCACACGTCATAGGATTAATCCACGTGCAGCACCTTATGGGTTAGTACAACAGGATGGTAGCTAAGGAAGTCTCTTATGCTAGTGAGGGTATTATTCAAGTGACTGACCATGTTGTCCAGGGTGGTTAAAAAAGAAAAAAACTCAAGCTTGAACATAAAAATGAACTTTTTCTCCTCCTCAATTCCACAGATTGGAACCAGCATAATTCCCTGTCCTTGGGTTAGCCAATTCTTGGACCAGGCATACTTTCCTCTCCCTGTGTTAAATATTACTGGGACCAAACAAAAATAGCCTAGCTCTTTGCTCCAGGGAATACCTGCTCCTGGAAAATAAAAGTGTGTGTCTATTAAACTGCTTGCATTTCAAGGCTAACTTCTCATCAAGTGAGTACTTCCAGATTCTCGCCTCGCTGTGCCTTCCAAAGGCATTATGTCATGAACTCTGCCCATTCCAACCAGCTCCTGCTTTTCAAGACTTGCCTAGAAATCCCAGCTCCAGCTCTAAAAACTTCATAAATACCTATGGAGATAAATGAAGGGAACTCAGATGAGAACAGAGGCTCATTATTCAGAGTTTGCTATAGCAAGAGATTAAATCTTGTGTTTGACAGAGACTAAAAACAAGCAGAAAAGTGATAAAATTCTATAATTATTTCAAAAAAGGATGACTTCTGGTATGCTCTGATTGGAAGTTGTCATGGAGAAGCTGGAGGCAGGTTAACTAGAAGCGGGGAATCCTGTGTGATTGGTTTGAGGGGCATATTTGGCTCTCACTGGTTAGTTCTGAGTTGGTGGGAAGGGGGCAAAATTAGGGGAGCTGTCAGTTGTTGATCAGTCTTCATCATTTTAGGCCAATTGCTGCAAACGTTGTGGTTTGGCTACCTGGGCTAGCTGGTGCAGAGACTGGGGGTCAGAGTTCTGTTGTTATATATCGTCCAGCCATTGTGCATTTATATGTTTATTCTCTCAAATCCTTCCCTAAGTTTCTGATTTTGAGTCTCTATTAAGACTGTCCAGGAGGTGTTGTCCATATTACAGCAGAGCTAATAAATTTAGCTTTGCTTGATCTACATATAGATGTTTCTGCCAGTCTTTTGAAGAGTCAACAATGAACAGTCCATGTCTAGTATTACACATGGATGGGATGTAACTATCTCCTTCCCTTTTCTCCCAGTGACAGTTTACTTCCAACAAGAAAACAGGATTCTCCAATAAAACTGTATAGTTTCTAGGAATACATCTCTGCCCAGTGCCCTCTGTGCAGGGCCTGGCTGTCTAACCGTGGGAGATCCTCGACTGTCCCAGGCTCCTGGGCCCAGCTGCCAGGATCCGAGCAGCCAGTCCTTCCTCTTTGGTGGAAGGCATATGGCACAGTCTTGCAAGTCTAATACAGAAGTGCCCATCTACCAACATTCTCCATGACTGGTAGATTGAGCAAATGTAGAGGTGTCCTGGAACTGACACTGTGAAAATACACAGAATAATCAAATTGAGGACGTGCTGAAGTTCCCTGGAATTCTGTGTTCAAAGAATAGTAATGTGTTTTGCTGACAGAGCACATTCATTCTTTTAGCAAATATCTATTTAACAAAAGGCATCTACTAGAAGCTGAAATGATGAGCAAAACAAAAACATGGCTGACGCCATGTCTCATTGAGCTTCCAGTCTAGTGAGGGACAAAGTCATTGATCAAATAATCTAACATAGAATATGAAATATGAGAGTATTAACAGAGGAAACTGGGAGGTCTCAGCAGGTATGCTTGAGGGATTAAATACCAAACTTGCTTCATTATATAATGTGCCCAGGCAGAAGGTATTCATAACAAGACATTAAAAAACTCATCAAAAAATCATTAGTAGATCTCTGCTTCCAGCTAAGATGGGACTGAAGTTACCCTCCCACTGGAAATAATAAAAAAAAATGGACAATCTCTGTGTGAAACAATGATATGCAAGATACTGAACATTAGACAACAAAGGACAGTGATCCTTGAGGGACAGAAAACATTAACCACTACACATTTATTTATCAGCCAGTTCCATCACTGTTGGGGATGGGAGTTCCAACTATGGAAAGAGGGAAGAATAGAATGGACTCTGAGGTAATTAGTTAAAAAAATGAGGTGTCAATATGAACTCATTTTCAAATTTAGATACAGAAAATTTATATATATATGGCTATGTTTGTTTTCATACATAGATATTGATACAGATATACATATCCATACAGATATAGACTTCCCCTCCTAGTTCTGTTCATTGACAGGGCCTAGAAGCAATCACATCCCGTGTAGTGAGCACACCTAGCACCAGATCTTGGCTTCTAAATTCCATTCTGCCCCAGAGTAGCCAGGGCACCTTAGAAACGGGGCTGATTCCTGGGCTAGGGCATGGAGCATCCTGTTGCAACAGAAAATACAGAAAGACTCAGCAAACAAGGAGGACATGTCAAAAGGATGCAGAAGCCAGCTTAAAGGGCTGCCACTGGCCAAATCTGGGACAGTCTGAACATTAAAATAAATAATAACAGCAAAAGACTGCAATGAGTTCAATAAAAACAAGGACAAATAACAAGTAATGGTATATAATTTCTATAATTTAATATAAATAATAAGATAATAAATAAAATAAGGAAGGAGGTCTTAGTTCAAGCTTGCAACACTCCCACCTTGAACTTGGGCAAAATTCTCTGAACTTTTAATATCTTCCCCTATAAAATGGTGCTAATAACAGTGCCTATCCCTAGGGTGGTTTAAAGGATTAAATGAGATAATAGATGTGAGAAGTGCTTTGGAAACAAAACACGTAAGTGAGGGTTTATATGCTATTCCCAGGACTTGGGAATATGGAAGAACGGCTCACAGTAGTGTGCCAAGAACACTAAGCTGCAGTGGGTGCTGCTAGAATACTTCACCATGGTCCCAGAGAGAAAGAGAAGCCCTACTATGTGTGTGTGGGGGGGGGTGGGGGTGGGATTGGGAATTGCCATGCTCCAAAATCAACAATCATATTGAAGAACCATGAAGCAAAGGTGGTGGCTCTGAAAGCTAAGAGCAAATTAAGAACATGCACAGGTAGTAATGCAAGAGTTGCTAACTGTGCTAATTTTATAAACCACATTTCCAACCAATAAACCATGTTTCCAACCTACCTACTGGTACTTCAGGAGAGTGGGCTAAATCATCTTAAAGAGATGGAAGCTATGGACATTTTCCCTGCAAAGATCAAACAAGGTAAATAGATGTGTAATGTGTCCTCTTCAAACTAACAACTTCTGTCAACTTTCTCTCCTGCTAATCAGCTTAAAAGAATGTCTTCTGTTCTGCAGCTAACATCATTGCCTTTTGATATGAAGAAACATGAAGAAAATGTACATTTTCCTTTTTCCTTATAACTCTTAGACTAATATTTATTTTTAAATTAAAAAAAGAAGAAAGTCAAGGAGGAGAATACAGTTTCCACATAAAACTTCCCCAGTGGCAAATGCTGTGGATGTTTCTGTTCCCAGGAGGAGAGAACAGGGAACCATGTAGGGAGGGCTGGGACACTGCAGACCTGGGTTCTGGCTGTGCCCTTCACGGGAGCCTGGGAGATGCTCATCCAATGTCCATGCTCCTAACTGGCAGGGCAGGTGCCTTCTTCCTCCCATGTCCCCTGACTCTGACCTCCCAGCCATCCTCTTCTCTGTCTCATCTTACTTCTTGCCCATTCCATTTCAAATGCCTTTTTCTGCCTTTGCAATGAATCTTCTACCCCCAACTCCATGGAGTCTCAAAAAACATGATAAAATGAAGGAGGATGTATTTGCTGGAGCTATTGCTACTCTGCGGAAGAGCCTGCAGAGGAGAAGGACTGGACCCCGTTTCTCAGGAATTTTGCACCAGGAAGTGCTGGATAGGAGGCTTTTGCAAGTGGGAGAGAGTGAAGAGCAGGGCCTATGAGATCCTGAATGACTGGCTATGTGTGATGTCAGCGCTCCTGTGCCACTGCCACCCCTCCAAGGGTCCCAGGTGTGATAGGTCAGCTTGACCTCGCTCACTTTGATGACAGCCAGGGAACTTGGTTTAAAGGTCCTGGGTACTTAGGTGGGGTGGGTCTTCTCGGCTCTTGCCAGGTCACGGGTTTCTACACCTCTTCATGATAGCCAGGCATGTCTCCAGCTCTCAACATGGGGTGGGTGGGGTGGTCCCTCTTGCCTTGTCTCATCCAGAGCCTTTACAATGTGGGGTTGGGGAGGGGAGTATGGCTAGGGCCACCACATAACCAGTAACCCCTGGAAGAAAAGTCATCAGGGTTTGATGCTTGTATATAAAACTCCCCATGGAAACATCAGGTAGCTCGCAAGTCAGTAGGTTTGGGAAGTTGGAAATTTCACTTCATCAATCCCTGGTCCCACATATGGAAGTACTTTAAGACTTAGACTTCACATGACAATGCTCCTATAAATGTCTTCTCTCTTTAATACCACTCTCTCCTAAAGCCCCTTAGGAAGAGGGGGCTCAGTTCATAAAATCCTGATTGTCCCCAGCAAACGTGAGGGCTGTGGCCTCCCAAGTAGTGCATTGGGGCTCTCAGGTTCAGTCATTGCAGATTCCTGCTAAAGTATAATTCTCAAAAGGTTAAAAAAGGTGACTCCACAGCAAACTTCAAATGAATATGTGTCAAAAATCTGATTCAACTCATTAGTTAATAAGGGACAAATAAGATATTAAAAGTAACCCAAAGATTGTATGAGAAGTGGGAGTGTGTGTGTGTGTACACAATTTAATGAAGAATTTAATGAAGAAACAGTAGGATAAGATTGCTGGGTACAAAACTACTTCATAAACCATAAACTTAAGAATTATCTTTTCCACTGAACAGAAATTATTCCTATTTACCATAAAAAATCTACAAATTAACATGGACCTAAAATTAATAAGAAACACCAAGTGCAATTAAATAGTCCATTTCTCTCATCTTCAGGTGGCTTTGCCCCTGTGTGGCACTGAAAGGGTGTGCGCCCCACCTTTTCCCCTTATTTCCAAGTTTTAGATAATTTTGGTGTTGTTTCTTAGGATAAGGAACCGGGCAGCAGTGCTGTGAGTGACAGGGAAACAGGTGTTTGGTTTTGTGGTCCGTCTCCACCAAAGAGCAGCAGCTGGCTTCCTCGTCACTCACCTAAGTCAGCACACCTCACTAAGCTGAGGCTACCTTTTCTCAAAAATAGCACTTTCTTAGAACGAGGACTTTGACCAAGTTTTGCCTAAATTTAAGGGGCACAGAGGAGCCAAGAAACTTGTGGCTGAATGTGTTTTAAAAATTATAATTTGGTTAAATATATATATATTCTTTTTCATTATAGGTTATTACAAGCTATTGAATATAGTTCCCTGTGCTGTACAGTAGGACCTTCCTGTTTATCTATTTTACATACAGTAGTTGGTATCTGCAAATCCCAAACTTCTAATTTATCCCCCCCCCTTTCCCCTTTGGCAACCATAGGTTTGTTCTCTATGTCTGTGAGTCTGTTTCTATTTTGTTGCATTTGTGTCATTTTTTTTAGATTCCACGTGTAAGTGATAGCATTTGATATTTGTGTTTCTCTGTCTGACTTACTTCATACTTCAGTTTAAAAAAATAAGAGAATAGGAGGCAATATTTTTAAAATTATAATTTGGGAAGAATATAGAGAAAAATAAACTGTGCTCACTTGATCAATTTGCCTTTTACCAAAGAACTAAATGTATATTTTTTACAAACCCCAATAAAAACCATAACAACCTTGAAATGAAGCAACTTAACAGAAAAAAGAAAATAATCCACATTCTAAGGAGATACTAAAAAATATTGAAGTGGCAGATGGATGATAAAAAACAGTATAAGACCTAGAAAAATCCAGAAATTAAAACCTCGATGCTGGGAAAATGGTGGGTTGCCTACCCTATCTTAAAAGCCCTTCAAGTATGTCATAGTGCAGATTCCCAAGTCTACATGCAGCGGCCAGTGGTGCAACGGAGCAGATGTCCCAGGTCTTTCTGTGAGATTGTTCATCCTAGTTTTCTAAAGAGATGAAAACCCTTTCTGCAGTGCTTCCTGTTCCCCTCACTTCCACCCCACCCCGGCAATGTATGCTAAAGCAAATGGAAAACAGAGCAGGGCCGAGCAGGGCCAGCTTGTCTCTGCTCCTCTTGGCATCAGCAGGGGCAGCTGGAAGGAGGGCTGGCGGCAGGACTCACCTGAGGGCTGCTCACACACGTCCACTCAGTGGCTGCCCCCGGGACTTCAGGTGGGGCCCCCGCTCCTCCGCCCGAGGGTCTGCTTGGCTCCCTCCCCGCCTGGTGGCCAGCTTCCAAGGGCCAGCCTCCAAGAGAGAGCAGGGGGATGCTCTTTGTGACATATTGTCTTTTGTGGTCATGCAGTGTCACTTTTGCCAAAATGTACTGGTTCAAGCAAATTGCTAGATTCCACTCTTTGATGGTTGCACTGTCAAGGAATTCGAGAACATGTTTTAAAACCACCACCACAATGATGCCATGTTATTCATCTTTTTCATTTATTATACTCTGTTCTGTAACCATGGTAGTAGTGGTGAGAGCTCAATCTGGAAAGTCATGTTTTTGAGTTTGGGGAAATTTTATTGATTTGAAATTGGCCTAGCCTCTATTTTTAATGTTTTTTTCCTACGGTATGCCTGCCAAATTTTGGACCTCCTAATCTATCCCCTAATGTTCATATCTCTTCTCTCTTATTTTCAAGCTCTCTCTTCTTTCCAGTTTCAGGGAAATGTGTTCAACTTCATCTTCCAAGCCTTCCATCATATTTTAAAATTTCTTCTAACCTATTTTTTTCATTTCTAAGAGCTCATTTTCGTCCTCTGTTCTGATTTTATGGTAGCCTGTTTTTGTTACATAAATACAACATTTGTCATTTCTTTAAGGATATTTATTCATTTAGGTTTTTATTGTTAAAAAATTCATACATATGCAAACTTAAAATAATATGATGAAGACCCCTTTCCCCATGTGCTCATCCGCTAAAAGGTACGCCAGAGCAAAAACGTCATGCTGTAATCAAGGGGTTCAGTGAAAATCTGCATTCTGAAGCTGAGATTTTGGCCCTTTTTTCCATGCTCAGGTGTCGGAAGCCTAGTAGACGGGTTAGCCCTGTAGGTTTCCTAGGGCTTCCATAAGAATGTACCACAAGTTGGGTGGCTTAAAACAACAGAAATGTGTTCTCTCACTGTTCTGGAAGGTAGGTGCCCCGAATCAAGGTGTGCTTCTGGAGGGCTCAGAAGGAGAGTCTGTTCCATGCCTCTTCCTAGCTTCTGGCACTTCCAGCAATCCTTGCGGTTCCTTGGCTTGTAGATGTGCCCCTCTGATGCCTGCCTCCATCAACACAAGGCGTCCTCCCTGTGGGTCTTCTATCTCCGCTGTTTCCCTTCTCAGAGGACTAGACACCAGTCATTGGATTAAGGCTCCCCCTAATCCAGTATGGCCTCATTGTGACTGATTATGAAGACTCTATCTCCAAATAAGGTCACATTCTGGGCCTTTGGGGGTCGGGACTTCAATGTGTCTTTTGGGAGCACAATTCAACCCATAACACTCCCTGCTGTAGGAGATTGGGTGGTGTGCTTCACTGAACTGAACTCTTCCAAGCCCCTGGTTTTTCCCAAGGAGCACTGGAGCCCTGCCTTTCACATCACTCTTTTTAAAAATCTAAATCTTCTGGCAAACGTATTCCATGCTACGCTTTTCTATGACTACGCTTGCACACGTTAATGCATTTCACCTGCAAGTACTCCTTTGGGGGAAAAAAACAAAAACTTAAAGCATCTCCTAGCATGCCACCCTTAACCCACACGTGTCTTTAAAATCTGCCAATCAGCTTTAAGTCTATTTTACAGGGATTTAGGAATGAGGGAACTTTCTAGTTTGTCTTTAAAGCCAAAGCTGAAACTTGAAATAAAACCTCGAGCATAAGGAAGAACTTCCAATTACTTAACAAATCACGTTTTTGTTAAGTACCCCTCATTTTCTCACACAGATACATGAACACACATGTCTTTTCGTGGATTTCTTCATGGTCTTTGCTGCTCTAAGCCAGGAATTGCCTGTGTCAGGAGTTGCCCATGTGGACGTGTCAGTGGTGGCCTCACCCAGAAATCACATCTCTTTCCCTAATTAAAATGCAAGTACATCAGGTGGGTAGAGTTCTGAGTAAACAGCCTTTCAAACACAAGCCAGATTTCTACTGTTGTTTTGTTAGTGAGCCCTGTGTCTGTTGGGAAGTACTTGGTGGCTCGAGGGCTTGACTATATTTCTTCTGCAGATGTCACACCTTGTCACCAGCCACCCCCGCCTCGGTAAGAACACCCGGCTGGCATTTGTTCCCTTTGAGTAAATGCCACTCTCCAAAGAACCTTCCTACAGGATCAAACATGTTTTGCACAAAGTCCATTCCTGCCTCAATGAAGGTGCATAAAGGCCATTTTTCTCAGAGGTCAGTGAATGATCTAAAGTGTAGAGGATGCAAAGTTTTATGTTTTTCCCCATTGGCTGCATCTTAGCAAAGTGAAGATTCCTGTTGCTGAATCATTAGTAGCTGACAATGTGTGTTATTGAGTGAAAAGAAGAAAAAGGGAGAACTAATATGTGTTTTGATCGACAGACACAGGAGCCTTTCCATACAATGGAGTAAAAGAGCCCAGAAAGAGATGTAATTTTCTGTATTTCTTCCCTTTTTGCCTGGGGCAGCACAGCCCTCGTCTTTGAACAAGGTCAGGTGCATTGTGCCTGCCCAGGGTTTGAAGAGCATTGAAAGATTCCTGGAGGGGGTGTATCCCCAGTAACAAATGGCTCTGTGGGGGAGGAGAAGGGACCCCACACAGGCTGCCCCTTTATCTCCCCAAAGTAGGGGCCCTGCAGGCTCTGAACTAGGCGGGGTGAGTTAACACCTGCTCTGAGAAAGAATGTAATGTACTCACTCTCTGGTCACAGGTAGCTGAATTCCTGATGGGCAGGGCTGGAGGCCCTTTTCTCTCTCCATCACTGTGAAGTGGGTAGTAGAGAACTATGCAATGTTTTCCAAGTTGAAAGGTCAGTAGAAACTAACTCTCAAAGCAAAAAAAAAAAAAAAAAAAAAAAGAGAAAGAAAGAAAAAGAAAAAAACCTGAAAATGTCAAATGTGTACATATTTGTTTATTGAATATAACCATCCATTTTTGTATTTCAACATTATATTTGGATAGATAAGAATTTTTGTTAAGTGTCAGTGCACTCCGGAGGAATTAAGGAAATTTGAGACAGGTGGAGTAAATCAATCTGGTAATTGATATTTATTGAGGTTTTCTGTGTGTGGCTATCAGAGAATGTGTCAGTTGGGGAAGACTTTAATGACAAGTCATGGTCTTTGCTTTTAGGCAATTAGCAGATTATCCTGGAGAACAAAACACGCACACACATAGCATCAGTAAGTATATTGTATAACACAACACAGCTTGTATGACACATCACAAGTACTAATAGACTTCAATGCTCAAGCACCGTCAAATGGAGGAGTAAATAGGAGTCAATCATGGTAGGGGATGTGGATCCTTCTCCAGAGACTTGGGGTTGGAAGAAATGTCATTTCTTTACCATTTTCAAATGAATTAATTCAGACTTATCAAAAAGCAGTGAGTTTACCTTTCTATTCTGAACACACAGCAATGACAGATGAAAAGGCAGGAAGAGAGAGAGAAACGAAGGGAAGATGGAAGGAAGGAGGAAAACCAAGATCTAACCAGGCTCAGATACAAGATGAGATCTCTGTGGACCAGACACAAAAGGAAAACGCAAATTGTGGGTTCTGGGCTCTGGAAGTAGACACCAGCGACTAGGAGCTTGGTCCCTGTGAGACAAGGAGTTCTAAATGTGAATGAGACTTGGAGTAGAGCCAGGCTTCCTGTTTGATGCCAGAGGCAGACAGGGCTCTCCACTCGACTGGGACTATAGCTTCAGATGAAGCTGTGAGCCTGGCGAGACAAAGGGCAAAGACAATGTGTTAACTCCCAGAATCTGAGCCAACTGCCCACACTCTGTAAATGGGCCTGCCATACCCCTCAGTGGCCCCTAGGGGCAGTACATCCCAATTGCAGAACCTGGCTCTAGTTTAGAAGTGGGAGCGCTGGGCCAGGGAGAGCCAACCGCCAAGCTGCCATGGAGGGAAAAGTTTGGAGGGGATACTCACTCAAAAGAAACCAAAATTATTTCAAAACACAGGAAGATGGACTAATTTCTCTCGAAGGACAGCCAAGAAACAAAAGACTTGGAAAAATAGTTGACTCCAAATGAAATTCATCTTAGAAAATCACCTGAAAAGATACCGGCATCAATGTGCTGATGTTGTTCAGAGAGATAAATAAAGGCGTTGATGACTAAAGAAATAAATTATGGAGCAGAAATAAGCACAGATAAAAGGAAAATGAAACAAGTTAAATCATACCTAAGTTCCCACACTGTTAGAAGGGCTGGGAACCGACTTTGGTCATAATCAGCCTCCTTCACTACCGGGGAGGCTGAGGCTTCTGTAACGTTGTTAGACGAATGGAACATGTCTATCGTTAGTTCACCCTGTTTATGGCTGATATCCTCGTTGTCCAGGCCCTTATGTCGCCCAGGATGACCGGGCTCCTTGAGGGGAGGGGGAAGGGATCACACTGAAGCTGAGAGCCTTCCAGCCTAGCGCTGAGCCTTCCCAGCTTGCGTCCCTTCAGACGTCACGCCACTGAACAGAACGCCATTGAGGAGGAGGACACTGGTCCTACCACTCCAGACATTCTTCTCACTTCTGTGTTTAAAACACACAGGTTCTCAGGCCCAACCCAGAAATGTTGATTCTGTAGATCTGAGTCAGGGCTTGGAAATCAGGGTTTCTAACAAGCTCCCTTGTGATTCCTGTGCAGGAGACCAGGCATTTGGTGAGCACTGGTATTGTTTACATTCCTTATTTTTCAAGTGATGAAATCAGGCAGGACCAGACAGGACAATGCCTTCCCAGGTCACACATCTAATTATTGCCAGAATAAAGCCCCAATCCTTTCTTCCGCTTATTTTCTGTTTCATTCCCTCCTCTTTTTCTAGTTTCTTAGGTGGACGCTGAAGTCATCGATCTGAGACCTTCTATTCTAAGGGTTTAGTGCTATAAATTTCCCCCTAAGTACTGCTTTAGTGGAATCCCACAAATTCTGATATGTTGTGTTTTCATTTTCATTCAATTCAAAATACTTTCTAATGTCCCTTTGAATTCTTCTTTGACCCATGGGTAATGAAGAAGCATGTTATTTATTTTCCAAGTATTTTGAGATTGTCCAGATAGCATTGTGGTTTGCTTTCTATTTTAATTCCTTCGTGGTCAGAGAATACACTCTGTATGACTTGAATCCTTTATAATTTATTGAGATTTGTGTTATGAACCAGAATTCCATCTCTCCTGGCAAATGTTCTGTGTGCCCTTGAGAAGAATGTGTATTCTGCTGTAGATGGGTGGAATGTTTTGTAAACGTCAATCAGGTCAAAGGGTTGGGGCTAATGTTCAAGTTTTCTGGCTGATTTTCTGCCTACTTGATCCATCAGTTATTGAGAGAAGGGTAGTGAAGTCTGCAACCATAACTGTGGTTTGTCTAATTTTCCTTGTAGTTCTATCAGTTTTGGCTTCTAGGTACTTCAAACCTTTGTTGCCAGGTGTATAAACATTTAGAGTTGATACATTCTCTTGTTGAATTGACCCTTTTGTCATAATGAAATGGACTTTTAAAAAAATCCCTGGTAATATTCTTTGTTGTGATATCTACTTTGTCTAGTACTAACATAGCCGGTCCAGCTTGCTTTTGATTGGTATTAACAGAGCATATCTTTTCCCACTTTTTTTCTTTTAACCTATTTGTGTCTTTATATTTAAAATGGTTTTCCTACAAACAGCATGTAGTTGGGTCTTGTTTGTTTTATTCAATCTGATTATCTCTACCTTTCAATTGGAACGTTTTATTTGTATTTGACTTTTGATATGATTAGGTTTAAAATCTACAAACTTGCTATTTGTTTTCTATTTGTTCCTTTTCCTCTTTTTCTGTCTTCTGTCAGATTATTTTTTATGATCCCATTTTATCTCCCTTGTTCCTTTATTTAGACATATCCCTTTGTTTCATTATTTGAAGATTTCTTTGGGGTTTACAGTATACATCTTTAATTTGTCGAAGTCTGTCTTCAATTGATGTAATACTATTTTATGTATAAGAACTTTACAAAAGCAGCTTTATTTTTCCCCCTCCCAGGTTCTGTGCCATTGTTTTCATACATTGTACTTCTCTCTGTAAAAAAAAAAAAAAAGCCCCACATTATTATTATTTTTGTTTGGTCAATTATTTATTAACATATATAAATAATAATAATAACTATTGTATACTTACCCATGCAGTTACCATTTTTGATGCTCTTCATTCCTTTGTGTAGATCCATATTTCTATCTCATATCATTTTCCTTCTGTTTAAAAGACTTCCTATAATTTTTTTTTTGTACTGTGGCTCTACTGGTGATGAATTCTTTCCACCTTTGTATGTCTGAAAGAAAAAGGCTTTATTTTTGAAAGATATTTTTGTTGTGTGTAGAAGTCCAGGTAGACAATTTTTCTTTTAGTACTTTAAGAATATTTCTCCACTATCTTCTCCCTTGAATTTTTCCTCTGAGAAATTTGTTGTCATCTTTATCCTTGTTCCTCTGTCTGTCCTCTTTAGTCCCTGGCTGTTTCTAGGATTTTTATCTTTATCACTGCTTTTGACCATCTTGATTGCTATGTGTCTTAGAGTAGCTCTAGTTCTATTTCTGTTTCTTGTGCTTTTGATTCTTTGAGCTCCTTGCATTTGCGGCTTTATAGTTTTCAGAAAATTTAGAAAAATTTCAGCCATTATCCCCTCAGTTTTTTTTGTTTGTTTGTTTGTTTGTTTTTGTCTCCTCTTCTGCCACTTTGGGGACTACAATTATACACTTTCTAGACTGTTGAGTGTTCCCACAGCCCACTGAAGGTCTGTTCATTACTTTAATCCTTTTTTTCTGTCTATTTTTCATTCAGGATAGTTTCTACCTCTTTGTCTTCAGGCCCATTAGCCTTTTCTTCTGTAATGTCCAATATGACAGTAGTCCTATCTAGTATATGCTTTCCCCCTCAGACATTGTAGTTTCCATCTCTAGGAGTTCAGTCTGCATCCTTTTCATATGTTTTTCTTCTCTACGAACAATTTGTAGCCTTTTCTCCACCATTTTGAGCATATGGAATATGGTTATAATAACTGATTTAATATCCTTGTCTACAAATTCTGTAATCTGTGTCAGTTCTGGATTGGTTTTGATTCATTGATTTTTTTTCTCTTCATGATGCTTCTCTGCCTTCCTGGCCATTTTTGACTGGGTACCATAAATTGGAATTTTACTTTGTTTGGTGCTGGATATTTTAATTCCTTTTTTAACCAATATTCTTGAACTTTGTTCTGTGATGCAGTTAAGTTACCCGGAAACAGTTTGATCCTCTCAGGTTTTCCTTTTAAGCTTTGTTAGGTGGGACCAGAGCAGAGGCTACGCTAGGGCTAGCTTTCCCCACTGCTGAGGCAATACCCTGCAGAATACCTGACGCTTCTTGCATGCCCTTGCATGACGAGGTCTAAGTGGTGAGACCAGGCTCCCTTTCCTGCCCTTGATGAGCCTTGCTGATTGCTCCCGCTAATACTTCCGGGTGGTTCTCTCCCCAGCCTTGAGCAGTTACCTCACTGCATGCACTGATCAGTACTCAGCTGAGTACTGGAGGGAAACCTTCTTTTCTAGAGTTTTCTCTCCGTGCAGCTGTTCCCTCTCCAGTACTCTGGCCTCCGCTGACTCCCAGCTCCATTTCCTCAACTCAGGGGAACTACCAGACTCTGCTGGGGTTCCCCTTCCTTCTACCGCAACTGGAAACAAATGAAGTGGACCCTACAATTGTTGCTTAGAGAGAACTGGAAACTCTTCCCAGGCAATAAGCTAAGGGCAATGGTAGGGATCACCTCATTTGCTTCCTCTCTCTCAAGTGTCAGTGCCTTCATTGCCAATGTCCAGCATCTTGAAAGTTCTTGCTTTGACTATTCTGTTTGTTTCCATAGTTTTATCAGGTGGGAGGGTAAATCTGCTTGCTGCTACTCCATCTTGACCAGAAGCAGACGCCTCCCCAAACACTTGTTTAAAGTGAAGAATGGAGTTTATACAAATCAGAGTATTACAAAATTGTTGGCCTAATATCACAGGAATGTGGCAAAAATCATGAAAGTGCTTTGTAAATGACCAAAGTTTAGAAAACACCTGTTCACTCCAAATCACTCACTACACAGGAAAGTAGCTGAGGTCTCCATGGGCCAAGAGATGCAGTGAGGCTCCCACATTCCTTAGTGAGAGAAGTAAAACCAAATTCTTTTTTTCCTCTCACTGTGTCCAGTATTCTTGCCAATACTTCCCTGTTTCAGGCTACCCCAAACCTGCTCATTATAAAGAGAAATTTCATTTTCTTATAAAGTATACCTGATCAAATCATAATGCTTTTTTGCATTTGGAAGCCATGGAAAACAGCCCCTGGTCTGATTTATTTGTATTATTATCAAATCTTTTTTTCAACCTCCTTATAGACATTTTAGGGGCCAAATTGCTCACATCCCTTCCACTGAAATGATATACATTTGCAGTTCATCTGGAAAGGAAAGGGTTGCTGTGTCACATTAGGTGATGGAATCTGACACTGGCTTAAGGCCATCTCCCCTTGTAAACTGCTGTTTTTAGGAGGAGCAGGACAAGTCAGCTGCCACAGAAAGTGTGCATCTGACCCCTAGCTCTCCGTCTGGGCAGGTCCTTTCATCTATTAGGCATCATGAGTATGATTGCCTGGGGCCTTCAAAATTTCCAAGGACCTGTGGAAATACTTGCAATGTGGGGAAAAAAAATTGATCGGTTCCAAGTATTAAAAAGAAAATCACACAATTAAAACTGATGTTTTTATTTTTTAAAATGCAGCATGGGAACCTGTGGCTGCAACTCAACTCTTATGATTTCTATATGCATTTAATTCAATATGTTATCAGTTCATTTTACTCTGCTTGACATGATGTGAGTGAGAAATCCACTAAGGTCTTTAAAATGCCTCATATTCTCTTACTGAAATTCCAGAGAATTATCCAGTGTTGCTGGTCACCTTTGCTCGGAAATAGTGATGAATTCCACTACATCCAAGTTCAGTTACGGTTTTTCTTTTTTCCATTTTACCAAATGGGAGCATGGCTTTGGTGATTCCAAATCGGTTTGCATTTTTGTTTGTTAAATTTGCTTTGCCTGTGAAGCCAGTTCTCAAACAAGATGAGAGAATTCCAGATCCCACAGGAATCTATACATATATATATTTTTTTTTTCAGTGATCTTCTGTTGAAGACTTGTAACAGGTCTTAATTACTCCGTGGCTTCTGTAATGCAGTAGCATTTATATTTCTTAATTTTTCTAAATTAAATTAAATTTGCTACCAACACTCCTTTACCAAGGTTGATGAGAAGTTCGGTTACCAGGGCTTCAGCACCACTCTTGGCTCTTACAAGAACCCCAGGCTGACGTCATCCAGGCAAATGGAGGATAACCCAATTGGGGTGGAGTTTTTTCCTTATTTCACAGGCGTTTAAGGACATCAAAGCAACCAGTACTGTTGACAGTCCCTCAAACAATCCTTCACCCCCTCACCAAGCTCAGCCAAGGAAACCTTTGCTGGGCCACCCCATGTCTAAGCTGCTTGGTCCTTAGTTGCAAGGGCACAGAGTCATTCCCATCTGAGGCTGTGCCATCCTTGGAATATCGCATTGCAGCTCCCTGATGCCTCTGCCCAGCTTCAAGAAAATCAGCCATAATCTGGGGTCAGGCTTCTTCCTTCTTCCACCCACAAAGTGCCAAGTCCCCATCTAATTCTCTTTCAGGCAGTGTAGCCCATTCCTTTGATGGAACTGGGGCAGTGTTTCTCATACTGTGATCCAAAGAACACTGGTGATCCCTGGTAGCCCATCAAATAATCTTCTTGTGCTTTACCAGTTTCAGATGAAAAAAAAGCATCCAAGCAATGTTATTCCCATCCACTTCACAAACTGGAAATGTAAGATTCAGTAAGACTTTTACAGAAATCCCTTCATCAGATCCTTTATAATAAACCCAAGATTTCCAATGAAGCCCCTGATGGAATAGATGCCAAAGGGAATGAGATGAGACATAGTCTAAGAAAAGACTAGTGTACGAGTTGGTGGTCTTGTTGGCAGCGTTGGGCATTAACTAATGGGAACTCTTCCAAAGGGCTGCCAAGGGCTCCTGTAAATTTGTTACTTATAGTAGTCTGTTTTCTTCAGCTCCCCAACGAATAGAGAACAGAACAGCTGAGGAAGCATCCTTATTACTCAAAAGGAAATGTTGACACACCTTGGGGCTTTGAGCTTTGAGCTGTGAGATGAACGGCCCAGCTTTACACCGATTAAAGGAGTAACATGGTGGATAGTAAGTGAAATCATGTAACGAAATCTACTCTTTTCAAAAGCCCCTCTGGCACTTGTTCTCATGAACATTGTTAGATATTTTAGGAAAAGCTAAGGAAACATTTTTAAGAGAGAAGAATGAGTTTAGTCAGTGGGATAAAAGCTATCTGGTAAAAGCTTCAATTCGCACCCTTTTCCCATGGTAGACCTCCCCAGGACGCTCAAATTCAGCCTAATACGCTCCAGAAGTATTGGTATGTTCCTTTTATTCCAGACATTAAGGTAACAGGATCTGAGATCAAAACCATAAACTACTCACACAGCAATACAACACAACCAAGAACAGGATTTTTTACGTGCTGCCTAAGAGCTCTCCTCAGTTCCCTGACAAACCTGCACGATCCTCTTGAGCAACTGCCTGCCTTTTAAATCGGTTCTGCGCAATTAACACCTCATCCCACCCAACTCTGTTCTCTACACTGGACTCTTGAGCACTTTATATTGTCAGTATGAAATACTGCTAATTATCGCATTGTCTTCTCACCAATTGCTGTTTGAGATTATTTTGTTTCCCCAACTAAATTTTAAACATCTTGTGAACAAAAAGTATTGAATCTCTTTGGCATACCAGAATAACAAAAACAAGCCTAAGTACCTAACAGCTATACAATTAGACAATCAGTAATTACTGGACTCTCGTGTTTAAACTACACATCAAAAATTTTTAAAAACTGGGTCATTTTTTAGGTTCCCTGCCCCCAAATTTGATAAAGCCTCAGATGTACTGCAAAATAGATTATTTGTTATGAAATCTTTTTTTTTTTTTTTTCCTTTTCTTTTAAAAGTCTTTTTTAGAAAACACTGGTCAGGAAAGTACAATGTTCCCAGAGAGACGGTAACATCACAGGACAGCAAACTAAAAATGGACTTTCGCATAGAAATGGAATTGTTTTAGTTCTAATTTGAGTTCTGAAATTGGATTTATTTGATTAAGAAGAATAGAAGCATTTCTCAGGCTGTGTGAAGAGTTAAATTTGGGGCAGGTGGAAGACCAACCACACAAAGAACAAGACCCAGGTCAAAGGTCTTCCTGAAAGAGAGCCTTCCTCTCTCTGCTGATGAAACCCTTAGTGTCTGCCGCTGCCTTCAAAGCACAGGAAAGTGCACAGCCCTGCACAGGCCCTGGTCCCATCAGCTCTGTGACTGGAGGCGAGCTCACTGAATTGCAGGCAGATGACCTCAGTCACTGACTGAATCTGTCGGGCTCACTTTTCGGTGTCTTAGCATCCTTTGGTAAATAACCAGAGCTTCCTTCCTCCCCTTCCCATCTGGTTTGCATCACTGACAAATTCCACTTTTCCTCTCTTGAAAAAGACATTCTTCTTCAGCCCTGCCCATGTGGAAGGACACATTCCACTCCAAGAAGAGCTGGAATGCAGTCTTCATCATAAAACAATGGTAAGTGGTTGAGATAAAGCACCCAATAAAGCAGCGGGAAGGAAAAACAGGCAGAAAGAATGTGTGCCTTCGCTTGGAGCATACTGTCCATCCATCAGCTGCAAAGGAATTCTGGAACAGGGCTTAAAGTCTCATTAAAATGCAATAGGGCATCAGGAAGTCAGATTTGGACCAACACCAATGAGATATTTTTCTTACAGTTCCTTTCTTCTGAACAGCCTTGCTGTGGGCTTTAAAGTTCTCTCTCTGACCAAATTTAGTGAAGTTGCTTTTTCCTCCTCTCTTTGATTGAGCCCAGAGCTTTGGGAAGGGCAGCGAAGTAAGCCGAAATGAAATTGCCAAACTTATGGTTCTCAAGTAAATGAGATTTTCTCTAATGCTTACCAACTGTCACCAGGTCAGATGGATTTTTCTGCTTGAAGTCCCTTGATGCATTAATTTCTCTGCCGTCTCACGGTAGCCTTCTGAAAGCAACCCGGGCAGCTGTAAAAACATAAAAAGAAAATGCGTAGCATAACTGGTGCACAGAAGGACAGTAAGAGATGAAAAGTGAGGCGAGGGCAGGGAGAAAGGTCTTCAGACAAGCATGTCGTTTGCTTGGTTTTCGACTCGGAGGGCAACCCACACAGTGGTCTACTCAGACCCACTGGGAAATGGCACCAGGTGCTGGGTCCGGGTCAGATGAACGCGAAATCCTAAAAGGCAGCCGCCACATACTCTCTTTTCTTGATTCATCTAGAGCGGAGACTCTTTAAAAGAAACCTTTGAAGCAGTGAAACCACAATAGATGAAACAGCCGAGAGCGGGGCGGCGCTGGCTGAGGCGGGGTCCCACGAGCAGCCAAACAAGGCGGAGCGTGGGAGGCTCGGAAGTCACCATTCTCAAAGGTCTTCGTAGTCCATGCGGCGGCGGCGCAGGATTGCATTGCTTTGAATACAGACGGCTGACATCTAAGTTGGAGGGCTAGCGGGCATTCTCTCCCATGCTGTCCTGTACAGTTTCTTACTCATTCTGGTTTCTTGGGCTAAAAATTAGTATCACTTTTAACAGATACCTCAAGTCTTATCACCTACCGTCTAACTGCCCTCACCTTCCTTACTTCAAAACACATTTCAGCACATATTTACTGGATGCCTCCAGTGTCCAAGGCACAAGGCACTCTGGTTATTAAAAATATAAGTAAGGACGGTAGGAGCCGCAGCAGCAGTGGTGGTAATGACAACAGCAACACCCACATAGCCTTTCTTAAGGGCCAGGCCCTGCACTGAGCTCTTCACATGTATTGAGTCATTCGGTCATCTGAACAACACCCTAGGAAAGATATGATTATTATTTCCAATTTGCAGGTGGGGAAACTGAGGCATATAGCGATTAAATAATTTAGCCAAAGTCACATATGTAACCAGTGGCAGAGCTGAGATCTGCACCAGTCTGGCTCCTGAATCCGCGCCTTTAGGATACTTGCTTTCTGCGCACTGTCTCTGGGGGTTATTGTCTCTGCTGCAACATGGAAGTTTCTGCTCCTAGAGCTTTCAAAGCCCATCTCCTCTCTGGAACCTAGTAAAGGACTGTGGGCAATGGATACCCGAAGGGCTAATGACGTTTGGGGGCCCCTGGAAGCACTCAGAGGTTCTCTAGTACAAGGAGAGAGGATCGCGGGAGGAGATCAGACATCTGGCCAGCGAGGCCGGCAGGGGCTTTGGAGCATTGAGAGTCCAGCTATGACTACACATGTGACACGTGTACTAACCATCACTGTGTGACGCCTGGGGCTTACAAATTACACACATGATGTTTGAATTTTAGTCCAAATGAATACTTGGTCCCTGTTTTTTGGAAAGGGGTGATGGCAGTTACATTTCAGTAGAGATCTCTGGGGCCTCTGTAATTCATACTCTTCTCCCTTTCTTCAGTTGGCAGACATTTATTGAACATTGATTGTGTGAAGAATGTCACCGGCCTTTTCAGTAAACAAAGGATGTTGTGGCCCTAAATCCATCAGCCACTGCAGCCGTCCCTGAAGGTGCACCCTGTGGGGAGTTCAGGATGGAGAAAAACAGGGTAGTGGCCCCAAATAGTTAAGATGCATATCAAAGGAATGATTTCAATGAGCCCAGACTCTTGCATCCTCCAATTCATAGAAAAGCACTGAAATCATTAGCTGGAGATGTCTTTTTTGTGTGTGATTAGCAGTAATTTTTCTTATTTCTATTTTTTCAGCAAAAACTCATATATATCCTGACCCCTCCCTGACACCTTTGGAACAGCCCCTCAGAACTACCTGAAAGGCTGTATCCTGGGCCAAAGTCCCCAGTAAGTTCGTTGAATAATTCTCAACATTTAGGTTGTGCTTTTTTTTTTTTTTTCTTCAGTAGACAATTGTATGTCAGACAGTAGGGCAGGGGTTGAGAACACAAAAATACATACACAAACATAGTAGTCGTTGCCCTCAACAATCTCACAGTTTAGTGGGGAATTGACCTATTAAATCGTGAACACGCTGATAAGTGATGTGTCACAGGAGAGGTATGGCTATGTGTAGGTTGATACAGAGGAAGGGCTTGGAGGAAGTTAAAGAAGGCAGCTTAGTGGACGTGCTGCACAGGTCTTCATAGGTGACTGTGAGGTTGCTCAGATGGCAAGTGGGGGGAAGCACACGGGATCCATAGGGGCAGGTGGAGAGCGTCCAACACAGCCGCCAGGGTCCTGCTCTCTGCTTGCAGCCTGGACCTTTGATTTCACTGTGTCCTCCCTTGTTATCTGTCTTTCAGTTTTGAATTGCCCAAAGGAGGTGCCAGCAGGGACTCAGAGGACAGGAGGGGAGGAGCATTTCCTCCTCCATCTCTTCTCTGCTCAGCCAGGGTTCAGCTCAGCAGGAGCTGTGTTCTCTACCCAAGACTACACAGCTCTCCTGCGTCCAGTGAGAGAAGGGACGGATACCAGGAGGGGCAGGTTTGGCAGCTTCCTGCTGTTGCTGGCCCCAGGGTAGTTCTACGTTCCCTCACTGCCCAGACCTCTGTAAAGGGTTTCTTGAACCGTCTTCCATCAGTCTTTCGGGTGCACCATCTGTTCCTGTTGGGACCCTGCATGATGCAGCACCCTAAGCTTAGGTGATAGGGTATGCAGAGGAGGTGTGAAATAACACGGCTCATTTCAGGAGCTGCCACTAGTTCAAATGGCCGGAGGCAGAATTCAAGAAGCAGAGACAGGAGCTGTGCTCGCTCGGGAGGCTGGCAGGGGCCAGCTTACAAGCAGCCTCCTGTGCTAGGAGTAAGAACCCTTATTCCAAAGACTGTTAATACCACTGTGGTTTCTGTATTTGGCTTTTCTGGTGATTTCCTCAGGATTCCTCAGAATCTCATGTTATTTATGGCCTTGAATTTAAGGCATTGTTCTCCCCCGGAATTACAGAACAAAGCTTGCAAATAACCTGGATGAGAGGTAACAGAACTCCCTCTATGTTCTGCTGAGAAGCCCCTTGAGTTACTCTTAGGATTGAAAACACAGAACTTAGCTGAAGATGTAGCTTTCCTCTCTCAGTGTGGAAAGCCCTGAAACAAATTGTCTACTGGTAAATGATCTAGGATTGACTGCTCCTCTAGGGTAAAATATAGTTGTCCTTCTTCACTTTATCTTTCTGCTAAACAACCACTGAATTTCCTCAGGAACGTGAGCCAGTTAGGAGTTATGGTAAACCCTGAGAATAGCATGTCTCAGTATATTCCATATTCCTGCTCAAACTCAGACGTCCATCCCATCTGAGACTAGAAAGGGACCCAAGGGGATGAGAAAACAGTTCTTTATTACCGAGCACAGTACACTGAACATCATAGGATATTGCTGTGGGACTGATTGCTCTGAAACAGAGATACTTCAATATGCTCTATAGCCAGCCCTGGATGAGACAAATATTATAGGTGGGCTGAGCCAACACCCATCCCCAACCCCTTTATCCTTTGTCATCCTCTATCATGGAGAGGAGGAAGGTTAAATATTCATTTTACCCACGTCCCTTGCATAACGGATATGTGTTGAGATTCTGGCCAATGCAAAGTAAGTGGCAGTCTGCTGGGGGGTTTCTGGGAAAGACTTTGCATTTCTCAGAAAAAGGCACAATTGCAATTGGCATCATCTCCTCCTCCTTTCTTGACTTGAATGTGGAAGGGCTGTCTAGAGCAGCAGCAGCCATCTTGTAAGCAGGAGGAAATAACAAACATACATGAGGGCAAAAACATACAAAGAGATTGGATCCAAAATGGCACTGCTGAGCAGTTAAAAAGAACAACAATGTTCCCACCTCTAGATTTCTGGTTACATTAAATGCTGTTTAGGCTACTATTTGTTGAGTAATCCGTTCCTTTTTCCCTTGAATATTCTTTATTGTTTGTTGTTGTTTCTTTTTTTAAAATATATTTTTATTGAAGTATAGTCAGTTTACAATGTTGTGTCAATTTCTGGTGCACAGCACAATACTTCAGTCATATAGGAACATGCGTATATTTTTTTTCATATTCTTTTTAACTGTAAATTGCTACAAGATATTGAATATAGTTCCTTGTGCTATATAGTATAAATTTATTATCTATTTTATAATTAGTTTTTACAACTAAACACATTCTTAGGTAATATAGAAAACCCATAGCTATTCCATACTTCTCATTTCTCAGTTAGATCAGTGCTTTTTAAGACACTAGTACGGGCCAGCATTTTTTTCCAGAATGACTTTGACACGTCTCCTCACAGAAGTTAATGTTGCCATCCTATCTGACACACATTTGGCAGGAACAGTAAGTCCACTTCCATTCTCGTCCAGCTTGGATTCCATGATCATCATTACAATCAGTTTTGAAAAGACCTTCCTCTCTAACCCCTACTCCCACCCTCATACTCAATTGGCAAAACCCCAACAACAGAGAAATCCAACCGTCCCTCTTCTCATCGTGGGCAGCCAAGCTGCTGAAGGTTGTAGACTGGCTTCACATTAGATTCATCCTTGCAAACCCCAAATGGGCCCTCGACTCTGCTCCCAAATATTACTACATTTTTTTTTCAGGCTTACTTTTCCCTTCTCAGAGCAGGCTTTTATGCCCTCTTTTCTCTTTGCAAATTTCCTGTTCAGCTTTCTCCTCCCTCACTCTCATCATTTCCTCAGAAACTGTAACTATCAGGTCGCCTTCGCTCCCTGCCTCTGCAGCCATCTGTCTTCTCTGGCCTGCCTCCTGCTAGAACTGCAGAGATAGCATTTTTTCAGTTCAAAGTATATCCCTTTTTGCTCCACCCTGCTCTTTGAGCCAGGAGCATCAGCATCACCTGGGAAACTGTTAGAAATTCAGAATCTTCACACCACTCCGAGACCTGCTGAATTAGAATCTGCCGTGTAACAAGCTCCCCACGGGTTTTGCACAGCCACCTATGTAACAGAGCAGGACCCAGTGGGGCCTTCCCAAGACAGACCCCCTCCCCGATATCCTCTGCTGTAGTTTCTCTCTGAAGTACCCAGATACTATTGTCTCAGATGCTAAAAACCACCACTAAATGGAAGAAATGAACTAGTTGATAATCATGAACACGTAGCCCCCAGACCTTCTGGCTACTAAGGATTGATTACCATCAACCAATCTGAGAATTGTGCACAGCTGATCACATACCCTCGGATGCCCCTCCCTGAGCTAGTCCTTAAACACGCTCAGCTGAAACCCTTCAGGGAGGTCAAAGGTTATTCTGGGCATGCGCCACTCACTCTCCTTGCTCGGCCCAGCAACAAACCCTTCTCTGCTTTAGCCGCCAACGTTCCAGTACCGTTTGGTATCGCTCCGCGCCAGACACGCAAACTTGGATTTGGTAACAATTCTGGTGAAGCTAGTCTAAGAGTCTATGCCCTGGCAGGTCAGGAATCACCCTTTTGGGGCAGCCCCTTCCCTGGGTCCCCAGCAGCTGCCGAGCTCACTTCACTCCGGGGAACTGGGGGAACTCTCCCTGAAAGGCGCTGGCCGCCCTGGCAGGAGGACGTTTGGAGCTGAGAAACGTTGGGAACTACGGACCCCATTCGGCATTGCCTGCGGGTGAGTCGCACCAGCTTGCAAAGGCTGGGAAGTTTTTCCACTCCATTTGGGCTGGTTACAAGCCTCTCTGGGTTTGTTCTCTTTTGAGAACTGGTGCAGTCTGTCTGGGGGTCTCCGTCTGGGAGTGGAAGTGGAATTTTTAGAGGACACCTCCTCTGTCCCTGCAACCATAGCTTATTTGTTGTTTGTGTTTTTGTGTGTATGGTTTTGGGGTGAGCCACTGTGGTTTGGGCAGGATGGGAAGATTCTGCCAGCTCCACCTGGGCTCATTCCCTTCCCTCCAGGAAGCAAGCCATTCTGGGCTCATTGGGAGCCACTCCGGGTCCATTCTCTCTCAGGAGATCATCTGTTTGTAGGACCATGTTTGTTGTTGGTATGTGTGTGTATAGCAGCACTTGCGTTGGCCTGTTGAGACAGTCTTTGGTGAGAAACGCGGCTCGCTCGTGGTAACACCAAGGGTATCCTTCCCTGTTGCACTGGCTTCACCTGCAGCTGAGTTTACGGTGGGATTGTCCCTTTTTAGCTTTCACTCGGCTTCATCTCTGATGGGGCACTGGCTGGGAGTCTCCCTTTTGGGGCAAGGGAGGCTGTTTTGAATTGTTGTTTGCTTGATATAACATCAGCTGTGAATAATTATGGATGATCAAAGCTCGGATCCATCTTATTTTGCAAAACTGGGAGATCTTCAGCTATGCTCCTGTAAATGAAAGAAAATGGTATTTTACTGTAACATTGTGTGGGCTCAGGACTCCCTGAGATCTGGAGAACAATGACCCCTGACGGCTTTGCTGTTAAATCGCACTGGGCCTTTTGCAGCTTGGCTTTGATCTTGGCAGTGAATTGTGTGTGTGTCTCAGTCTCAGAGTCCAGATCTTCTTCTGTTCTCCTGGTTTTGCTGAAAGTGAGGCATGTGAATGTAAATGAATCACATATGTATTATTGTCTATTACTGTCATTTCTTTAAATTGAAGTGGGTATTAGGGAACTGAAAAAAAAAATCCCTGAAAATAGCCAAGACGGTTGGGTTTTGTAAAAAGCAACTACAGAATGAATTGACATTTCTCTTCTTGTGCCTTTGAGATGTAAATAATCTACCTGAACTCTCAAGGAAAAAAAAAAAAGGTTTTTTAAAACTCATAGGGAAAAACTGAGATCTGATTCTGTCTTTATGTATAAAAACAATTAGCTTGTAAATGAGCTCTGTTTAATTGACTAAAAGTAAGTGCTTACAAATTAAATACTAAATATAAAAGAATGAGTTTCGGGTTCATGTGATCTGGGAAATGTTGAACATTGAATTGATATATGATATTAAAACTGGTTTGACCTTGTTGGTATAATCAGTAGAGACATGTCTTTTATTGTTCCTAGGTCTACTGAAGGTCAATAAGTTCATGTTCTTTCTGTTGCAGTTTGTCAGCAAAGAAACCCAAAAAACAAAAAACAAAAAAACCTTGGTATGATGAAATTCTTATGAGTGAATTAAATGCAAATGACAAGAGCTTTTGGGTGAACTCTTTAGAAATAATTATATTTTAAGAATGTCTACTTAAAAGTGATCTCTCCAGATAATTGGTAATTTGAAATTTTAGAGTTGTGCTAAATTAAGCTAAATGATAGAAGTTTATTGAATAGTTGAATAGGTAGGTCATTTCCAAACAAAATAAGATATTGAAACATTCACTGGAAGTTAAGATTTTTAAGTTAAGGATACTTATTTAAATATGTAATTAAAGCTACTAAAGAAAACAAAGGAAACATTGCAGTATGCAATAGGAAAGTATGATGTGTGTTTTGAGTGAAAAAAAGGTATGAGAAATTGAATTCGATTTTGTCAAGGGAAAAGAAATTTGGTCCTAGAGCTGGTCGTTTCTAGATGGGGGAAAGAATAAAAAAGGACAAACTGGTAAGGGTAGAGAAATTGTGGAAAATTTGTAGAAAGGAAGCCCTAAAAAAGGTGTTCTGTGCATGGTCAGGATGAGATTAGATTGAAGTTAATCAGGTAAATGGATTTTGTTATTAAAAGTAGGCTAGTGCGGGACTAGATTTGGTTCCTCTCTGTTAAAAGAAAAAGTTTTCTTAAAATCTTTCTGATAACATATTGTGTGAAGCTTTTTTTATATTTTGACAAACTTTCAAATTCTAATTAAAGTTCTATTGACTTCAACTAGCTTTGGGATGCTTCAAAGAGCCCCTGAGGCTTCTCAGAGAAAAATGTTTAACTGGGAAAGTTCGGTGTATCAGATTGCACAGGAGGCGTTGTCAATGAGTGACAAGCCTCCGCAGACTGTACAGTGTGCGTGAGTGTTCTTGATATCGGTGTTCTAGAAATTGTATGGAGCTTCTGAAATTTGGACATGTCCTGGTATAATGCTATAAGTTGTTATCTTGGAATGTTGTACTTCACAGCAACTGATTAAGCTTGTCAAAAACACTAATGAGATCTTTGGCCTTGCCTTTTTAAGTCTTTCGTCACTCATAGTTAAGCTGATGCTTTGCAAAAATGCTTCATCTTCAAGAAGATTCATAAAGGGGACTTGACAAGTACAGGTTTCTTTTCTACTGCAGAGCTGGGTAAGATATTTAAAAGGTCTAATGAAAACACTGATTTTTAAAAACTGTTTGTAAAAAGGATTAATTACACAAAATTGAGTGAACTAATGAATATGGTTGGAATTTTTTGGTCTTGTCTGAAGTATTGCTGGCTTTTGATCTATATTTTTCAATAAAACTGTTTACCAAATGTTTGTCTCCATATCAGTATTACCCCTAAAGTTCACAATAGAAAAATAATTCTCTTATGGAGTTGTCACAGTAAATAACTCATGATGTATAACAATGCTTGCTTTGAGTCTGTTGCTACAAGCACACGTATGCTGCTTGTGTAGCAATTGGATACAAGTGATAAAATGTATGGCTTATAAAGTGTTTCCCCGCTCGCGTACCTCTGAGCCTGTTCACAGTTTCTGATTAGTTTTCCCCCAAGGTGGATAACCAAGCAGAGGCAAAGGAGGCCTTGCCCCGAGGGACATGATCTCAGCCTGGGGCAGGAGCCACCAGCCCAGCTTCGTGGGACAGATATTTTAATCATCAATGCTTTCTATTCAAAGATTTGCAATCAAAAGGGGAAATGATGGGAAAATCTGCACATACTAAGGTATGGGGAAGTCATTCTGGCTTATGCATGGTTTGACTTAAACTTTACTGACCAGAGGGGCCTGTTTTATGGCCTTTTGGACATGCATTGTTCATCTGCTTTGACGCTGAGGAGGGGAATGTGTCTGAAAGTCAAAATGGAGTAGTCGTGGTTCAGACAGCCAAGGTAAACCTAGGCGGCCGCTGCGGACGTGGCTTCAGGCATGTGGTCGAACTTCCTGGGCTGCGCCATACATGGGTTGCCACCCGTCATTCTCAACGCAGTGTCTGCTGGCAGATGGCAGCTGCTACCCTGTGACCTCAGGGCCTCCTCTTGTCACTAAATTTTTAGACAATAAAACTGCTTTAGATCAGATGCTAGCAGAATAAAGGAGATATGCGTACTAGCTCTTGTTAGATTTATGTTAATACCACATCAAAAGTTAAAACCTACTCAGATAAAAGTAGACAACTGCCCAGCTGGCTGCAAGCCTCCCCCGAAGTGCCAGGTCCAGACTGGTTTTCAGGCTTTGTCTCCTGAAATCCTCAGGAAATGTGATCTTAATCATGTTAAGACTGGGATCCAGGAATATTTCCTACTTAGTGTCTATTCTCCAGATTGAGGTAGGACTACAGCCTGTTTCAGCAGGAAGCAGCCAGAGTGGTCATCACCCCGTTCCCTGAAGGATTTGGGGAAGGGATGGAACCGAATTGGAGATTGAAACCGAGTTCCTGTGCCGGGTTTACAATTAACCTCTGTATCCAAAAGTATCCAAAATACTATCCCCTTTATTGTCCAACACCTGTTCTCAAGACTGAGGAGGATCAGATAAAAGGGAGGGCGTGTGTCCCAGCAGGACCCGATGGGGCCTTCCTGGGACAGACCCTCCCCCATGTCCTCTGCTGTAGCTCCTCTCTGAAGTCCCCAAATAATAGTATCGCTGGTGCTAAAAATAACTATCAGCAAATGGAAGGAGTTACCATCTCTTGGTAATCATGAGTATGTAGCCCCCGGACCTTCTGGTGCCTAAGGATTGGGCACCATCAACCAATATGAGAATTGTGCACAGCTGATCGTATTCCCTGGGTCACTCCTCCCTCAGCTGGCTTTTTAAAATGCTCAGCTGAAACCCTTCAGGGAGTCCAGGGTTTTGGGGGCATGAGCCGTCCATTCTCCTTGCCCAGCCCTGCAATACACCTTTCTCTGCTCCAACTGCCAGCATTTCGGTTTGTTTGGCCTCAGTGCAGGTCAGGCACAGGAACCTGCATTCAGTAACACTTACACCAACATGTGAAAAGCACTGCTCTTGACTTGATTGTTTCTTAAACACTTTCTTCTTCTTGTCATGCTTATTCTCCTGAGTCTTCATTGACTTTTTCCCCTAATTCCTTAGTTTTGATCAGAAAATACTGTCCTATACTACCTAAGAAAATCAAAACACTCCAGGGCCCACATGTTTTCCAACGACTAGTCTGGTTCCCTACTTCCCTTGACCAAGCCCCTGAATTCATTTTCCACACCTGTTGTCTCCACTTCCTCTTCTTCCATCCGCTCATCAACCTGAGCTGATAACCGTCTCTTCCATTCCACTAGAAACAGCTCTTGTCGTGTCCTCCATTTCCTCCATGGAACATCCCCCAGAGCCCACGTCTCTGATACTTCTAGCTTGCTCCCCGCTGAGCTCTCCCAGCTGAGCTCTGCTTAGTCTGCAGCTATTCCTACACCGGCTTTTCTGACCCTGCGTTCTCCAGGGTTTCCTCCTTAGCAGCTTCTCCGTGTCTTTTGCCAACTTCTCTTCGTTTACCTCAACACTAATTGTTGTGGTTCCTAAGGCATAATCTTGGATTCCTTCTCTACCTTATCCTCAGGTGATCTTGTCCCATTTCATGGATTAAACATCACCTACATGCTGTTTTCCCAAATTTCTCCAGGCTTAGAAACCCTTATTGGTAAATTTACCTGCTTGTGTGATATCTCCATGTGACTCATAATATCTCAAAATAGTTATATTTAAAACTGAACTTTTGATTCCTACCCTCTCCTCTCAAAAACTTTTTCTCCCCCAGTCTTCTCCATCTCAGTAAGTGGTACCACCATCACCCGATGGTGTCAGCCAGAGACCTAGTAATCATTCTTGATGGCTCTTTCCCTCACCTCTACAACTTAATCAGCCAATAAAGCTATTCCTTTTACTCCAAAATAGATCTTAAGTCACTCTCCACCTCTCCATCTCAGCACCCTAGCCAAGCTGCTGTCATCTTTCACTTGAACCACTGTAGAAGCCTCTTAACTGGACTCCCTTTATCATCTTGCCTCCTCGATTCCATTCTGCATATGGAGACCAAATTAGTCTTTTCAAAACACAAATCTGATTAAGCACCTGACTGTGTAGAACTCTTCAATGGCTCCTCATTGCATTTAGAATAAACTTCATATGTCTATAAACGGTCTGCATAACGTGACTCCTGCCGACCTCCTTGCCATTCTCTCCCTCCCCATCTGTGCTCAGCTTCCCTTCAGTTTTTGAAAACCCTGAGTTTCTCACACACCTGGGAACATAATGTTTTCTCTTCCTGGCTCCTTCTAATTGTTCAGGGATCAGTTTAGCTGTCTCCTCTTTAGAGACCTCTTCCTTGACAACCATATTTAACCACCACATACTTGCCCTTCACCCTCCACACTGCTCCCTCTTTTCTTTTCAAACTCATTTCTAGGCAGTGCGAAGGAATGTGTCTTACTGAGGTAGCTTGAAGTCTGTGGTATATGTTAAGAGAGACACCTCTTGCTGGAAGGAAGGCCCTGGAGACAGCAATTCAGCAGGATGGGATTGGACTGGCACTCTCCCATGCAAGGTGTCTCTGAAGTCTGAAGGTGCCAGTGTTGGCCAGTGCGTACTGGGCCATTATCCCACTGGCGCCAGCGAGCAAGACCACACTCTTGTGGGTGGCGTGGGCTTCCCCGTGCAGAGAAGGCATTTCCCCTGTCAGTGGCCTAGGTTGCTTCTGGAACAGGAAACAAGGTTTGGAGAGATAGGCCTCCGACTGGAGGAACTAGGAATTGCATCCCAGCCCTGGGCCTTGGCTCTGAGGGCTGGACGTGCCTGCAGAACTTGGCGTGACCTGGCCTCTCCACGTGTGGGCCTGTGGGCTGTGCGTAGGGCCAGTCTGCACCCAGCTGTGCTCTGCTCACCGCTGTGGTGTCCAGATCAGGAGCAGGACCTCTTCCCAGGTTGGAAAAGGAATGGGAAAGGGAAGAGCATTCCGCCTCACAGGGCCAGATTGGTGTTTGATGCACTGACCTGAGGGAGACAGAGCCCTTGGGCTTGAAAAAGAGTGTCAGAGGCCTCGGTGAGGAACAGAGAGCGGTAGGGACCCTCTGAGGGGCTCATTCCTGAGCACTGCTGACAGAGCACTCAGTAGGTCCCCGTACAGTGGGGGAACACGCGGACTTCTGTCCCCACCTTCAGGATGACAAGAGTCTAGCCCCTCTTATTCACAGCTCATTACTTGTATATGTGAAAGTATATTTCTGGCCATAGGCTAGTGAGAACTTCTCTTGTTGAAGGTGGCATTTCTTGACTTATAAGTTACATCTTGTCAGAAATCTTTTAGAGGCTATGACAGAAACCCAACTCAAAGTAGCTTATGCAAAAGAGGAAACTTATTGGCCCATGGATGTGAGAAAGAGCCTGGGGCTCAACCATGTCGAGGACCCAGTGCAGCCCTCTCTCTCCCAGCTTTGCTCTTCTCTGGGCTGGCTTCATTCCAAGGGAGACTCCCCACTGCTGTGACAAAGAGAACACTTGCCAGTCTTAAGTTTTTCTCTCCTTCCAGTTAGCAATCCAAAGGGAAGCGTAAGAAAGAGCTGCTTTCCTGAAATTACTCACAAAAATCCTAGAGAGGACTCTGATTGGTTGGCTTGGGTCACATACCCACACCTGAACCAATCAGTGTGCAGGCTAAAGGGATGGCCCAGCCTGAGCTGGGCTCCAGAGGAGGTGAGACCATGTGGTCAGACAGCACCACCCAATAGGAGATGGAAAAGATGTGGAAGTGACGAAAAATAGCCGTCTCTTTCAGTGAAGAGCATATAATTAGTTGGTAATAAAACCAAAGGCCCTGACCAGTGGGAAATGGAGACGATCGACTGATGTGCAGACCCAAATGGTGCAGAGGAGCAAAGAGGGAGAAGGAAAAATCCTCAGGGCCAAAAAGAAAAGGGATGATAAAAAGCAAAAAAAGGTAAAGATGTATTGATTCCAAAATAACCGAAGAACCGAGCACACAGTGGAAAATGTACCACAGACTATGTGGATTCCCATGATTTCTGGGAGGTATAGAAATGATTCCCAGAGCTGAAGCCCTGCGATGTACAACCCAAGACAATGTCACCCCCTTTAGCCTGGAGGGAGGAAGGGAATCTATTCACAGACTTGAATTTGAGTTACCAGGAGAAAAGTCATACATACGAATTCAGATTTTAAATTTGTTCTCTATTATTTCCTGAAAATTGAATTTCTGTGCAAGATATTCATATTTTAAAATATTCATAAGAGTTCTGGGAATGGGAAATAAGCCAAGAGTGGCCACTTTCCCTGAAGCAGAATATCATTGGGATTTATATCTTATCAAACTAGTATAGCATTTTGCAGATAATACCCATGTAGACAGATTCTACATGTTGGTGATGACCTTGAGACATGATCTGGTGAGACCTTACCAAAAATTTAAAATCAGGCCCCAAACGGCTACCTCACCAGTCAGTCTCTGGAAAAACAGCCTGGCTGTGGAATCCTGTTACAGATAAATGCCTGGAATGAAAGCAGATTTCATAGACCAGAAACCATCCAGTAGCAAGTATATAAGTGTCTTCACTTCTGAATCCCTTAAAAATAAGAAAAGCCATATGGATAGGGAGGGGCACACAGAGAAGGAGAAAAATTTTAGAGTATATTGCCACTGGCACCTTATTTTTTGCAAAAAAAAAAAAAAAAAAAAAAAAACCTACAGAAATTAACATAGCACCACGGTAGGCATAGGACTTTGTTGGCATAACATCACGTGACAGAAGGGTGGCTTTAGCCAAAACTAAAAAGCTGCCATGGCTTTAGCTGAAGGACCAAGAGAAAGATGTATTTTATTTTCAACATTTTCATTCATCATCTTCCTTCCACAATCCCCTGGTCCCTTATCTACAGCCATGTTCCTCGGCAGTGTCTGCAGCACTGGGATTCCCCCTGGTCAGCAGCTCTTTGACAGCTAGCAACGTGAAAAAGAGCAAAATGTCTAGAATGGCTGAGGTACATCCACAGGGCTCTGCGAGTGATGGAAAGGAAAGGAGAGTACAGGTGTCTCTCAACCACCCCCTCAGGAAACTAACCAGTTTCACAAGAAATCATCAAAACAACTATTTCATTGAAACTTAAACACCAGCCATCATCACTCTTAAATTATTTTCTCAGTGCCACTCATCTTTCAACTTCAAGAGCTAGGACACTATATCACTTCGTTCCGAAAATATAATACTAATAAATACCACACCTTGCAGGTTCAGTTTAATCAGCCCTGTCTTGAAATAGCTGTTTACTAACTTTGCATTATATAATTAAATGCCCAAACACTATATTTAAGAAACATTAAAACTATCACTTATGCTGATGGGAGTTGGGAAATTCCAAATGAAGAATGTCTAATGGTACTGCAAACATAAGACTCCCCATGAGGACAGCAAATCAGAATGGGAACTAGCAAGTATGGGTCCCCTTCTATTAACTATTGTGATACGTGAAGAATACAAAAGGTGGGAGCTCAGGGAGGCTTCGAATCTGCTTCAACATTTCTTCCTTTAATGAATCCAATTCTCCAAAACTGAATTTGTTGTGAGTTCCGAGAAGCTCCTAGCTGGGAGGGTTTTCAGGAAGAGGAAGAGGGTTGTGGTCATTTCTTCCACTTTGCAGACTATCCATTTCTTCTCTGTCATTTCGTGTCTCTCCACCCCTCCACCATCAGGTGGGAAACCCTGGGCTCATTCTTGATTTCTCTTCCCGAATGCCTATCTTTGACAGTCTCATATCTGAGCATCCCCATCCACTTCGCATGGCCTCACCCTAGTGGGTCACCCCTACTGTCGTCCCTTCTCTGTCCTATTGTAAGTGTCTCTCAGTTGGTCTCCGACCTTCTGATACCATTTTACTCTAGCCTTTGCTGCTCATGCTATCAAGTTAGCTTCTAAGATGTTGCCTGTTTCACTCCCACTACCCAAACACCACCTGTACACCTCAAACTCTTGTTGCTGGAATTCAAATTTCCAGGCCTGTTTTTAATATGTTTCAAAGCTTTTCTATTTAAAAACTCAGTCAAATCAACCTACTTCTTCCTTAATAGAGTAGGTAATTAACCTAGCAGTGTTTGGTGTGTGTATGTATGTGTGTGTGTGTATATACACACACACACATATATACATATATATTTATATATGTATAAATATTGGCCTAACCTATTTGTAATAAAATAAAGCGGTTGCACTCCTAGATCTTTGCCCATGTCATTCCTCCTTTCTAATGCTCTCCCTGTCTTTGCCACTTGTCAAAATTTGATCTTTCTTCTAGATCAGATTCCGCCTCTTCCATAAAGCCTTTTCTATCCAGACCACTGTGGTTATTCTCTCTCTAAACTTCTGCAGCAGAGGTCTGTTGAAAGCAATATTTGGTTCCCTCTTGAGTGAGAGGAAGCTGAGGTATTTATCCACCAACTTCCATCCATCATTGGTTGAGCTCTGTCTCCAGGAACATTGATGCTCTGGCATCTTGACCTGCCTCATGCATGAGCTGAGAGGAAAACCCTCGGACAGAAAGCAGCTGGTCTTATGGTAGAAAACTGCCAGATTGTAAGGGAATGTTGAGGCCTGGGTACACATAAGCGAATATCCTTTCATGGTATTAGGTGTAGAAAAGCTTCCCCAGTGAATCCCCTGTGTTTCAGATCCACTGCTCCCTGCTCTCGTGTTGTAGCAGTAACCCTATTCCCTCAAACAAGCAACTCTAGTAACTTCTTTCTCTACCTCCTAGACCACAGGAGTAAGGAGCCCAGAATAACTTAGCAGCAGTGGATCAGTGTGATGTTCTGTGGAATATCATGAGAACAACATGCTGGGGATTATATTCTGCCAGAGAGCTGGACGGTTAACGTAACCCTGGGGCACAGGTCTGACTGGGTGCAACTGTCCATCCCAGGTGAATGGATGCTACTTTGGGTTTCTACTTCCTGATGCAGCCTGAAGAATTTATGTGCTAGTAAATAGTTGCACACTGAGTGCAAGAGGCTCTTTTGATATGTCCTAGTAAAGGTACTGTCTCCCACACTTGCTGTGATTGAGGCTATGCCTTGGTTAAGTATGTGGTGGCCCTCCATAATGTGCCATGATCTACCTGGATTTCTCAAGGCTTGCATTAGTATGTTAAATGTAGAAACCAGTGTAGGAAATACATGGAATACCCTGGGTTTATCCTTTGTCTGAAATTTATCTGTAGAACCTCTGAAATCTTAATGGAGGTAATAAGAATGAAAAACAAAGCTGCTTTCACTGACAAGAGTTGGAGATTGGCTCCACCTCGATGCAATCTGCTGTTTTGCTCTGGGAAGACCACCAGAATTGACCACTGATTCATGTGAATGATAGATACTATTACTAGAAGTAAGGGCTTTGAGATTCTCTGGCTGTATGTTACTAAAAACGTTACCTATGTCAGAAGCAGAGAACACTGAAGAGGTAGGAGGCTGGGACCTCAAAGTGTGAAATGAGAATCCTAGCCTAGATCCTAGTCTCACTCAGGAGGAGTAATGTTGGTCACCTCTGGATCAGGCTAAAGCTTAGCCTTAACTCTTGGTGTCCTGCACATGGTGTTAAGACGGAGTAATTCAGACTTTGGGGAATATACTTGTGGGTTCTGATACCATTTTTCCAGGAGAGGTACAGAGCCAGGGTTGGGCTTTCCCTCGGGGGCCAGGTTGCTTCCACTCTCATTCGTCCTGGGAAGAGTCATCTCCTAGGATAAGATAAAGACTAAAGAGAGAGGTTTTCAAGGAATTAATACTTTGAGGTAGAGATAAGCATATAAACAAATAATTATTAAAATAATTATAAGCAAGAACAGGAGAACTAGGGTATTTTCATCACAAGTTTAGCTGCCCAAACGGGTTTAGACTGAAATCCTATGAACCCCATTTCCACAGAAGGGAAACACACAATCCAGATCAAGGATCCACAAAACTAGAAAGCAACCATTTTGTTTTGCAAAATCATCTCCAAGGTGATGGAAACTCTATCAAGAGGAAATGGGCTAAGATCTAGGATAAAGGAAGGAGCAAAGGAGATAAGAACAGTAGAAGCTGGTTATATTGGGTTCACTCCTGGCAAAACCTTGGATGGAAAAGACCAACTCTGACTGACCATTATGAGTTTATCCTGCTACTGGAGGCTTGCTGAGGTGCTAAATATAGGTTACTCTCTGACCAGCCCCAGGGACTTGTTTGGAGGGACACGTCTATGACTGGTGCCCATGAGAGACAGTGGGGGCCTCCACAAGGCATAGCCCCATTGTCAGAATGGGAAGTTTTCTCTCCACACATCTTAGGAGACTATTTTGTAACATTATTTGGTTTGCTGTCTCCTATCTCCATTGATTTCTAAGGCAAACACACTTACTAAGCGAGTTAGAAAACCAACAGTTCATGCAGTGACATAATCACCCCTCTCTACAGAGCATATGCTCACAGCCCCAAAGGGCAGTCTTATTATTCTACCCCCACTGGACAGATCCTAATTACTGCCAAGCCTGTTATAATAAAAAGTAAGCATATTAGTCCCATCTTTATGTCACATAAAGAGATGCTAAACATTACACCTGGGGATTTGGTACCTTCTTTTCACAAATGTGTCCCTCTTTCCCTTTGCTTCCAGTGCTGCCAAATGTTATCCTTTAGTCTGAAGCTAATGGCTAATGCCGTCACTTCGTTTACTCAGCAGCTGTGGCCCTCATCTAAATGAATACATGAGTAAATTATTATGCAGTGAGTGCCCATGGTGTCCTGAACTATATTAAAAATGAGGAGTGATGGCCCCAAGGAATAAGTTTCTATTTTCTTTGAAGCTCAGAATCTGTGTGAGGAATAGATTAAAACCAGGACAGAGTTCACCTCCCAACTGTGAACTAGAAAGATGAATAACTTGTGAGAGTACATTACTTTGGTTCTGGGATTCATTTTTGTATTAACCTGTACAGGTATGGATGAAATCCTGGGAGTTGGTAAACCCTCAGTCAGGATAACAAACCCATAAGGTGAAGCTCTAATTCTGCCAGGAAGGTGTTTGATTTGCCCTTGGCGGTCCATTCCAGACTGAAGAGGCCATCCCTGTATAGTCAGGGGCCCCCAGGCTCTGGTAGGATTTTGGAGAGATCCTAACAGAAGGACTCTTTACAGAAGTTTGGGTAGGATTAAGGGAAACTATAGGCAAAGCTGAGGAGCCCAAGGATAGCAGCAGGGTAAGTCATTACCACCCTAAGAAAGATGGGAGGAGGAAGGAAACATGGTGCTGGAGCCTGGGTGAGCTGAAAGAAAGGAAAGGGGTCCCCTGGGGAGGAGTGGTTGTCATGGAGGGGTGCAGCACGGACAGAACTGCAGTGCCGAAGCCGAGGGAGTAGGGAGGAAATACTCTGACCTCTCTCCTCCTGCCCTTTGATCTCTTGCATTGCTCACACTGGTCCAGTCCAACCAGAAACCAGAGGTTGATGGAGCCCAGATGATGTAGTCAGGTCAGGAGAGAAGAAGGAGGAGTGTGGATTTGGGAACGCGCACAAGATGAATGACCAGCACAATCACCATCTAGACTGAGGCAAATGCCAGCCTCCATCAAATTGTCTTTTCTTGCTCATAATATAATATTTCCCCAAATATATTCCATTTGGGGGTGGGGAAGGAAGGGTAGGTCTGTGCATAAGTTCATTTAAGAAACCCTGAATTAACACATATAAACAGGATCCACTACTCCAGGAGTTTTCAAAGCTGCAATAGGCCAAGGTTCATAATTTTTTTTCCAACAAGTAATTGTTCAGAGCTATGATGAACCAGGCGCTGGGCTGGGTGTCGGTGATACGGTGGTGAGCAGGGAAGGCCACTGCACCTGCAGGGCTTGCAGTCACGTGGCGGGCAGACCATAAACAGCAAACAAGAAACTGATGACAAAACGTTGAAGATGAAGTTCTCAGATGAAGGTAAATCATGCAGCATGTCCCAAACCAAAGTTATTTAGCTTCAGAAATCTGTATTTATGAAAATTTTATAGGGAGTAAAGGGCTCTCTTGGAGAAAGGCCGTTCTTAAGTTTCTCTTCACTATTAGTTACATATTTTTGCTCTGAAATTTACATAATTAAGTGCCTAATACCTAGTTTTGATGACAGCTTTTCACCCTGCTGGCCCTAGACAGTCCATCAGAAAATAAATTGGATATTTATGGAAAACGGGTAATGGGAAGGTGACATGAAAAGGGTGAAGCAATGTCTTAGTTGTCAAAGCGATTCAAATCAACTTAGCACTTTATTGCAGTGTAGACTTTTTCTTGGACTCTACCCTGTAAGGCAAGAAGATGTAACTGAAGCGGCCACGAGGTGGATGTGTGAGGAAGATAAGCCTACTTACCAGGTTTTAAAGCAAAGTCCAAAGTGGTCTGACAAAGAGCAGAAAGTAATTTACAGGGAGAGTTTGTTTATAATACACATTTACCTGACTTTCTGTTAAAGTCTGTAGTTTATGCCGGAGATGTGAGGCCAAGGTTCAACTTAACAGGAACCTCAGCCTGGCTGACTTTCCCCCCTTCACCCTCTCTGATATATTTTGCCTAAACAGCGCTTCATAGCTGTGATCGCTAGTCTTCATCAAGTTCACAGGCAATGGGGAATCAGAGGGGCTTTAGAAGAAATCACACGGCAAGTTAGCGACAGAGCAAGAAAGACATCATTATCCTCTCCACCACTTACCCTGCACTGGTCTTTCCATGGCTCCTTGAGATCTAGCCACATTGTCTATTTTAATAGTTTTGCCATTTTGATTCATTTTCAAAAAGAATGTATATGTAGGAAAGCTTGAATTAATTCTATTATTTTTATCAACTCTTATCCACATCTATGAGAAGCTATTTTGATCATTAGTCACAATTATCCTACTATAGATAATTGATCCATATTATAGGCGTAAGTATCTATGAAGAAAATTTTAAATGTGCACTTCCATGACCAGCACACTAGTGAGCTCTTTATAGTAATAGAAAAGGTTACAATCTTTAAAGAACTTTTGCCACATAATATTAAATATTGTTGGAATAATATTTGCACAGCACATTACGGCTTTAAAACACACTATCATAAATATTTCATTTGTCCCCACAGTAACCCTGTAGCCTGAGTGAAATATTGGAGTCTCTGTTTCATAAATGAAGAAACTAAGCTCAGGGATATTAAGGGACTTGCTCAGTGTCTAATGGTTATTAGGTTGCACAGTGAAATTTGACAGTTTTATTTTTAGCAGATTTGGAGCCTTTCTACTTTATTGCCTATTTTATCCACTTTATCAAGTTTTGTCATTTCTTAAATTATTAGAGTTTACAACATCAGTTTATGGTTTAGTTGTCATAAAACTCTGCAGTACTATTTGTATTTTGGGACACAAGATCTTCTAGAATTTCTACCAGGCAGCAACATAGGCTGCGTAATTAAACGCTTACCTAATTTCTATGAAGTTGATGTATCGAGATTTTTATTTTTCTCCACTTGTTATAAATTTGACTTGTGGTTCTGTAGAATTAATGTCCATTGATTTCTCAGAAAACTCTGCATTCGTTCCACAGAGGGTTTGGTTTTAGAAAAACCAAACAGTACATCCTTACTGATGATGTATTGCCTTTCCTTAAGAGCTGTTGAGAATGTGAATACTCTTCTACATGGGTACTCAGACGTAAAACTCCGTTTAATTCATTTTCCAAACCCAGCCTGTCTCCTAGCCAACTACAGTATAGTTTACTTTAGAAATATCAATAACTTCTCCAGCCAAAAAAAAAAAAAAAAAAGTCAAACAAGAAAATATTGCCCCAAGTGTTAACTTTATACTTGGAGCAAATATATGGTTTCAGCTTAGTGGTAGAGAATAGAAGCCATCTCTTCTCTCTGGCTTAAAAAGTACATACCCTCCATTTGCCTTATCTCCTTGAGTTTGTGTAGCTAAGTGATGATAAGAATATTGATGATCCAGAGAGGGAAGGCAGAGCTTTTGAGGGGCTCAAGCATATCGTGGAAATTATCATTCCAAATGCCTCCTGCACTCATTTCTAACTCTGGGCCTGCATGAAAGAGCCAAGTGAATTTCATGTAATTGCCATACTCTTAGGGTTCCAGAGGGAAATTACTGATCACAATTATTTACTTAAACACAAATGGGAAAGTGAAGTAACCTCGGGGTCACACTGAAACAGCTCTGGACTTGGGTTACAACTTCAGAATTAATGGGAAAGAGCAAGCAGTAAGGCCATCAGGGTGCACTGAGCAGTCTCACCATAATTAAAGACCGACTCGCAGCCAAATGACATTACCTGCTGCTCTGGGAAAGGAGAGGGTTTATCCACCCCAGCACGTGTCTAAGCATCAGGGGCTTGCCACACAGCTCTGTACCTTTAAGAAAGCAGCCTGCCTTCAGTGTTGTTGATGAACTGATTGTCGGACAGTCGTTTGAATTACTTCTTAATCCTCAATAATCATGTTATCAAAGGATTTAAATACCACACCATGCCTGGCATGGGGCTTCAGGCGCCACACACAGAAGATATCCGTGTACAATTAGCTCTAATGAGCATGGAGAGCTGAACTCTACAAGCTGCAAACAAACATAACCTGCAAGTCAATCCGGTCACTCAGAGTTGGAGACCTAACTGGTAGATTCTCAGAAGGTACAACACCCTTTGGAAGGTTGTTATAATGAGATGAAGAAAGATTAGGGATGGAACAAGAAACACGTGGAGCCCCAGTTGACAAAACTTGACTGTTGCCAGCTGGACACGTTCAAACAATGATTTAAGCCTGCAGATGGACTGAGATCATTGTCATCGTCTGGCTATGTCACTAAAGCTGGGTTTGGGTCACCGTGTTGGCCAAGCCTTTACCCAGAGATGGGTCTTCACACAAGGAAATAGATGCCTTTTCTCTGTGCCCCCCCCCAAAAAAAACTCTACTTTGGCTACTAGCCCTTCAAGATAAATATACCAGAGAGCTTATTTCATGAAACGTGTAAAAATAAATAAAGCAGAGAACTGAGGTGACATAGTAATAATAGAGAAAATAATTCTTACGATATCTTGTTTATAATGTTTCAAGAGCTGATGAAATTAGCTGGCAGAAATGACAGGTGTCTTCATTTCTTTCTTTGTTAGTTTGGGTTTTTTTGTTTTTTCCTTTGATTGTGTGAGATTAGCTTTATCTGCATAATTGCTACTGATTCCATCTGCCACATCTTGGTAGTGACAGACCAGAAGTCCAGGCCCCTTCTCAGGGTCCAGAGGGATCTCATTAGAAGCCAAGGGTGACAGAGCTAGTGGTAGCTAGTTTGACCATGACCAAAACTACACGTTGCCTCAGCTAATCTGGCTTAGAAGGAGCAGTATAGCGTAAGTAGAAATGAGAGCTTTCATGATCACTGCACTTCCCCCCAGGACATTTGAAAGGCACAACTGCTGAGAAGTTGGACAGTGGGGAAAACTGAGGCAGAGTTGAAGAATTACTTGCCCCAAATCAGAGAACTGATAGGGCCAGCTGTCCCCGGTGCCGTGCCACATCCTGTCAGCAGAGGTGTTTGGGATAAGTCAAGTCCCCCACAAAGATGCTCACTGTTCAATTAAACTGATTCTCAGTCGGCACCTGAAAGTAATGTTTGCAAGTCTCTCTGTGACTTGCCAGTGCCTGCCTTATGATAGATTTCTACTTCCCACTTTTTTATTCATACATTATCGAATTGACTGCAAATACCGAGAGAATTAGGACTATCTGGAAGATCTGGATTTTTAAAGTTTCCCATCCCAAGCATTCAAGTTAAACCTATTTCCCAGTAGAAGTCAGGACTGATTAACTCAATCAGATGAATAGATAAGACCAGGATTTAAATTTTTTTTTGATAATGCAAAATATTTTATATTGCTTTCCAGTTATCAGGCATTGTGTTAACTTTTCTAAAGTACAAACACTTAGTAATCTCTTTACATAGGTTTTAAACGTGCAAAGCTTGCCTGCTTGCTGCTGAGGAGAAAGGCGACTTTAAGGCATGATCTTGGTTGGTTCAGGCACGTGTGCACGAGGGAGCACATAACATGCATGTGAGAGATGTTGCCTCAGGCTCGGGGCCTGCAGCCGCCTCCCTGGACAGTAGGATCAGAAGCTGTTGATTCCTTCCAGGATCTTCTGTGGTTCTTTAAATCAAAGCTTTAATGTGTGTACAAATTAAGTTACACGCGGAGAGAAGCAATTAAAGAAAAGAAGTTGAGGACCTACCCTAATAGTATTCCACCATTCTGTTCTAAAGAAATCCCTCGTACCCCTTGTTGCTCTATTAAAGTAAGGCATTTGTATTTGTGTTCGTGTATTCATGTGCTCAATGACTGATAGGCAGGGTTTTTTTTTTTAATGAGTGTCCTTTTTGTTTTTTGAAATGAATTCATCTGTTCTAAATGTAATGCTTTGTTTTCAATTATTCCAAGAACTGCAAGCATTAATTATCCCAGCAGCAAGTCAAGCTAAAACACGGGTTACAGACATTTAAACTTTGACCCTAAGTAGTAGTTGCCCTTCAAGATGACTCATTTTATGTTTTCCCTCTAGAGGTCTTATCTTTCAACCCTTCCCAGATAACCTATAATTCTGTTCCTTTGCCCTCTCTAAAATTACCTAAGTGCTGTCTGCCTTCAGGGGAGATTTACTGTCCTAATGGCAGAAGCAGCGAAGGTCAGCTGAAAACTTCAGGTCTATCTGCCTGGGGACAGGGGATTCCTGAATAAATTCAGCAGTCCCTGAAAATAATGATTGGTTTCAGTAACCTGATGACAGGCAAAACCCCTGCCCCATTATAGCAAGAGAGTTTGTTTCTTCACTGGGAAGAAATGATTCACTGAGTTTCTGTGTGTAAGGATAAGTAACTGGGGGCAGAGTAAACTTGACTGGCTCCGGAGCATCATAAATAACCCATTAAAACAACAGCTGCGGGAGTTTGCGGGGTGGTTGTCTTGTTGTCCTTTAAGTGCGCAGAGTCTGGTTCTCATTCTACATCGTGCTCACTTGCTTTCCTCAGGGGCCCGCAAGGCAGGCGCCTGCGTTTTCTCATTCATCATGGAACCTCTTCAGACCAGGCTTCCTAACTTAAAAGATTTATGAGATGATTTCAGCTAAGTTCTTTAGAGGGTTTGCTCTCAAACTAGGTTTAATATCCATAAACTTTGTGAGCTAGAAATGGACTGATTGCTAAAGTCAGTTCTCCATTATCTGAGAAGGGTTCACCTGTGGCCACCCACTGCTTCTTCCCTGACTGGAGGTCAGCCCACCCAGCCTCAGAAGCCTTCTTCTGAGGCTGGCTGGGGGTTGAGATGAGAGTGGGAAGGTACCGGAGGTTGCTGTGTGTGCCTGTGGCTCAGAGCCCTTTCCATGGCGTTACAATGGCAGATATTGACAGCCATTCACTCAATAGCCACTAAGGCCATGTATGATCAATTCCTTAGTATTTCCTAGAACTTCTCCCCTGCTAATTGCATATTTAAATTCTAAATAAAGTTGTCAGACGTGACATTGTGTCTGTGGATCCGTGGACTCTGTAACCACATGTATTTGTCTACGTAATGGTCCTCTTAATTTTCAGTCTCAAGTGAATAAAAAGTAGAAAGAAAAGCATACTACTAGCATGGGGCAAGTCTCTGGAACATTGAAGAGTTGAGTTCCTAAGACTTGGTCTAATTTTGTAGTTGGCACCATAATCAGCATTATTCAAGTAATAGAGAACTGGGATTTCTTTGAGTCCATACCATCTTCTTTCAGGGTTCAATTTCTGGCATGAGGATAATTCACAAAGCACCAAATGAGTACCCCAAACACATGACTGGTGCATCTTAAAGAGACTTGATCTCTACTCTCAAGGAGTATATAATTCAACAGTTTTCCATAAAACTGTCTTCAAAAATCATTCTCTTCCACTCCTTGGCCCTCATTTACCATTCTCAAAGGGTGGTATTGACTCACTCCCCTGATCTGTATGAAGTCAGAACCTCATACTGGTCTAAAATGTCTTCAAAGAATTGTTTCCTCTTAAATTTCCTTACACTCTTCCTTTTGTATGTTTCTTCCTTTCTCTCAAGCTGGATTATTGAACAAATTAAATGATATATATGAGATATTTGGTTTACATTTGTCCTCATTTTAAGGCAAAACTCCTTCAGTTTTAACAATCAATAACTATATTGAGGTGGTCAGTGTGTCCACACTGAGCATGTAACCCAGCAGGACCCTATGGGGCCTTCCCAGGACAGACCCCTCCCCCATGTCCTCTGCTGTGGCTCCTCTCTGAAGTACCCACATAATAGTATCTCATGCATATTTCCTGAGTTATTCAGATGCAAAAAAAACCACCACCAAAGGAAGAAATTAACTAGAGGATGATGAGCCCCTAGCCCCCAGACCTTCTGGTGCCTAAAGATGGATCACCATCAACCAGAGAATTATGCACAGCTGATCACATACCCTGGGACGCCCCTGCCTCTGGCCTCACTGTGTGTCAGGCACACAAACTTGCATTTAGCAACAATGTTGGCAAATCCAGCCTAGGAGTCTGCCTGTGGCAGGTAAACGTGGCCAGGGGCAGCCCCTTCCCAGGGTCTCCAGCAGCTGTTGGAGCTCACTTCCCTCTGGTGAACTGGGAGGGACTCTCACTGACTGGGGCCCACTACCCCACAGCAGGAGGCTGTTAGGAGCCAAGAAACATCTGGAACTGAGGGCCACATTCCACATCACCTGAGGGTAAGTCACTCCGGCTTGCACAGGCTGGGAATTCTCTCCAGTCCACCTGGGCTCATTCTCTCGCAGGAAGTGAACCACTCTGGGCTCACTGCGAGCCACACTGTGTCCGTTTTCTTTGGAGCTGGGCCAGTCTGTTTGGGAGGCCTCTATTTGGAAACAAGTGGAATTTTTAGATGACACCTCCCCTGATTATCTCTGTGACTGTAGTTCACTTATTGTTTGTGTTTTCATGTGTATGGTTTTGGGGTGAGCCACTCTGGCTTGGGCAGGGTGGGAAGATTCTACCAGCGCCACCTGGGCTCATTCCCTTCCTTCAGGAAGCAAGCCATTCTGGGCTCATTGGGAGCCACTCCGGGTCCATTCTCTTTCTGGAGATTTGTTGTTTGTGTGTGCATGTGTCAGTACTTGCATTGGCCAGTTGAGACGTGATCGGCGAGCAGTGGGGCTCACGTGATGACACCAGTGCATCCTTCTCTATCGTGTTGGCCTGGAGCATTGGTTGGGAGTCTCCCTTTCTAGCCTTGGTCTTTCATTCAGCGTCATCCCTGGTAGGGCGTTGGCTGGGGTTCTCCTCATTTGGACTGACAGGGCTTTGGTAGGGAATCTCTTCTGGGGGCTAGGGAACTGCGGCCCTGAGAGACCACTCGGAATTGTTGTTTGATATTTGATAACATCAGGTGAGAATAACTATGGATGATCAAAGCTCTGGTCCATCTTATAGTCCCCCTAGGATATATTTTGCAAAACTGGGAGATCTTCAGCTATGCTCCCATTAATGAAAGAAAATGATACTTTCTGTTGTAACATTATGTATGTGGGCTGAGTGCTCCCTGAGATCTGGAGAACAATGGCACCTAATGGTTCTGCTATTATGTCAAAATGGGCTTTTGCAATTTGGCTTTCATCTTGGGGAGGGTGGGTGTCTCAGTACCTGATCCAAATCCTGTTTTCTTTTTCTGGTTTTGCTGAAAGTGAGGCATGTAAATGTAGGTGGATGACAGTATATTATAAGTGGACATTTGGGAACTGGAAAAAAAAAATCCCTGAAAAGTAGCCAAGATGGTTGGATTTTATAAAAGTGGTTAGAGGATAAAACTGCATTTTTTTCCTGTGCCTTTGAGATGTAAATGATCTACCTGGGGTCTCAAGGAAAAACAGATTAAAAAAAGGAAAGAAAACTCCAAGGGAAAAACTGAGATCTCTGGTTCTGTCTGTTTTTATGCAAAAAATCAACTTGTAAATGAGCTCTATTTAATTGACTTAAAAGTAAGGGCTTAAAACTTAAATACTTCTAAATATAAAAGAATGAGTTTCAGGTTCATCTGATCTGGGAAATGTTGAACATTGAACTGATACCTGACGTTAAAGCTGGCTTGAGCTTGTTGGTATAATCAGTACAGACATGTCTTTTATTGCACCGAGGTCTACTGAAAGTAAGTTCATGTCCTTTCTGTTGCAGTTTAACAACAGAAAGAGGAAAAAAACAACTTGGTATGATAAAATTCTTATAAGTGAATTAAATGCAAATGAGATAAGAGCTTTGGGTGAATTCTTTAGAAATAATTATGTTTTAGGCATGTCTATTTAAAAATGATCTCTCCAGATATTTGGTAACTTGAAATTTTTAGAGTTGTGCTAAATTAAGTTAAATGATGGAAGTTTATCGAATAGTCGAATAGCTAGGGCATTCCCAAACAAGATACTGAAACATTCACTGGAAGTTAAGATTTTTAAGTTAAGGATACTTATTTAAATATGTAATTAAAGCTACTAAAGACGATAAAGGAAACATTTCAGTATGCAGTAGGAAAGTAGGATGTGTGTTTTGAGTAGGGGAAAAAGGGTATGAAGAATGGAGTTACAGTTTAAGGGAAAAGAAGATGACTTGGTCGTAGAGCTGGTGGTTATTTCTAGATGGGAAAAAATAAGGGACAAATTAATATGGATAGAGAAAGTTGTGGAAAGTTTGTAGAAAGGAAGCCCTAAAAAAAGGACATCTGTGCATATTTGGGCTGAGATTAGATTGAACTTAATGGGGTGAGTGGATTTTGTTATTAAAAGTAGGTTTGTGCAGGACTAGATTTGGCTCCTCTCTGTTAAGAGAGTAAGTTTACTTAGAATGCTTCTGATAAAATATGGTGTGAAACTTTTTAATATTGACAAACTTCTTATCGGATTCTGATTAAAGTTCTATTGACTTCAACTAACTTTGGGACGTTTCCAAGACCCCCTGAGGCACCCCAGAGAAAAATACTAAACTAACTGGGATTGTTCGGTGTATCGGATTGCACAGGAGGTGCTGTCAAATGAGTGATAAGCCTCCTCAGATTGTACCGTGTGCATAAGTGTTCTTGATATGGGTGTTCTAGAAATTGCATGGAGCTTCTGAAATCTGGACATGTCCTGGTATAATGCTATCAGCTGTTATCTTGGAATGTTGTACATCACAGCAACTTGATTAAGCTTCTTTGTCAAAAACATTAATGAGATCTTTGGCCTTGCCTTTTTAAGCCTTTCATCACTCATAGACAGTTAAGATGATGCTTTGCAAAAGGGCTTCATCTTTAAGATTCATAAAAGGAACTTTTTGACAGATACAGGTTGTTTTTTTTTTTTTTCCCCTAATCATGTTGCTGATCTGGGTAAGAAATTTAAAAGGTCTAATGAAAACTGATTCCATAAAACAGTAAAAAGGATTAATTACACAGGATTGAGTGAATTGATGAATATGGTTGTAGTTTTTGGTTTTGTCTGAAATATTGCTAGCTTTTGATCTATATTTTTTAACTGAACCGTTTACCAAATATTTGTCTCCATATCAGTATTGCCCCCAAATGTTTAGGCTTAAAAAGAGAATTCTCTACTGGAGTTGTCACAGAGTGTAACTACTCATGATGTATAACAATTCTTGCCCTAAGTCTATTGCTAAAAGCCAATATACAATGCTTGTGTAACAGCTGGGCATAAAGTGTATGGCTTGTAAATTGTTTCCCCACTAAAATGCCTCTGAGCCTGTTCACAATATCTGATTAGTTTTCCCCCAAGGTGGATAACCAGGCAGAGGCAGAGGAGGCCTTGCACTGAGGGACATGATCTAAGCCTGGGGCAGGAGCCATCCCAGCGTTGTGGGACGGATGTTTTGATCATCAGTGACTTCTATTCAAAGATTTGCAATTAAAAGGGGAAACGATGAAAAAATCTGCACATATTAGGGTATGAAGAAGTCATTCTGGCTTATGCTTGGTTTGACTTAAACTTCACTGACCAGAGGGGCCTGTTTGACGCTGAGGAGGGGAATGTGTCTGAAAGTCAAAATGGAGTAGCCGTGGTTCAGACAGCCAAGGTAAACCTAGGCGGCCGCTGCGGACGTGGCTTCAGGCATGTGGTCGAACTTCCCGGGCTGCGTCATACTTGGGTTGCCACCTGTCATTCTCAACGCAGTGTCTGCTTGCGGATGGCAGCTGCTACCCTGTGACCTCAGGGTCTCCTCTTGTCACTATTAAATTTTTAGACAATAAAACTGCTTTAGATTAGATGTTAGCAGAATAAAGGAGATATGCGTAGTGGCCAACAGCTCTTGCTAGACATATGTTAATACCACATCGAAAGTTAAAACCCACTGAAATAAAAGTAGACAGCTGCCCAGATGGCTGAAAGTCTCCCCCAAAGTGCCAGGTCCAGACTGGTTTTCAGGCTTTGTCTCCTGAAATCCTCAGGAAATGTGATCTTAATCATGTAAGACTGGGATCCAGGAATATTTCCAACTTGGTGTCTATTCTCCAGATTGAGGTAGGACTACACCCTATTTCAGCAGGAAGCAGCCAGAGTGGTCATCACCCCGTTCCCTGAAGGATTTGGGGAAGGGATGGAACTGAATTGGAGATTGAAATCGAGTTCCTCTGCTGGATTTATAACTAATCTCTGTATCCAAAATATTATTCCCTTCCTTATCCAACACCAGTTCTCCTCAAGATTGAAGAGGATCAAAGAAAAGAGGGGACGCCTAACCCAGCAGGACCCAATGGGGCCTTCCCGGGACAGGCCGTCCCCCGTATCCTCTGCTGTAGCTCCTCTCTGAAGTAACCAGCTCATAGTATCATGCTTATTTCCTGAGTTATTCAGGTGCAAAAAACCATCACCAATTAGAAGAAATTAGGTACTTGATGATCATAAGCAGGTAGCCCCTAGATCTTCTGGTGCCTAAGATTTGGTCACCATCAACTAGTATGAGAATTGTGCACAGCTGATCATATTCCCTGGGTCACCCCTCCCTCAGCTGGCTTTTTAAAATGCTCAGCTGAAACTTCGGGGAGTTTGGGGGTTTTTTGGGCATGAGCCATCCGTTCTCATTGGTCAGCCCTGCAATACACCATTCTCTGCTCCAAACTCTGATGTTCCGGTCTGTTTGGCCTCACTGTGCATGGGGCACAAAAATTGCCTTTGGTAACAGGAAAACACACAGAAGAAAAGTTGTTGGTTTTCTAAATCCTAGGCCATTACCTCACTAATTGCTATTCTTGTTTGAAGCTACTTTGCAGGCTTGAAGGACATAATTTAGCCTGGCTTCCTTAAATACATTTCTGCCTCATTTTTCTTCCTTTATTCAAACATGCTTTGTCCCTTTTTCATCCCTCAGTTTGATTATTAATCATTCATCCTTGTTTTCCACCAAACTTAGATTAAATTTCTTAATATAAAATCTCCCAGATACTAAATCAGCATTTCCTACACAGCCAAAGACCCAATCATTCACATTGTGCTGAGGAGTTGCCATCTAGCCTCTGTAACATCTGCCTCCAGAGCAGGGCCAGACGTATTACTTCTGTTGATTTTTATATTTTCCTTTTTGGCTTCCTCAGAAGTGCTGGATTTATTGCCCCATTACTATGATTTGGTCCTTTCTTCATCTTTGTGTTGTTGACCCTTCCAGCTATTCACTGATACAATTACTTTCCTTCAAAAATGGAAATAAATCTGCCCAAACTTGGGATGGAATTATGGTTTATTCCTTGGGTTGACTTCATTGCTTAGTTTCTCACTGTTCTTCAAGAGTGGAGGATGATGGCACACACCGTCTCTGTCTCTTTGTCCTTGATTGTCTCCTAGAGGCAACCGCCTGGGAGCAATACGATAAGAGGTATCATTGGTTACACATGCATTTTTCCAATAAATTCTGCACTAGTTCCCTAAGATTTAGTCACGATTACTTGTCTAGTGCCTGGCTAAGCAAATGAGCATCTTCTTGAAGTTGTTCAAGGAAGGGAACTGGCATTTCCTGAGTGCCTTCAGTGCAGCTGTCATTAATACCATGTTAACTCATGGAAGTGTTGCAAATAGATGCATGCATTATGTACTATTACCCCTATTTTGCAAATAAGGAATCGACAACCTCATAGGTGAAGTGTCTTTGCCCACATGACATGGCTGCTAAATAGCAGAATTGAAATGAGCACCCAGGTCGGCCTGACTTCAAAATAGCCGTTTTGTCTCCAATACAGGACATCATGCTGTCTCTAAATAAATTCTACCCTTTCAAGCAAAAGAAGACCAAGACTTACCAACCCACTCTCCCTCCAAGCCAGAAGAATAAATTGTAAAATTTGCTTTTTTGGTTAATGGCCCGCTATCTATGATTCCCAGGCAAGTAGGAGCAAGCCAGTCATTTCAAAAGTGTTCATGATGGAAAGATGTGATAATAACATTTTCTGTCTTTAATTCCTAAAGTTTATTTAGGCTTCTATCCAAACTATCCTTACAATTTAGTATCACCACTAACTAGCTCTCAAATCTAGCCAAAATTTGTTAGCTTGTTCTTGAATATTGTTGACCCTAAGTATACATAGCATGTTTGTATCTACAAAATAGCTATCAACTATTAGAAAACAAACAAACAAAAATTTAAAAATGTGGATATATGGCTCATCTAACGCTAAGAATTGGATTTATATTTGAGAATATCTGAATTTTCAACTCCATGTCTCCATTTCCTCCCAGCTGTTTAGCAGTGTGAGTACACATGCCGCCTGTCACTGTCTCTTGTCTGTTCTTCCTTCAAAGAATTCCTTGGTTTTGCCTCTCACTGTCCATCCTTGTAAGCATGGTCTGCGGCTTTTCATTCTTTTGTTGCTCTAAAACCTTCCTAAATGCAGTCTCTGCCTTCAATCCATCTGACACACCATAGTAGCCAGACGAATCTTTTCAAAGCTTTGCCTTCATCCTTTTACTGATGTGCACAAGCATTTCCAGTGGTTCTGCCTATTTCATCAAATATGAAATTCCTTAGTCTGGCCGCTGAGACTCACTGAAATCAAGCCCAGCCCCTGTCAGAGTCCTTCCTCACTATTCCCCAGTACAAAACCATCACCTTGATCAGACCAGTTATTTCATTGGGCTCCTCGTGAGCCTGTGCTGTGGACGCAGGTCATCATATCATGCATATTTCCTGAGTTATTCAGCTGCAAAAAAAAAAAAGTCACCAAATAGAAGAAGTTAGCTACTTGTTGATCATAAGCACATAGCCTCTAGACCTGGTCTCACTTCTGTGATATCGTTACGTGGCTGCCATGATCTGGAGCCTTCTCCACCTCCTACCATGTTTCATAATATGTGTGACAGAATGAATGTGTGTGACGGAATGATGTGTTGGTGAAGAGCCCGAACCGAAGGGCTGAGCAGACACCAGGGGACCTGAAGAAGGTCTGGGAAAGGCGGTGGGAGCCACACTGCCACAGGAACTGAGTCAGCAACAAACCTAGGAGGGCTGCGGCGTGGAAAGAAGAGGGAAGAGAGGAGGAAGCTGATGGAAAAGAGTTCAACCAGTGTTACAGTGACTGGAATAAGGGTCAGAGAGAAACAGGGTCTTGGGAAGATAAAGCATGAGCCCATTTCTGGGACTTTGGGAAGAAATCAGAGATCATCACAAGTCAGTGAACCAGCTGGAGACGTCTCTGTTCTCAGGTGGAAGCAGATTCACAGATTCTGAAGACAGCCCAACCCATAGCTATGGGCAAAGTAACTCAAGGCTGCAAAGATCAGGAAAAGATCATGTCAGGGTACAAACTAGAGCGTCACAGCATTAAAACTCCCAAGGGTGGTTCAGCAGCTTTCACAGGGACCCGAACATGAGATTAACACCTCTCTTCACAGAGGGCACCTTTGCTCAGCTCAGTCTCACAACACCCAGAGTCTTTCTTGTAACTCCTGGAACTATCTCTAAGCTTACGTGCAACTCCTCTCTTTGCTTGTGTGTGTGTGTGGTCGGGGACACAGGGAGGCGTCTTTATTATAAGTCCTAAAGATAGCACAGCTGGAATAGGAATATGTCTTTGGAATTTTCTTCTCTGTCTTGAAACTCATGCATCTTCTCCAACAGTGTGTGAATCTGGAGATCTTTGGTTGAAAACTTATCTTCCTATAGGCTCCAGAGTGCCAAGGGGATTTTCTTTTTGGCATAATTGGATGGTAGCAAAGTAATCCTGAAGTTGCTATTCATGTTATTATACCACATTTTCTCTGGTAGAAGGAGGTGGGGTCAGAAGTTTGTCAACAAGTACTCAATCCCTAACAATAAACCTGACCTGTCTAGGTTTGGCCACATTCTAATGGGATAGGAGTTTTGAAAGGCCCCTTGAGTGTGCAGTGGGCACTGGGAATTCAGGGGAAGTTTATTTTCAGTATGATGCTCTTGAGGAAATATATGGGCAGCTGTCAAATTACTTAACCTCTTTAAGCTTCAAATCCCTCAACTCCAAAATGAATATACTTATAATACGATATTCTGTCTTATACTATTAGTATGAGGATTAAATGAAGTAATGCATGCAAAATCCTAAGCACATTGCCTGACATCCAGCAAGTGCTTTAATATTAGTAGCTATATAACCGTATTGATAATGTATATAATAACTCCTTAGTGTTGAGCATTGTTTGGGAATGCGAAGCATTTTGCAAATAACTAAAGTTTAATTCCATCTTAAACCTTTAAATTTTCCATTGTTTCAGTTGAAAATATTTCTGAAGTATTCAGTACATTTCTGTCTCATTGTGTGAAACTGAGACAAGTTCTGTTCTAGGAACAGGGCACAGGGGGCTTTCTGGGAAGGATGGCATACTTTCACTTTAATCTCCGGATTTGCAGTTACTGTATTTTTAGAAATTAGGCTTCAAAGGGACTCTGAAAAAGACTAAGTTTCAAGATTAATGCCAAATTTGTTTCAATCCGAGTCTTTATTTCCATACCCCTAAAACACATTGCAGCCCCTGGTGGGAGGGAATTAATTTGTCTATTTAACAAATGTCCATTGAGTGTCTACTATGTGCCAGCAGTTGCTCTGCTGAATAAACAGCAGGACACAGACAAAAATCCCTGTTCTCATGATGTTTACATTCCAGCTGGAGCTAAATTCAGGCAATAAATAAAGTAAGTTTTATACAAAATATTAAAAGGTGATCAGTGCTAGGGAGGAATACAATTTTAAATAAATAGTTGGGTGAAACCTCGCAAGTAAGGTGCCATTTGATCAAAGACTTGAAAGAATGGAGGGGAACCGTGTAGAATGATGGGGAAAGAGCATTCCAGGCAGAGGAAACGACAGCTGTTAAGGCCCTGAGGTGGGACCCACCCCCGGCTGTCAGGCAGTGGAGCCGTGGAGGCTGTTGATGAGTACGAAGAGAAGGGACTGGTAGGAGAGGAGGCCAGAAAGAGTCTGGAGGATATGGAGATCATTTTCAGGTCCTTGACTTTTCTCCTGTACAAAGGGAAACTCCTTGGAGTGTCTTGAGCAGAAGAGTGATTTGACTTAAGTTTTCAAAACTTCTTGAAACTCCAGCTATTTGAAAGTAGACTCTCAGAAGCAAGGGTGGAAGCAGAGATTGGCATTGTCATGATGGTGGCTACAGAAGGGGGCAGATTCTGGGTGTATTTTGAAAGCAGACTTGCACACTTTGAAAATAGAAGGTACAAGAGAGAGTATCCACCATAACGCCAGAATCTTTGGCCTAAATGATTAGAAGAATGGAATTATGATAAAGTGAGATGGCGAACATCACATGTAGAACAGGTTTGAAGGAGGAGTTCAGTTTAGGGATATGTTGGGCTTGAGATGTCTATTAGACATTCAAGTGGCAATGTCAAGTAAGGCATTGGGATATCTGGGTCTGGAGTTCTGGAGGAAGATTCAGAAACAGACTCTTATATTAACAATCAAATTTTACACAGGCACCAAGATAATTCAATAGGGAAATGAAAATATTTTCAATAAATGCTGCTGGAAGTAGATATTTATGTGGGAAAAAAGTAAACCTCAATCCCTAACTCACATCATACCTATACATTAATCTGAGATGGATCATACATCTAATCATAACTAAAAACTTTTAGAAGAAACATGGGGTACTATCACCTTAAAGCAGGCAGAGAGTTCTTAGACTGGACACACACCAAAAGCAGTAACTACTGGGGAGATGGATAATTTAAATTTCATCAAAATTTTTAATGTCTGTCCCTGAAATAACCACTAAGAAAACTTAAAACAAGTCTCAGAAAGAGAAAATATTTGCAATATATCTGATAAATGACCTGTGTACAGGATATGTAAAGATCTTTTATAAATCAATAATAAAATGACAGCCCAGTTTTTTAAATGGGCAAAAGTCTTGAATAGTCACTCCATAAAAGAAGACCTAAAAATAATCAATGAACATCTGAAAATGTGCTCAACATCGTTAGTCAACAAGAAAGTGCATTTATAACACCCATGAGATGTTACTTCAAACCAACTAGAATGGCTAAAATTAAATTTGATAATACCAAATACTGAGACGGGTGTACAATAACATGAATTCTCACACATTCCTGTTCAGACATTATGTTATAACCACTATGAGAAATCATGACGGCAGTTCATACATCTGCCCTTTGACTCAAAAGGTCTATTCTCAGATATGTACCCAAGAGAAATGAAAACATATGGGCACAAAAAGACATGCATAAGAATATTCATAGTAGCTTTATTGACAATAGCCTTTGGGCTTGAGACAACCCAACCCATCAACATGTGAATGGGCAAACAATGGTGGTATATTCATACCATGAACTATGACTCAGCAATAAACAGGAACAAATTATTGACACATGCAACTGTTTGGATGCAAATCAGAAACATTTGGCTGACTGAGAGAAACCAGCCTCTCCTCCCCAAAAAGTAAACATGTTAATGATTCCATTTATATGAATTTTAAAAGTAGGCAAAACTGTAACATTAGAAAATCAGAAGGGTGGTTGCCTCTCTAGTGAGAAAGGGTAGACTGGATACGACATAGGGAATTCCTTGAGGTGACAGAAATGTTCTACGTCTTGATTTGGTTGTTGGTTACATGGATATACATATTTCTCAAAACTCATCAAGCTATTTGTGTAAGACCTGTATGTTTTATGGAATGAAAACTATTTTTCAATGTTAAATTAGAACTGTGATGCCAGCCATGGCCTCTTCCTCTTCCACATGAACACGTTAGCTCACTGTTCTCTCAGTGCTATTACAAGATTTCTCATTAGAGCAACAGAAAAGTACACAACTGTAAGTAAGAATCTCTCAAGCCCTATCAGGTGTTGCCATATGTATTTTTAGATCTTACATTGAAGGAAGAGAGAGGAGGAAAGAATTTTTAGAAAAAGTAGAATTAGTTGTTATGGGCACATCAAAGCTAAGTTATTTCTTCCAGGATTCCAGCTGTCCCAGTTGTACTCGAAGTTAAAATAACCTGGCTTAGGTAGTTACACATTCTGTAGAGTAATCTTTACAAAATTTGAATGTTCCCACAAGCAGTTTTCCAAACAAAAAAACGTACACTTGCCAAATGATTGACTCAACATTTTGTGAGCTGATTTAAATTTTGATTCCAGTTTATTTCTTCTACATTTTGCACAGATCATAAGTAGGGACAGATCTATCAAGTAAAATGCAGCTGGCAGAGCAGGTCTGAGTTTCCTCCATTCTTCGCTATGACCCAGTTCAGTCCAACAGATTGGTTCTGAGTCTGGAAATAAATGAACACTTATTTTTTTTTATAACCTGAGTTCTTTATGATTATCAATCACTTAGTGAAAGTCTCAGAGGTTTTTAAGATCCTTAAAGAGCTTTGACTTATATTAAGTAATCCCAAATAACTTTGAGTCTTCAAGACTTCTTTGTACCACCTACCTTTCAGTCAGGCTGATCACAATCGTTTCTTGATGTGCTCATGCTCCTGCTAAGAGCTTGCTGCTTGTAATTTGCTAAGGATCAAGAAACTAGGAACCTAGTCCATATTGCATAAATAAGTGTAAATTGAGTGCATACCTAACAATAATTGAAACTAGTATAATACTGATGCAGAAATGTATTGATGAAACACCATAGAAATTGCAGAATAAATTGTATAAATCAGAAATTAGAATATTTCAAAGAAATGGAATAGCAGTAGATTATTTACCAAATGGGTGGGTTAAAAAAGACTAAAAATTTAGGAAAAATAAGGAAGTTTTTCCATTTTAAACCAAACATCAAAAGTAATTCCAATTTGATTAACATTTTAAAAGTACAAAAGAGATGCTATAAAAACATTAGAAGAAATATATATGTGAATATTCATATTCTCTGGATGGGAGTGTCCTTTCTATCATACTCAAAGCAGAAATAATAAAAGAATTGATTTCATAAAATTATCATTTTACACGTAAAGAATGAATAAAATTATAAAACAATCAACAGATAGAAAAATAGCTATACATTGATGCCAGCATAAGGATTAATAGGCTTAGTATGTAAAGAGTTCTTGGAAATCAATTTAAAAATCACTTGAATGAAAAATGGACGAAAAAGATGTAAAAGCAATTCATGAAGTAAATGTGTCTTATAAGAGTAAAGTATTAGAAGTCTTCTCCCAAATAGAGATACATGGACATAGGCTTCATGACTGCTATTTGGGTAGTTTTATGGTCTCCCTAGTCCCCCTTCTTGGTTCTTGAACAGTTAAATTTGTCAGTTAAATGTGTGGGGTAGAGAAGGTTTTTTCACTGATTAAGCCATATTTTCCTTGTGCTTCCATTAAGCCATGACTGCCCTTATAAGACAAGTAGTCTGGGCCAAGAACGCAGACTATGGACAGGGTGGGGGGAGATCAATGTTCCTTGACTTTTCCAGCCTGGAATCCATGACTTTGTCTTTATTTATATAATTGTCCTAAGTTCCTGAGGTAAGCAGCCATAGACACCAAAGATTGTCTTCCATCTCTTGTGCAGGGATCAGGTGGTGGAGGGAGTTCCATGGTGCGGTCAAAGAAAGGGAACCTAGGCTAGTCTAGAGTCACTCGGAATCCTGGCTCACAGTTTACAATCTGAGTTCTTGACTTCTCTGAGCCTGACTTTCCCAACTGTAAAAATATACATAACAACAGTACCTACCTTATAAAGTTGCTATGAATATTTAATGAGATTATATGTGGAAAGCACTTAGTATTGTGACTTATACATAGGAACTACCCAGTCAGTGTTGGCTATTATTTTTATTATGGGCAAAGAACCTGAATCCCCTACCTCCTTTAATTTAATTTTTCAATTGAAGTATAGTCATTTACAATGTGTCTATTTCTGGTGTACAGCACAATGTCCCAGTCATGCATATACATACATATATTCATTTTTATATTCATTTTTATTAAAGGTTATTACAAGATACTGAACATAGTTCCCTGTGTTATACTGAAGAAACTTCTTTTAATCTATTTTTTTATATAGTGGTTAACATTTGTAAATCTCAAACTCCCAAATTTATCCCTTCCCATCCCCTTTCCCCCAGTAACCATAAGATTGTTTACTGTCTGTGAGTCTGTTTCTGCTTTGTAGATGAGTTCATAGTATCCTTTTATTTTTTAGACTCCACATATGAGTGATATCATATGGTATTTTTCTTTCTCTTTCTGGTTACTTTACTTAGAATGACAGTGTCCAGGTCCATCCATGTTGCTGCAAATGGCATTATTTTATTCTTTTTAATTGCTGAGTAGTATTCCTTTGTATAAATATACCACAACTTCTTTATCCAGTCATCTGTCGACAGACATTTAGGTTGCTTCTGTGTCTTTGTTATTGTATATAGTGTGGCTGTGAACATTGGGGTGCATGTATCTGTTTGTTTTGGTTTTTTAAAAGTATATTTTTATTGAAGTATAGTCAGTTTACAATATTGTCTCAATTTCTGGTGTACAGCACAATACTTCAATCATATAGGAACATACATATATTTGTTTTCATATTCTCTTTCACCATAAGTTACTACAACATATTGAATATAGTTCCCTGTGCTATACAGTATAAAGTTCTTGTTTATCTATTTTATATATATTAGTTAATATCTGCAAATCTCGAACTCCCAGTTTATCCCTTTTTACCCTCTTCCCCCTGCCCCTGGTAACCATAAGTCTGTTTTCCATGTCTGTAAGTCTGTTTCTGTTTTATAAATAAGTTCATTTGCCTTTTTTTTTTTTTTTAGATTCCACATATAAGTGATACCATATGGTATTTTTCTTTCTCTTTCTGGCTTACTTAGAATGACATTCTCCAGGTCTGTCCATGTTGCTGCAAATGGCATTATTTTATTCTTTTTATGGTTGTATAGTATTCCATTGTATAAATATATCACATCTTCTTTATCCAGTCATCTGTCGATGGACATTTAGGTTGTTTCCATGTCTTGGCTGTTGTAAATAGTGCTGCTATGAACATTGGGGTGCATGTATCTTTTTGAATTAAGGTTCCCTCCAGATACATACCCAGAAGTGGGGTTATGGTATCATATGGTAGGTCTATTTTTAGTATTTTGAGAAATCTCCATACTGTTTCCCATAATGGCTACACCAAACTACATTCCCACCAGCAGTATAAGATGGTTCCCTTTTCTCCACACCCTCTGTAGCATTTATTGTTCATGGACTTTTGAATGATGGCCATTCTGATTGGTATGAGGTGATAACTCATTGTAGTTTTGATTTGTATTTCTCTGATAATTAGCGATATTGAGCATTTTTTCACGTGCCTTTTGGCCATTTGCATGTCTTCATTGGAGAATTGCTTGTTTAGGTCTTCTGCCCATTTTTGGATTGGATTGTGTTTTTTGTTGTTGTTGTTATTATGTTGTATGAGCTGTTTATATATTTTGGAAATTAAGCTTTTGTCAGTTGCATCATTTGCAAATATTTTCTCCCATTCCATAGGTTGTTGTTTTGTTTTGCTTACAGTTTCCTTTGCTGTGCAAAAGCTTATAAGTTTAATTAGGCCCCATTTGTTTACTTTTGCTTATTTCTATTGCCTGGGTAGACTGCCCTAGGAGAACATTGGTAAGATTTATGTCAGAGAATGTTTTGCCCATGTTTTGTTCTAAGAGATTTATTGTGTCTTGTCACATATGTAAGTCTTTAAGCCATTTTGAGTTTATTTTTGTATATGGAGTGAGGGAGTGTTCTAACTTCATGGATTTACATACTGCTATCCAGTTTTCCCAACACCACTTGCTGAAGAGACTGTCTTATCTCCATTGTATATTCTTACCTCCTTTGTTGAACATTGACTATAGGTCTGTGGATTTATTTCTGGGCTCTCTATTCTGTTCCATTGATCCATATGTCTGTTTTTATGTCAATACCATGCTGTTTTCATTACTGTAGCTCTGTAGTATTGTCTGAAGTCTGGGAGAGTTATTCCTCCAGCTTCGTTTTCTTCAATATTCCTTTGGCAATTATGGGTCTTTTGTGATTCCAATAAATTTTAGGGTTATTTGTTCTAGTTCCATTTAAAAAAAAAAAGTCCTGGGTAATTTGATAGGGATTGCATTAAATCTGTAGGTTGTCTTGGGCAGTATGGCCATTTTAACAATATTGATTCTTCCAATCCAAGAGCATGGGATATCTTTTCATTTCTTTAAGTCATCTTTAATTTCCTTAATCATTGTTTTATAATTCTCCATGTATAAGTCTTTTCATCTCCTTGGTCAGATTTATTCCTAAGTACTTTATTGTTTTGGATTTAATTTTAAAAGGGATTGTTTCTTTGCTTTCTTTTCCTGCTAATTCATTGTTAGTATAGAGAAATGCAATTGATTTCTGTGTGTTAATCTTGTATCTTCCCACCTTGCTGAATTCTTTCATCAGCTCTAGTAGTTTTTGTGTGGAGCTTTTAGGGTTTTCTATACATAGCATCACGTCATCCACATATAGTGACAATTTCATCCGCATATAGTGAGAATTTAAAATAAGTCAGTTTTTAAAGGCTAAAGGAAAGTAAATATTAATTTGCCAAACAGCTGGAATTATATCAATCTATTATAGCACTGATTATGTCACGTCCATCAGATGCTCCATGGCAGTTAAGCATCTTTGATTTAACTTTTTAAATTATTTAATAAAAAGAGTTCATTTGGTGTGCTGCGAAAGCATGGGAAGTTCTTTAGTGGTGAAAAGTTTGCAAAGGACATAGCTTGTGTGCTTTTGTATCAATAAGAATATTCCAACCACTAACAGATTCATAGGAGAGCCAAAATCCATGCAGATTTTCTCTCTAGGGCATATAACAATAGCAATAGTGAAGATACCCAATAGTGTTGGGTGTTTATAGTGAACCAAGAACTATTCAAATCTCTTTATGTAGATTATCTCCTTTAGCCCTCACAACAACGTGTTTACTTCCAATTCACAAAGAAGAAAACTGAAACTTAAGAATGGGACCTATTGTCATCTAAATAGATGAACCTCCAGAACTGCAGTGTTTCAAGAATAAAGGAGTCTACCAAAAAAATAGCTTGAGAACCTTTGTAATTAAACCCCTCCTTTTATCAGACAAGGCATTGACAAGGTGCAAGACGTACATGTGAGGTAGCTCCTCCCATGGAAGTGCACGTGTCTGGGAGGAAGCAGGAGTTGGTGAAACACATAGGTAACATATGCTGGCATTTAGAGACATTAACTGGATTACACACTTAAGAATTATTGCTGGAACATTTCTAGTTTACTCTTGATGTCTCCTTGCTATTCGGCTCCCTCTAGGCTTGTAAAGCCACATAATTAGTGTGAAAGCACTAAAAAAAAACATGAATTTTAGTATTAACCCAAGCAATATGTAATTAAGGAAGTAAATCTGTAACAGTAAAAAAGTATATGTAATGCTTTGCAATGTCCAAGAAAAGTGGCTTTTGGATTATCTGCTCTTAGGAAGTGTTTTATTCATTTATTCATTAATTCTTGTATTCACTCCGTAATTATAGGGAACATGCTAAATATATGGGAATTAGACCCTGGTTTGAGGCAGAGCATGGAAAACCCATGATGCTGAATTGATGTTGAACAAATGTTATCACCATTAACCTGTGGGTTTCCTTCCAGAGGTGTCCTTTGATCTTTAAGGACAGCTGCAAAAAGTAAAAATGAAAGAAAAGAGTCAACATTGGCCACACTTAGGGGCTTTGTCTTTTGGCCAGAGAGTTCAAGGAAGATTTATAGGTAAATCTTTCACAACCGGATGCCAATTATACATCTGAGTCTCACCCTCATGGTTGTTGTTCTAATCTCCCCCAAAATACAGAGGTCACTTTGAAAGTGCCTCAAGCAAACTCTAAATTACCAGGATTACTTGCTGTTCCTTTGAAAATGACTTTCATGTGAAAATGCCTCAGAAACATAAAAGTCAGTCACCCCCTATCATTACTGCATCTAGCAGCAGCGTAAAGAGGAAATTAAACTCTTCATTCTTTCCTACAAAATGAATTAGAACCTCACTCAATCTTCTCTACATTACATGTAGAAATGGAGCACAACCGAATCTTCCTCCTTTCTTTCTCTCTCTCTCTCTCTTTCAAAAAGGAAAAGGTAAAACATAGACTGTTTTGGAGAGGAATTTCAGGGAGAGTTCAGTTTCTACCAGAGGTACATTGTGAAGGTCTGAAACTATGAGTTCATGAGAGGTTAATTCTCTAGCAAACAAGATGTGCCTTATTGACATATTCAACAGAACTGTCAACACCCTCCAAATTTTATCATCAGTGTTCAGCAAATCCTTCATGTTCAGTTTTAACAAGGAGGCCCAATCCCCCAAGTTTTCTTCTATTTCAAACTTTTCCATAGGCTGGACTGAATGTAAAATGGAAACCCGTGTTTTACTAACTCCAGGTGCTCAGCTTGAGCGCCATGAATAAAATATGATTCTGATCATTAAAATGTAATAAAAGCTAGTGCTTTGAAACCTTAACCTAAAAAAGCTTTCTCTCTGATCCTGGGGGCGAACTTCAGCTGTTCTCTCAGCAGGTCCCCCTCCACAGAAAGCCCAGGCCTCATAGAAACCAGTGAAGCCCACTAATCCAACACGCACAGCCAACCACACAGCCAGAGCCCTTTCCACAGTTGGGGTCTCCCGGAGGCTCTCAGCACCCTGTCATTTTCTGGCTGCCATAGTCTTCCCACTCTCACTCCTCCCAGAAAGACTAAATCAGTAGGTAAGAGTCAGGTTCAGGCTGTAGAAAGGTTAAATTTGCAGTTGAGTGGCTCTCAATTTCTCTCTCCAAAAATCTCCTTGCAGCAGAACTGACCCAAGGGAATTTTCAAACAGTTGCTTCTCTATGGGAAGGCTCAACAAATGTTCACCAAGATTGGCCAGTGGGATTTGAGAGAAAAGATCCTCAAGTTGATAAAAGGAAACAGCATACCTGCGGTCAAACTGTGCTCTTGGAATTTCTTTGTTACTGGGGCGAACGCAACCCACACAGCTGTGGGTGGGAAATAGCCCTAAACTGCTCCTCCCACCAAGATTCCCCAGAAAGGATGTTTAACACCCAGAGAGAACTATTGTTAAGTCCTGTGTTTCTACGCTGGAGTGAAAAGGCCAATTTCAGCTCACACCCCAAGATGGAAGTCACATTTTCTGTCAAGAGGATATAGTTCAAAATTTCTCCCCTATTACCTCAGCACAAGCAGAAAATAGAACTGCCTGATCAGGGAAAAAGGTTTTATTGAAGAAAACAAAAGTCATAAATAAATAAAAATTCCCAGGTAATAGATAACTAATGTCAGATTTTTTTTTTTTGCAGTGCTTAATTTTATACTTAAAGTGAATTTGGGGCAATCATAAAAAAGAATAACTTCCTGGTTAAAAAAAAAAAAGCCTTAAAGTCTAAACTCAAGATCCCAAGGACCCTAGTGCTGAGGAAGTGTCTGTCATATACCAAAACAGTGGGGTTTGACTTTACCGAAACACACATCACTGTAAGTTTTTATACATAAGCCATGGCCAGCAGCAGAGGGAAAGGTAATGGGCCAAAGCAAAAATAAGACACATCAAGAGAAGCCTGTATTTGTTCAAGTCTTTTGAAGCTTAGAGCCAATCTATGATCTGACTCCTAATACATGTTTTTCTCAGTTCTGGAACTCTGTCGAGTAAAATTTTGCTTGGAGAGATTTGATCAATGGCTTGAATCTTTTAAAGAGAAGAAATTATCAGATAAGATGGGGTTGGGGTGCTGTTTAGATGTAATTATGCCTCTTCTGTTCTCAATTGCAGAATTTCTCTTAAGTTCTCTAGTGAGCAAGGTGTTTCAGAAGAGCATTATCAATCTAACTTCAAATTAAACTACTATCAATTGTCTGTGCTATTGACTGAATTTCACATCTTTCTTATTCTAGTTTCTTCCAACCTATAGGTGACAATATGGTGATTAGCACAGCTGAAACCCAGAGAATAATCCTTTTTTGCTGGGTGTAGTGACAAAATTCCATTAAAATAGAGTGATATTCAAAATGCTTGCCAACCATTCAGCATGGAGCCCTGGAGCAGGGATATGAAGACCTTTGGGTGTTGGAGGGTGAAGAGCTGGAGGTGGTGGCTAAAGACAAACAGAGCTGAGACTTCGGGGGACGAGTGGTGATGGGGACTGGGAGGTGGAGGGAGTGATTTGTGCATGTATATCTTTTCAAATTTTTTAGAGTTTCCTATGGATATATACCCAGGAGTGGGATTTTCGGATCATGTAGTAAGTCTATTTTTAATTTTTTAAGGCATCTCCATACTGTTTTCCCTAGTGGCTGTACCAAATTACATTCCCACCAACAGTGTGGGAGGGTTCCCTTTTCTCCACACCTTCTTCAGCATTTATTATCTGTGGACTCTTTAATGATGGCCATTCTGACCAGTGTGAGGAGATACCTCATTATAGTTTTGATTTTCATTTTTCTGATCATTAGCAATATTGAGCATCTTTTTATGTGCCTGTTGGCTCTCTGTATGTCTTCATTGGAAAAATGTTTGTTTAGGTCTTCTGCCCATTTTTGATTGGGTTTTTGTTGTCATTGAATTGTGTGAGCTGTTTGTATATTCTGGAAATTAAGCCGTCAGTCACATAATTTGCAAATATTTTTTCCCATTCCATAGATTGTCTTTTTGTTTTGTTTTTGGTATCCTTTGCTGTGCAAAAGTTTATAAGCTTAATTAACTCCCATTTGTTTGTTTTTGCTTTTATTTCTGTTGCCTTGGTAGACCAACCTAGGAAAACATTGCTATGATTTATGTAAGAGAATGATTTGGCTATGTTTTCTTATAGAACATTTATGGTGTCCTGCCTTATGTTTGTCTTTAAGCCATTTTTGAATTTATTTATTATTGAAGTATAGTTGATTTACAGTGTTATTTTCTGGCATACAGCATAGTGATTCTGTTTTATGTATATACATATATCCCTTTTCATATTCTTTTTCATTCTAGGTTATTACAAGATATTAAAGACAGTTCCCTGTTCTATGCAGTAGGACCTTGTTTATCTATTTTATATATGGTAGTTAGTAGCAGCAAATCCCAAACTCCCAATTTATCCTTCCCATTCTTCTTTTCTCCCCTTGCTTTGTAATTCTGCGTCTTTTGTGTTTCCTTGATAATTTTTGGATTGTTTGTTCTAGTTCTGTGAAAAGTATCCTGGGTTATTTGATAGGAATCACATTAAATCTCTAGATTGTTTTGTGCATTATGGACATTTTAACAATACTATTCTTCCAATCCAAGAGCATGGTACATCTTTCCATGCTTTCTTTAAATCATCTTTGCCACTCTTTTATAGTTACCAGTGCGTGTAAGTCTTTCACATACTTGGTCATGTTATTTTATTTTTTGATGTGATTTGAAAAAGGATTGTTCATTTTTACTTTCCTTTTCTATTTCATTGTTAGTGTAAACTAATGAAACAGATTTCTGTATGTTAATCTTATATCCTGCTACCTTGCTGAATTTGTTTACCAGCTCTAGTATTTTTTGTGTGGAGTCTTTGGGGTTTTCTATATACAGTATTATGTCATCTGTATATGGTAACAATTTAACCTCTTCCCTTCCTATTTGGATCCCTCTTATTTTTATTGTCTGATTGCTATGGCTAGGACTTCCAATAATATGTTGAATAGAAGTGGTAAGACTGGACATCCTTGTCTTGGTCCAGATTTTAGCAGGAAGACTTTCAGCTGTTCACCATTGAGTATTATGTTGGCTGTGGGTTTGTCTTAAGTAGGTTTTATTATGTTGAAATATGGTCCTTCTATACTGACTTTGGTGAGAGGTTTTTTCTGTTGTTGTTTGTTTGTTTTACCATGAATAGATATTGAATTTTTATCAAATGTTTCTTCTACATCTGTTGAGATGGTCATGTGGTTTTTGTTAATATGGTTTCTCATTGATTCATTTGCTTATGTTGAACCATTATTGTGACCCTGGGATGAATCCAACTTGATCATAGTATATGATCTTTATGTGTTGTTGGATTCAGTTTGCTAATATTTTATTGAGAAACTTTGCATGTGTATTCATCAATGATATTGGCCTATAATTTTCTTTTTTGGTAGTGTCTTTGTCTGGTTTTGGTATCAGGGTGATGGTGGTTTCATAGAATAACTTTGGGAGTGTTCCGTCCTCTTCAATCTTTTGAAAGAGTTTGGGAAGGATTGGTAAAAGTTCTCTGTATGTTTGGTAGAGTTCCCCATCTGGGCCTGGACTTCTGTTTGCTGGGATTTTTTTTTTAAATTACAGACTATTTCACTTTTGGTGATTGGTCTGTTCAAATTATCTATTTCTTCTTGATTCAGTTTTGGTGACCTATATGTTTCTAGAAATTAGTCCAATTCTTCTAGCTTGTCCAATTTGCACACAATTGTTCATAGTATTCTTTTATTTTTTTTGTATTTCTGTGATATTGGTTGTAATTTCTCCTCTTTCATTTCTTATTTTGTTTATTTGGGTCCTTATTCTTTTCTTCTTGGTGAGACTGGCCAGAGGTTTGTTGATTTTGTGTATACTTTCAAAACCCAGCTCTTGGTTTCATTGATTTTTTTTCTATTCTTTTTTTTTTTTTTTTGTATTTTTAAAAAATCTCTATGTTGCTTATTTCCTTTCTGATCTTTATTATTTCTTTCCTTCTGCTGACTATTTTGTTTGTTCTTTTTCTAATTTTTCTAATTATGTGGTAGGTTAGGTTGTTTATTTGAGATGTTTCTTGTGTTGTGAAAAAGGCCTGTATTGCTATGAACTTTACTCTTAGAATTACTTTTGCTGCATCCCATCAGTTTTGTGCGGTTGTGTTTTCATTGTCATGTGTCTAAGATATTTTTTTAATTTCCTCTTTGATTTCATCATTGACTCATTGCTTTTTTAGTAGCTGTTGTTTAGTCTGCATGCAATTGTGTTTTTCTAGTTTCTCTTTCTGTGGGTGATTTCTAGTTTCATGTCACTGTGGTCAGAAAAGATGTTGAAATAGTTTCTATCCTGTGAAATTTGTTGAGGCTTGCTTTATGTCTGAGTGTGTGTTCTATCCTAGAGAATGTTTCATATGCACTTGAAAATAATCTGTATTCTGGGTTTTTTGGATGTAATGTTCCGAAAATATCAATTAAGACTAACTGTTCTATTGAGTCATTTAGGATCTCTGTTGCCTTATTGATCTGTTTGGAAGATCTGTCCACTGATGCTAGTAGGGTGTTACTACTACTATTGTGTTCCCATCACTGTCTCCCTTTATGTCTGTCAGTGTTTGTTTTATGTATTTAGGTGCTCCTATATTGGGTGCATATTTTGGTGGGAGGGGCAAGTAATTAGGTTTACTTATTTATTTTTAGAGGAAGTACTGGGGATTGAACCCAGGCCCTTGTGTATGCTAAGCATATGTTCTACCACTTGACCTATACCCTCCCCACTGGGTGCATATGTGTTAATGATTATAATATCCTCCTCTTGTACTGATCCTTTTATCAGTATATAGTGTCCTTGTTTACCTTTCTTTATGGCCTTTGTTTTAAAGTCTGTTTCATCTGATATGAGTATTGCTAGCCCCGCTTTCTTGTCTTTTCCACCGGCATGAAATATCTTTTTCCATCCCCTCACCTGCAATCTGTGTGTCCCTCAAACCAAAGTGGGTCTCTTTTAGGCAGCATATTGTAGGCTCCTGTATTATTATTCAATCTATCACTCTATGTCTTTTGATTGGAGTACTTAGTCTATTGACATTTAAGGTAATTATTGATACGTATTTATTGCCGCTTTAAACATTGTTTTCCAATTGATTTTGTATTTCTTTGTTTCTTGTTTTTGTTTTTCCTTTTGTAGTTTAATGATTTTCTTTTGTATTATGCTTGAGTTCTTTTTGTTTTTTGTGATTCTATTGTATGCTTTTGATTTGTGGTTACCCTGTTTTTCAAGTATGTAACCTATTACTATATCTATTTGCTGTAGACTGATAATCACATATGTTCAGACACATTCTATAAAGAATAAAATCTACATTTTCTTACTCCCTTCCCACACACTTTATAATTTTGATGTCATCTTTTACATCTTCATGTTTATTCTTTTTCTTTTCATTGTAGTTATCCTTGTATTGCCAATTGTGATCTTCTCTTTTGTATAGATTCCTACTTCTTTTCTATTTAGAGAAGACCTTTCAATGTTTCCTTAAGGGTAGGTTTAGTATTGCTGTATCCTTTTAGATTTTGCTTGTCTGAGAAATTCTTTCCCTCTCCTTCCATTCTAAATGATGGACTTGCTGGGTAGAGTATCATTGGTTGCAGGTTTTTCTCTTTCAGGACTTCGACTATATCTTGCCACTCCCTTCTGGCCAGCAATATTTTTTTTTGTAGAAAATCAGCTGATAGGGGCTCCCTTATAACTAACTCCACTTTTCTCTTGCTGCCTTTAAAATCTTCTCTTTGTCTTTAAATTTAGCTGTTTTAATTATAATATGTCTTGGTGTAGTTCTATTTGGGTTCATCTTGTTTGAGATGCTCTTTGCTTCCTGTACCTGGATATCTGTTTCCTTCTTTAGGTTTAGACAGTTTTCAGCCATAATTTCTTCAAAAAAAATTTTTGATTCCCCTTTCTCTTTCTTCTCCTTCTGGGATTCCTATTATGCATAGATTGGCACACTTTGTACTATCCCATAGGTCTCATATATTGCTCCCCCCACCCCATTCATTTTGCTATCCGCATTTCTGATTAGGTGATTTCCACTGTTCTATCTTCCAGGTCACTTGTCCATTCTTCTGCATTATTTACTGTGCTATTTGTTGTCTTTAGCTCAGCTTTCATCTTGGCAAATGAGTTTTCTGATTTTAACTGGCTTCTCTTTATAGCTTCTATTTCCTTTTTACAGTCATCTTCATTTCTATTGATAGCCTTTCTTAGTTACTTCATATTTTTATTAGCTTCTTTTTGAACTTGTGATCTGGTAGATTGGAAAGGTCTATTTCCTTGTTTGCTCTTTCAGAAGATTTCTATTGTTTTAATTTGGAGTGGTTTTACTTATATTTCTCTTCTATGAATTTATGAGTAACAGTTATCTACTGTTATCTTGAAGGTCTGTTTTTATGTGGGAGTGTCCCTATGTAGCCTGCATACTTCTAATATTTTTGTTGTATGGGTTATTTTTAGTATGAATGGCTGCCACATCTTTCCTCCATTGTGCTGGCTATTATCCCCTTGATAGAGGGTGCAATTGGTGGTGCAGTGACCATAGCCTGTACTGGATGTTGAGTAGGACCTCCTCTTTACTGTGTGGTTGTCACAGCCCTGTTGGGGGCCAGTTTTTGGAGTAGAAGCCCCCAGATCCATTTCTGAGCTGCTGTGAGAGGTAGGTGGGACTGGAGTGCTTCCACTGGGAGAGGAGCCACTGCATATTCCTCCAAAGGAGATGTCCACTGTCCTCTGTTGTGTCACTTGCCACCTGTTGTGTGGGCTCACAATGTACATTGTTATTGACACTGACCTTGGCCCCATCTCAGCTATGTGAATGCAGGCAGTCTGCCCTAGTGCCCCTCTGGCACCGTGCTCACAAAACAACCAGGGAAGATCAGTTGAAGTCAGGCACCAGGGCCCACTGTTGTCATGCATAGTGGTGCTACTGGATCCACCATGGGAGCATGGAGTCAGCCCAGGTGTGTGTGCCTGATATTAACAGGACCTGCCCCAGCCATGCACCAGCTCTCCACTCAGACGTCCCATATGCACTGAATCCATAAAGGCATTGGTGGCACAAATCTGCCAAAGCTGGCCAGGACAGGGCACAGACTCTGCACCCCCTCCACAGTTGAGCAGCCTATGGGAGTGAGCCCACACCCCAGCCCTGCCCCAACCTAGGAGCAAACCCTGAGCAACTGCTCCTTCCCAGAGTTCTCAAAGATGGAGTCAACCCTAGTCCTCTCCTGGAGTCTGTCCTCTGAAGTCAGGCTTCAGCACCCAGCCCCTGTATGCACCAGCAGACACGTATCTTGGGCTGGGGAGCCCAGCACGGTGGCCCAGATCATCCACCCACACTGGTTTCTCTCTGCTCTGGCTGAGGCAAAGCGGCTGCTGTGTGCTTTCTGAGCCTCAGAAGTTCCCTTTCTGCCCCCGCTGATCGCCCTGCTGGTGAAGGGGCTTCCAGGGTGAGGGAATTTTCCTTTCACTGCTCCTCCTGGGGCACAGGCCCCTTTCTGATTCTTTTCTTTTTCTTTCTTTCTTTTTTTTTTTTTTTTAAATTCTTCCTGGTTAGGTGGAGATTTTTCTTGTAGCTTAGCTAGTATAAGATCTGCTGGAGTTCAGTAGGTTTTCTGTGAGAATTGTGCCACATGTGGATGTATTTTTTGTGTGGGAGGAAGTGAGCCCTATGTCCTTCTATTCTACCATCTTGAGGGCAGAATCAAATTTTTAAGAGCCTAGTTTAATATGCCTGACAGTTGACCTCAACTAAAGCTTTCTTCAAAATTCCTCTGGCTCTCTTTAATCTTCTTTCCCCTTTCTCTTAACTATCTCAATTTTCTTCTATGTAATGCCTCAACTCTTTAATTGTCTCTTCCCATTTTCTCTTAAAACTACCTTAATCTCTCCTTCTGCTCTTTTCTTTTTCTTGCTGTTTTCCCTTTTCTGTTTCTATTTTTATCACTTCCATCCACTACCTATAATGTCCTTAGAGTATACTGTTGATTTTTGTAGTGTTTTTGTGTAGGTCATTGTGGCCCACTCTGTTTAAGGGCTATGTAGGTAGGGAAATGTCCACATGAGACTTCTTTTTTATTTTACATTCTTATCTTCATTGTGTGCAGGAAAAGAAACTCATTTCAAATTTACTAATATTAAAATTCCCCACCTCACCCTCCTTGGATGATGTACTGTCACAAAACACCATGTCCCTGACCTTCCCTAACCAACAAGCCAAACTTGTTTCCATAAATTACATAATTGCTTGTTCAGCCAAAGCATGAGTTTAGCCACTTGGCTGCTCAGTCTTCCTTTGTCTTCTGTCTGCACTATCTTCCCTGGTCCCAGATTTTCACAGCCTTGGACCAATCTGAGGACAGTCATATCCCTTCCAGCTAATAGCAGACTAATCCATGAAGATTAGTCAGCAGTTTTCCAGGGGCACTGAGACGACCAGCAGATGATATGCACAAAAATAGTAGAAATTTTCCAAATAAAGCAAAAGAGGATTGTTAGTTTTCCATACAGCACAACTGTCCCAAGTATACCTTGCCCTCCTTGGGCCTGTTTCTCTTAGATTGATTTCCTGTCCTTCCCCGACTCTGCTCTGTTTCCCAGGTTCCTAGATCAGTTGGCTTCTGGGTGGGTTCAGCCAAAGGGAGACACTGGCTGGAAGAAGGAGGAAGCCAATGTGTTTCTCCCTTTTCCTTTCTGCTTTGGACTATTTTCCCTCTACTTTCCTGCTTCAGACAGAACCCTGGGATGACAAGCTGTTCCTCAGTTGTTTTCTCAGCCTCTTCCATCTCCTGTGAAACCAACTCCCCAAATTAAATTCCCTCTGTTTTAAATGCTCACAATGGTTTCCATTTTTCTGGCTGGATCTTGTCTGATACATCTCCTTAGGAGCAACCACCTTTCTAAAAGTCAACACTACTCCTGCCTGACCCCACTCACAGCATCCTTATTCCACACCTGCCTAAGCATTTCAGCCACTACCCACACAAATCTGTGCCTTCCTTTCTGCCATTCTACTTAAATTCCTGTCACTGCAGAAACTCTAATTTTCCCCCACTAGAAGAAATAGAAGGGCTGGAGACTAGCAGGTCAGATTCAAATCACAGAATAGGAGCTGTCTCCCCAGCACCCAGCATCTGTCCCTAATCTCAGCCAAGTCATCATAAACTAAGCAGGCAAGTGACAAAAACTTCCATGGAGCTCCACGAATGGATGCAAGGGAATCAGAAAATCTTATGAGACAGTATATGAGATTTTATTAGAATGCATACATATGTTTTGTTCTGTTTTCCTTGGGAGACAGCCTCTTTGTTTCATTGATTTCTCAAAGGGAACACAAGCTTAAAACTGATTAAGAAGAACGTGACTACATCAAAATTTAAAACTTTGTGCATCAAAGGACACAATCAACAGAGTGAAAAGGCAACCCATAGAATGGGGGAAATATTTGCAAATCCTATGTCTGATAAGGGGTTAATGTCCAGAATATATAAAGATGTCCCGTAACTCAGCATCAACAGCAACAAAAAACCCAGTTAAAAATGGACAAAGACTTAGTAGTACGTTTCTCCAAAGAAGATACACAGATTACCAAAAAGCACATGAAGAGATGATGAACATCACTTATTAGGGAAAAACAAATCAAAATTATGAGATACCATTTCACCCATTAGGATGATCACTAAAAAGAGGTGGGAAAAACCCCATAAAATACCAAGTATTGGTGAGGATGTGGAGAAATTGGAACCCTTGTGCACTGCTGGTGGGAATGTAAAATGGTGCAGCTGCTGTGGAAAACTGCATGGTTGTTCCTCAAAAAATTGAAAATAGAATTACCGTATGATCCAGGAATTTCACTTCTGTGTATATGCCCAAAAGAACTGAAAGCAGGTCTCAAAGAGATATTTGAACACCCACATTCATAACAGCACTATTCACAATAGCCAAAAAGTGGAAGCAACCCAGTGTCCATCAGTAGATGGATGGATAAGCAAATTGTGGTACATACATACAGTGGAATACTATTCAGCCTTAAGAAGGAAGGAAATTCTGACACATGTTACAATGGATGAACTCTAAGGACATTAGGATACGTGAAATAAGCAGTCACAAAAAGACAAATACCTTATGATTCCACTTACATGAGGTACCTAGTGGAGCCAAATTCATAGTGACAGAAGGTATAACGGTGGTTGCTACAGGGAGATGGGACACTGTGGGTAAATGAAATGGATATAGGTTTTCAGTTTTACAAAATGAAAAGAGTTCTGGAGATTAATTGGACAACAATGTGACTGTACTTAACAATTGTTAAGTGTTTAGTAGTGTTAATATGATAAGTATTAATCCATTAGCACATACAATGTGTGTATTTTATCCCAATTAAAAATTTTGAAAACGATTTTTTAAAAAGGTGAAATCTACCATGCACTTGAAAATCTATTTTATTGCCCAAAAATATGGATTAAAATAGATTAGATACAGGTCACATTATGTCTTTATCTCCACAACTTAACTCATTTATTGAGTTGCGATTTTGTTCACTTAATTTAAAGATGTGTTACTGACCACAATTTCTTAGATGAAGATGACTTTGAAGATGTGGTTCAGAAACGCTGATTTGGTTTTAGATTTTAATGGACATCACATGGCAAATGGACTTACTGCTGTGTAGCTAAGGCTGGTAGCTCTACCCTCTGGTGGGGAAAAAAAAAAAAAGGCAATGTGTTGTGATGCAAGGAACTTGAACCTGGAGTCAGGAAGTCTGGACATGAATCTTGTTCCCATCACTGGTAACCAAGGGCAAGTCAAACAACTTCTCTGAGCCTCAGATGCTCCATCTGTAAAATGGGAAGATAATATCTGTTTCTTATTTCCTGGTGTGTTATGAGGCTTAAATAAGAAAATAAATGCAAATACACTTCATAAAGTGTGATCCAAAAAAGGTATTTAGTCAAATTCCTACTTATGATCTTTGGTTACATTCTCCTTCAATTATTTTTACATCACTTTTCTAAGTCAAACTGTTATTGATTAGTTCCATTGACTTAAGCAACTTAGCACACAATGAAGAATAAACAATACCAGCCTTGTGCAAATTATCTTCCAACCTTTACTAATGTGCAGGCACACAGTTCTACACGGGAATTAGCTATTGCATACCACTTTATATTCTGTTTGTTCCACTTAACATTGCGTGCCATTCTTGGGTATTAACATGAACTATTAAACGTCTCCGTTATTGCAAACCATCAACATGCTATAGTTTGTGGCATCTTTCCTGGAGAGGCCTAGTCTTAAAATATTAGCCAATAAACTGAAGCCTTTAGAGACAAACCTATGTACTGAATATGCCCTTGAACAAAAGTGCCAAACTGTAATCTGATGAAACTGGGAACAGAACGAGAGTCAACCTTTTTGGCTGAGAGAATTCTGAGACAACGACCTAAGGAAGACAGAAATGATGAGTGTGGGAAATGACAGGCCTATGAGAGGAGGCCTAAATTCTGCCAAGTTATTAACCAAGAAGCAAGCCTAGATTTATCACAAGTGGAGGACCAGAACAGTTCAGTAGGGAACCGAGAGCAGGGAGACTACACAAGGTGGTTCTCAACTTCAGCAGCAGTCTGTGAAACCTGGGTTTGGGTTCTGATTCTGTCCCCAGCTGGTGCCACTTACTTGTCATTGGGAAGACGCTTAATCTCTGCAAGTCTCCATTGGCCATCTATGAGAGGAGATAATACTGGTATCTAACTCATGGGGTTGCTTGGAAAATTAGAAGAGATAATATAAAGCACTTTGCACATGCTCAGAAATCACAGATAAAAGATTAAATCTGGCAATACATTTCTATATCTTAAACATTCACAGTGTGAAGGCAAAATGAATTCTCTGTGGAGTGCTAAAGGCATATCAATCTTGTGGGAGTCAGACATCCCCACTTAGAAGGTGTCAATTCAATCCCTCCTTAAGGATGTTAACTGTTTTTAAAAAGCAGGACTTCAGTCACATTCAGTGACAAGATGACACCCACACGTCTTACTCTGAACCCTTGACCGACGCCGGGCTGCAGGGTACAGGATGGACTATCTCCAGATGTCTGACCAGCTAGCTTTAATAAGGCAGTGTAGCAGCCAACCCTTCCTCCAGTCTCAGGTACTTGAAATTCATCCTTCATTAGATAGCAGTATCTGTTGGCAAAGAAAAAAAATACCAAAGTCCACTTTTACACATTACAAATTCTGGGTGAAGGGAAAGTATTTCTTAAGCTGCTAATGAGAAATAGGTTTACCCAAGTGTGAAAGCAAACCCTGTAGTCTGAGAAAGGCAAAGGGCACGAAAGCAGCAGGAGACAGACCCCCAGAGGTACTAAATTCTAAGGGTCTGAAACTGCTTGACAAGCCATTAACAGCCAGCAGCTTCAAAACATGTGTTTTTCTTCCTAGGATTGACCCGGGAGCAACAGTTGGTTCATTTGGTAGAAAAGCTATACTTTCCAACACGTAGAAAACATCAAGGAGCTGATGGGGGGAAGGAGGCTTGTGCAATTTTCCTGTGTTTCCAAAACTGGGCTTTTACAGACATAACGTGTGTGGCAGCAATTCCACTTCTAGGTGTATGCTTAACAGGCAGTCATCCATACGTGCACCAGAAGCATGCACAGGATACCCACAGCAGCTTTGCACACAACAGCCCCAAAGTGGAAACAACCCACAGGTCCCTAATTGAATTGGATAGGTGAATTGTGGTATATTCATATAAATGAATAATAATCCCAATGAAAATGAAACCACTGCACACAACAACATGAATGAATCTCAAAAACGTAATTTTAAGTCATGAAGCCAGATAGAAAAGAATATGTACCTTGTGATTGCTGTTTGAAAAAAGCTCAGAAACAGGCTGGCCTAATCGACGATGCTGAGAGTTTTGAGGGTGCTGGCCTTTGTGGAGGAGGAAGGGGTTAGTGACTGGGAAAGGGCCCACTGGGACTTCTGGGACACTGGTGATGTTCTGTTTCTCAACCTAGGAGGTCGTTATATGAGTGTTAACTTTGTACCAATTCATCAAACTGTCACTTTAATTTGTGCAATTTTCTATATGCATATGTACTTCAGTTTTAAATTTTATTAAAGTAGATTTTTACCAAATTGACTAATACCAAAAAAGAAAAAAAAATGGAGAAATTGCCTTACTGAATCAGACTGACAGACAATTCAATCCAACTTCCCTATAATGAAACCGAGAGACATATTGAAGTTGCTAGCTGTGCCATCATCAAGTTAAATTTCTTTCTTTGTCCAGATAAGCTGCTCTGAAGCTCTAATCTAATAATCCATTATTACCTTCTTTTTTCTTTACTAAAGTATAGTTGACTTTCAATGTTGTGTTAGTTTCAAGTGTACAGAAGTGACTCAGTTATATATATGCATATATTCATGTTCAGATTCTTTTCTATTATAGGTTATTACAAGATATTGAATATAGTTTCCTGTGCTATACAGTAGGACCTTATTGTTTATTTTATTTATAGTTGTATGTATATGTTAATCCCAAACTCCTAATTTATCCCTCCCCCTACCCAACACATCTTTCCCCTTTGGTACCCATGGTTTGTTTTCTGTCTGTGAGTATTTCTGGTTTGTAAATAAGTTCATTTCTGTAATTTTTTTAGATTCCACATATAAGTTATATCATATGATACTTGTCTGTCTCTCTCTGACTTACTGCATTTAGTATGATAATAGCTAGGTCAATCCATATTGCTGCAAATGGCATTATTTCATTTTTCATGGCTGAGTAGTATTCCATTTTGTGCACACGTGTGTGTGTTTGTACACCACATCTTCTTTAGCCATTCATCTGTCAGTGGACATTTAGGTTGTTTCCATGTGTTAGCTATTGTAAATAATACTGCTATGAACATCAGGGTGCATGTCTTTTAAAGTTAAAGTTTTCTCCAGATATATGCCGAGGAGTGGGATTGCTAGATCATTGAGTAAGAGTATTTTTTTTTTAAGGAACCTCCAAATTGTTCTCCATAGTGGCTGCACCAATTTACACTCCCACCAACAGTGTAGGAGGGTTCCTTTTTCTCCACACTGTTTTCCCCAGCATTTATTACTTGTAGACTTTTTTAATGATGGTCATTCTGACTGATGTGAATTGATATCTCATTATAGTTTTGATTTGCATTTCTCTAACAATTAATGATGGTGAGCATCTTTTCATGTGCCTGTTGTTCATCTGTATGTCTTCTTTGGAGAAATGTCTATTTAGGTCTTCTGCCCATTTTTTGATTGGGTTTTTTTTTTAATATATACATTAAGCTGTATGAGTTGTTTGTATATTTTGGAAATTAATCCCTTGCCTGTCTCATTGTTTGCAAATATTTTCTTCCATTCCATAGGTTGTCTTTTTGTTTTGTTTATGGTTTCCTTTGCTGTTCAAAAGCTTTTAAGTTTAATTAGGTCCCATTTGCTTATTTTTGTTTTTATTTCCCTTACTCTAGGACACGAATCAAAAAAAAAAAAACAAAACACATTGGTGTGATTTATGTCAAAGAGTATTCTACCTATGTTTCCCTCTAGGAGTTTTAAAGTTTCCACTCTTACATTTAGGTCTTTAATCCATTTTGAGCTTATTTTTTTACATGGTGTTAGAGAATGTTCTAATTTCATTCTTTTACATGTAGCTGTCCAATTTTCCCAGCACCACTTATTAAAGAGATTGTCTTTTCTCCATTGTATATTCTTATCTCCTTTGTTATAGATTAATTGACCATAAGCACGTGGGTTTATTTCTGGGCTTTCTATCCTGTTCCATTGATTGTATCTGTTTTTGTGTTGCTACCATTCTGTTTTGATAACTGTAGCTTTGTAGTATAGTCTGAAGTCAGGGAGCATGATTCCCCTAACTCCATTCTTCTTTTTCAAGATTGTTTTAGCTATTCAGGGTCTCTTGTGTTTCCATACAGAATTTTAAATTATTTGTTCTGGTTATGTGGAAAATGCCATTGGTATTTTGATAGGGATTGCATTGAATCTGTATATTGCCTTTGGTAGTACAGTCCTTTTAACAATATTGATTCTTCCAATCCAAGAATATGGTATATCTTGCCACGTGTGTCATCTTCAATTTCTTTTATCAGTGTCTTATAGTTCTCAGAGTACAGGTCTTTTGCCTCCTTTGGTAGGTAGGTTTATTCCTAGGTATTTTATTCTTTCTGATGCTATGGTAAATTGAATTGTTTCCTTAATTTCTTCTTCTGATATTTCGTTGTTAGTGTATGGAAATGCAACAGATTTCTGTATACTAATTTCATAATCCTGCAACTTTGAGTGCATTGGTGAGCTCTAGTAGTTTTCTGGTCACATCTTCAGGATTTTCTATGTGTAGTATCATGGCATCTGCAAACAGTGATGTTTCTTCTTGTCCAATTTGAAAATTCCAATTCCAATTAACTTCTTGATGTTACATTATTTTTATTTATTTGATTGAACAAGTTTTATATGTTCATTATTGCTATAAAAAATATTGCCTCCTGTGTAGTAATTCTCTTTTAAGCTTCAAGTGGTATCCCACCCAGCCTAGAACACCAAAATTTAATCAGTAAATTTATTTTTGCATTTCATAATTTTGTCAATGTGTTTGGTATGTTCTCTCCACATTTGTATTTCCAGATTCCATAGTTCTAAGGTTTAGTCTCCGATGGTAGACTCTCAGATTTGGAGTTTCTTTTTTATACGTGACCGTCTGGCTTCCTGAGCATTTTAGTGGTCTGCATTTGAACCTGGTCTGCATTGTCTTTCCTGAAGTTTCAATGTGCAGTGATTCTACAAGAGGTGGGTGAGCTCTGCATTGCCAGAGACTCCTTCTCCCGCATGCCCAGCTTCTTGGGCCTTTTGGCAGCTCTCAGGAAAATAACATTTGCCAGCCTAGCTAACCTGGATCACAGCTGTTGGCTCACCTTCCATATATGTTACTGAGAAATGCATTATTTATATTTGCCACACTGAAGTTTGTCTGTCTACCTCATTCTCAGAACATTCACAGAGCCTCTCATTTGCTTCCTGAAATAAATCTAGAGAGTCCTAGAGTCTCTTCATTCTCTTTGAGTTGTACGGGCTCAACATCAACTCTTACATAACCCGAGGTTAGCCTTGCTGACCCAGAGAACAATTTACGTAATTTTTGGTTGACATTTCCTGGCATTAGAATGGTTTCTTTTTGTTGATAATCCATTTTCTAAAGTCTATAATAATGGTTTTTTTTAAAGATTTTGATGTGAAACCTAATCTATGACCTTTTGAAAAATTCAACACATATATGCCACAGTTGACACTTATCTGATGAATGACAATGACGATTAACGTTGGGAGCTGACTATGTACCAAGGACCCTGCTAAGTGATGCCTTTTTCTCTTTTAATCCCTTCAGCTCTCCCATGAGGTGAGTGCTGTCACCAGTCCCTGTATTACGCCTGTCTCTCCAATGGAAGAGCCTTGATAGGAGCTCAGGTGTGCTTGATGTGGTCCGCACTCCGCACACATCACTACTTCCCCTTCCATGTATTTAACTTCCTTAAATAATCAAACTAGATACACCGTGTTGTGTGAAATACTATGAATCTTAATTATCCCTTAAAATTAAAACACCAAAATGTATTTCAAAGCTAATTTTAAGTTATTTTTGGATTAGGAACACTCTGAAATTATCCACCACCATTAGCGTTGGTAATCAAGGTTTGAATGCAAATAGTAACAATTTAAAGAGCTGTTGAAAAAAAGTCTTGGCTCCAAGGTTTGGTGCAAAGAAAGGAACAGAAAGAGTCCCATTCTGGTCTGACTTCACTGCTCCAGGTTAATGTGATCCTGTTGCTCTGAAGATACTGCTAGTAAAAAACAAAAAAACAAAACAAAAAAAAGAACTGTAGGCAGGAGGATTAGGCATCTTTAACTTTACTTTTTTACTTTATTTTTTCCTATTATCCTTTATTCTCAAGGAGAAGACAATGGGATTAGTGTGCCAGTCACATTTTTTAATGTTAATAGTATGGATTGTAGTTTGATATTAAAGGGCTAAGACAAATGCCCAGATCCACTCTCCAGCAATCTCAAGAAAGCAGTGCTTAAACTTCCAGAGAAAAAGTGAAGGGTTAAGGAGTCACTGAAGACATTCTGCAAATGTATGTAAATTCATATAAACAGAGCCCAACTATACAGGAAGCTTTGAACTTCACAGGTAAGGTAAGCTGGGATGACTATGACAATATCCATCTAAGACTGCTCTTGAAAACAGGCTCAGAGGAGGACCAGGAGATTTTAAACGGCAGAGTTTGAGATGAGCTGCAGGAAGAGGTCTGATGGCGAAGCACTGCTGGACAGAAATGAACTGGCATAAATCTAATTTGGGGGGAAATATTTTTATCCTCAACATCATGAGCTCTGTGACTGAATCAAGGAGAATGCTTGAAAATTAATTACACGTCTATTCAAAAATGGAGGTGAGCCAGTACACACTGGCCCAGAAAGGCTCGTTTGCTGAGTGTGTTCATGCAAAAGCCCTGAGGTCAGGTAATACTGAGCACAGGCCTCAGGCACCTTTGGGAATTGAGCAACAAAGAAAGAGGGCTGATGGGACCTGGAAGATCTTTCTTCATTGCGAGTATAAGCCAATTTCACCAAGGTTGAACTATCTCCTTGGAAGCAATAATAAAATACTCATCAGGATTAAGCTTTTCCATGAAAATAAAAGGAAAAAACCCCAGCTCTCCTCACTGAGTCTGCCTTATTTGTCTTAACAGCAGTTGCAAAGCAAGGAGGAAGGGAGAGGAAAAAAGAAGGGAAGGAGGAAATGACAAATCTCCCTTCTTTGCCAAAAGGCAAGGATAATGTTCATGGTAAGGCTAAGAGCATAGAGTATGTAAAATATCCCCACCACTGTCCCGTCGTCTCCTCTTCCTCTGCTGTTTTCCTCCAAGTGCTCATCAGTGCTGGACGTCAGCATCTATCATCTGACTCTCGGCTTGTCAGCATGTACTTTCTCCACCGCAGTGCAAGCTGCAGGCAGCAGGTGTCACCTCACTGTGACTGCCCTCCGCTCCCCGAAGGGTGCCTGGAACAGTAGGCACTCAACATATATTTGTGGAATAACAAATGGGTGAACTGTTTGATTAGCTAATCAGTTAATTTGCTGGGGTGTCAGAATACCTGTCTTCCACCTGGGCTCCCTTCTCCCCGTAAGGCATGCGGTGACGCTAACATTACTCCCCCAGGTCTAAGCCCAGTTTAGGACCACGCCTTAAGAACATACACATACAAAATTTTTTGCTTATGCAAAGAAATTCAAGCTAAAAAGAGAAGATACACTCTGATAGAAAGTAAGAAGACAGAACAGGCCAAAAAAAAAAAAAAATAGCAAAAAAATATACCCTCTGTGATGATTAAGGAAATAAATTTAAAATATTGAGAGACCAGTTTTTTTTAATAAGTCTTGGCCATTAGATGCAAAAAAGCAACATCCATTTTTTGCAAGTATACAGTGAAATGAGCACTTTTATGTGCTGTTGGTGGCGTGTGAAGGGTGAGACGTTCTCTCACTCCGTGTAGTCTTACGTGGGGTAGGCTGCCAGCCCTGATGTTTGTCCTGCCACAGAGGAAGCCCAAGGTGGCACAGGCCCCAACACAAGGCGGAGAGGAAATTGTGCTGGGAAGGCTAATTCTTTGGTTCCTGCAGATCACTGCAGATGTTTAAAGATGTTGACCTCATTCAGATGAATCAGTACCCAAGGCTGACTCACTACTCTTCAACTGACCCTAAGTGCAGCATCTTCTATGGACTTCTGGAGGAGAAATTAAGAGAACATGGTTCTCTAGCCAAGACATGGAAGCAATAATTAGATAAATAATTAGATAATTAGATAAAGAAGCTGTACTGTATATGTACAATGGAATACTACTCAGCCATAAAAGGAGGAAGTAATGCCATTTGTAGCAACATGGATTATCATATCTAGAGATAATCATACTGAGTAAGTCAGTCAGAGAAAGACCAATATCATATGGTATCACTTATATGTAGAATCTAAAAAGTGATACAGATGAATTTATTTACAAAACACAAACAGACTCACAGACATAGAAAACAAATCTATGGTTACCAAAAGGGAAAGCAGGTGGGGGGGATAAATTACGAGTTTGGGATTAGCAGATACAAACTACTATATATAAAAGAGATAATAAACAAGGTTCTACTGTTCAGCACAGGGAACTATACTCAGTATCTTATAATCTATAATGAAAAAAAGTCTTTTAAAAATGAACATTGTTCTCTTTAAGAGTCAAGGTGAAGAACACACTGTCTAAAGCAAACTATCCTGTAAGTATCCAGTTCTTCCTAAGCCAAAACCCCTCAGAGCTACAGCATTATCTAATGACACTGTAACGAGGAGAGTAAGAAAGGACATGCCCTGTGGAACTGCGTGCCGGGCATAGTGCTGGAGTCCTCCCCTGTGTGCTTCTCCCTTGGGAGTCCGCACCTTTGTTTTCCAAGGTGTACTAGGCATATCTCTCTCTCTCTCTCTCTCTCTCTCTCTCTCTCTCTCTCTCTCTCTCTCTTTCTCTCTCTCTCTCTCTCTCTCTCTCTCTCTCTCTTTCTCTCTCTTTATATATATAGATATATATATAATATATATATATATATATATATATATATAGATATATATAGATATATATATATCCTGGAGGAGACCTGAACAATGTGGTTTTGGGTATTAATACTAAAAAAATCTTTAAATGGCCTTTAGTTTGCTTTGAGTGAACATAGATTAGCTAGATAATGAGTCATTTTTGAATCAAGGCCACATGGAATTTTTGTTTCATTCATCATTTTCCTAAAATGATTTCAAATAAGTATGCTCTCTAGTCTATATGTTTTTAAAAGAATCAGCAGTTTTCAGCATTTACTCTTGTAAATATCCTCCTCTGTAAAAGTACACAAGGGTTGTCATATCTACAAAAAAAATGTAAATTCTCTAATTTGGAGATGTAAAACTCAACTTACTGAGTCACCAGAGCTGGCTGGTGACAACTGGGGCAGGGCTGGTGGGGGCTCAATTGTGTGGTGTGAAAACCTTTATCCCCAGACATAGTGCCACCAATTTTCACTGGTCCTAAGAGGGGCCCATGATAGAGGGTGAGAAAAAGCTACTTTTCAATTTCCATCCCTCTTCACTGAGCAGTAGACCATGATTCTTCTATTTCCTAACATTCCCTCTCAACCAAATGTCATTTCTAGAATTTTTAAGGAGGGATGGAGAAAATAATACTAAATACAATGCAGAAACCTTACCCAGAGTAATTCAAAACCCTTTCCATGGAAAAGCCTCATCCTTGTTTCTCTTTTCCTCCCTACCCTTCTTTGTAAGTGATAGAATGTTCCCCTATGTGTCTTGAGAAAAACAAACCTTCACTTTTACTGTCAAATCCAAAGACACCACAGTTTCATAATCAGTTGGTTCTGGATCTCATCCTCTCAGCTCTTATCCTCCTAGGCATAAAGTGGCTGCCTCAGCTCCAAGCATCATACCCTCATTTTACATTGCCAGAGACAGAATGGAAGGTAGACTAGTGATTTCTCTCTTCTTCACAGGAAAACCATATAATTTATCATTTGAATTAGGCTTTCTTTTAATGAGAGAGGATACTATTAATAATTTTACTAGGACAATGCATATAAACCAGTACTATCTCAGGAAAACTGGGACATGTGCTCACTCTACTTGTTAGAGACAAAAGCATTTTCCAGGAGCCCTGGGGGTTTGGAAGGGGCTCCCCAGCCACAAGCATGTTGCCATCGATGTAGGCTTCTATTGGCAAAGAAGAATGTGGGTTAGCTGTTGAGTCAGCAACAAACTATCTGCCATCAATCCAGGTTTATGACAAGAAAACTAAATTTTCTCTTCAAGTTTTGGAAATAGAGAGGGAGACCTGCTTTCCTGAGAACACAGCTACAGGTGGAGGTAGAACGGTCATGGTGGACTTCCTTCCTCCAGACTTAAATCCTCACAAATCCCATGATTAGGCGCACAGCTCCCCACGGTACCATTTGAGTGAGTCTTCTCCCAGTGCATGGAGCAGTGCCCTTTCTGGGCACGAGCCTGCAGGTGGACTTTCAGCAAGCAGGCATCCCACAGCCCACAGCAGAGGCGTCCACATGCAGGCGAGGATGCTGCTGCCAGGAGACATATTTCTGTCTGAGTGTCGGGTTGAATGGCATTTATATTCTCAAAGTTGAGAATTCCAGAATAAATACTCCACAAGACTTTATCCTAGCTTCATTTGCCAAGTCATAACAATAAACTATTGCCTCTTATATAATCTCCAACCATCCCATTTTTAAAATCATTCGATATACCTTTAAACGAAAACGCCTCGAAGTCCCAAAAGGTTATTTAGAGGCTTGGCAAGCAGTCAAACAGATGTGCAATCAGAATCTTTGTTATCCTATTTTGATGGCATCTGAACCATCTGAAAATGTAAAATCAACATTCTGTTCCAAGACTTTGTTTCTTATAGTGGGAGCACATAAGTAACATGCCTTAAAAACTAAATGCTGACGGCGGTGACTTAGTTCAAGTTCAGTATGTTCACAACCATAGGGGAAATACTGTCAGATTCTGACTTTTCTTTACATTTATACAGTATGATGGCTAAGGTCTAAAAATCAAAGTTTTGACATTCAGCATGAGAAAATACTTTTAAACCCTTATTATATTACTATTATATCTTCATTTCTATCTGGAATAATTGACAGTGAAGACGGATAAAGAGAGGCTTCTTTCCATTTGTCTGTCTGATGCCTGACTTAAGTTGCTGGGGCAAATGGTCTCATGAAGACAGTTGTAGGATGCATGTGCTTGCACATCATGTTTTAAGGGATGATGCTGGTCACTCGGAGAATTAGATCCAATCTCCCCATTCCACAGGCATCTTTCCAACATCCCTGAGGACTAGAAATTAACCTATATGTCAACTGCTGACCCTCTCAGCTTGTGAAATATTGAAAACCCCTAAGTAGAGGGCAATGGAAATCAGACAAGATTCTTGGGTTTTAGCATAATTATAATCCAATTAGCCTCAAGTGATGGTTTTTACTCAGTTTTCAGAATGTGTGTTCAGAAGCACCTCCCTTTCCATGAGTGCATAACATGCCCAAGACATAGAACTAACTATATTTTAGACTTTGGCTCCTGTGACTATTTATCAAGGAAGACTGATACTCTTGCAAATGTTCTTCCCAAATGATAGGTTATGTGCTTTAATCTATGTCTATTTTTTTTAATTAAAAAAATTTTTATTGGGTTATTGTCATTTTACAATGTTGTGTCAAATTCCAGCGTGGAGCACAATTTTTCAGTTATACATGAACATACATATATTCATTGTCACATTGTTTTTCACTGTGAACTACCACAAGATCTTACATATATTTCCCTGTGCTATACAGTATAATCTTGTTTATCTATTCTGCATATGCCTGTCGGTATCTACAAATTTTGAACTCCCAGTCTGTCCCTTCCCACCCCACTCCTCCTTGGCAACCACAAGTTTGTATTCTATGTCTATGAATTTGTTTCTGTTTTGTATTTATGTTCATTTTTTAAAAATTGAAGTATACATATTTATACACATTATTTTTCATATTATTTATTGTAGATTATTACAAGTTTTTGAAGATAGTTCCCTGTGCTATACAGTAGGACCTTATATATGTCTTCCATATAGTTTGTATCTGCTAATCCCAAAATCCCAATTTAGCCTTCCCTCCCCCTTTCGCCTTTGGTAACCATAAGTTTGTTTTCTATGTGAGTCTTTTTCTGTTTTATAAATAAGATAATATCTAGGTCCATCCACGTTGTTGGACCAGTCATCTGTTGATGGACATTTAAGTTGCTTCCACGTCTTGGCTATTGTAAAAAGTGCTGCTGTGAACATTGGGGTGCAGGTGTCTTCTTTTTTTAATGAAGTATAGTTGATTAACAATGTTGTGTTTTCTGGTGTACAGCATAGTGATTCAGTCGTAAATTTGTATTCATTTTCAGATTCTTTTCTTTTATAGGTTATTACAAGGTATTGAACATAGTTCCCTGTGCAATACAGTATGTCCTTCTTGTTTCATCTATTTTATATATATAGTAGTTTGTATCTGCTAATCCTAAACTCCTAATTGATACACCCCCTTCCCCCTTGATACCCATAAGTTTGTTTTCTGAGCCTATGTTTTGTAAATAAGTTCATTCATATCATTTTTTTAGATTCCACATATAAGTGATATCATATGATATTTGTCTTTCTTTGTCTTACTTACTTTGATCAGTATGATAATATCTAGGTCCATCCATGTTGCTGCAAATGGCATTAATTCATTTTTTTTATGGATAAGTAATATTCAGTTGTATGTGTGTGTATGTGTGTGTGTGTATATGTATGTATGTATATGTGTGTATGTATATGTATATATGTATGTATGTATGTATGTGTGTGTATATGTGTGTGTATATATATATATATATATATATATATATATATATATATATATATATATCACATCTTCTTTATCCAGTCATCTGTCAATGGACATTTAGGTTGTTTCCATGTCTTGGCTATTGTAAATAGTGCTGCTATGAGCATTGGGGTGCGTGTATCTTTTTGAATTAAGGTTCCCTCTGGATATATGCCCAGGAGTGAGACTACTGGATCATATGGTAAGTCTATTTTGAGTCTTGTGAGGAATCTCCATACTGTTTTCCATAATGGCTTCACCAAACTACATGCCTAAGAACAGTGTAAGATGGTTCCCTTTTCTCCACAGCTTCTCCAGTATTTATTGTTTTATGGACTTTTGAATGATGGCCATTCTGACTGGTGTGAGGTGATACCTTACTGTAGTTTTGATTTGCATTTCTCTGGTAATTAGCAATATTGAGCATTTTTTTCCTGTGCCTATTGGCCATTTGTATGTCTTCCAACCAGGCGGTTAAGACTCCTGTAGCTTTGTAGTATAGTCTGAAGTCTGGGAGGGTTATGCCTCCAGCTTCATTCTTTTTCTTCAGTATTGCTTTGGCAATTCTGGGTCTTTTGTGGTTCCATATAAATTTTAGGATTATTTATTCTAGCTCTGTGAAAAATGCCCTATGCAATTTGATAGGGATTGCACTAAATCTGTAGATTGCTTTGGGTAGTGTGGCCATTTTAAAAATATTCTTCCAATCCAAGAGCATGGGATATCTTTCCATCTCTTTACTTTCCTTTATCACTGTTTTATAGTTCTCAGTGTGTGTAAGTCTTTCACATACTTGGTCATGTTTATTCCTAAGTATTTTATTTTTTGATGTGATTAAAAAAGGGATTGTTAATTTTTACTTTCCTTTTCTGATATTTCATTGTTAGTGTAAAGAAATGCCGCAGATTTCTGTGTGTACGTTACTCTTGTAACCTGCTGCCTTGCTGAGTTCATGTATCAGCTCTAGTAGTTTCTCTAAGGAGTTTTTAGGGTTTTCTATACATAGTATCATGTCATGTGCACATAGCGACAATTTTACTTCTTCCCTTCCAATTTGGATTTCTTTTTTCTTGTCTGATTGCTATGCTAGGACTTCCAATACTATGTTGAATAGAAGTGATGAGAGTGGGCATCCTTGTCTTGCTCGAGATTTTAGCCAGAAGGCTTTCAACTGTCACTGTTGAGTATCATGTTGGCTGTAGGTTTGTCATAAATAGCTTTTATTATGTTGAGGTATGTTCCCTCTATACCCATTTTGGCAAGAGTTTTTTTTTTTTTAAATCATACATAGATGTTGAATTTTATCAGATACTTTCTTTGCATCTATTGAGATGATCATGCGGTTTTTGTCCTTTCCTTTGTTGATGTGATGCATCATATCGATTGACTTGTGTACGTTGAACCATCTTGTGATCCTGGGATGAATCCAGCTTGATCGTAGTGGATGATCTTTCTTATGTGTTGTTGGATTCAGTTTGCTAATATTTTGTTAATAATTTTTTAATGTATATTCACAAAAGATATTGTCCTGTGATTTTCTTTTTTGATAGTGCTTTTGTCTAGTTTTGGTATCAGTGTTGTGGTGGCTTCATAGAATGATTTGGGGAATGTGCCCTCCTCTTCAATCTTTTAAAAGAGTTTTGAGAAGGGCTGGTAAAAGTTCTTTGTCTCTGGTAGAATTCCTCAGTGAAGCCATCCGGTCCTAGACTTCTGTTTGCAGAGAGTTTGGGGGGTTTTTTTTTTTTTTTTTTTAAATTGCAGATTCTATTTCACTTCTAGTGATTAGTCTGTTCAGATTATCTATTTCTTGATTCAGTTTTGGTGGTCTGTATGTTTATAGAAACTTGTCCATTTCTCCTAGGTTGTTTTGTGTGGTTATGTTTTCATTGGCCTCTGTCTCAAGATATTTTTTAAATACCTCTTTGATTCCATCATTGACCCCCTTTTTTTCCCTTTTTTGTAACATGTTGCTTAGTCTCCATGCAATCATTTTTTTCTCATTTCTCTTTTTGTGATTGATTTCTAGTTTCATGCCATTGTGGTCAGAAAAGATGCTTGAAATATTTTCTATCCTCTTAAATTTGTTGAGGCTTGTTTTGTGTTTGAGTATGCAGCCTATCCTAGAGAATGTTTCATGTGCACTTGAAAATAATATACATTCTGGGTTTTTTGGATGTCCTGAAAATAACGAGTAAGTCTGACTCTTCTATTGTATCATTTAGGATCTCTGTTGCCTTACTGATTTTCTGTCTGGAAGATGTGTGCATTGACGTTAGTGGGGTGTTATAGTCTCCTCCTATAAGTGTATTCCCATCAATCTCTCCCTTTATGTCTGTCAGTGTTTGTTTTATGTATTTAGGTGCTCCTATATTAGGTGCATATATGTAAATGAGTGTAATATCCTCTTCTTATATTCATCCTTTTATCAGTATATAGCGTCCTTCTTTATGGCCTTTGTTTTAAAGTCTGTTTTGCCTGACATTAGTATTGCTACCCCCACTTTCCTGTCATTTCCATTGGCATGAAATATCTTTTTCCACCCTCTCACTTTCAATCTATATGTGTCCCTCGCCCTGAAGTTGCTCTTTTAGGCAGCATATTACAGGTTCTTCTTTCCCTGTCCAGTCTGCCACTGTGTGTCTTTTGATTGGAGCATTTAGTCCATTGACATTTAAGGTAATTATTGATAGATATGTATTTTTGCCATTTTAAACCATGTTTCCCAGTTGATTTTGTATTTCCTCTTTGTTTCTTTTTGTTTTTCCTTTTGTGGGTAGATGATTTTCTTTTATATTGTGCTTGAGTTCTTTTCTTTTTGATTTTTGTGACTCTATGCTTTGGATTTGTGGTTACCCCGTTTTTCAATTATGTAGCCCATTACTCTACTCGCTTTAGATTGGTAATCACATAGGCTCAAACACATTCTAAAAAGAATGACAAAAATCTACATTTTGTTACTCCCCTCCCCAACATTTTATGATTTTGATGTCCTTTTACATCTTCATTTTTATTCTTTTGCTGTTCATTGTAGTTATTGCATTTCCAATGTGATTTTCTCTCTCTGTCTCTCTCTTTTTTTTTTTTTTTTTGGTAGATTCTTGCTTCTTTTCTACATAGAGAAGACCTTTTAATATGTCTTTTAGGTTGCTTTAGTATAGCTGTATCCTTGTGGTTTTTGCTTGTCTGAGAAATTCTTTATCTTTCCTTCTATTCTAAATGATAATTTTTCTGGGTAGAGTACGATTGGTTACAGATTTTTCTCTTGCAGGACTTTGAGTATGTCTTGCCACTCCCTTCTAATGAGCAACATTTCTGTAGAGAAATGATCTGACACCTTTATGGGGGTTCCCTTGTAACTATTTGTTTTTCTCTTGCTGCCTTTAGAATGTTCTCTTCATCTTTAACTTTGGCCATTTTAATTATAATATGTCTTTGTGTAGGTCCGTTTAGGTTCATATTGTTTGGGACTCTCAGTGCTTCCTCACCAGGATACCTGTTTCTTTTATAAGATTTGGGAAGTTTTCAGCCATAGTATCTTCAAATGCTTTTTGGAGCCTCTTTTCTCTTCTCCTTCTGGAGCCCCTATTATGCATAGATTGGCACACTTTATGTTACCCCTTAGGTCTCTTCTATTGCTTTCATTTTTTTCCCATTTGTTTTTCTGTCAGCTGTTATGATTGTGTGATTTCCATTATTCCATCTTCCAGATCTCTTATTCATGCTTTTGCATTATTTAGTCTGCTCTTTATTGCCTTTAGCTCAGCTTTCAACTTGACAGTTGAGTTTTCTGATCTTAATTGGTTCCCCTTTATAGTTTCTAGTTCCTTTTTATGGTCCTCTGCATTCCTATCAATAGCCTCTCTTAATTCCTTCAGTACATTTATCACCTCCTTTTTGAACTCAAGTTCTGATAGACTGGAAAGGTCTATTTCATTGTTCTTTGCAGCCAACCCCAATCATCTCCCCAAAGCACGAGCATCAGCACCAGTCTGGAATGCATCATCAGGCTTGCATCTCAGGCTGGGGACCTACAGGCCCTCTGTGCTGATTTCTCTCAATTCTGTCTATTGCAAAGCAGCTGATGTCTCCTCCGGGTCTGGGAAGCTCCCCTTTTGTCCCAGCTGACCTCCCTGCTGGTAAAGGGGCTTCCCAGGGTGAGGGCATTCTTCCTCTTTCACCGCTTTCTCCCGGAGCACAGCTCCCATCTGCATTTTTTTTTCCCTCCTACCCAGTACATGGAAGTATTTTTTCTTTTTTTTTAATATATATATTTTTATTAAAGTATAGTCATTTTACAATGTTGTGTCAATTGCTGGTGTACAGCACAATACCTCAGTCATATAGGAACATACATATATTCATTTTTATATTCTTTTCCACCATAAGTTACTACAAGATATTGAATATACTTCCCTGTGCCATACAGTATAAACTTGTTGTTTATCTATTTTATATACATATTAGTTAGTATATGCAAATCTCAAATTCTCAATTTATCCCTTCCCACCCTCTTTCCCTCTGGTAACCATAAGTTTGTTTTCTATGCTTGTGAATCTGTTTCTGTTTTGTAAATAAGTTCATTTGTCTTTTTTGGTAGATTCCACATGTAAGTGATATCATATGGTATTTATCTTTCTCTGCCTGGCTTACTTCACTTAGAATGACAATCTCCATATCCACCCATGTTGCTGCAAATGGCATTATTTCATTCTATTTTATGGCTGATTAATATTCCATTGTATAAATATACCACAACTTCTTTATGCAGCCTTTTGTCAGTGGACATTTAGGTTGTTTCCATGTCTTGGCTATTGTAAATAGTGCTGCTATGAGCATTGGGGTGCGTGTATCTTTTTGAATTAAGGTTCCCTCTGGATATATGCCCAGGAGTGAGACTACTGGATCATATGGTAAGTCTATTTTGAGTCTTGTAAGGAATCTCCATACTGTTTTCCATAATGGCTTCACCAAACTACATTCCCACCAACAGTGTGGAGGGTTCCCTTTTCTTCACAGACTCTCCAGCATTTATCGTTTGTGGACTTTTGAGTGATGGCCATTCTGACTGGTGTGAGGTGATACCTCAGTCTAGTTTTGATTTGCATTTCTCTGATAATTAGCGATAGTGAACATTTTTTCCTGTGCCTATTGGCTGTTTGTATGTCTTCATTGGAGAACTGCTTGCTTAGGTCTTCTGCCCATTTTTGGATTGGGTTGATTGTTTATTTCTTATTAAGTTATATGAGCTGTTTATATATTCTGGAAATTAAGTCCTTGTTAGTCTCATCTTTTGCAAATATTTTCTCCCATTCTATAAGTTGTCTTTTTGTTTGGCTTATGGTTTCCTTTTTTGTGCAAAAGCTTATAAGTTTAATTGGGCCCCATTTGTTTATTTTTGGTTTTTTTGTTGCCTGGGTAGACTGCCCTAGGAGAACATTGCTGAGATTTATGTCAGATAATGTTTTTTCTATGTTTTCTTCTAAGAGGTTTATAGTGTCTTGTCTTATGATTAAGTCTTTAAGCCATTTTGAGTTTATTTTTGTGTATGGTGTGAGGGACTATTCTAACTTCATTAATTTACATGCAGCTGTCCAGTTATAGCAACACCATTTGCTGAAGAGACTGTCTTTAATCCATTGTATATTCTTGCCTCCTTTGTCAAAGATTAATTGATCAAAAGTTTGTGGGTTTATTGCTGGGCTCTCTTTTCTGTTCCATTGATCTATATGTCTGTTTTTGTACCAATACCACACTGTTTTGATTACTGCAGCTCTGTAGTATTGTCTGAAGTCTGGGAGGGTTTTTCCTCCAGCTTCGTTCTTTTTCTTCAGTATTGCTTTGGCAATTCTAGGTCTTTTGTGATTCTATATAAATTTTAGGATTATTTGTTCTAGTTCTGTGAAAAATGCCCTAGGTAATTTGATAGGGATCACATTAAATCTGTAGATTGCTTTGGGTGGATGGCCATTTCAACAATATTAATTCTTCCAATCCAAGAACATAGGATATTTTGGAGGCTTTTCTTGTAGCTTCACATATGGAAGATCTTCTGCCAGAGTTCAGTAGGTATTCTGTGAGAATTGTTCCACATGTAGATGCATTTTTTATGTCTTTGTGGGAGAGGGTGAGTTTCATGTCCTTCTATTCTGTGATCTTGAAGCCCCTCCAATTTAGTCTACCCTTAACCAAATCTTTAGTATTTCATTATTATTTTGGTCCCCATTACTTTGTTCAAAACCAAACCAAACAAAAAACAAAAAACAAACAAACAAAAAAAACCCTTAAACATTAAAAAAGTTCTCTTTCTCATATAATGAAGATAAAGGCAACACTGACTTTTTAGTCACCCCCTTTATGGCGGACTGTTTTCATTCAATGGAAAAAGAAATAATGACATAGGGAAAGATATTAATTAGAAAAGTGCTTTCCAGAAAAAATCATATTCTGGACTCAAATCACTACCAACGGTTGGGGGCAGGGAAGCCATTTTGTACTTGTCCAACAAAAGGAATTTCATTCAGCACCTTGCAAAGTGAACTTGTCACAGTTTTCTGCTAAGGTCTCAGATGGAACCCTAATGTCACCACGTCTGTGCTTTGCAGTTCCTCATGCAAAGATTGCTTAGCAAACATGTCATCCCAGGAAAGGCACAGAAGTAAAATGCAGTCTTAGGGTCCTGCCCAAGTGTATTAGAAGGTTGACAGGCAGACTTGCAGTTGAAATATTTCTTCTTTAATAATAGTCTCAAAAAGCCACAGGAACATGTTCTGTGTGTATGCTTCTTAATATGCCCCATTTATCTAGCCTAAAACTGTATATTGCTTGGCAAATGAGTGTACTATTTTAGTCAGAGGACAAATTTCATTAAAATATGGATGATTTGCTTCAAGCTTCTCAGGCAGCAGTTAGCTCAGTGGGGTCCTCGCTACAGGTATGCCTAACTCGGGATGGCCCCTGAGGAGGAAGAGATTAGAAGATAGAACAATTCCAATAATGAGGTATTTGTTCCTGAACTGTCTCCATGCTCTGATATTAAAAACTAAAACCCCTAAGTGAGTTCAGTATTTCTCAGTACATGAATTCACCTTGTCCTCTCCTGGATGGAAATCTCAGATTAAAGACTGAGATAGACTGGGGTGGCTTGAGCCAATAGTGCCAAAATTTAATATAAAATCTTCACAGCCAAGACACCCTTCTAACTCATGAGGCTGAAATAAAGTTTCTCTGTTTCTATGTGACTCTTCCATTCTAGAGCTTGAGTTCTCCCCTCACCTCTGCATTACATAGTGACTTCAAAAGATGTTCAACTTTTAAAAATTAAATGGAAAAAAATATATGTAGAAACAAGACTAAAACAAGAGTATTTATTCTTGGTTGCAAATTATAAGCAATATTTACATTTCTTTTTATTTTTCAAGTATTCCTAGAATTCTTCATTGAGTATGTGATTTACATAAAGAAAAATAGGTACATAGTAAACTAATAGTCACAGTAATTATATTGTTCACACATTTTCTTTCTAAAATAAAGCTTCTGGACTTTTCTAAACAAAAATTTTAAGCACTTACCTTCAGTGGGTTTATTTTTGCTTAACTTCTTATTTCACTTTCTTCCAGATTTCTTTTAGGTTGGAAAGGGCTGTCTCCTTGGTCCTCTTTAACAGATCTTTTAGATACTAATTGACTACAAATAGATTATGTATATTGTGTTCTAACATATAAATACCTTCCAAACATGTATGTGTTGCTTCTTCAAAGAGACATGTCTTTGGGTAGGGAAACTAGGTGTCTATGTGTTGTGTGCAGCTGCAACTGTGAGAGCTTCAGTGGAAAAATAATACAGGGCCTAGTCTCTTACTTGAAAAGTTTGTTTATTCATTCTCTGTTCCAGTGTTCCAAAAACTAATCAGCTGAAGCCCCAGAGTCCTGAAAGATAAAGTATGGAAGGAGCTGTTCTAGATCTGGGAGATTCTGAGGGAGAGTTTATCAAGTTTCTACCTCTTCCAAAATATAACTGTAACAGTTTTCCAGTAGAATACTTTATTTTTGAGAAAGCCTGCCTACCAACGAGCCTGCTAGGTCAGTGAGCTGTAAACGTACTTCCACGTGCATCATTTGACCATGCCCTCCCATGCGCTGCAAGAGCTCCTTTTAAGTACAATTTCCACGTTAATTTGAAATTCTTCACGTGCATGACTATCACTTGTTACATGAGGGCTCCATAAGGGCACAACACTTCTCCTTCTTCTCCAGTCCCTACTGTTGTGGGACACAACGGGGCGACTGGTCAGTGACATGGCGACACACGGGTTGGTAAAAGAATTTACCAGAGATAAAGTATGGGAACAGAAAGGTGTTTATTAGGTACGCTGTCAGAGACAACAGTGGGCCACACAGACAAGAGGTGCCTGTGTGAGCACCGAGGGCTGGCTGTTGGGTCTTTTATAAGGTCGTGTCACAAGGTGCCTGATCAGCTTGTGCACAAGGCTCTGATTGGTTGTAGGTGAGGTAAGAGGTTTAGAGTCTGTGAAGGGTGGTGGTAAGGTGGCCATTACATGGGGCTATTAATTTGTTAGGGGAAACACACCCAATAAATCTCAGATGTCAGACATCTGAGAGCCCAGGAATGGGGGTCGTTAGACTTTGAAGGATGTCAGTTGACCCAATACATGCCAGAGCGCTTAGTACTTAGTTGGTATTTATTACAAATTTCTTCAATGACTTACTTAACAGTGCATTGATTATCTGAACTTCGGGATGAAGAAAGCTATAAGAAGGAAATGCTTTTTTAAGATCTATGTGATGACACAGGTGAGGCAAGCCATGACACTTCCGTGGCCTCCTCTGTCCACGCCTGTTCCCCTCACTCCCTCCTTTCACGGGTGTGGATCTCTGATAAACATAATGCAGCCAGATGTCTGTTCCAGTGTCTTCTCCCAGAGAATCCAACCCATGACTACCTGGAATAAAATATCAGACAAAGCAAGACAAAGTCTTGAGGGCAAAACACCTTAACGGCCTCCGCACAAATGGCACCTCCTCAAAGAGGCCTTGTACTGACCCCTATCCTGAAAATAGTTCCCCTCGATCACTCACGCCCACTCCACACTCTCCATTCCCCTGTGTTGCTGTAGTTTCCTTCCTCGCAGTCTTCCTTCCTGGACTGCTCGTCGTCTCCCTGTGCCGGGAGATAAATCCCATAGAGCAAAGGCTTTGACTTGTTCACTGCTGTTTGCCCAGCCCTGAGACCACTGCCTGCAGCACGGGAGGTATTCAGTACGTGTTTATTGAGTGAATAAACCACTGGTAGATTTATTATCTTAGAAACATAAAGGGAAAACCTAGAAGCCAGGTTCTATATATTGAAATTTTAATAAGAGGCTCTTTCTGTGGTTAAATTTAAAAAAATCACTGAATGTACCAAATAGTCTCAGCAGTTAATTGGATTCCACAGTTATAACTATAAGCCTTTGTGCAATCATGGAAATAATTACTAATTCATAAATCCTGAACAAATAAAAATCAAAGGCAGGCCTATGAGGTTCATCCTCCACCTTCCCCCAACTACTGCCTTTTGGTTTAGTTTCCATGTAATTTTCTTTTTTTGAAGTACAGTCCGTTACAATGTATCAGTTTCTGGTATATAGCACAATGTCCCAGTCATGCATGTACATACATACATTCTTTTTCATTAAAGGTTACTACAAGATATTTAACATAGTTGCCTGTGCTATATAGAAGAAACTTTTAAAAAATTTATTTTTCTATATAGTGGCTAACATTTGCAAGTCTCAAACTCCCAAATTTATCCCTTCCCACCCTCTTTCCCCAGTAATCATAAGATTGTTTACTATGTCTGTGAGTCTGTTTCTGTTTTGTAGATCGAGTTCATGGTGTCTTTCTTTTTTTTTTTTTTTAAGATTCCACATGAGTGATATCATATGGTATTTTTCTTTCTCTTTCTGGCTTACTTGACTCCATGTAACATTTTGTGTGTGTGTGTTGTTTTTAGAGACAACTCCAAGGGTATTTGTTTCAGGAAGATCTCATTCTCTCCTAGGCTAGAGAGGGAGTCACAATAGAGGGAAAAGCAACAGCCAGGAAGAGAAGGGTACAATATTATTTGATATGGGTTCAGCCTGTTCATTAACTTACTTTAAAAGTGTGTATTTAAAAGTATGTATTGAATGGTTCCTATGATCTAAGCATAACGCTAGACTCCTTACCTCATAAGGAGTATATGCTAGTGGGGAAGACAGATAATAGACAGGTAAACAGATAAGCAAACCAAAGAATTAGAGCTTATGAAAGCCCCTGGAAAGAATAAAATGCAGTGTTCTCCGTGATAAAGAGAAAACAGGGGCGGAGTGGGTTTAGTGTTAGGATGATCGCCTTCCCTAAGGAAGGGCCATTTAGGCTGAGACCTGAGGAGAAAGGAGGAACCACCCATGCAATGATCTGGTGGATGGTAGATTCCATGCAGAGGGAAAAGAATGAGTAAAGATCACGGAGCAGGAATGAACTTGGTGTTTTGAGAAGAGTGGAGATTGAGGCAAGGCACTCACCTAGGTTGCAAAACTCAAGGGGGTGCCAGAAAACTCAGAAAAATAGTATTTTAATGTAATATTTTTTAAATCAAAATTAATACAAAAAAACCATTTATGATGAACGGAATGTCAATATTTCAAAGACAGGCATATGCAGTATTGTTGACTTTCCCTTTTGCCTCAAGGTCCTCCAATATAGCTTAGCATAACAATGGTACTGATCCTATCTTTCAATATTTTGTGTTTTGTGAGTCATTCAACTCATACTAGCTGCAGCCCTGAGAGTGAGAAACAGAAGCAAGGCAAGTGGCTGGAGTGTAATCAGTAAGAGAGGGAAGCAAGGGACATTCGTGTGGTTGCAGAAGTACGGATATTACTCCTGTGGTCATGGGAAGTCAGTGATGTGATTTAAGCAAGGTGTGTCAAGCCCCTATGAGCATTTCTAAAAGATCATTGACACTCTGAGTACTTGAGCAGAAGTGGGGTGACAAGGCAGAAGCTTAGATCGAGGTTGTCCTGGGTTGGTGTGGTGGTGGAAATATACTTTAGAGCTAGAAACAGGGCTTACTGAAGTGACAGATCAGAGAGAATGCGGGGAAAGGGGGAAACACAGTGACTCCTCCTGTCTGGTTTGAGCTGAGTGGATGGTGGTGTCATTTGCTGAGACAGAAAAGACTGAAAAAGGAGTGGCCTGGAGGAAAGGGGGTAAATCAAGAATTCCATTTTGGTTTGTTTATGTTTGAAGTGCCATTGAGTCATATTATGTCAAGTGTACAACTCGAAATACGATTTTAGATTCTAGAGAAGAGATGGGAAATAGTTAGAAGTCTGAGATGTACCAACATGCAGATGGCTTCCAAAGCTTTGGAAATAGATGAAAGCATATAGGAGAAAGCTTAGAATGGGGCGTGTCAATCCACACTGCTCATTAGGATAGCATCATCATTTCACGTGCCACCCGCACACTTTTTCTTGTATTCCAGCTTCTCACTTCACCCTTCCTGTGTCCCACTCACAAACATAAAACTTGGTAACGGCGTACTTTTGTTTTGTCTGCTTCTCAGCTTTTTGCCATTGTTGTCCCATCTTCTACTTCTTTCATCATAAACTCTACCTTAAAATGTTAGTATTTTTGTTTTTAAAGACTCAGATGTCTTTAGAAGGGGAAAAACTGTTTTATATTTACACATTTACCATATTTTGTGCTTCTCATTCCTTTCTCTAGATCCAAGTTTCCACTGTTTCATTTCTCTTCAACCTGAGCATTTAGCTTTTCTTATGGTACAGTTCTGTTGGCAGTCTATTCTCCCATCTTTCACTTATCTGAAAATGTCTTTATTACACCCTCATTTAAAATATATATATATATTCAGTATATATAAAATACATAGTAGAGAAGTTTCTTTTTTCTCTCACTTTTAAGGTGATCTGATCTCCGTTGTCTTTTGGTCTCCTTTTTTTCTTTTTTTTTTTAAACTCTTCTTTTAAAATTGAAGTATAGTCAGTTACAATGTATCATTCTGGTGTACAGCATAGTGTTCCAGTCATGCATATATATACATATTCATGTTCATACTGTTTGTTATTAAGGTTATTACAAGAAAGTGAATATATCCCTGTGCTATGCAGAAGAAATTTTTAAAATCTTTTTTCATATATAGCGGTTAACATTTACAAATCTCAAATTTCCCAAATTATCCCTTCCCACCCCTTTTCCCCTGATAACCGTAAGATTGTTTACTATATCTGTGAGTCTGTTTTTTTCTCCTTTATATATATATTTATATTTACATTATTATTTATATATATTTATTAAAGTATAGTCAGTTTAAGTGTTGTGTCAATTTCTGGTGTGAACATACATATATTTGTTTTCATATTCTTTTTTACCATAAGTTACTACAAGATATTGAATATAGTTCCCTGTACTATACAGTATATTGTTGATCTATTTTCTGTATAGTATCTGTAAATCTCTAACTCCCAGCTTATTCCTTCCCACCTCCTTCCCCACCAGTAACCATAAGTTTGTTTTCTATGTCTGTGAGTCTGTTTCTGTTTTGCAAATGTTCCATTGTCTTTTTTTTTTTTTTTTTTTTTTAGATTCCACATGTAAGTGATATCGTATGGCATTTTTCTTTCTCTTTCTGGCTTATTTCACTTAGAATAACAATCTCTAGGTCCATCCATGTTGCTGCAAATGGTATTTTATTATTTTTATGGCTGGCTGAGTAGTATTCCATTGTATAAATATACCACATCATCTTTATCCAGTCATCTGTCGATGGACATTTAAGCTATTTCCATGTTTCCATGTCTTGGCTATTGTAAATAGTGCTGCTATGAACATTGGGGTGCATGTGTCTTTTTGAATTAAGGTTCCCTCTGGATATATGCCCAGGAGTGGGATTGCTGGATCATAGGATAAGTCTATTTTAAGTCTTTTGAGGAATCTCTATACTGTTTTCCATAATGGCTGCACCAAAATACATTCCCACCAACAGAGTAGGAGGGTTCCGTTTTCTCCACATCCTCTCCAGTATTTATAGTTTGTGGACTTCTGAATGATGGCCATTCTGACTGGTGTGAGGTGATACCTCATTGTAGTTTTGATCTGCATTTCTCTGATAATTAGCGATCTTGAGCATTTTTTCATGTGCCTATTGGCCATTTGTATGCCTTCATTGGAGAATTGCTTGTTTAGGTCTTCTGCCCATTTTTGGATTGGGTTGTTTGTTTTTTTCTTAAGTTGTATGAGCTGTTTATATATTCTTGAAATTAAGCCCTTGTTAGTCTCATCTTTTGCAAATATTTTCTCCCATTCCATAGGTTATCTTTATGTTTTCCTTATAGTTTCCTTTGCTGTGCAAAAGCTTATATTTAATTAGTTCCCATTTGTTTATTTTCATCCTTATTTGTATTACCTTGGTAAACTGCCCTGTGTAGTATCACCATTTTAATAATATTAATTCTTCCAATCCAAGAACATGGGATATCTTTCCATTTCTTTAAGTCATCTTTAATTCCTTTTTTAAAAAATATTTTTATTGTAGTATTGTCAGTTTAAATGTTGTATCAATTTGTGGTGTACAGCACAGTGCTTTAGTCATATAGGAACATGCATGTATTTGTTTTCATATTCTTTGTCACCATAAGGTATTACAAGATATCGAATAGAGTTCCCTGCATTATACAGCATGAACTTGTTTACCTATTCTATATATATCAGTTAGTATCTGCAAATCTCTAACTCCCAATTTATTCCTTCCACCTCTTTCCCCTCTGGTAAACTTATGTTTGTTCTCTATGTCTGAGAGTCTTTCTGTTTTGCAAATAAGTTCATTTGGCTTTTTTTTTTTTTTTAGATTCCACATACAAGTGATATAATATGGCATTTTTCTTTCTCTTTCTGGCTTACTTCGCTTAGAATGACATTTTCCAGGTCCATCCATGTTGCTGCAAATTGCATTATTTTATCATTTTTATGGCTGAGTAGTATTCCTTTGTATAAATATACTACTGCTTCTTTATCCAGTCATCTATTGGTGAACATTTAGGTTGTTTCTATGTCTTGGCTATTATAAATAGTGCTGCTATGAACATTGAGGTGCAAGTGTCTTTTTGAATTAAGGTTCCCTCTGGATATATGCCCAGGAGTGGGATTGCTGGATCATAGGATAAGTCTATTTTTAGTCTTTTGAGGAATCTCCATACTGTTTTCCATAACAGCTGCACCAACTACATGCCTAGCAACTGTGTAGGAGGGTTCCCTTTTCTCCACATGCTCTGCATCATTTATGGTTTGTGGACTTTTTAATGATGGCCATTCTGTTGTGCCCATTGATAAGGAGTCCAGCCATCATTCACAGCATCATTCTCCTCTGTAAAGTGGCATCTTTCTCCCGTTGCTTTCCAGATTATCCCTTTATCTTTGGATTTCAGCAGTTTGACCATGATGTGCCTAGGTGTGGTTTTTCTCTGCATTTATTCTGCTTGGGGATCACTGAGTTTCTTGAATATCTAAGTTGATATTTTTAATCAAATTTGGGAAATTTAAGCCAGTAGTTCTTCAAATTCTCATTTACCAGTTACTCTTCTTTTTCCTGGACTCCAGTTACACATATACCAGATCATTTGCTATGTTCTATAGGCCCCCAAAGCTGTATTCACTTCTCCTCAATCTTTGTTTATGTTCTCCAGATTGGATATTTTTTTACTGACCAGTCTTCAATTTCACTGACTCAACTCTACCATCTTCAATCTCCTATTAATCCAGTGAATTTTTCATTTCACTTATTGTATTTCTTAGTTCTCTATTTTTCAAAATGCATAGCATATAGAGAGAGATGGAAGGTACAAAAAAGAAGGAAAATGGGATCTAGTGAAAGAGAGGATTTACTGATTACAAATCCATAAGGACAGGAAGAAGAGAAGACAAGTACAGATAAAGGTCAACCTTTGGATTCTATCATCAGGAAATTTCAGAACTCTGTTATATAGCTTCTGATTTTTCTGTTAAATATGAAGCCTTTTGTCATTTGGAAAGTAAGAGAGAAGCTTAAGAAGACAGAGGAGAGGGTAATGAATTATCTTCAAAAGTAGGAAAATTTGTTTAGTAGGGAAATGAGCAGGTTTTTATATGAAGACTGTTCTCACGATTTATCACAGTATTAGGCTACATGGACAGAGATCATTAGAAGTTTGGCAGACAGTGTGACAGAGGTAGTGGGGGGCACAGACGTGAGTGCACTTGATACTCGGTAGAGTGACAAGTGAAAAGATGGAGAGAGAGCAAAGCAAAGACAAAGGAACTTGTGAGCAAGTGTTGGGGTGACTGAAGCGAAGGCCATGATGAGTTTGAAGATCAGCGGTAGGGAGGGTAGAAGCATCAGCGAGCCTTGTTTACAGCTGGGAGTGATCAAAGGATAGGATGTTTAAAACTGAGAATTTTAGTTTGGTACAGTTTCTAGTGAAAAGACTTTTAGGCTCTGAATATGAGTGGAGTTTGTGGTTGAGGAGGTCAGGGAATTGAGGCATTCAGGGATCAGATGGATAACAGATGGAAAGGTGAGAAATTTTATGAGCCAAAAGGTAAACTGGGTACAGAGGAAGGACTTTGGAGGGAATAGAGAGATGAGATGTGTCAAGCAGTGTGTAGAGAAGAGTCCAGGTGCTGATGGACACGTGGGAATGAGGAGACTTTTCAAAGGATCTGAAATAAACAGGGATGAAACACAATGGAAAAAGTATCAAAGGTCCCATGGAGGATGAGAACTTAGTTCTGTTTATGGACCTTAATATTTAGCTCCTTCCAGCTCAAAAGCATTCCGGCAGCACAGTGATCTGTGAAAACTATGTGCCATTCTTTTCTGACAGGCTGGGTAAGGTGTTGATGACCTCTACCTCAACGGTGATATCTAATCTGCCAAAAGATTTTTTTTTTAATTCATGTCATATACCAGCTTTGAAGTTTTTCAGCTATTTCTAAACCAAGTCAACATAATACCATTAATAAATGTACAGATGGAGATTTTGTTTTCAGTTTAAAGGAGAAATGTGTCTTAGAACTATTTTTACCCGTCAGCATGCATCTGAGTTTGTTCAGGAACAAAACAGCAACATGTACCCAGAGGTCCTTTTGAAATGAGATTATCACACTCAAATGTAGTTTACAAGCAGAGTCTGGAGAAACTTTCTGTTCTCTTCATATTATGGACCAAATGAAATCATACTGAAGAGGAGCATATATGTTAGAACTTGAACTCAACATGCACAGCTCCTTAGGCAAGCAGCCCACAGCCTCCTTCATGCTTGGAAGCTAAACAAGCAACTACAGTATGGCTTAAAAAATCTCTTCATTACACAAAAGCAATATAAGATGATCATCTCATAGACATTCACCCAGAAGGACCCTCTGAAGGTGAAGTCAGTTGCAATAAATCAATAAACCTAATTACCTCCAAAAAAAAAAAAAGCATAAAAAAAGAAGAGTTGTTGTTGACCTAAAAAATAATTATATAAAAAATAATGTCAGCTAAGCCTGAAAAAACAAGACTATTGATGTCAGGGCCTTCTCTGCCCTATTACAGATGTAGTTAATTTGGGTGAGTGGTAGAAAGAGACAGGAAGATGCAAAAATTAGGGGAGGAGGAAGGGCTGATCATTACGTGTGGAGCTATTTACTGTCTTGCAGTGCTGAGTCTGCTCTTCCTCCGCTCTGGAAGCAGCTAGTCGGTGAAGAAGGCAGTCCTGCTGGATTTGCAGTGTTCAGACCCTCTCTCAGTGTGTGCCACCAGCCTGAATGGGCTTTTCTGAGTGTTTTTGTGTGGAGTGAAAGGGCGTGTTGCCTTAGCTACGGTGTATCCCTTCCTGGGATGCGTGGCGTGGCCTCGCACAGCCCTGGCAGGAGTCCCGCGCCTGTGTGCACGTATGGGTGTGTGTGGTGGGTGGTCCGTCCCCGTCCCCACCCCCTCCCGTGAACTCCCGGCAGGCCTAGACTGTGAGGTCATCTTTGCTCCTTATTATGCTAAAAGCTGAGTGGATGTTTTTTGCATTGGCACTTTGTTTTTACCCAGTAAACTTGAGCATGTTGCTTATGAGAAAACAAGTATGGTAGCTTAAATTGGCATGTTCCGATACCTCATTAATTTACTCAGCAGACACTGAGGAATCTGAAAAGCATGGGACAGGGAAGGTGCCAGAAATATAAACACATCCCCC